>NW_027555625.1:321384222-322112972 GCF_003287225.1 Phascolarctos cinereus
GAGAGGAGAGGAGAGGAGAGGAGAGGAGAGGAGAGGAGAGGAGAGGAGAGGAGAGGAGAGGGGAGGGGAGGGGAGGGGAGGGGAGGGGAGGGAGGGGAGGGGAGGGAGGGGAGGGAGGGAGGGGAGGGGAGGAGGGAGGGGAGGGGAGGGGAGGGAGGGGAGGGAGGGAGGGAGGGAAGGGGAGGGGAGGGAGGGAAGGGAAGGGAAGGGAAGGGAGGGAAGGGAAGGGAAGGGAAGGGAAGGGAAGGGAAGGGAAGGGAAGGGAAGGAAGGGAAGGGAAGGGAGGGAAGGGAAGGGAAGGGAAGGGAAGGGAAGGGAAGGGAAAAAAGGGAAGAAAAGGGAAGAAAGGGAAGAAGAGAAGAAAAGAGAAAAGAGAAGAAAGAGAAGAAAAGAAAAGAAAAGAAAAGAAAGAAAGAAAAGAAAAGAAAGAAAAGAAAAGAAAAGAAAGAAAAGAAAAGAAAAGAAAAGAAAAGAAAAGGGAGATAATAATACTGACCTGACGTACCTCATGGGGTTGTTGTAAGTGCAGAGGGCATGCTCAGGAGAAGCCTGGTCAAGGTTAACAAGAGTAAAGGACGCAGCTTTGTTCTAGCATTCAAGATGTCTCTCTGTAGAAGACACAGACTCCACTGTCAATCCTTCATTGAGTACTTATTAGGAATAGGCTCAGAGCTTACTCTGTGCCAGGCTCTGCACTAGGCTCTGGAGACACAAAGACAAAAATGAAACAATCCCTGCCCTCAGGGAGCTTACATTCTAATGGGAAGACAACATGTATTAGAGCTTAAAATTTTAGGCCAAAAAAAATATATATAATGTAACATAACATAATATATAATACAAACTAAATATAAACAAAGTAAATACAAGTTCATTTCTTTAGGGGAGTGGGAGAAAGTACTACATAGATATGGAAAGCTTTCATGTAACAGTCAGTGCTTGAGCTGAGCTTTGAAGAAGACCAGGAATAGTAAGAAGCAGATGTGGAGAGGGAGTGAGACAATAGGGTATGGTCGACGGGACACTGGACTTGGAGTCAGGAAGACCTGGTTTCAAATCCTGCCTCAGACATCTACTAATTGTGTGACCTTGGGCAAGGCACTCCCTGTGCCTTATTTTATCCTCTGGAAAATGAATGGGTCAGACTGAATGGTCTCTAACGTCCCTTCTCGCATCTGTAAAATGAGGGGTAGTGGACTAGATGGACTCTAAACCTAAATCTAGATCCTATGACCTCTCTGGCCTCAGTTTACTCATCTATAAAATGGACTTGGTCTCTGGGGTGAGGCAGTTTGGCAGAATGGATAGAGTACTGGACTTGAGTAAGGGAGATCTGGGTTAGAATATCACCTCAGACACTCACTAGCTGTGTGACTACAAAGACAGTCACTCAACCTCTCAGCCTTTCAGTTTCCACATCTGCTAAATGGGTCAGTTGCACTTGATGTCTTCTTGATCTATGATCTTACGAAAGAAAACAAGAGTCTACATGTATGATTTTTAGTGCATTCTAGGCACAGCCAGTGCAAAGGTACAGAAATGAGAAGTAGAGAATCATGAGTGAGGACTAGCAATAAAGTCAGGTTGGCAGGATTGTAGAATGCATGAAGGGAAGCACAATAAGTCTGGAAAGATGGTCCAGAGCCAGGTTGTAAAGGGCTTTGTATGCCAAGCACAGGAATCAGTACCATAGCTGAGACCTTGTTCTGGCATTGAGGTATCTCCTGGATAGAGTGTGCCTTCCTTCTGTTAATCATTTCCTACTTATCCTGCAGATAGCTTGTTTTGTATATATTTGTTTGCATGTTGTCTTCCCCATTAGATTGCAAACTCCTTGAGGGCAGAGACTGTCATTTGCCTCTTTTTATAACCCCAGTGTTTAGCACAGTGCCTAGAACATAGTAGACTCTTAATAAATGTTGATTGATTGAACTAGTAGCCCTACCCTAAGCATTTGCTGCCCCTTTACCCACATTTGGGATAGTTGATTGAACCATGGCTAGTCATCCACCCAACCCATACCCTTGGAGTTGGTCTTTGAAAGATAGACACTGAGGCAGTTAGAAGTGCAGAGCAAACCTGAGCTAAACTAGAGACATGGCCAGCAGAGGTATTTCAGAGATTAAAACGTGATTCCTTGAAAGAGAAGCCTGTACACCAACAGCAAGAATAAGAGCTTCAAACCAATGAGGGGCTAAAGTAGAGGAATAGTAATAGTCTGAGCAACAATGTGGAGGAGCAAAGCTGGGCGACCTTCCACTTCAATAGTACTGTGAGCAAGGCGGACTGTGCAGACCAGGAGAAGAGGGCTGATTCTCCAGCAATTGTTCTTTTCGTGGCTTCAAGCACAGGGTAGTTTCCTAAGTCTAAAAGACTGTAAAGGTAGGGCCCTGATGAAGGTGAGGCTCAAAGTAGAGGGAAGGGAGACTTCTCTTTTAATTGTTTTAACTTTTTAACTGTTAATGGGCTAAGATGTGAGTCTTCTGTGTTTTACATTTTGTGCTGAGTGAAATAAAGCCTGTCCTTTATTCAATATATTATTAACTTGAGTGCTTGTTATGGGAGCTGAGGGACTTTTTACCTTTTCTGTTGAAACTTAGACAAAAGCTATATTCTGAAGTTCCCAGGGAGAACCCTCAACTGTGGTATAAACCAAAGACAGTAACTCATGAGAAATCCCCCAATATTTCACCAGCTCCATGTAATCCCAGAGTTCTGGTTTCAGGCCATAGGTTACAGGAAGAAAGCAATGTCTAAGCCTTAAAGTACTATAGAAATGGGAGCTTGCATTGACCTCCTATATACCACCTGTGCTTGGGCTGTGTTGAGTCACAATCATATTTTGCACCTTTCACATTTTCTGATCCCTCGAGTTACTAGTGCCCTTTAAGGGTCTATGGGGGGGTACTTTTAGTCCCATGTTCTATACTGTAGACATGCTATAATGATTTTAATAACTGGCTTGGAATCATAAGAATCATCCCGGTCCTGATAATTTTGAACTATGTGGCCTTGAGTAAGTTACTTGGTCTGTCTATGCCTCATTTTCCTCAGCTATTAAATAAGGGATCACTGAGTTCAAATCCAGCCTCAGACATTTACTAGCTGTGTGACCCTAGGCAAATCCTTAACCCTGTTTGCCTCAGTTTCCTTATCTATAAAATGAGCTAGAGAAGGAAATAGCAAACCTCTCCAGTATCTTTGCTAAAAAGGAAAAAATGGGGTCATGAAGAGTTGGACATGACTGAACAACAACATACTAAATGATCTCTGAATTCTGTCATTCCATGTTCTAAGGTCTCTTTGGCTTTAACACCCTGTGCTCTATGTTCTAAGGTTTCTTTGAGCACAGATGACATTCCATGTTCCATGATTCTTTAAACTCAGAATCAAAATGTGGATAATGTATATATTATCCAAATGGAAATTGAAGTCACACTGTAAGATGCGGGCCACAAAATTCCTGATTTCTTCCCTCCCTGCTCCCCACCCTTTCCATTTGGGTCTGTTTTTATATAGATCTAAGTTTTATTTCTGCATTTATTACACATGCAAATTCCAGATGAAAGCATCCACTACACAAGCCATTACTCAGAGGACCATCTTTCCAACGGCTGGACTTGGACTGAACAGCTTGTGCTTAATTTGCTATATAATCACTGCCTGCAACAGGGAAGCGGGTGCTCTGCCCATGTTAATATTATGAAAGGGAAGTTAACCACAGAAAGAGATTCCAGAGCTCAAGTGCAGCAGGAAAGAAAAGAAAGAAAGAAAGAAAGAAAGAGAAAGAAAGAAAGAAAGAAAGAAAGAAAGAAAAGAAAGAAAGAAAGAAGAAAGAAAGAAAGAAGGAAAGAAGGAAAGAAGAAAGAAGGAAAGAAGGAAAGAAGAAAGAAAGAAAGAAGAAAGAAAGAAAGAAAGAAAAAGAAAGAAAGAAAGAAAGAAAGAAGAAAGAAAGAAAAGAAAGAAAGGAAGGAAGGAAGGAAGAAGGAAGGAAGGAAGGAAGGAAGGAAGGAAGGAAGGAAGGAAGGAAGGAAGGAAGGAAGGAAAAAGAGAAAGAAAGAAAAAGGGAGAGACAGAGGAAGGAAGGAAAGAGAAAAAAAGAAGAAGGAAAGAGGGAGAGGGGGGAATGAGAGAGGAAAGAAAGAAAGAAAGAAAGAAAAAGAAAGAAAGAAAGAGAGAGAGAGAGAGAGAGAGAGAGAGAGAGAGAGAAAGAAAGAAAGAAAGAAGAAGAAAGAAAGAAAGAAGAAAGAAAGAAAGAAAGAAAGAAAAGAAAGAAAGAAAAAAAGAAAAAAGAAAGAAAGAGAAATAGAGGAAGAAAGGAAGGAAGGTAGAGAGGGAGGGAAGGAGAAAGGACGAAAGACAAGTGAATTGCTACCCAAGAAGGAGGGAGGTATAAGTGTCCTGTCATACTTTGCAGGAATAAATAATAATAGCAATAATAATCAGTATCTAACATTTGCATAGTGTTTTAAGGTATAATGAAGCACCTTATATTTATTTTCATTTTTTTTCACAATAACCTTTTGAGGTAGGTGCTATTCTCATCCCCATTTTACAGAAGAGGTAATTGAGACTGAGAGAGCTTCATTCTTTGTTCAGGGTCACACAGCTAAGCATCTGGGGCAAGACCAGAATTCATCTGGAGTCTTCTTGACTCCAAGTCCAGATTTCATTTTTCTTTAGCTCTCAGTGACTCCTTATTGCCTACCAAAAAGAGTATAAGCTTCTGATCTTGACATCAAGGCCCAGCACAATCTATTTCCAACCTACTTTTCCAGTCTGTTTTCCTTCCAAAATCTCTGTCTCCCAATCTTGTTCTCTCCTCTCCCAATTCAGAAGCTTAACTTCACAGCCCCATACATTCCCTTCCCCACACTAATTTCTATATCACGGCCCTGGAGGCAGCCAAAGCAAAGAGAGCAATACTTCTGCCCTACCACAACCTCCTCAGCAGAAAAGGGTAACCTAGAATACAATCTCCCCCATCACCCCTGACCCTGTGCTGAAGTTCGTTCAAGAACCTATACAGGTGTCACCTTCTCTATGAAGCCTGTTTGTCACTGCAAAATCGCCTGGGTATCTGTACAATATTTTGCACTTTGGTGGGATGCGCAAGACCTAATCCAGACCCACAGCCATAGAATCTCAGAGCTGAAATGAACCTTTGAAATCAAGAAGTCTAACCTCCATCTGAAGCATAGGTCCCTTTATCACATCCCCAGCATGAGATCATCTAGCAGCTCTCACTATGTTCTGGAGCAGCCTTTCCATGAATAAGCAATGGTAACACTAAGAGGTTTTTCATTGTCTTGAGCTGAAGTTTTCCTCCCTGGAACTGCCCTCCATTGGTCCCAGTTCTGCCTTAGAAAGCCACACAGCATAAGATCGCTACTCTCTTTTCCAGGTGATAGCCCTTCAGATATTTGAAGGTAATGAAGATGTTCATCTTAATTGAGTTGACTTCTCCAGAACAGTGTCACCAATCTCTTCAGCTGATCCTCCTGTGGCAAGGTCTCTCTCCCCCTCACCAGCCTTTCTGTCCTGTTCTGGACATGCTTTATTTTATCAATATCCCTCCCCAACTTTGGTGCCCTGAATTGAACACAACACTCTAAAAGAGGTCTGATCCAAGCAAGGAAAAGCAGACTGAACTCTCAATAGCATTCTTGGGTTCCATGTCCCCACTGTTGACTTATAGTTTACATCCGCTTTCACCTAAACTGTTGTGTAAGGCAAGACAGCTCTGAACATTACAGGCAGGATTTGTCATGTGCTTAAAAAGGAGAGGTGGTATATGATAGAGATTGGCAGTTTCACATACAATCCTCTTTTTCTGTTCTATTTTATATGTGGAAATACTCCTTTTATTTGGTGTTTGCTAAATTCAGATATTTAAAATAATTTTGAAAACTGTTGTCTGCCATTTTCTTCCCATACTGTCCTTGTGACGTTGATATTTTGAACCTAGATATAGGACTCTGCATTTATCCCTATTAAATTTCATCTTAATAGATTTGGTCCATTATTCTAGACAGTCAATTCCTTTTTATATACCAGTTCTGTCATACAAGTATTAGCTTTCTTTTGCAGCTTTGTATTATTCTCAAATATAATAAGCATGTTATCTATGCCTTCATGAACTTCACTTATAAAAAGGTTAGATAGAAAAGGACCAAGAACTAACTGTGCTATCATCCAGTCTATACCGCTCCACTCTAAGATGATAGATTCCTACAATTTCAGAGTTAAAAATGGAATTTGGAGATCATATACTCATATGGAGCTCATATACATATACACCTGGGGCAGCTAGATGGAGCAGAGAATAGAGTGCTTGGCCCTGAGTCAGGAAGACTCATCTTCCTGAGCTCAAATCTGGCCTCAGACACTTACTACCTGTGTGACCCTGGGCAAGTCACTTAACCCTGTTTGCCTTAGTTTCCTTATCTGTAAAATTGGCTGGAGAAGGAAATGGCAAACCACTCCAGTAACTTTGCCAAGAAAACCCCAAATGGGATCACAAAGAATCACCCCCCCGAAAAAAATGACTAAACAGCAACATACTCCAAATCCTTCATTTTGTTCAGGAGGAAATGAAGACCTAGAGTCAGGAAGAAACATGGCCAAGGTCACACAGAGCATGGAAGAAACATGGCCAGGATTACACAGGAAGAAAAGCAGGTATTTGAACCTAGATCACAAGACCATAGATTGACAATTGGGAGGACATCTTAGTGATCATCCAGGCTATGCAATCCCCTTGGGCAGCCTAGTAAAGTCTATGTACCCCTTCTCAGAAAAATGTTTGTAAATGCATAAAATAAAATACACTGGGTTACAAAGGAAACCAGATGTATAGAAATGTAGATATTAAATTATTAACTATGTTTGTAGACTTCAAGTTAAGAACCCCTAATCTAGGCTAATTCCCTAATTTTATAGATAAGGAAACTTGGGCTCATAGTTTGAAAGGACTTGCCCAAGGCCACTCAAATTTAGCAAAAAAGATCCTGGATTTCAACTTGGATGTCTGACTCCAAATCCAGGACTTTTTCCCAATATGTTATGTGTGTGTCTGTGCGCGTGCATACACGTGTGTGTGTGTATGTGTGCGTGTGTGTGTGTGTGTGTAGAATGCCTATATTTATCAGAGTTCATATCCATCCCAGAAAAGAAGCTAAAATAAAAGATGTTCAACCAACCAACCGACAGACAGTTATTAAGCACCTACTAAATGTGCCTAGTCACTGTGCTAAGTTCAGGAGATACGAATATAAAAATGAAACAGTATCTGCCCTCAAGGTGCTTACTTTCTATTAGATGATGAACACCTCTGCCACAGGGAGACCCTTCAGGCCTCCTGAGAAGCTATCGCAAGGAGTTTTCCATTAGCTTCTGGGAACCAAGGGTCTAGGTTCTAGACTTCACAGAACAAATCCCTTTAATAAAAGGATTTGTTCTGTAAAACTTGGGCCCAGTCAAAAGGTCACACTCAAGGATGTAGAAGGCCACATGTGGCCTCGAGGCTGTAGGTTCACCACCCCTGGTCTAGGGATGAACATACTCTTGCATTTTCAGATACTCTGATAATTCACGAGATCAAGATTGACTGGAAAGGACCTTAAACACAATTCATTTCTTCAACCTTTTCCCTTTATAGAGGAAGAAATTGAGGTTCTAAGAGGATAGAGACTTGGCCAAGGTTACATAGGTAGCAGAACAGGTATTAGAATCCAGATCCTAGGATCATAGATTTAGTTTGGAAATAAGTTCCATTCAAATGGGAGCCCTGCTTTGTATCTGCATGACCACAAATATATTTGATGGTTGAAAGGTGGCCGCATCTGATCCGAAATGTCAGTTCCTATGGAAAAAAGAACAGTGTCCTAGACCCAAAGGAGGTGAGCTTCCAGAAACACCCAAAGCCTGGCTACCCCCAGACAGTGTAGCATAATGGAAAGAGCACTGGACCAGAATTAGAAGGCTTGGGTTCATATATTGGCCTTACAATTTACCAGCTATGTGACCCTGAGTAAATCCCTTCTCCTCTCTGAAACTCAGTTTCCTTGTCTGCAAAATGGGGAAGTTGTATTCTATAATCTAGAAGGTCAAGTCAGTAAGTAGTTAATTAAGTAAATGGAGATATTAAGTAAATTAAGTAAATGATTCCTGTTCTCAAAGAGCTCTCAGTTCTTGAGCCTTTGAATTATAAAAGCCTCACCTTAGAATCTCCAGACCTACAGATCTCAACAGCTATCTATGAGCTCCTTGAGAACAGGGGCTGCCTTTTGCCTTTCTTTGTATCCAAAGCCTTAGAACAGTACCTGGCACATTTTTGTCATTGTTACTTTATCCATGGCGTCACCTGACAATAGTGGGCACTTAATAAATGCTTGTTGACTGACTGGCTGAAGGCAGAAGGTTCAGATGGTGCAGCAGAGGCAGCCATCATTTTCCTGATGTTTTGTCTACCTCTTTGCTATCCCCCTCCTCCACACAGCTGTCAAAGAGCAGGGAGGGGCCTGGCTGAGCCAAGAGATGCAGCCCTGCCCTGCCCCTCCTGAATTGACCAGACCCAAGACATCTTCTGGGCTTCTTTCTTCTCTAAACAACATGGCAGGGCCCACGCCTGTCTGTCAACAGAATGAATTCCCCTTCCACCAGTTAATAATTGAACAAGTGGCTGGGAAGGCTGAGTCTGGTGGTTAAAGGACAGCAGCAGCTCCTACAGCTCAGTTCTGAAGGGGAAGGAGGAAGGGGAAGGAAGAAGAGAATCAAAGGGCTTCCAGGGCTATTCAGGCAGAAGAAAGGGAAGACGCATTAGGGAGTGAGGGGACAAGGGCAGAGAACAGACCTCAGGAAATTAAAGTGCTGGCCTTGTGGTTTCAGTTTCCAAAGACTAACACAGAGCCTGGGAAAGTCCAGATCAATCACAGCAGGGAGGCAAGTGCTGGTAAATCTCCACTACCACCCCACATCCAGAGTTATCCAAAACTCTCTCCCTTCCCATGAGTCCTTACTCTCTCTCCTAAATATTAAGATCATAGATTTAGAGCTCGGAGGGATCTCTGAGACCAACTAGTCCAACCTTATCATTTTACAAATGAGGAAACTGAGGCACAGAGAAGTATCTAGGATCAACAGAGTTAGTATCTGAGAAAGGATTTGAACCTAGGTCTTCCTTACTCCAGGTCCAGAGCCCTATCCACTACCCACAGCTAGCACAGAATCAGAGAATGTGATAATGTATCACTCTCCATGTGAGATACATGAAGCTTCTCAGTTCAGCTCAGCTGAGATGAGGAGGGCTGCGTTGAAAGTGGAGGGGAAGTGGGGAGTTGATGGGAAGGACCATAGATCTCTAACATCCTATGACACATCCATTCAAGACGTAGTGCAAAAGGTAGGGGGTTTGGGGCATGGGCATTTGGGTAGATTTCATAACCAGGGTGGGGAACCCGCGTCCTCGAGGCCACTTATGGCCCCCTAGGCTCTCAAATGCGTCCCTTTGACTTAATCCAAACTTCACAGAACAAGATTTGTTCTATGATTCAATCAAAGGACCGCACTTGAGGGCCTAGAGGGCCACATGTGACCTCGTGGCTGCAGGTTCCCCACCCCTGCATTAAACTGATATTTGGGAACTGAATTGAGAACTGACCTGAACTAACAAGACGAGAGTGTCACAAGTAGCCACCCAGACCTGCCTTCTCTCTCAGCATTCTGCCTGACAACACAGTATGGGTCCTCTCATCCACCCCTACTGCAAACCACAACAGCCCATGTGAAGAGCTCAAACCAACCCAGGAAAGCGGAGCCTTCCTAAGAGCAGTAAGCTAGGAGTTTCAGAGAAAGACCCTGACTATGGGGAGGAGTGCCCTGGGAGCCAGGATAGAGGCAACTTAGAGTCCACACCATCTCCTGATGGCCAAGCTACCTTTGGGTCAGTCACTGTTAATAAAAAGAACCTGTCATTTGGTAGGGGTAGTGGAATTGTGGACTAGGAGTCCAGAGATCTGAGTTCTAGTCATGACTATGTAATTTAACTGAATGTGTGACCATGAGCAGGTCTCTTCTTCTCTCTGGGCTCCATTGTTCCCATTTGTAAAATGATGGAGTTGGAGTAAACCAGAGATTCTGTCAAAGGGCCGTACTTGAGGACCTTGAGGGCCACATGTGTCTTCAAGGCCACAGGTTCCCCACCCCTGGATTAAATGTTCTCTAAGTTCCATTATAGCTCTGATATCTATGTTCTAGGAGTCCTTCAATCAATCAGCGAGCATTTTTTTGAGAACTTATCATGCGTCTGGCACTTTATTAGATGCTGAGGAGACAAACAAAAAAGTGAGAAAGTCTCTGCCATCATGGAGCTGTAATTCTATTCCCTTTCTCATAACAAGTGTAACACTACTTATGTTCTCAGCTCAGACGGTCTATGTTCTAAGTTCCCTTGCAGCTTTTAAAAGGGGGAAGGGAAAGAAGTGGAGAAGCAAAGTGTACTTGAAGGGACAAGTTGATTATGACAGTTGGGTGTGGAGGCAGGTGAAGCATAGTTCGTACTTCTCCTGAAATAATGCTCTGTGAGAACCATTCACCAATCAGAAGATTGGGTCTCTGGAGTCTAAGCTGCTCCAGCTCAGGAAGGTGGTGGCTGCTGGTAAGGCTATAGAGGACAGGGTCAAAGAATCTTTTCTCTATGTTGTCTGCCTCTTACACACATCCCAGCCACCCTCTGAGACTCTCTGTGACTTGGTTCCCCCCACCCCCATCCCAACTTTGCACTACATTCTGAGTACAGGAAAGGGAAGTAGGGGTAGAAATGTGGAAGCCGGACAGGCTTGGCAGGGCATCTTAGCAGTCTTCCCACGTGAGTCCATACTGTACAGACATGGGTCCAATACTTCTCCATTCAATTAATTGATCAACAAATATTTATTAAGTGCCTACTGTGTGTCAAACACTACTAGGTGCTGTATACACATACACACACACATCCACACACACACACACACACACACCTGTGCTATCTCAGACTTGCTATAACAGAGAGAGAGATTTCTTTCCACTGCCCTCACTCCCATAAAGCACCTAGGCACAGAGGCAAAGTGCTTTGACTTCTTCCATCTTTTATTCAGTTGATGGCAGTGGTGTGCTTGTAAAAGTTTAACAACTGGCTCTCCAAAAAAAAAAGTAGGCATGACACACTTTTAAATTCAATCTACACTATTAACACTTTCTCCTTCACTTCCTTAAGTCTAGGCAAAAAAAAAATAAGCCCAGATTCTTAGTATTTGCTGATTTCTGAGGTAAAAACGCTCACATTGAAAAATGAAAAATTCACAACATACCCCTACTCAGAGATAGGAAATCTGGCCCTCCTTTCCCTGAGGGGAGAAAGGGTGTTCAGGGTTGAGTTAGAATGACCAAGGTCTTTGAGCGTGTTCTGGCATATCCTCACCAGAATTATTCAGGCAAACAGACCACAAAAATGTCTGGATTCACAGTCATCTAATTAACTGGACAAGGGACAAATCCTTACTTCGCGCTATAGTGTCTACAATGGCTGCGAGACACAAATTAGGTATGCCAGGGCAGGCTCTGCCCTGTGCCGATGAAGGCCTTCTCTGAACATTCTGTCCTAGCTTAGCGTGTATGACCTTTTCTACCCATCTTCCCTCTCTGCCCGCCCCCAGGACAGGACAGGGCTGCTCCCTCCCATGATGTTAAAGGGTTTGATCTGAACTATTCTACTGACCCTGGTGTTCCACGTGAGAAGCAGCCCATGACCAGTTTAGCATTCAATTTTAAACTTGCCGATGTGGGCCTTAGACAAGTTCTGTAAACATGACAAGTAGCACCTGCAGTGGAAATAAATACTGACATCAGTGGGAACAGGAGACATCAGGGCAGGGAAGCCTCAAAAACATTTTTTATGCTGGTTTTAACACTGTGCAGGTAAAGCAATATAACAGGAAGACCCCTGGTTGGGAGTCAGAGGGTCTTCGTTTGAACCCCAGATGGGCGTAATGGAGAGGGTGATGGATTTGGAGTTAGGAAGACATGGGTTCAAATTCTGACTCTGGCACCTACCAGCTGTGTGATTCCAAGCAAGCTCTCCCTGTTTTCCCTTCTGTAAAATGAGGTGGTTAACCTATCAGCCAATCCACAGTGATTTATTAAGCACTTTCTCAGTTAAAACACCAAGCAATAAGACCCAATAGATTACAGAGTACAGCACCTACTATGTATCAGGTACTGTTCTAGGTGCTAGAGATAGAAATCCTCCAAGGGGCTTACATTCCAGTGAGAGAGAGAACAGACACCTGTAGGAATATATTTTTTAAAAAATATAAGACAATTCTGGGGCAGTGCAAGTCACTGGGGGGTAGGGGAGGGGGGCAGGGAACCAAGAAAACTTTCATATAGAAGGCAGAGTTTGAGCCTAGCTTTGAAGAAAACTCTTGATTCCAAAAGAGCTGAAAAGGGAGTGCTTTCTAGGCATGGGGACAGCCCATGCGTAGAAGCATGGGAGCTGGTGTATCTTATAGGAGGAAGAGTAAGACTAGCTTGTCGTGACTATAGTGTGCATAAAGAGAAATAATACATCATAGACTAGATGACAGCTAAGTCCCTTCCAGCTCTAATTCTATAATACTGTAATCCATGCTACTTGCATGACCTTGAATAAGTCGTTTGTCTCAGTTTCTTCATATGTACAATGAAGGGGGAGGGGCGTACTATGTGATATCAAAGTTTCCTTCTGGCTCTGAATCCTATGATCCCAGATGCCCATTTGCCAATTTATCTGTCCCTGATTGGCAACACTTCTCTGGGTCCCAAAGCTCCCATTCTCTTTCCTTCCTAAAGGTGATCAGTCTGTTGGAGGGGAAGGAGAGAATGCATTTGTTCTTCTAAGGCAGGGGTGGGGAACCTGTGGCCTCAAGGCCACATGTGGCCCTCTAGGTCCTCAAGTGCTGCCCTGTGACTGAATCCAAACTTCACAGAACAAATTTGTTGTCATCGAGTCAACCTCCTCATTTTATAGATAACAGATGAGAAAACTGAGGCCCAGAGAGGTTAAGTGATTTCCTCAAGGTCACACAGAAAATAGATGAACCCAGCTCCTGTGCTCCGGATGCAACACTGTTTCCATCACCACTTTTTGCCTGGCTCTCTATTACAATATTATTATTTTGTTGCCATAAGTTTTCAAAGCCCCATCCCTCCTACAACCCTGTCAATAGGGGTGGCCTCACTATATTATGTCTATTTTATAAATAAACTGATGTCCACGGAGGCAAAGTGAGTTTCCAAGGCCACCCAGCTAAAAAGGGTCAGAGCCAGGAGCCAAGCCCGAATCTCCTTTCTCCAAATCTAATTAATGTTCTCTCCATTGTAACCACACTGGATGACCCCTTGAATGACCTTGACCATTTGTAAAGAAACAATCCTGGCTTTACTTCTTCTAATATCTTCTGGGAGTACATACTGCACTCAGTCAATGCTTATTGAACTTGAACCTAAAAGGACAAAGGTTTGTCACCCTTGAGGAGCTTCGAAAGAATGTGCCCTAGGCACAAGAAGCATTTCCCAAGGAGGAGTCCCAGACTTCTCAGGCCTGTGGGCAGCATCTCAGGAGTGTGTGCATGTCATCTCAGGGAGGCCAATTGGAAGGGCAAAATTAATTTGGATGGATGTGCTCTGGTTTACTTAGGGACTCCCAGTCCCAGGTTCTTTCCACCTTTCCTTGGATAGCTGAGCCCCTTCTTTCTCTGTGAGTCTGTGAGTTGGGAGTCACCAAACTGCCGTGGGGAGGACATGCTCTTTCTTAGCTGTGATTTCCTGGCAGGGGTTGGCAGGGATGATGCTGCCAAGGCATCTTGCCTTTGTGAAATATGTTGCTCTAATTTACAAGGAAACTCTGAAGCACAAACATAAATCAAGAGACGGAGTTCTCCTTGTCATACCCAAGCACCCGGGGTGGAGGAGGGAGGCCTGCCTTTCCTAGCCTCTCTGTGAGGAAAGAATACTTCTGAACCCAGACCAAGACTGTGCTTCCCTAGAAGACAGGGATGTCATTTAGATAAGATGCAGTCCCTGCCCTCCTGGAGCTTCCAATCTAGTAGAGGGAAAAGGCATAAATACAGACAAAAAACAAAATGGTGCAAAATAGGCCTTTTGGAAGGTATGGTTTAATTAAACATGTGCAAAGTACTTTATATTTACTATCTCATTTGCTCCTCACAACAACCCTTTGAGGTAAAACTCCATTTTATAAATAAGGACTGAGGATAAGAGAAGTTAAATGTCTTGCCCAGGGTTATATAGCATATAAGTGTCTGGGGCAAGATTTGAACTCAGGTCTTTCTAACTCCAAGTCTAGTACTTCATTGATCACCTCCTGGCAAGACTCTGTACTAGGCTCTAAGGAAATTACCATCTTACCCCATCTACTAGTCAGGAATTACAATTTCCAAGTCTGTACGTGAGAAATGTGATACCATATAAAATGTAATGGGGTAAAGGAGAAGTCTGGGCAGAGTGTTCTAGGAAAATTAAAAGGATGGGGAAGATGACGAATACCTCAACTGGGAAGATCGGGGAAGGCTTCTCAGAAGAGTTGTTGTTCAGTCCTGTCCGACTCTTCGTGATCCTGTGGACCGTAGCATACCACTGCTGTCCATGGGGTTCTCTTGGCAGTGATACTGGAGTGGTTTGCCATTCCGTTCTCCAGTGGATTAAGGCAAATAGAGGTTAAGTAACTTGCCCAGGGTCACACAGCTAGTGAGTGTCTGAGGTCGTGTTTGAATTCAGGTCTTCCTGACTCCAAGGCCAGTACTCTATCCACTGAGCCACCTAGCTCTGGGGAGATGGTACCTCAACTAATGGGGCCTTGAAGGAAAAGGATGTTAACAAAAAATTGCTCCAAAATCTTCCATCAAATACAGACTTTAAAGACCTTTATTACCTGGCTCCAATTTGCTTCGTGTGTGTGTGTGTGTGTGTTGTGTGTGTGTGTGTGTGTGTGTGTGTGTATATATGTATGTATATGTATGTTATTGTGTATCCCTCCCCTTCATGCCCAGACAGCCTGTCCAAACTGGCCTTCCTTGTTATCCCTTACACTTGACCTCATCTACTATTTCTGTACCTTTGCACAGGCTGGAATGGCTGGCATGTTCTCCCTCCTCCTTTTCACCTCCCCCTACTTAGATGGAGTAGAGTAATTAGTCAATTAAGCAAATAAACATTTATTAATGACCTACTATGTGCCAGGTACTATGCTAAGTACTGGGAATACAAAGACAAAAATGAAATAGTACCTCCCTTTAAGAAGCTTACATTCTATTGAAGGTGACAAGATGTACTATACACATACACACACACACACACACACACACACATACATATACATATATACACACAGATATGTAGAGAAGAGATATACATATATAGTACATGTTTTATATATATAAGTATAAAATAGACTTTAAAAGTATAAAGTATAAAAACACTTACACACACTTAAAAGTATGTCCTGAGTATGTTTGTTGTTTGTTTTCAGAGAGCCAGCTGTTAAATATTTACCAACATACTGCTGAAACTTATAGTGTTTTTAGGTTTATACAGTGCCGTTCTGATAACAGCTCATTAGGTACATAGTGCCAGTATTTTTTTCCATTTCACAAATGAGGAAACTAAACTGAAATTCACAAAGGAGCTATGGGGTTGCCCAAGGTCACACGGGTACTTAGAGCTAGGATTCAAACCTAGATCTTCTCACTCCAGATTCTGTGATCTTTCCACTTCACACCATGCTTCCTTCTCTTCTGTCCCCTGCCCAGACAGAAACGAGTCAGGCAACCAATAGAAACAAGTAAACCAGGACATAGTCGAGTTTGAATTGTGTTATGTACACAAGAAGTATGCCAAGCAATAGCTGGTAGCGCGCCCCATATTGAGTAGAAGAGTGTTTCTGCTGTTTTGTAGAAAGATAAGTAGATGGATAGATAGATACATAGATAGATAGATATAGATAGATGCATAGATAGATAGATAGATAGATAGATAGATAGATAGATTGATAATATTATATATCATTTAATTACATATATTATGTTAATATATGATACAAAATACATTGTTATAATATAAAATATATTATATAATATTTTATATAATTATTATTTATAATTAAAACCATGGAAGGAAGGAGGAAAGGATGAAGGGAAAAGGGAGAGAAGTAGGGAAGGCGTGAGGAAACGGAGAGAGGAAGGAAAGAAGGAAGGAAGGAAGGAACGGAAGGAAGGAAGGAGAGAAAGAGGGAGGGAGGGAGGGAGGGAGAGAAGGCTTAAATGCAGTTTGAGGTCTAAGACTCACTGCAATGAACATCATTGGAGGGAAGGGGGTCCCATTGTAGGATGTTTTTAGAGTAGGCACTAGAGGGATAAGAGAGCTCCAAGGGTCAAAACTGCTGGGGTTTGGGGGTCACTGTTTCATCTGAGGTCAATCCAGCTGTACTTATCCTCTCTCTGGAGAATAGACTCAGATCTGGAGAAATAAAACAGAGGCCAGAGAGGAAGCTACTGAGATGTTAGAACGCTGCCTACATTTTCAGATACAGCCATTGTGCTGGTTGTTTCTGCTTTGATGCTTTTCTTTGTCATTACAGGGGGTTCAATTCCTTGGAGGTTGGAGGAGGGGAGGTTGGAGAGGACATATATCTAGAAATGACTGTGATGTAAAAACAAAGTGCACCAAAAGATACTGATTTAAAGTAACAAAATTAAATCAGAGGGAGGGAGAAAGGGAGGGTGCACTCCTCAGGGCCACAAAAGTAGTAAATTGCTTCAGCCCAGACACCTTCCTGGGGCCTCTGTTCCTTGTCTCTGCCAAGCTACAAAGCAAAGCAACCCGGCCCTTCGCAGGCCATCTTGGGAGTTACATCAGGATCTTCTGAACCCCTTTGTGCCCATGCCTACATTCAGCTGAAACCCAGTTCATACCCTCAGGAGCTTACGGTCTGAATGGAAAGGCAAGACTCAAACATAGGAAATGATCAAAGGATAATCAAAAATAATAGACTTTGGGATTTCAAGGAACCTTAAAGGCAATCTAATCCAACTCTTTCATTTCACAGATGGGGAAACTGAGGCTCAGAGACTTGCCCAAGAAGACTTGTCACATAAACTGCATATAGCAGAGGCAGAATTTTAACCCAGGCCCTCCAAATTCTACCACACCATGTAATAAAATGAACATAAACCTGGGCAAGTATCATAGGATCAGAGATGCAGCCCTAAAAGGGACCTCATAGGTCATCCAGTCCAACTCCCTCATTTTGAAGATGAGGAAAATGATCCCAAAGTCAGTGAAATTACTTGCCCAAGGTCACATAGGTAGTAGTTATCAAGTGTGTTTTTTCGCAGGCCCCCTGACTCTGGAATCAGGGTTCTTTTCCCTGTATTACACTGGAAGGTCCTACTCATGGGAGTAGACGGCAAGAGAATAGCAGTTAAATAAAAGTAGAGAGGACAGAAAAAGCCAGGTATAAACTAGAAAAATCTCTTGAACTGACATATGAATGATGGGAAAACTGTAATAAGTACAATTATACATATGAATGTCCATGCTTCCTTTTTAAAAAGCATGGGAGCCTATGATCCTCCCACCTCCTTGCCCAGCCCCCATACCCTCCAAGGGTTTGGAGATGCATCCCCCAGGTGGGGCTCTCCCTCCCAGGGCTACTTGGCTGGCAGCCACAGTGGCAGCTGGAGAAGAAGCAGATGGCAACTACTGCCTCTCAGATGGTATGTGGTGCATGTTGTTGTTTCTTTTTTTCTTTTTTTCTAAAAATCACCAGAAAGGATGCCTTCCCACTAGGGTGGGGGTGGGGTACCTGGAAAGAGGCCCAGTGTGAAAGTCCTAGCACACTGGCTGCCTCCCATTCCTTGTACAGGGGAGCCCGTTTGAGGGGAAGAAGGACATCTGGGCTAAAACCACCTTGAAACACACTGGAAAACCAAATGTTGGATGATACTTCTGTGATCTTCTAGGCTGTCTTCAGTATTTCAGTAGATCTGGGGGTTTATCCATGAGGGCCCTCTCTACATCAATGCAGACAGGATGCCTTCTTATCCTGTGTGACTTATGTCCTTTTACTCCCATAAAACCTCCACAGACAGTTGGCCAACAACATTACGTGAGTAGCAGAACAGCCCATAGACTATTCATTTATGACACGATGTAAAGGCTCCTGGCACTAAGGTTGGAGGATCTGGGTTCACATCTACTTCTGAGGCTGACTGCCTATATAATCTTAGGGAGATCACTTAAGCTCCATGAATCTGTTTCCTCAACTGTAAAAGGAAGGGGTTAGACTAGATGACCACTGAGATTTCTTTACAGATCTAAATCTATGATCCAAGATCCATTATCCCTCAATTTCATAACCAGTCTGCATCCATTTCCAGTCACACATTTCTTTGTTGTATTTTGTGCATCCCATCTAACTGGAGCTCAGAGGGGATTTCCAAGATCATACAGCTAGTAGCATCAGAGACAGGATTCATCAATCTGGTAAAGAAGTTCTGGTGAGGCATCTGAGGGCCATAATCTATTTGGAGAGGAGGCTGAGGAGACAATCTGAGGGCCCATTGCAGGATTATCCTTCCTTTTGTAAGTAATAAACTCTTGCTAAGAAAAATAAATTATGGAGGGAGAGCCAAGATGGCAGAGTCAGAGTCAGCATTTTGGTGTAGTTCTCCCAGCACACCAGCACACCACCTCTGCAACAACCTAAAAAATGTGCCAGACAGAATTCTAAGGAGGAAAGCCAAGAAAAAGTCACAGTGAGTCATTTTCCAGTCCAGGGCAGTTTAGGAAAATAGACAGAGAGGTCTTTGGCCATTGGGGTGGGAGTTGGCCAGTAGCTCAGCCTACAGTTGCAATGGAAGCAGTGAATGACTGAGAGTGTTCTAATGTCCAGTGATAGAGAGGGAACCAAGACAGAGCACCAGGGCAGGAAGCACTGGGGTAGATAAAGATCCCAGGGGACCCCTGAACTAGCATTGGGAGCACAAATGGGTGACAGATGGCACCCATTACCCAGTTGCATGTCACAAATCCAGGGCAGAGAGGAGCTGCTACAATTCAGCACAGACCCCTGGCTGAGTACTGAGCGAAAAACAAACTCCAGAAACTCAGCTGCGTGGCTCTGAGCCCAGGAGCAGAGTAGAGATTCAATTCTAATTTTTAGTCCAACACATAAGCTTGCAGTGGGAAAATCAGGGCAAGAGACCAAGCCCAATGGGAAGCCAGCAGTTTAGTCACTCTGAACCTGCAGAACCTCCCAGCAGGCTAACAGTGACTGAGTCCAGTGATGGTCTACTAAAACTCAATTACACACAAGCCAATAGATCCAAACCTGTGTCAGGAATTTGCAGAGCTCAGACCAGGAGGGCAGTGAACAGACCTCTCCCTGGATCATAACACTCTGGAAGCACTGAAAACTTGCAGGACCTCTGACTGAGCTGTGAAAGCAGCAGAAGCTCAGGCTAGAAATCCCTCTCTCCAGAGGTGAGCAGAGCCCAACACTAACATAAAGTCCAAAGTTAAGAAGTAGGCTTGAAGAACGAGCACACAAAAAAAGAAGAAACTGAACATAAAGAGCTACTATAGTGAAAAAGAAGCTCAAGACACAAACACAGAAGACAACAACTTGAAAACATCTACAAGCAAAGCTTGAAGAAAATATGAATTGGACTTAAGCCCAACAAGAATTCTTAGAAGAGCTAAAGAAAGATTTTTTTTAATGTATTTTAAAAAACAAATAAGAGAAGTATAGGAAAAATGAAAAAAAAAAAGAAAGGGAAATAAGAGCTATCCAAGAAAGTTATGAGAAGAAAATTAACAGCATGGAAAAAGAGGTGCAAAACCTTACCGAGGAAAATAATTCCTTAAAAATTAGAATTGGTCAAATGGAAATTAATAACCCTATAAGACATCAAAAAATAATAAAACAAAGTCAAAAGACTGAAAAAATAGAAGAAAATATGAGTTACCTGATAAAGAGCCAGTGACCTGGAAAATATATTGAAGAGAGATAATTTAAGAATTATTGGACTAGGGGCAGCTAGGTGGCACAGTGGATAAAGCTCCAGCTTTGGAGTCAGGAGGACTCAAGTTCAAATCTTGCCTCAGACACTTAACATTCATTAGCTGTGTGATCCTAGGCAAATCACTTAACCCTGATTGCATCAAAAAAAAAAAAGAACTATTGGATTATCTGAAAGCTGTGAACAAAAAAAGAGCCTACACATCATTTTTCAAGAAATTATAAAGGAAAACTGTCCAGCTATCTTAAAACCAGAAGGCAAAATAGAAACTGAAAAAGTCCACCAGTCACCTCCTGAAAGAAATCACAAAACAAAAACTCCGAAGAATATTGTAGCCAAAATCCAGAACTCCCGGGTCAAGGAGAAAATACAGCAAGCAGTCAGAAAGAAGTAATACTAGTATTAAGGAACCACAGTCAGGATCACACAAGATTTACCAGCAACCTCTATAAAGAAACAAAAGGCTTGGAATATCATATTTCACAAGGCAAAGAAAACAGGATTACAACCAAGAATAACCTACTTAGAAAACTGAGTATAATCATACAGGGAGGGAAATGGACATCTAATGAAATTGGGGACTTTCAAGCTGAAATGTCCAAAGCTGAATAGAAAATTTGATACTCAAATACAATATTCAAGAGAATCATTAAAAAAGCAAATAGGAATGAGAAATTATAAGAGACTAAAAACTGTTAAACCATTTACATAATTGTATAGGAAGATGATACACCAGCTCCTGCTGGTGCCATTTCAGAACTTTATCAATACCAGGAGTCTTAGAGGGAGTCTAATAATTAGACATAGGACCTGGGTGAAATTCCATTATGTTTGGATGATTTCAAAAGAAGAATGGAAGATAAGGGAAGAGGAATGCATTCAGAAAGAGAGGGAGAAAAGGGGAGAATGGAGGAAATTATCTCAAATAGGGCATGCAAGGAAGAGTTGATACAATGGAGGAGACATGGGAGGAAGTAGGCAACATTTGAACCTCACTCTCACCTAAATTGGTTCAAGGTGAGAAGAAAACACATACATAGTCAGGTACAGAATCTAATATTACCCAACAGGAACATAGGAGGGAAAGAGGGTGAGAGAAGGATGAGGAGAATAAGAGGGAGAATAGTTAAGGGACAGGTAGTGGTCAAAAGCAAAACAGAAGCTAAAAATAAAATAGAATTTGCCTTAAAAAAAAATAAAAATATATTACTGTTAGTTTGGGAACCAGGAAGGAAAAAAGGACGAATGCCCATAAGAAGAAGCTATCTGATTGTAACCATTTTTGAGAGTACAGAAACAGAGCCTTGAACAAGCTAAGAGGACTTTGCAGGTAGGAATCAGTCATGTTGAGATGCACCAGAAGCATATTCAGCTGACCAAATTCCTCCAGATCCTATAGATTTTCATCACCTTTCACCCTGTTTCCTCACCTTCACTAAGGTCCTCTTTTCTCTTCCAAGCTTTCCTTCCTTCTTTTTTTTCTTCCATTCCCTCCTGGCATTTAGCTTCTCCCCTTCTCTTGCACAGTATAGGGCACCTATCAAACATCACATGTAGCAATGGCTCTTGCTGGTGCCATGTTCTGTCATCTTTCCAGGCCAGAGGCCCAAATTAACCATACAACCTTCACTCAAGCCTTGAAGAACATATGGGAGATAATAATAATAAAAATAAGCCATCTTCTTAATTAATTTATTAATGTAATTAAAGAAAGATAAGTACATCAGCGTAGGCTACATTACAGTTAATTTGTACAGACAATTAACTGCAGTCATTAACTCATGCTGACTGCCACAGATGTTGACTTGTGACAACCCAAAGGTCATTAGTGAGTGACCCAGGTTCAGTTTCTCTGAAGTCCTTGCCAGACTGAGATTCATGACCCCATTCTATAGCTGTTAGATATAAGAATGGACAGAACATGGTTCCTGCCCTTTGTTCTACCCCATCAACATTATGTTGCCTTGGGTCACTTTCCTTCAGGGTCTTGATCTCTGGAAGGGCTAACTTGATATGTTAATCTGAGATTAGTCACTGGTAATGGCTACATGAGCTGTACACCCTGACAGGTAGTAATTACATTTGAGAATCTTAGAGCATAGGTCGGTAGAGTTAGAAAGGGCCTTTGAACACACAACATCAAAGCTGGGAGGTGGTCCCAGAGCATAGGCTATAAAATGTCAGAGCTGGAAAGGAATTTGGAGACCATTGAATTCAACTCCCTCATTTTACAAAAAAGGAAACTGAGACCTCCAACAGGTAAGTGACTTGCTCAAAGTCTCGTAACCAGTGGCTTTTAAATGCTTATAGGCCAATCCTAGGTTGGTGCCCCTCTTCTCTACAAGGGGGATCGAGAGAGAGAGACAGAGAAACAGAAAGAGACAGAGACAGAGAGAGACAGAGAGACAAAGATAGTGACAGAGAGACAGAGAGAGAGAATGAGAGACAGAGAGAGACAGAGAGAGAAAAAGGAAATAAGTATTTATGGAGTACCTACTATGTGTCAGGTTCTGTACTAAGTGCTTTACAAATAATATCTCATTATAGAGGTGAAATCTTAGACAAGAAAGTCTAACTTCCACCAAAGTATAGCCCTCAAGAGACCCAGCCTAAGTAAGGTTAGTCTTGCTAAAAATGCTATGAATTGTTTTCTGTGTTCTCCCCTCTCCACTAAACCTCCACCAGGTTTCCTCTGCTTTCAATCCTGCAATTATAGACCTGCTTATTTATATACAGACCTAAATACAAGGTGTAGGACTGTATGCTGGAATGGTGGAGAAACATTATCTGGCTCTAGTTAATTAATAAATGCATTTGCAACTTTGCAGGATCAGAAGGGATGTTTTCACACCTATTACAGCTTTCATCTATATCTCCCAACTTATCACAGGTAAAATCTACATCCTTACAAATTGTTTCTCTCACACTAGAACTCCAAGCTGAAACATTTCCAGGAAGTAGGGGACTTGGTTTTCCAAGCTGAAGCAAATACAGGAGAGCCTTTAGACACCAGGAGGGAGTAGGAAAAAAGTTACAGCATCTCTGCTGCTGAGAGGAAGCTGAGAATAAACTCAAATGTCATACAGTGTGGCTCCTTCCTATCTAGTCTCTGCCAGACTCAAGGGTTCACAGACTGAAGAGACAATAGGAGACCAGCCTAAAGACAGTGCAGTATAGTGGACAAACTTGTAGTCAGGAAGACCTTGATTTGAATCCCATCTAAGACACTTACTAGCTAGTGTGACCCTGAGCAGGTCAATCAATCAGTAAATATTTGCTAAGCACCTACTATGTGCTAGGCATTGTGCTAAGTGCTAAGGATACAAGAAGAGGCAAAAGGCAGTTCCCGCTTTCAAGGAGCTTATAATCTAATGGGGGAGACAACTTACAAACAAATATATATAAAGTATGTTATATATAGGACAAATAAGAAATCATTAACAGAAAGAGGGCACTGGAATTAAAAGGGATTGGGAAAGGCTTCCTATAGAAAGCAGGATGTTAGCTGAGGCTTACAGGAAGCCTGGGAGGTCAGTAGTCAGAGTAGAGGAGAGAGGATTCCAGGTGTGGAAGACAGCCAGAGAAAATTCCTGGAGCTGAAAGGTGGAGTGTCTTCTTCATGGAACAGCCAGGATGCCAGTGTCACTCCATCAAAGAGTACATGTTGGGGATTAAGTTGTAAGAAGCCTGGAAAAGTAGGAGGGCACTAAATTTTGAAGGGCTGAGAAAGCCAAAGAGAATACTTTGTATTTGTTCCTAGAGTTCAAAAGGAAGCCACTGGAATTTATTGAGTAGGGGGGATGACATGATCTAACCTGTTTTAGAAAAACCACTTTAGTGACTGACTGAAGGATGGATTGTAACGGGGAGAAACTTGAGGCAGGTAGAGCCATAAACAGGTTATTGTGATAGTCCAGACAGAAGGTGATGAGGGACTCCTCTACCTCCTCCACTACCAGGCTGCTGACAATGTCAGAGGAAAGAAGGGGACATATTGGAGAGATGTTGCAAAGGCAGTTCCTGCCTTGACTACAGATTAGGTATGGGAAGTGAGAGATAGTGAGGAATCCAGGACGACTCCTATGTTTCAGTCTTGAGGGACTGGGAGGGTAGTGTTTTCCTTAACAGTAACAGGGAAGGTAGGAGCAGGTGGAGGGGAAGGGTTTAGGGGAAAAGATAATGAGCTCCATTTTGGACATATTGAGTTTAAGATGTCTATTGGACATGCAGTTCAAGATGTCTGAAAGACAGTCAGAGATTTGAGATTGGAAGTCAGCAGACAGTTTGGGGCAGGATAAGTAGATTTGAGAATCATCAGCATAAAGATGGTAATTAAATCCATGGGAGCTGATGAGATCATCAAAACGAAGTTGTATAGATCAAGAAGAGAAGAGGATGGGGACAGCGAGGTGGCGCAGTGGATAGAGCATCTGCCCTGAAGTCAGAAGGACCTAAGTTCAAATCCAGCCTCAGACCAAACACTTGACACTTGCTACCTGTGTGACCCTGGGCAAGTCACTTAACCCCAATTGCCTAAAAAAAAAAAAGAAGAGAAGAGTACCCAGTACAGAATCCTGAGGGTTGCCTGTGATTAGAAGGTGTAATGTGGAGGAGGATCTAACCAAGGGGACAGAGAAGGAGCAGTCAGAGGAGAACCAGAAGATAATAGGGTCCTGAAAACCTAGAGAGAAGAGAGTATCAAGGAGGAGAGAGTGATTGATAGTGTCAAAGGCTGCAGAGAGGTCAAAGAGAATGAGGATGGAGAAAAGAACATTGGATTCGGCAACTAAAAGATCATTAGTAACTTTAGAGAGGGCAGTGGTGGAATGATAAAAAATCCAAAGCCAAATTGTGAGGGGTTAAAAAGAGAGTAAGAAGAGAGAAAGTAGAGGTACCCATTGTAGATGGCCTTTTTGAGTTTGGCAACTAAGGGCAGAAGAGCTATAGGATGAGAGTGGTGATGGAAAGAGCAAGGGAAGGTTTCTTCAATATAGAGGAGACATGGGCATGTTTGTAGGCAGCAAGAAATCTCTCCCCAGTAGACAGGGAGAAATCATTTAACTTCTCTGAGCTTATCAGTTTCCTCATCTGTAAAATGGAAGAATAGTAATATCACCTACTTCACAGGCTTCTTGAGAAAATCAGATAAGGTGATAAGATAAGATGTCAAGCTGTGTTTGGCATGTGAGCTATCATTCTCAGCTTCTGATGCAAGCAGAAAAGCAACATGGGGCATTGATGAGAGCACTGAACTCTGGTCCTGAATCCATAACTCTCTACTTATGTGACCTTCGCTGCATCATTTAATCTTTCTGACCCTCAGTTTCCTAATATTTAAAAAGAGGGGAGTAGACTAACATATTTCTAAGATCCCTTCTAGCTTTCAACACTATGATAGTGAGAATCTCTCAAAGCCTCAGTTACCTAATCTGTCAAATGGGGATGATAACAATACCTGCCCCATCTCAGCAATGCAAGGGTCTAAAACAGCTCCTAAAGTCTCATGATGGAAAATGCTATCCACATCCAGAGAAAGAACTATGGAGTCTGAATGCAGGTTGAAGCACACTATTTGATCTCTTTTTAACTTTTGTTGTTTTATTTCTTCTTTCTCATGGTTCCTTTCTTCTTTACAACATGACTAATGTGAAAATATGTTTAACATGAATGTATTTATAGAGCCTATATCAGATTGCACACTGTATTGGGGAGGGGAGAAGGGAGGGAAGGGGAGAAAATTGAAAACTCAAAAGCTTATGGAAGTGAATGCTGAAAACTAAAATTAATTAAATTTTTTTTAAATAATATCTGCCCTGCTTCAGGGTTATTGTGAGGATCTAAAGGAGACAAGAAATATGTCAATGTGTTATTTTTTTAAAACTTATTTAAAAAGTACTAAATATATGTAAGGCATTGTTATTCATTCACCTAGGGATATTTACAGAGAATTGTCATATTTATTTATGTAGTATTATTGCTGTTATTGTTATTAACATTATTATTACTTCATATGGTTCTAGTCCCAATGGGAAATGGGATAGCAACTAGGTGATATAATGGATAGAGCACAGGACCTAGACTCAGGAAAGGCCTGAGTTCAAATTCTGCCTCAGATGCTAGCTGTGTAACTAGGCAAGTCAACCCCTGTCTCAAATTCCTCACCTATAAAATAAGGATACTAACAGCACCTACCTCCCAGGGCTGTTTTGAGGATAAAATGAGATGACATTTGTAAAGTATTTCGCACATCTTAAAGAGCTATATAATTACTAGCTACTATTATTAAAGGAGAAAAGCAATGAGAACAGGCAGAGGCAGGGTAATAGATCCTAATGGCTTCCTCCTTCCTGTCCTATTCTCCACAAGTGTAAATATTACCCTAGGAACCCCTGCAGTGAGGTGGCGAACAGTGTCGGGCTCTGTTGACTTCCCCCATTAACTAAGGGAAAGAAGAGTGCTTTCTGACATTTTGGTAGGGAAACCAACTGTTCAGCTCTGCCCTCACGGAGGTGAGGGCTTGGTCTTCAACACTAAAGCAATTCCAAGAGGAACTTTAGACTACAAGAGGGAGTAAGGAAAGAAAGCCACAGCATTTCTGCTGCTGAGAGGGGGGCTGAGAATAAACTTAAAAGACTATGATGTGGTTTCTGCCTGTCTGGCGTCTGCTAGGCTCAGGTGGAGTCGGGGGATGTGAGCAAGAGAGTAAAGGGTCAAGATGAGTGTTGTTGGGGTTCTGAACTTTGATGATTAGAGGAATGATGATCCTCTAGTCTAAAACAGAAAAGTTCAAAGGACAGAAAAGTTTAAAGAGAAAGATAATCAGTTCTGGATTTTTTTTATTTATTTTATTCTGAACTGAAGAAATGAAACAATCATTTCTATAACATAGTAGAATAGGGGGGAAAAAAGATGATTGCATAAGAAACTGCAAATCTAATATGTAAAACTTTCTATTCCTTTTAAATATATAATAAAGTTATCATGTAACCTTTTCTTTTCCTTTTTTCTTCCCTACTCCCCCCACCCCATCCTAAAGATGGCTACCATTAGACACAAATAGGTATATATGTAAAACCATACTATACATACTTCTATTTATCAGCTCTTTCTCGATGCAGAGAGCATCTTCCTTCATAGGTCCTTTGCAGTTAATTTGAATATTTATAATAGTCAAAATTACTTAGTCTATTAAAGTTGTTCTTAAAACAGTATTGCTGTTACTGTATACAACGTTTTCTTGTTTCTGCTCATTTCACTCTTCATTAGTTCATGTATGTCTACCCTTGTTTTTTTTTGAGATCATCGAGTTCACCATTTTTGTTAGCATAGCAATATTCTGTCGTAATCATATGCCACAACTTGTTCAACCATTCCCCAATTGATGGGTGGGCATCCCCACAATTTTCAGTTCTTTGCCATCACAAAGAGGGTTGCTATAAATATTTTAAAACATATAGGTTCTTTTCCTTTTTCCTTAATAGTCTTTGGAAACACATCTAGTAGTGGTTTTGCTGGGTCAAAGGGTATAGACAGTTTAGTAACTCTCCAAAATGGTTGAATCAGGTCACAGTTTCACCAACAGTGAATTAGTGTCCCAATTTTTCCATATCCCCTCCAACATTTGTTACTTTCCCCTTCAATCATTTTAGCCAGTGTGAGAGGTGTAAAATTACATCTCAAGGTTGTTTTAATTTGCATTTCTCTAATCAATAATGATTTAGAGCATTTTTTCATATAAGTATGAATTGATTTTATTTCTTCATTGGAAAACTGCCTGTTCATATCCTTTGACCATTTATCAATTGGAGAATGACTCATATTCTTACAGATTTGACAAAGTTCTTTATATATTTAAGATATGAGACCTTTATCTGAGAAACAGTTCATAAAATTGTTTTGCCAATTTTCTGCTCTCTTTCTGATCTTGGCTACGTTTGATTTATTTGTACAAAACCTCTTTGATTTAATGTAATTGAAAGTATCCATTTTATACCTCCCACTGCTCTCTATCTCTTGTTTATTCATAAATTGTTTGCCTATCTATAAGTCTCTTAGGTAATATGTTCCATGTTCTTCAATTTTCTTGTAATATCTCTCTTTCTATCTAGGTCATGTATCCATTTTGACCTTATCATGAAAGATATCAGTCTATGTCCAATTTCTGCCACACTGCTTTCCAGCTTTCCCAATAATTTTTACCAAATAATGAATGCTTATCCCCAAAACTTACATCTTTACACTTGTCAAACACATGGTTCCTATAGTCATTTGCTGTTATAAATTGTTTGTCTACTCTGTTCCATTGAACGACCCTTGTATTTCTCAGCCAGTACCAGATAGTTTTGATAATTATTGCCTTATAATATAGTTTAAGATCTGATACTACTAAACCTCCTTCCTTTACTTTTTTAAATTAGTTTCTTTGATATTTTTGACCTTTTGTTCGTCCAAATGAATTTTATTATTTTTTCTAACTCAGTAAAATAACTTTTTGGCAATTTAATTTGGGATGGCATTGAATCTATAAATTAGTTTAGGCAAAAGTGTTATTTTTATTATATTGGCTCTCCCACCCATAAACAATATTTCTCCTATTATTTAAATCTGATTTTATTTGTACAAAAAGTTTTATGTATATATATATATAATTGGTTCATATAGTTCCTGGATTTGCTTTGGCAGGTACTCCCTAGTATTTTATACTGTCTAGAGTTGTTTCAAATAGGATATCCCTTACTATCTCTTCTTGCAGGGTTTTGTTTGTGATATATAGGAATGCTGATGATTTATGCAGGTTTGCTTTATATCTTGCTATTTTGCTAAAAGTATTAATTGTTTCAATTAACTTTTCTAGTTGAATCTTTGGGATTTTCCAAGTACATCATCATATCATCTTTAAAGAGAGATCGTTTTATTACCTTGTGTCCTATTCTGATTCCTTCTATTTATTTTTCTTCTCTTATGGCTATTTCCAGGATTTCCAATACAATATTGAATAATATTACTGACAGTGGGCATCCTTGTTTCACATCTGATCTTACTGAGAAGGCTTCTAGCTTATTCCCATTACAAATAATGCTTGCTGATGGTTTTAGGTAAATGCTTCTTATCAATTTGAGGAAAAATACATTTATACTTATACTTTCAAGTGTTTTCAATAGAAATGAGAACTATACTTTATCTAAAGCTTTTTTTACATCTATTGGTATAATTATATGATTTTTATTACTTTTATTATTAATACAATCAATTATGTTAATAGTTTTCCTTATGTTAAACCATCGCTGCATTGCTGGTATAAATCTCCTTTGACTTTCTGCTCATAATTTTCTTGATTTTCTTGGATTGCTCTTATTTTTTTTCTTAATTTTTCCTTGATCTCTCTTATTTGATTTTTGAAGTCCTTATTAAGTTCTTCCAAGAACTCTTTTCGGGCTTGTGACTATTGCTTTAGAAATAATGAGTTTGATATGCCTATAGATCATGCAGATGTAGATATTCAAACAGCAGTTGGAGATACAGCACTGTAGCTTAGGAAAGAGAAGAGTGATGGATATTTAGATTTACAGTTGAATCTATGAGACCTGATGAGATCACTGAAAGAGAGACAGACAGACAAACATGGAGAAATACAAGAACAGAGGTACAGATCAAGTCAAAGACAGAGAAGCAGAGAGAAAATGAGAGGGAAGAGACTGAGAAATAAAGAGAATGAGAGAAGGGAGGAGGGAGGGAGAGGCAAGAAGAGGAGAAGAGAGGAGAGGAGAGAAGAGGAGAGGAGAGGAGAAAGAGAAAGACAGGAGTGAGATAGACAAGTAGAGAAGACTAGACAAGAGAACCCACAACAGAGTAGTAAGGGCACACCTACACAGAGAAGTGGACCATAGGTGATGAACCTACAAAGGAGACTGAGATAGTTGACAGGTTAGTCTAGACAGGCTAGGCAAAGTCACTTCACACTAGTACCTTATGCCTTCCACATCCTGCTGGGCATCCCATGTCCCTTAAGGAAAGGCTGCTTGGGGCCAAGCCAGGCATCTTCCATTTGCCCCAAAGCAACCAATTCTATCTGTGCCAGGACAAGGCAACTTCCATGTCCTGCTACCAGCCTACTCTCCCCACTTCTGATACAAAGAAAAGCAACCCTCCAAAAAAAAAAAATAGATAAAAAAATAAATAAATAAAAAGCAACCCTCCCTTTGACTTCAGGCCTCCCATTTCCAGCTGCATCTGTCCTTTGAGGGTAAAGGAGTAGCATACCCCACTCAGTGATGAGCATTCTCATACCCTTCACATCCCAGTGGCTCTGAACTCCTGTAGACCATCGTCCAACCCTCCCGCCCCAAAGTTTCAGCCTAATACCACCCAGCCCTTCCACCATGCCCGCTGGATTGCCTTTTGCATAAGCAACAAACTTTCCTTCATCTTAAATTGTTTCCTCCCTCACTCCTTTCATCTACTAGCTCTTATTGAAACCCCTGGCTTCCTCTGATGACACATCCTTTATGGTCAACCTTTCTAGTACTGGCTGTATCTTCACTCATTCTCCTTGGTTCACTGGTCAATGCAGGAGAGTTGGAATATGCCTTGCTTCCCATTGCCACTTCCAAGTTCTCCCCTTTCCTCTATCACTTAGTAACCTCTCTGCATTTGAAGCTCGTGATTTTATCCACCATCTAATCAAAATCCTGATAACTGCCACCTACATACTCCCATGGTTACTCCCGTTCCTCCCTCAATGAGTTCAACTCTTAACTCGTAATATTTGTCTCCTCTCCAATTCTTGCCCTCATACTAGGGGACTTCAACATATATATGGATTCTGCCTGAAATACCCCAACTATTCAATTCCTCAACCTACTCACCTCCCATGGGCTATTCTTCCACCTCACTTCATTCATACACAAAAATCGTCATACCCTTGATCTTGCCATCATACACAAATGTATCACCTCCATGTTGAAGAATTCCAAAATCTCCTTATCTGACCATAATCTAATGGCTTTTCACCTCTGCCTTCCCTTACAAAACCCTACTGTATGACCTCTAATCCCTTGACCTTCAATTCTCTCCCAGGCCATCTCCTCTACACTTGCCAATCCCTCCTTTTCTCCTTATCTTGACCTTTTGGTGAACTAATCCAATTGTACACTCTTTTCCTCTCTTTAATCCCCAGGAAACTTATCATATCTCCATACACTCAGCCAAGCCTTAGCCTTGAATCATTCCCACCATTCATCACCCTCACTTCTACATACATGCTGCTGAATGAAGGTAGAGAAAAATCACACAACCACTCTGACTTGAGTCCACTACAAGTTTATGATATACAACCTCAACTGGGCCCTCACTGCTACTAACTCCTTTATCAGCTCACTAACTCACTCTCCACAGCAGCTCTTTCAAACCATTTCATCCCTCCTCAAACCTCCTATGGCTCAGCTTCCTCCCACTCTGTCAGTTGAGAACCTTGCTTCATCTTTTACAAGAAAAAAAAATGAGGCTATTCACGAACTCCCTCTCCTCCCCTCTTCCTCATCTCCTATCATTCAGGTGCCTTTGCCTCTTTATCCTCTTTCACTCCTGTCTCCCATGATGAAGTGGCCTACTCTGTACTAAGACTAACCCCAGTGTTTAGCATAGTACATAGTAGGTGCTTAATAAATGTTTACTGAGAAAGGAAGGAAGGAAAGAAAGAAGAAAGAGAGAGAGAGAGAGAGAGAGAGAGAGAAAGAAAGAAAGAAAGAAAGAAAGAAAGAAAGAAAGAAAGAAAGAAAGAAAGAAAGAAAGAGAAGGAAGGAAGGAAGGAAGGAAGGAAGGAAGGAAGGAAGGAAGGAAGGAAGGAAGGAAGGAAGGAAGGAAAACCACAATAGAGCAGGGTCCTGAAAATCAGAAAGAGTGGATGGTCAACTGCATCAGACATTTCAGAGAAGACAAAAATGACAAGAATTGAGAAAAAACTATGAGTTTTAGCAATACGAGCTCCTTGGAAATAAGATTGCTAAGATTTGAGAAGTGAATGGGAAGAGAGAAAGTAGAGGTAACATTCATAGACAGTTTTTTCTAACATTCTATATCAAGCAAATGTTCTTTAAGGAAGGAAGAAATTTGAGGATGTTTATAGACAGCAGGGAAGGAGCCAATAGATGAAAAGAAGTTGAAAATTAAGGAGAGAGGGAATAACAAGAGGAAAATATGTGGAAGAAATAGAAGGGGGTAGGACCATAGTCATAAGAGACCATTTAGCATATGGAAGGACTACTTCAGAATCAAAGATTTTAGAAATAAAAAAAGACTTTCACTGGCATCTAGTCCAACCCTAACTTGAAAGGAATCCTCACTAAAACCTATCTGACAAGTGGTCATACAGTCTTTACTTGAAAACCTCCAATGAGAGAACTCCCACCTTCCAGGAGAGCTTATTCCACTTTGGGGTAGCTCTAATTACAAAAAAAAAAATCCTAACATCAAATTTAAATTTCTCTCTTTTGGACTTCTACCCATTATTCCTGGTCCTACCCTCTGGGACCAAACAACATGAATCGAATCCCTCTTCCACCTGACAGCTTTTCAAATACATGAAGTAGCTCTCTTGTCACTCCTTCCTTTCCCTCCTAATTCCAAGTCTTCCTGACTCCAAGCTCAGCACTCTATCCACCATATTATCTAGCTGCCCTTAAAGTGATAAAAGGTTCCCACTAAATATTAACCAAGGGGTTCCTTTTCTGGCGGTACCTGGAGATCTGGATACCCAACAGACCTTTGCCTGCTTGTCAACCCAATTCTCTACAATACCCAAGACTGGCTCTGGCCATCTGCATATAGGGGAAAAGGACAAGGAGACACATCAGAAAGGGCTCACCATTGTTCTTCTTGCTGCTGCTTTCAACCTCCTCCCAAATACAACATCATCTCTCCTAACTTGTGGGGTTAACACAGGTCACTCAGCTATTTTACCTCCTACAAAGCAAGGGGGATAACATGTTCAGTGCTTTGAGATCCCTAAATGAAAGACTTCCTTCTTCACATGGTCCTGGTGCTAGCCAGACAGGAGTGGGGATAAGGGGGGGTCTCATTGCAAGTCATTTTAGCTTGTGGGAACAGAACCAAGAGGAAAAACAAATCCTACACCAACTCCAGGAATACAAGCTCCCTATAGGAGCCCTGTATCAATACCATATATTACATTTCCTTTCCCTATTAGACCCATAAAGGCTTCTAGGAAATGGCCTTGAGTCATTTGTCATTGAGGTGAAAAGACAGATTTAGTTTCTAAAGTCACTGCCTCTTAGCTTATGTGAAATCAAGGGGTGGCAAGACTGAATACAGAATTATTTTCTCCAGATAGAGACTGTTCCTGTAAGTCCCTGGGCTGAGGTGGGGCAAAGGGTGGGCAGCCCGAAAGAGAAGGGAGAACCGTCTTCTTCTCCCATTGCTTTAACGGTTACCAAGAAAACTAAAAGACACCAAATTCACTCCTTTGAAACCAGCTTACACCTTATTTCTCAGGACCCTTCTTATAGTCCTCCAGATCAGAGATTCTAAGAGATAACCTCCAAGTATTTCAGATGCTGGAAGATTCCCTTCTGTGTGTCCCAGATCTTAACATGGTCTGTCTAACTACTTCAAGTATCAATGGGTTCCTTCTGTATGGCCCTAAAAAGCATTTGGTCGTTGAAATGTAAAATGTAGAGCTGGGGCTTTAAAGATGATTCTGTGCAAGAGTGCTGACCTTGGATTCATGGAACCTGAGTTCAAATTCTACTTCTGCTACTTACTCCCCATGTGACCCTTGGCCAGTAACTGAACCTCTCTGGGCCTTAGTTTCCAAAATGGTTGGACTAGATGCCCTCTAAGGTCCCAAGGTCCCTTCCAGTTGTCCCATCCAGACAAAGCGATGGAGCTCAAAGTTACACAGTGAGGTGGTGCTAGAGCCAGAGCCAGAGAACCCCTTTCTCCTAACTCCCAGTTCTGGGAGTTCCTAACAAACCCAGTTTGGGTTGTTTGTTGTTATTATTATTGTTTTGTTGTCTGCTTGTTATATGTAGCTGTTTGTTTTCCCTATTTAGGCCAAGAAATTTGGAAGAGATGCAAGTGAGAAGAGATAATTCAAGAATTTCCAGGCTCCCCAATAGCACCAATTTTGCCTCTGAGGAAGGCTCAGCTTTCAGAGTAGCTCATCTTTTCAAAGCCTCTGTAAAACAGTTTCCCTTCAACTTTTAACAAGTTTTCCTTTAACTTTTCCCCTGCTTACAGATGATCAGAAAGAAGGCATTCATTTGCCTGACAAAAGGTTCTCAATAGTTCTCAGGGTCCCTAATCCTTCTTCCCCCTTACAGGGGTGGGAAACCCGCTGCCATATGTGGCCACAGGTTCCCCACCCCTGTAAGAAGTTAGGACAACTCTATTTAAGACTGAAGAATGTAATTCCCCCTAGATGGCTTTTTTTCACTTGCCCCCTTGAATCCTCATCATTCAAAGTCACATTGGCATAAAAACTAATTTGCATTGGATTTCTTAAGATTAATAATCCAGAGGCAACTCTGATAGCCCAAAAAGTACGGGCCTTAGAGTAAGAAAGTTCTGGATTCAAGCATCACATCAGACAATGCCTGTGGGACATGGGCAAGTTACACCAGCTCTCAGTTTTCCCAGACAATTCTCTGTAATAGACTCCCCTGGGCTACTTTTCCAGCTCTCACTAGAACTAGCTAGTTTGGTTCCCCAAGGACCACTTGACCACTACCCTCCTCGAGGGCCAAGGGGTAACCCTGAAGGGTTGAGGTTTGGGGGACTTTTACTCACAAGGCCCCATTTGATGTGGTCCCCAATATCAATCAACCAGTGAATGTCACCTAACCTTTACAAAAGAGATACTTACTAAAAAAGGTATAACAAAAATAGTAGTTAAAACTGGGAATATACTCTCCCTTCGCACATCAGATTCCTGGGGAGAGTGGGCTCAAACTCAGTATTAGTGACCCAAGTGCAAAATCACAGCTCATGGTGGCTGGAAGTCTTTTCTTCCTTCATGGAATCTTCATGAGGCTACCCTTAGGTACAGCTCTGCTGGGCTCTGAGGGTCAGTATCCCTGTAGATTTTTGAAGCTGCCTTTCCTTAGTGTATCTAGTTTGTCACCACTGTGTCTGTCAGCTTCCAACATAGGTACTACTGTAAACCACTGCTACTCCAGAAACCCTGCTACCAGCTCATGTGGACACTGCTGCCGGTGCTGATGGGAACTCCAGATTTGCCAACATGTCGAAATTCAGAAGGACATCAGGTAGCCAGTGGGGATTGAGGGGAAAGAAAGAGAGATGCTTTATCCTCACCCATCCCTTCCCTAATCCAGGGGAATTCCCTCAGCTACTTGCTGCTGGCTAATTAGCCTGCTTCTGCAATAATCCATTTCCTTAACTGGCTTGAGTTTTATTCATAGTGCCCCAGAACTAACTTTTTTTCAACTAGTCACCAAATATTTCTGGTTTGGAGTCATCTGCTTCCGTACATCACGAAAGTACACTTCATTCTTCCCACACTGAGTAAAAACTTATCCACACCTGGTTTACACCTTTGATTGATTGATTAATTCAGTCTAGGCTTACATTAACTGGAGTTAGGGTATAAACCCATCTTCATATCTTTAAGACTATAAGTTCGAAGTTGCCCATCTGCATTTGTTAAGGAAAGCTCCTCCTTGAGAGTTACCTGTACCAGTGAAATCTCAGGTCCTCTCAAAAAGAAAAAACGAACAGACCCTTAACCACCCTGTCAAGCTCCCAACGGATTTAAAACCCAGGCTCTTCCTTAGATTTGATTCTTAAAACAGTTGCTTTTACAGCCCATTTGAACAGCACAGTTGTACAGTGGCTTCCTCATAATATTACAATTTAATATGATCATTTTTAGGATTTTAAACAATGGAGGGGATTCTGTGGGCCTGCCAAGGACACCACTGGAAGCCCAGGCAGGCTGAAGATCCCCTTTTGTCTCCTCACCTCTGCTAGAGCCCTGAGGGCTTAAAGTCACAATGCTCTCAGGATGGGAGTGCAGATGGAGACAGTCATCCTCTGGAGATGGGAACCCATTCTACAAGCTGCTAGATCTATTGTAGTACAATTCACTGGGGTGCTTAAAGATCAAGTAAAGTCTGATATCTGCTGTGGTAGAAATAGGCTTTTCAAATCTATAATGGACAAGCAGGAAGTGATGGAGTCTGGGAAGAAGTTATCTTTCCTTGATTTGTCTAGTTTGTCCTGAGTGCATTTCTCAGCTCTCACCTGGCTTAGATAAGTGTAGGCCAGAATGTGAAAGGGGCCATCTCTTCAGGGGTGGGGAACCTGCTGCCACGAGGCTACATGTGGCCTCAGGTTCCCCATCCCTGCTCCAGACTATCTTTGTGACTTTGTGTGACTTTGTGACTTTGAATGTTGAGGATTCAAGGCGGCAAGGAAAAAAAGCCATCTAGGAGGAATCACATTCTTCAGCCTTAAATAGAGTTGTCCTAACTTCTTACTGTGGCCTCCTCTTTGATGTGGAACTCATAATAAAATTAGAGTGATGGGACTTCTTCCTCCAGCTCCCTATTCATTAATTGAACACAGACAAGTCCAACGTCTCAGCTTCCAGAAACATACGCATGAATTTAGAGGAGCTTTCCCTCAATGTTCCACTCTATTCATTGCATAGACATGTACCTCAGTTGAATGTGTTATCATCCAGCTTTGCTTTCAACTCTTCTTCTTTATCTATGTGTCATCACTAACATACACACTGTGAACCTCAACTTGTCAAGGTAATTATCTTTTTCTTTTTGTTTTTGTTCTGGGCACTAGATTTAAATTGAAAGACTTGAGCTATGTATTTAACATTCAATGTATGATTAAGCATTAACAACAAACAAATGAATTAACTTTAGAATAGGAATTATTTAGACAGAGGAAATCTTCATCCCTTTTGCTTTTTGGATGAAATTATCTATTACGCACTTTAAAAAATTTTACTGCTGCTATAGGCCATAGTAGATAAAGTAGCTATTGAGGGTTGGCATATCCTCCACGTTGAATGATCTCCTTGGAAATCATTAGTCACTTTATACAAAATGAAAGTAAAAAATGTGGAGCTGCTTCAAGCACCCAAACCTCTTTCCCCAACCCACCTTTACTCCCAACCTTTGCCTTTTGGAAGAAGATATTTTCAGTGCAGTGATGGACATGCCACTTGGTGTCTAGTAACTACAGGACAACTCAGGGTAATTTAAACCTACTTTGTTGATGCCCAACTTTTATTTTCCATCCTGTTGTCTAATGGACTTAAAGGATTTTTTAAAATCCACAAAGGCCATCAAAGTTCTGTAACTTGCTACATTTCAAGAACGTGAATTGATTGTTAAACCAACTATTTGTAGAAATTTCCAACTGGAAGTTTCGAGTGTTTGAGGAAGCTTCTCTACCATACTGCTCCTCTTCTCCATCTCTTCCTTCTGCCTGCTGGGTAGGGCCACAGGCAAGCAGGGAGCCCAGACTGGATTTACTAGCACATCCTGGGAAGATATTTTCTTTAGTGAGCTTTTGTACTTCCTTTTCCATTTGTCCAATTTGTCCAATTCTATTTTTTAAAGAGTTCTTTTCTTCAGTGAGCTTTTGTACTTCCTTTTCCATTTGGCAAATTCTGCTTTTCAAGGAGTTTTTCTCTTTGGTGGATTTTTGTGCCTTTTTTTTTTTTACCATTTTGCCAATTCTATTTTTTAAGGTGTTATTTTCTTCAATATTTTATGTGCCTCTGTTACCAAGCTGTTGACTCTTTTTTTCATGATTTTCTTGCATTACTCTCATTTCTTTTCCCAATTTTTCCTCTACCTCTTTTATTGATTTTATGTGACCTATTCACATTTTTCTTTGAGGTTTTTCATGTAGCTGTTTTGACTTCATTGTCTTTGTCTGAGTTTGTGTTTTGATCTTCCCTGTCACCATAGTAATTGTCTATGGTCAGGTTGGGAGTGTTTTTGCTCATTTTCTAGCCTATTTCTTGACTTCTAACTTTATGGTAAAGTTGGGCTCTGCTTCTGTGGTGAAGGGGGGCACTGTCTCAAATTTCAGGTTTTTTGTGCCGATGTTTTCAGAGCTAGTTCTGGGAGGGGGGTGGGGTCTGTAAGTTTTTGTTTCCTCCAAGGTGGAATCATCTAAGAAGAGCTTTGGTCACTATTCTCCTGGCCTATGCTCTTCTCTGTGAGTAGCCACAGACACTGTTTTCTGCTCTGGAACTGTGACCAGGATCCCTGCCATATGGACAATGTAACAGATTCCTGCCTCCAGCGCCAGCAAAGGATCCCCTGTGATCTCCTTCTGACCATTTGTCTGACCCCTTTACCCTCTGTGGGCTGAGAGCTTGAAGCTGTAACTACCTTGAATGCAGCCACCCAACGAATGCAGCTGATCCCAAGGTCTGCTGCTGGTTTCCCTGGGCATGGTCTATGCTGCACTATGCTGCACTCTCACCCTGGTGAGACAGACCTTTCTTACTTTCTAAGTTGTCTTGGGCCGGAAAATTGTTTCACCCCAACTTTTTGTTGGTTCTGTCACTCCAGAATTCATTTTGAGGCATTATTTTAAAGTCAATTAGAGAGGAATTTGAGAGAGCTCAGGTAAGTCCTGTCTTTACTCTGCCACATTGGCTCCTCTTCCTGGCGCTACATTACCAACTGCCTATTGGACGTTTCTCTATACTCACATAGCCACCATCCTAATTGAAGCTCTTACCGTCTTTTTCCCACACTATTGTAATGGCCTCCTAATAGATCTTCCTGCATCAAATCTCTCCCCCACTGTGATCCAGCCTCCACACAGCTACCCAACTAATTTTCTTTAAGCATTTCTCTCCTACCCAATAAACTCCTGTAGCTCCCTATTGCCTCAAGGATAAAATATAAACTTCTCCATTTGGCTTTTAAAAGCATTTACAACCTGATCTTAGCCTGTCTTTTCAGCCTCATTATATGTAAGTCTGCATGCTGTGCTTTGGCTCAGCAGGGTTCATTTGGTTCAGCCAAACTGGCCTTTTCTCTGCTCCTCACACACGGCATTACATCTTCTATCTCTATATCTTTTGACTGTTCATCCCCTGCTGTCTTCCCAGATAGAATGAAAGCTCCTTGAGATGATGGGTTATTTCATTCTGTGGCTCTGCCTCTCCAGTGCCTAGAACAGTTCTTGGTGCATAATACGTGCTTATGAAATGCATTTTGATTGACAGCATAAAGAGGATTGGATTTGGAGTCAGAGAACCTGGGTTTAAATTCTAGCTCTGATAGTTATCATATAAACAACTTTTAGAATGTCATTTCTCCTCTCTAGGCCTTCGTTTTCTCATCTACAAGATGAGAAGTTAGACTAGGTGATCGGTAAGTTGCCTTCCAGTTGTGCCATTCCATGCTCTATGTTGTAGTGTCTCTTCTGGCTTTGATATCCTACGACCACATCACAGTAACCAAAGGAAAAAGGAAGTTTGAGAAGGAGGGGGTGTTTGCCAGTATCAAATGCTGCATGGAGGTCAAAGGTGATGAGGAACAGGGGAAGGTCTTTGGATCTGGAAATTAGGAAGTCACCCATTATCTGATACAAAGTGGTTGGAGTGGAGTGAATGAGGCAGGTTGCTTACTGCATGATCTATCTTTGGTGAAATCTTGATGGAGAGCCATGTTGGCTGCATTCACCAGCTCTTATTCAGTTGTAATCACAATATCATAGTCGTTCTCTTCCTAGAGCCTGTTCCTTTTCACAGCTCAGAATCAGGCCTACTGTGGACTTTTTGCTAATTATGTGCCAAGCTAAGTTGCTTTTATCTACTGAAGGAGAAGACAAATGGGGCTACATAAGATTTGGCAGTAACTTACATGAAGGAAGGAAAATCTTGGAATATGATTTTCCAAAGTCAAAAAAGAAAGATTTATAATGCAAATTAACCTGCAAATCTGAGTGTCAACCCTGAAGTTACCCTGTAGTGGCAGCAGAGCCAAAGAGAGAGAAACTTGATCTCCCTTTTTCGGGTCAGTCTCCTCCCTCACGATCAATCCCTGTTCATGAGCTCAGCATGTCTTCCCTTTCATGATGTACATGCTATAATTAGAAATATGTAATCAAGAATGTGAAAACAATAATAGCAGTTAATATCCCAAAGCCAAGAAGAAATGTGCATGTATATATATAATACATAATGCACAAATATATATATATATATATATGTATATATATATATATATATATATGCATACACATACATACACACACATATATATGTATATGGAATATCTATGCTATTTCACCAGCCCAAGAGTTGATTGTGTTAAGTCCCCATCCCCATATTCTAGACAGCATAAATATTTTATTTCATTTACTTGCCTGAGGGTATGCCAGCAAACATGGGAGCACTTGGCCCATAATCTATGCATGCATGAGTAGAATCAGACAAACTGGGGGGGGGGGGTTGGAGGTGGATCTAGGCCTCCATTTCAAAACATCAATACTTCAAGGACCCATAGTTCCTTCTATGCATAGATTGACACAGAGGGTGACTCCACTATGCTCTATAAATGGATGAATGAAATGATGAATGAATCAACATTTATTATTTGCTACATACCAAGCTCCTTACTGAGCTCTGCTGATAAAAAAAAAAAACCAACTCTGATTTCTTTTGGGGGGGGAGGGGGTTAGGCAATTGGGGTTGAGTGACTTGCCTAGGGTCACACAGCTACTAAGTATCATGTATCTGCGGTCACATTTGAACTCACATCCTCTTGATTGCAGGGACAGTGCTCTATCCACTGTGCCACCTAGCTGCTCCTCAGGCTCTGTTTTCAAAGAGTTTACATCTTACTTGGAGAAAACCACATGGTATAGAAGGGTTTAGCTGCAAGGCAGATGGCAAGGCCTATGGGCCCTTAAAATATAGTAATAATAATAGCTAACATTTATATAGTACCCTAAGGTTTACAAAGTGCTTTAGAAATATTATCTCATTTGGTCCTCACAACAACCTTGTGAAATATGTGCTATTATTATCCCCTTTTTACAGATGAGAAAACTTTGACTGAGAGAGATAAGTAACTTGCCTAGCGTCACAAAGCCATCTGAGGTAGAATTTGAACTCAGGTCTTCCTGACAGGTCCAGCACTCTATCCACTTTGCCACCCAGCTGCCCAGCAAGTAGCAAGATGATTAGCAGTGCCCTGGAGTGTTTAGGGTGAATGTGCAGGTCGGATGGCAATTCCCTAAGAGTCTGGAGAATGTAGCCACAGAATGCAGCTTTCACAAGTTGCTGTAGAAGAAATAAGTCTTCCCCTGACGATTAGTCTTCTGGTAATGAGTCTTTCATAATGCACAAAGTTGGCTGTCAAATAACCTATATACAGGTCAACACCAAGCCTAGACTTTCTGAAGCCTTTCCAGCTTGACAGGGTCTTCCAAAGCATAGCCTTCAATCAATCAATTAACAAGCATTTATTAACTGCTTACTATATACCAAGCACTGTGCTAAGCACTGGGGTTATAAAGAAAAGCAAAAACAGACATGCCCTCAGGGAGCTAACATTCTAATGAAGGGAAATAAATAGGTACATACAAGATACATTCCAAATGGATAGAAGGTAACCTTAGAAGGGAAAAGAGGAGGACATCAGTGGAAGCCCAAAATTTATAAGGCAGCTTCAAGAAAATACCATCATTCAGTTCTAGGATAAAAGCCTTCCAACGTTTGCAGAAGGCTTAGCTTCAGATCGGATCATCCCAAAAGCTTGACCACTTCCTAGTAATAAGTATATTCCATAAGAAAAGAATTAGAAAAGGACTCATTAGATCATAGATATAGATATAGATATAGATATAGATATAGATATAGATATAGATATAGATATAGATATAGATATAGATATAGATATAGATATAGATATAGATATAGATATAGATATAGATATAGATATAGATATAGATATATATTCCATTACATCTCACCATTCTGAGATATTTATTTGGGTTTAGTGTAAAGTAGTTTATTATTATTGTCATGGCTCCCAGGCCTCTATAGATCTTGGAAAGTCCCTGTTCTTAGGCTCTGTGTGAGACCTTGGGTAAGTTATTTCATCCTTGTCAGTTTTCATATCTCTAAAATAAAGCTAGCCGGGGATGGGGGCAATGCAGTGCAATGAAAAAAGTCCTGAATTTGGGAGTCAGAAGACCTGAGGCTTTTTAATAGGTATTCTGAGTTTATTGCAAGAAAAAAATATATAGAAATTTCTAAAACCAGTAGTGATGTATGAAAGAAGAGCTAACCCAAAGCCCATCAAAATGTGTGGGCAAGAGGTCATCTCTTCAAAGGATGCCATCTTGGATCTGCAGGCACCACCAATCTGGAGCCAACCACAGCTGGAAGACATAATGTGTCTGGATTGATTGATTAATTAATTGATTATATATTATATAATATATGATTATAATATAATATGTAACAATATATAATTAATAAAATAATGATTATTTAAGTATTATTGTAAAATAATGATCAGTTAATTAATTGGTTAATCTTTTGGACCTGGACCCTCAGCTCCATCACTTGCTAATTGCATGACTTTGAGTAATTGGCTTCATCTATATGGGCTTCAGTTCTCCCATCTATAAAAAGGTAGTTGGGGTAGCAGGGGGTGGATGAGGATAGCTGGAGGATTAGAGGCATTGCGGCATAAAGGAAAGAACTCTGGCTTTAGAATCAGAAACCGGGGGATTCAAATCTTGCTGCTGCTGCTTGTTACCTGTGTGACCTTGGACCACCCCCCCCAGGCCTCAGTTTCTCACTTATAAAATGAGGGGGTAATGTTAGATTCCCTCTGTGGCCCTTTCCAGCTCCAAATCTTATCATCTCATCTCTTTTGCTAACTCCTCCTCCTCTTCCTTCCTGTAACTGTGATTGACCCCGAAGCTCAGTCCTTGACCCTCTTCTTTGCTCTGCCCTTTCTCAATCTGTGAGCTGAGCCTTTCTCACAGCTTAACTCATCAACTCAATGCGAGAGACTCCTTAATCTGGATCTCCATCTCTGACTTGTCACCTGGGCTCTACTCTATTATCTCAAACTACCCACAAGACATTTGCACTGAAAAATCCTGGCAGCTTCATCTCTCCATTTCCAAATCTAACCTTACCATCTTCCACTCAAATCAATCTCATGGGTTGATGATTTGGAGAACTGTATAGGAGGAAAGCAGAATGAAAGAATGTTGGATTTGGAGATGGCAGACCTCGGTTTAAATTCCAGCTCTGCTTCCTACTAGCTGTCTGACCTTGGACAAGTCACCTGACCTCAGTTCATTTGTAAAATTAGAGGGGTAAACTAGATTGCCTTTGAGTTCCCTTGCAGCCGTAAATCCATAATCCTATGAACATGATGAATAGTTTATATTTCTATAGTGTTGTAAGGTTTACAGAGAACCTTCCTCACAACTTTGAAAGAAGTGGTGCAAATATTATTATTATTCCCATTTTACAGACTGGAAAACTAGGGCAAAGAAGTGACATAATTTCCCCATATTCACACAAGAGGAAAGTGTCAGAGCCAGGATCCAAGCCCAGGTCTTCTTACTCTTAATTCAATGAACTTTCTGTTACAGCAAGCTGTGTCTGATATTTAAACTGGTAGAGCAAATTATTATTTTCATGTTTACATTATCTTCTTGGACCTGTGAAAGGCAGGACATTGGGAAAGTGAAGACGCTAAAGCTGAGAAATATGAAATCAATTGTCTAAGGACAGGTGACTGAGGCAGGACTAGACCACCAAACCAGGGCTCTTTCCACTAAGCTCTGATGCAACCTCTTCTCTCTTTACATACTGACTGTGAAGGTTGCCTGCTCCTTCCTTTGAGGCTTCCATCAGTCCTATCATTGACAGGTAAGAGGCCCTGAGATCCTACCCATCCATCACCTTTCCCTTCACCTAGTTCCCATAAGCGCTATGGATAGCAGGACTTTCCTGGTTTCGCAGATATGAAAATGTAGTCATGTGAGGTAGCTGGACAACCATTAGTAAGTAATATCAACCTGGGGAAGACAGAGCACCCCCAGAATGGTTCACAGATAAGGAAATTGACCACCCACCACATATGGCACTGACTAAGAAAAATTTAGATTTTCTAGCCGGCGAGGACAGGAGGGACCATGACCGCCCCATACCCGAAGTATGCTCTTGGATGTAGTGAAAAGAAAAAGGGCCTGGGAATTGATATATTTGGATTTAAGTTTTAGCTCTGCCATTAATTTACTGAATGACCTTTAGCAAGTCTCTTCTCTTTTCAGGGATCTCATTTTCCTCCTCTGTAAAATTAATGGTTTAAAGTAGATCCCTAAGTACCTTTCCAGCTTTAACAATCTATATTCCATATTCTAAGGTCCTTTTTAGCTCTATCCTTCTATGTTCCATGTTCTCTGTTCCATTATCTCTTCCAGCTCTAATATTCCATGTTCTAAGAGCACTAACATTCTATGTTCTACTTTCTTATGTTTGCCTCTGACATTCTAAGATTCTATGATCCTATGATTCTCTGCCAGGGAGTCCAGGTGGTATCTGGCTCCCAGAAGGGCGCTCTCCACCACCAACAACCAATGTTGCCAACACAGAGGTAAGAGTGCCACCTATTGAATCCCCAGTCCGTGGCTGATTGCTTGTCTCAGAGAAAAATCCTGAAAGGAATTGTTTGAATTTGCAATATTCAAAATGGTGGTTGCCTGTCATCCCTATCCACCCCAGGACTAGCCCTGCCTTGGGGACCAGTTAGTTAGCTTGGCCTTTTCTTGCACTATTCATGGTATTTGGAACTAGACACTCCCCAAGGGAAACCAGTATCCCAGGCCAATACCCTCTAAGCAGCAGAGCTGAGCTGGGCACAGCCCGACCGCTGCCCGAACCCTTTCTGTGTGCTAGGCCCTGTGGCATGGAGACCAAACAATGACATGTATTGTGACTAAATTTCCCCCTGAAGATCTCATTCAAGATGTAAGAGTGAGAGATCATAAAATGAATTAATAGTTGATTCGCTGTATAATTTCCTAGTTCAATATACTTTAGTGTAGCGGCTAAATGAGGCATCGAGCCCATTCAGTGCGGCCAGATAGCAGCTTTATCATTGAGATCTCAGGCTTAGAAATAAAAGCAATTCTTCTGAAGTAATTGCGTCTAATTAAAAGAAACATTTAAAAAGTGTAACCAAAAGGAATTCATTTCAAATGGAAAATTAATGCTGAAAAATAGCCCTAAGCTCTCTTGTCGCAGTAATAGCTGAGCAGTCTCAGAATAATTAAACTGTTTTGAAATGTTGATACCTTCCCCTCTGGAAATGATAGCCCTGGCTGAACACATCAGCCTGGCACCAGGATGAAGCCTCTGCCTCCTAATCGGTGCCGGGGCCCAGGGCCAGGCGCCAACACCAGGTTCCTATGTGGGGAAGGACTAGAGAGTCCATGGGAAGACTGGCAGGCGCTGGCATCAGAGAAGCCCTGTGTCCGGGAAAGAGGAAGCCAGCACTCTGGGCTCTGTGAGACAGGATGGCTCTGCAGGAAGAAGCTGCCTTTACCAGGGCTTCTCAGTGATGCCCCCATGCTGCCCCCACTTCCTAAATTCTTTGGACATCAAATTCCCATTAAGAGTTTTGGCCTCACTAAGTCTTCTGTGGGAGTCACAGTGGAACTGACCATGGTATGGGGCAAGAGCTAAGCTAATTTGGGGGCAGGTGCTTGGCCTCAGAGAAGCAGATCTCTTTATAACAAGAGAGAATGGCACTAACTTCACATGCATGCATGAGTGATGGGATCTATGGGACATATGTGGAGGTAGTTGTGTCTGAGGTAGGAGAAGAAAGTCTGGACCTTGGTCCTGGCTCCCCTCTATCACTATGGGCCTAGAACATACCATAGTCCCTCTCTGGAGCTCAATTCCCCATTAACGGGAAACTGCGAGAATAATACAGTGAAACACCTTTCAGCCCATGCTAAGTGCTATCCCTAGAATCAGAGCGTGGTTTACCATGAGCAGGGACATGGAAATACTTCTGTTAGTGTTTCCTTGGGGCAGTGTGATTGATATATTAGAAAGAGTTAAGGAAATTGTCAGAGAAACTTGGATTCAGATCCCACAACTTTAACACTTCTTTGCTGTGTAGGCATGGGCTTAACCTCTTAACCTCACTTAATCTCTCAGAGTCCTGGTTTCATCATCTGTTGTTATTGTTCTCTAGTCCTTCCCCACATAGGAACCTGGTGTTGGCGCCTGGCCCTGGGCCCCGGCACCGATTAGGAGGCAGAGGCGTCATCCTGGTGCCAGGCTGATGTGTTCAGCCAGGGCTATCAGTTGTTTCAGTCATGTCTGACTCTTTGTGACCCCATTTGGGGTTTTCTTGGCAAAGATACTGCAGTGGCTTGCCACTTCCTTCTCCAGCTCATTTTACAGGTGAGGAAACTGAGGCAAAGAGGATTAAGTGATTTGCCCAGGATTACAGAGCTAGTATCTAAGGCTAGATTTGAATTTAGGTCCTTCTGACCCTGGGGCCAGCACTCTAAACACTGTACCACTTAGCTTGTATATTGACCAGAAATACTTGAATTGACTTATAGAGCATGGGGTGACTCAAGAGAGGCAACATGGCCCAGTGGAAATCCAATCCAATCCAATAAATATTTATTAGGCATACTACCATATGCCAGGCACTGCACTAAGAGCTGGGGACACAATTAATAAAAAGAAATAGAGTCCCTACCCTCAAGGAGCTTACAGTCTAATGGGGGGGAGGGCCGGAGAAGAGAACGTATGAAAGAGGCAGGAAAGGGAGGGCAGAAGACCAGGGAGTACTTGTCCAGCGGCATCTTATTCCATAGAGTTGAAACCAGGAAAGGCGGCAGATGCACAGTGGAGTTAGTTATCTAAGAGTGCAGCAAAGGAAGGTACTGGGGGGGGAGTTTGGTGCACCCCCTTCCAGCCCTCCAATCAGAGGGGAGAGGAGGCTGAGAGAGGTGGCATTAATCGAGGCTTGGGCTGGCAGAACAGTGAGGAGTTTAGTTAGAAGTGATGAACTTATCCTGGGAAGGGCAGCTTGCTCTGGGGAGCTGAACCAGACAGAGGAGCAACAGATGCAAAGTCCAGCAGGCAGCAGTCCTGTATTCCTGTCCAGTTCTGCCATTTACTAGCTCTGTGAACTCAGTCAAGTCATTTCACCTCTGGACCTACTGAGCTTTAAGGCTTTTGAGTTAACTGACCAGTCACATTTGCCTCTATCTCAGCTAGGTGGCACCACAGTGCATAGAGTGCTGGACCTGGAATCAGGAAGACCTAAATTCAAATCCATTCTCATTTACTAGGTGTGTGACCCTGGACAAGTCACTTAACTTCTGTCTGTCAGTTCCCTCATCTGTAAAGCGGAAATAATAAGAACACCTAGTTTCTAAGGCTTTTGCAAGGATAAAATGAGATACTATTTATAGAGTGCTTTGCAAACCTTAAAGTGATATCTAAATGTTAGCTATTACTATTTTACTCTATAACATAATAAATAACACATAGTAGATATTGAGCAAATGTTGGCTCACTTTCTTCATGCGTAAAATAAGGGTGTTGAACTAAATTCCTTTCCAGCTCTAACTAATAAGAGCTTGTCCATAGGATCATCATAACAATAGTGATAACCAACATTTGATCCTTTTTTTAATGGAACACATGAGGAAATTCCTCCTACCTATGTAAATCATCCCTTGCTCTGCAACTTATAATCTTAAAGAGTTGCTTGGGGCGCTGAGAGGTTAAGTGATTTGCCCAGCATCACACAGCCAATATGCAGAATGGGGACTTGAACCCGGGTCTTCAGACTAGGAAGCAAGCTCTCTGTCCACTACATCTCTCTACTCATATTTATGAAAGTGTTTTCTAGGATCTAGGACTAAAAAGAATTCAGCAATGATCTAGTCCAACCCCTTCATTTTATCCAAGGTCACATGGGCAGTAAATAGAAGAGCCTGCTCTCCTTTCCCCTGAACCCCTGGCCTCTCAAGCCTGCCTTCTCGTCGGTTGTACCACTGGCCTCTGCTGTCGCCAGGGTGTAACTACACATTATCTTCATTTCCTCAGTCCCCATCAACTCTACCATCTACCCCAGCCAATTAACTCCTACTAACAGCCACTCACAAAACACTATCCGCAGAAAGTAACATATAACAAAGGAATACGCAAAATACACAAAGAAGGGCAAGTAGATCATCATGGTTTTGGGCCCTCCTCATGAGTACAGATTGAGAACCACTGCATTCAATCATGGCTGAAAATGAAAGATTAAGGCATCTTAAGATGGCCATGGCACTCCACAGATGCCCCCTGTGACACCTCACTTGGTTGTGAAGTGGATTCCATGTCCTGGTTTCTAGAAGGCTCATCTATTTAGAACCAGAAGATTTCTCATCTAATCCAGCCCTCTTATTTTACAGATGACGAATTGAAGCCCGAGGAGGTTCATTGATTTAGCCAAGCCCACACAGGCAGTAAGTATCAGAAGTAAGATTTGAACCCAGGAACTCTAACTCCAGGGTCAGTGTTCTTTCCATTGCACCATGCTTGTCTCCCTTAAGGCTATGCCTGTCAAGCAGAGCTTTTGTAAGACTTCCTACTAAGGAGAGAAGGAGTTGGAGTATGGTCTTGATTGTGCATCTACTGTCCCTGGACCCAGGCAAGCTGAATTCATCAACACTCATTCTCAAAAGGTTAGCCACTGGGTTACACACATATTTTTGGCCATAACAACTCATTAAACCATCTACTAAGGTATAGGTTGGCTGTAATCTGCATTGGTGAAGGGTGCCCCATACTAAGGAAATCAGAGTTCATTTGGAATGGAATGGAAAAACATTTTACTAAGCGCTTACTCTGTGCTAGGTGGCGCAGTGGATAGATCACTGGGCCTGGAGTCAGGAAGACCTGAGTTCAAATCTTGCCTCAGATACTGACTAGCTATGTGACCCTCTGCAAGTCACTTAACCTCAGTTTCCTCCTCTGTTAACTGGGGATTATAATAGTACTACCTTGCAGTGTTATTGTAAGGTTCTAATGAGATAATATTTTATAAAGTACTTAGCACAGTGCCTGGCATATAGTAAGCACTATATAAATGTTAGCTATTATTATTACTAAACGCTGTAGTAAGCACTGTACTACAAATAGAAAGTCAAGACCGTCCCTGCTTTCAAGGTGCTCATATTCCAACTGGGGGAGAAAACCCATGAAGGAGGATTCATGTTCACATTCAGTACATGCCAGATGGAAAGGCCAGGTAACATTTGGGTTCTGGTAGCAAAAGTATAAGCACAATGTTGGTGGCTGCTCCCAATCGTCAGGCCACCCACAATGGGGTGGGGCAGTGGAGGGTAAGATCAGTGATAGCATTTCCATGGTGAAGTGGAAGAAGCAATGATTTTGGAGATAGAGAGTTTGGGTTCAAATCACAACTCTGACACTTTCTGTCCAGGTGACCTTAAGTCGCTTAACCACCATGGACCTGTTTCCTCCCCTGTAAAACAAAGAGGGTAGGGCCAGATGATCTTTGAGACTCTCCTGATTCTTAATCTATGATTCAGTGATCCCTGTGGTTTTTCTACATTGTACACCCAAGGCTAATGATCAGTACTCCCTTCACCTATATTTGTTCTTCTATTAGTCAGGGGGAGACTTATTGTCTCTTTAAAGCCCTGGAAAATACCAGCCTAGTAGCTGCCATCAATGTGAAACCCAGAGAGAGAGCCACCCCAGGAAAAGCAGGAGATGTGATGGTCTGTTTATACTATTCACATGCTGTTTCCAAGGTTATTGGATCATAGACAGCTGGACAGATATAATACTTGGCTCCTCACTATCAGAGATCCCTTTGCTCCCTAGAAAGGGACTCCAGCTTGAATTTGGGTAGGTGGAAACCAACATGAAAACATTCAGCCTCTAGTCTAGAGACTCTGAAGGCTTAGCACTAGGAAAGTTTCCAATCAACGGCCCTTCACAACCTGGCCCCAAACCATCTTTTCAGCCTTGTTACCCATCACTCCCTTTCACTCTGCAGTTTGGTCAGATTGGACTTCTTTCTGTTCCTCACACACAACATTCCATGTCACTCATGTCTTTGCATTGATTATCCCTCATGCTTAGAAATTCGTCCCTCTTCACCAATACCTCTTAAAATGCCTTGTTTCCTTCAAGGCTTAGCTCGAATATTACCTCCCACATGAAGCATTCCTCATCCCCCAACCTGCTGGAGACCTGGGCCCCCCCCCCCAAAAAAGGCTCATGTCTATTTTGTATATATACCTATACTATGCCATCTCACCTCAGCTAGATCATAAGCTCCTTGAGAAAAAGGACTATTTCATTTTTGTCTTTGTACCCCCAGCAAATAGCATGCTGCCTGGGTCAGAGTAAGCACTTAATAAATGCTTATCAATTGATTAATTGAACAGTAACAATGCTCACATTTCTGGAATGCTTTAAGATGTATAATTAGTTTTCCCCCCCGCAGCTCTATGAGGGGGTTAGTGAGAGGACTATTCCTCTGATGGAGGAGGAAGTTGAGCTAAATTGACTTACCCAAGGTCACAGAGCTAGGAAGATTTTAGAATCGGAAGTAAAGCCTAAGTCTTCTATTTGCAAGTTCAGGACCCTTTCTGGGAGACCACATTTCCTCATTGTCATCCATATTAACAACCCAATCTGCAGCGGCCACGTCTCTGTGGTTTCTGCTCCCATTCCCTTTATCTGGCATCTCCTTTCCTTCTAATAGAATATGCTCGATTCATCCAAAACTTTTCCTTTATCCTCGAACCTTTCTAATTGAGCTAACATTATTAGAAGGTTTTAAAAAAAAAACTCCCAAATTCCCTTTGCGTACCAGTAGCTCTTTAATATGCGAGGCAGCGAGAGATGAGCTGGGTCTAATTACAAGTCCCTGGAGTAGCCAGTCAGAAAATGAATTGATGCGTTTTTTCCTTATGAACAATGCATGTCCCACAAATTAGAGCCGCCATCGCCAGAGATTTAATTACAAAATATCATTACTTTCACACATCATTTCAGATTTGGCCTGATCAAATCAAAGTTGGGGAGAGAGGGGGAAAAACTGCACTCCTAGCAGGGTCAGATGTTCAGGGGGATGTGAGCGAGTGTGGGAAGGAGGGAGGGAACTGTTGTTATTGAAGCTTCCTTCCTCAAAGCCTGCTCTAGAGAGGGAACTGAAGGCAGAGGCAGGCAGGGAAAGAAGAAGGGTTTCCTGGGCTCGGGTTACAGGCTGTCAGGGTTCCTGAGCCTGGAGGAGCCCACATGGGGCAGTACAGGGCTTAGGAGGGACAGAGACAGGATGATGCATAGCACAGTGGGGAGTCATGGCAGTGACTCAGAGAAGTGGTGTGGAAAGAGTGCCAGATCTGGAGTCAGAATACCTGAGTTCGTCTTCCCCACTCTGTTCCTCACTACCCGTGTGACCCTGAGCAAGTCTGGACTGAACTGGAAAGCACCTAGAAAATCTCTTGCAGTTTTCAATCAATGATCATTTGATCTCATGACTCTCTCTTACACCTCTCAGGGGAACCTCAGGTGAATGCTGTCCTTGCTTGAACATTGCACTTGGAGCTAGGTGGTGGACTTGCCTTCCCCCTTAAAAGGCATTTGTTTTAAAGAAACACTAAACCTCTTGAGATGGGATCCAAAGTGACCTACTGATAATGAATTCTGTTCTGCAGTACCGGGCATGATCATGAAGGTCCCCAGGATTCAGCGTCTGAGCTGAGAGAGCAGGGGGGCCCAGGCTCTGCCCTGTGCTGGACAACCTAAACCAGCAGTTAAAGGCATCAGAAATGGCCCTGTTGTGTTTCTTATTGTAGTTGTTCAGCAGTTTTTAGTCATTCTTCATGACCCCGTTTGGGTTTTCTTGGCAAAGATACTAGAGTGGTTTGCTATTTCCTTCTCCAGCTCATTTTAAAGATGGGGAAACTGAGGCAAACAAGATTAGGTGACTTGCCCAGAATCACACAGCTAGTGTCTAAGGCCAGATTTGAACTCAGAAAGATGAGTCTTCCAGACTCCAAGCCCAGCACTCTATCCATTGTGCCACCTAGCTGCCCAGTAAGTTTCTAGGGGAAATATTAAGAAGTCATCTGCTACATTGGAAAGAAACTTGGATCTGGAATGAGAGAAATTTAATTTGACTGTCAGGCCTGCCACTTACTATCTGTGTGACTTTGGTCACATTTAACCTCTCTGAGGCTCAGTTTCCTCATCTGTAAAATGAGAGAGTTGTACTAGATGGCCTCTACAGTTTTTTCCAGCTCCAGATCTTTGAGTCTGTGAACCCAATTTATGCATACAGTCCCTGCTCCAACAGTGAAGAACATCAACTTGGAATTTAGAACAGACGGAAAATAAACTTGACCTTTTATGCCTGTATCCCTAGCCCCTAACAGCACCTTGTGCATAAGACGGACTTCCATATTTTTTAATTCACCGTTACGTCTCACTAAAAACAACCCCAAGTTATAACCCCTGAGATAAATTGAGGGACAATATTTCAGTCCATCTTAAGGGGAAAGGGACACTGACCTTAGTTCCAAGAAAGACTCAGTATACAAATGATGACAGTCCCAAAATTATGGGATTGGGAATGCCTGAAAAGGCAGGAAAAGCCTTCCTTGGACTACCATTTGCATCAGGGGCCAATGGACACCAAGCCCTGACATGGATTTTGAATCCTGGCCCAGGACAGAGCCATCAGGCCAAGGGCACTGTAAGAAGGCATACTTCTCTTCACCAGAAATGAAGAAATGAAGGTTTGTTCAGTTTTCCATTAACCTAAGGGACATTGGGGTCAATAGTCATCCTCTATAGATGATGACAGGTCCCAGATGAGAGGACCCCATGGGAAAGGGACATTGGAGCTGCCAGATGTGATACACAAGGAGATGGATCAAAGGAAGTCGATGTGTGAGACAGGAAAAACAGCCAGGCTCACCGATCACAGGAGAAGACAGGCTCTCAAACAGGGCCACCAGCTTCCATGTTCATTCCATTGACTCTAAGGCAGAAGCCCCCAAGACCCTTTTAGGGAGTCCTCAGAGTCCAAACTATTTTCACAATAACACCAAAATATTTTAATTTCTAATACAATCAAATAAATTTCTGATATAATAAATAAATGTCTGAATGATAAATTTCCAAGAGGATAAATTAATAGCTCATTCCAATAATTTGTATGATCATCAAACTGCCCAGTTTGATAGAAGAGGTCACTGGCAGTCATAAAGTCATAAAGATAGAGAATCATAATCATAAAGATAGCTGACATTTATATTTATGTGACCTGCACACTTTAAGGTGTGTGTATACACTTTGCAAAAATTATCTCTTCAACAACAACCCTGTGAGATGATTACTACAGGCATTATTATCCCCATTTTACAGATGAGGAAACTGAGATTTGACAACTTGCTTATGGTCACAAATTACTAAGCAGAATAGATAGGATTTGAATGTAGGTCTCCTTCAACTCCAGGTCAAGTCAAGTTAGCACACGTTTATTAAGCACTAACTGTGCTAAGCAGCAAGATACAAAGAAAGGCAAAAAAAAGTCTCTGCCCTCAAGGAGCTTTCATTCTAATGGAGAAAAGCCTAGGGCTGCCACTCTTGCCACTCCATCATACTTCCTTTCAATAAAAGAGGGAAGACTATAAGAAACAATGAATAAGAGGAATTTAGAGAAACAAAGAAAGGCTTAAATGAACTGATACCGAATGAAATAAGAACCAAGAAAATAATGTACAATAATGTAGTTTACAATAATATAAACTAAAGCAACAATAAAAAGAAGCCAAATTCTGTGTAATTATAACAACCAGTCTTGGCTCCAGAAAAGAGATGAGGAAATGTACCAAAGTCCTTTCAATGAACAGATAGAGGGCTATGAGCGGGGAGCATCACATATGCTATCAGAACTGATCTTTCTGTCATCTGGTATTGTTTAACTGTTTTTCCCCCCAAGGGAAAATTCCTTAGGTTGGAAGGGAATATCTGGAAATAACTTTGACGTAAAAACCAAGTCATCAATAAAAAAAATTTTTTAAAAGGAAAGGGTCCAAAATAGGGGCATTTGGAGGTAGAAACATTACATTTCTTAATCCAAAGCAATAGATGACATTGACTCTAAGGCAGAAGCCCCCAAGACCCTTTTAGGGAGTCCTCAGAGTCCAAACTATTTTCACAATAATACCAAAATATTTTAATTTCTAATACAATCAAATAAATTTATGATATGATAAATAAATGTCTGAATGATAAATTTCCAAGAGGATAAATTAATAGCTCTAATCCACATTTTAAAAAAGCTCTTTGAGGGATCCTCAATAATTTTTTTATTCAAACAATGTTTATCACAACCAAGTCAGACTTATACTAGGGATGCAAGGCTACTTCAACATTGTGTGGGTGGGAAATAGTATAACTAATCACACTGAAAGGAAAACCATAAAATTGTAGGAATGGATGCAGACAAAGCCTTTGTCAAAACAGCACTCATTTATGCTAAAAAAAAGAAAAAAAAGAAAAGAAAACCTTTTAAAAGCACACATGTCAATGAGATATTTATTAATTTGGAAATGTATATAGCTAAAATCTAAAGCAACTATTATTTGCAAAAGAGACATTCTGGAATTTTCCCAGTAAATGCAGGGAAAGCAAAGATACTTCTTTTATCATTATTATTTGACGTAGTTCTGCAAATTCTAGCCATCACAATATGGGGAAAAAAAGGCACAAGTATTGGAAAAGATGAGACTAAATCATTCCTATTTGCTGATGACATAATACCTCAGAGAATCAGGAAAGAAACTAATTGAGAGGATAATTTCAGTGAGGACAAAGGATAGAAAATACCTTCAAATCAACAATTCTTCTGTGTAGCAATAACAAGAATCAGGACGAAGTGGTAAAAAGAAATTTCTCTTCTAAATACATGAAACACCTGGAAACCAATCTACCAAGATATTCTCCAGACTGGTACTGATAAAATTAAAAATACTTTTAACAGAGATAAAAGACAAATAAGAATATGAATTCATAGTTGGACCATATAACGAGTGCATCACATTTAGTGCCTTACTATTAAAACAGACAAAATAGATAAAATAATGGCAAAATTCATTTGGAGAAACAAAAGTCCAATATTCCAAGGTAAATAATAGTAATAGTTAGGAATGAGGAGGAATTGTACTACCAAACCTTAAGATACCTCAATAATTTTGATATGAGAATGTAGAAACTCTAACGTGGGAGATTTTATTTATTATGAATTTAATAAATATGAATGTTTCCATAAATGATTAAGAAAAGATTATATATGAAATTGAATATCTATTATATATGTTCTTTTAAGCCTATATCAAACTTAACACAATAGTACCAGCACTTTCCTGTTTCTTTTTGTCCCCTTCTAATCTTCCTTCTGCTCTATTCTGTGTATTATTTTTAATGTTCCGTAGATGCTTTTTACTTTCCTTTTTTTTCTTTACTATCACTACTCACCCATTTTTCCATCCCACAATTCTTCCCTTTCAAAATAAAAGTCCTCCCTTGTAACAGATAAGTATAGACAAGCAAAACAAATCAACATATTGGCTATATCTACACATGCGTGTCTCACTCTACACTTCTAGTCCATCTCCTCTCTGGTAAGAGATGGAAAGCAAGACGTGCAGTCTTTTGGGGGCTGCATTTGGTCATTGAATTGATCAGAGTACTTAAATCTTTCAAAGTTGTTTTCCTTCACTTAATCATAGTCACCATATAAACTGTTCTCCTGATTTGGTTCGCTTTACCCTGAAGCAGTACATACAAGTCTTTCCAATTTTCTCTACATCCGTCCCTTTCATCATTTCCTACAACATAACAATATTCCATTACACTCATCTATCAATTTGTTCAGCCGTTCACTAGATGGTAGACACGCACTTTGTTTCTAATTCTTTAGTGCCACAAATATCATTGCTCCAAATATTTTGTGTGTGAAGGTCCTTTTCCTCTGTATTTGATCTGTTGGGGGTATATGCCTAGCAATAGTATTTAAGGAGATTAAAAATGTTTTTTATCAGTTCCATTTTTGTATAAAACACATAACAGAAACCTAGCCAATCAATGCAATAATTGCTACCACATGACAAGATATTTTGTCAAACTTGGAATCTAAAGAACAAACAAATGTTTTGTTATATCTACAATCAATCTTTTGTGTATTTCTATTTGATTTTTTTAAATTCCATTTATTGTCATTATTTCTTCTCTCCTACTTACATTACAATGGCAAGGAGAAATAAAGTTGATTAAAACAATATTCTATGCACTGCTGACCCTTTTTTCTGCTGATCTTTTTTTCCAATCAAACCTCATAACATTATGGATGGATCAAAGGGTATATACAGTTTAATGACTTTTGAGTGTGGTTTCAAATTTCTTTCCAGAATGGTCAGACCAATTCTCAGCTCCACCAACAGTACATGAGTATGCTGATACTCCTACAGTCTCTTCTGCAATTGTCATTTTCCTTTTTTAATTATTTTTATTTATTTATTTGATGAGTATGAGGTAGATGTATTTAATGCATTTAATATGCATTTCTCTTTTTATTAGTTATTTGGAGCATTTTATATGGTTGTTGATAGCTTGCATTGCTTCTTTTGAAAACTGCCTATTCATATTCTTTAACCATTTATCTATTGGGAAATGAATCTCATTCTTTTATATTTGCATCAATTTGCTATATAGGTTGGATAGTAGGGCTTTTCCTAAGAAATGTGGTGCAGAAAGTTTTCCCAGTTAACTTTTTTCCTTCTAATTCTAACTTCAGTGACTTTGTTTATATAAACTTTTTCAATTTTATTTGCTCAAAATTTTCTATTTTATCTTTTATGATCTCCTTATTTGATTAGGTACTAGCCTCCTATCCAAAATTCCTTCCTCTTCCATTGCAAGTCATGTCATCATCTCCCTGATGTCATGGTCCTCTTCAAGAACAAAAGATACAACCACGATCTCCTTTACTCATAATATTAACTTTTCTTTTTAATCTAGGTCGTGTATCCATTAGAAGCTGTGGGGGGCAGCTAGGTGACGCAGTGGATAGAGTACCGGCCCTGAAGTCAAGAGGACCTGAGTTCAAATCCGGCCTCAGACCAGACACTTGATACTTACTAGCTGTGTGACCCTGGGCAAGTCACTTAACCCCAATTGCCTTGCCAAAAAAAAAAAAGAAGAAAAAGAAGAAAAAGAAGAAGCTTATTGTGGCATATGTGAAATGTTAGTTGAAACCTAATTTCTACCAAGCTGCTTTGTAGTTTTCCCAGTAGTTTTTAACAAGCAGGAAGTCCTTACCCCAGTGGCTGTTGTCCTTAGGCTTATTGAACACTATACTACTTACAACTGATTGCTACTCAGAACAATAGCCAACATTTTTATTTTTTAACCAGTACCAAATGGTTTTGATGTAGTATTGTTTGAGATCTGATATGGCTATTCCCCTTTCCTTCTCACTTTTTTTCCATCATTTCCATTGAGAGTTCTAATATCTTGTTCCTCCAGATGAATTTTCTTATTATTTTGTCGTGGGAGTTTTTCTAGCAAGCAAGTATCTGTTATTGGACCAGGCCTGAGTTACAGCTTCTCCCCTGGGAAGCTGGCAGCCCCAGACTCAACCTCAACTATGACTTCTTCCCATCCCCCTTACACAATGGGGAAGGCTGGGCCATGATGGTGGCTGTGGCCAGACAGCCCTGGCCTGCATCTACCTAAGGCTGTAGAAGCAGTGAATGGGTGGAAGGAATGGAGCAGTGGCAATGTGGCTAGCAGTACCTATCTACAATGGACAGGAGATGATGTCAACGGAGAAAGAGGGCTTAGCAGAGGAACAGTGAATGGGTGGAAGGAATGGAGCAGTGGCAAAGTGGCTAGCAGTACCTATCTATAATGGACAGGAGATGATGTCTATGGTAAAGAGGGCTTAGCCTTTCTCATCACAATGAGGTCCTAAGAAATGTACACTCCTGATGAAAAAAGGGATAAGCTTATAGGCTAACCATCCACTGTGCCTTCTGGAACACCAGACCTTACCCTCTGCCCTCCAGATCATCCTTCCAGCGCGTCAGGCCTTTCCATCTTCCCTGCAGCTGTAGCCTAAGAACCCCTCATCCTTGCCATCTACCATGCTATAGCCCACTAATGACCATTGGATCTTTCCATCCCCTCTTCAGTGGAATTCTGCTGCATACATTCTCACCCCCAATGAGAATGTGAGCTCCTGAAGAACAGGGATTGCCTCAATTTTCCATTTACAAATGGTGCCTAACACAGTGCTTGACACGTTGTTATTGTTGAGTCATTTTAGTTGTGTCCGACCTTGTGACCCTTGTGACCTTGTGACTGATTTGGGGTTTTCTTGGCAAAGATACTAGAGTGGTTTGCTATAACCTTCTCCAATTCATTTCACAAATGAGGAACTGAGGCAAATAGGATTAAGTGATTTTCCCAAGGTCACACAGCTAGTGAGTGTCTGAAGCCACATTTGAACTCAGGAAGATGAGTCTTCCTGACTCCAGGCCAAGTACTCTATCCAATGCCGTCTAGCTGCCCAAATAACACGTGGTAGGTACTTAACAAATGCTTGCTCATTCATTCATATTACTATCAGTCCAGTTTGAGAAGCTAAGCTGTGCTGAGCTCTCTCCTCTCATCTGAGAGATACACCCAAAGAAGCTGTGAGGAATGAACTTAAACAGCCAGGGAATGGCAGAAGGGCACAGGTACCCAAACAGAACATTTGTGTTATGCATAGAAGGTTGTGCCAGTATCCTTCTGAAACTCCAACTCTGAGATTCTTCATGCCTAAAATTTTGAGTAATTTCATGGAGAAAAAACTAAAGAAACAAGGAAAAGAATAAGTCTGCCCATATTTCATTGTGGCACAGAGAACTGTCCCTGAACTGCAACCCTGGTTATGACCTTTGGCATCCCCTCCTCAGGAGGAGTTTGCATATATCTGGCCTGATTTTTTCAGAGACATTCAAGAATCAGTATGAGGTCGTGGAGTATGAGGCAATGGACAGGAAGTCGGACCCATTGAGCTCCGGTCCTATCTCTGCAAATGACTCAGCACGTGACCATGGGTAAATCCCTTCTTCCCCTCTGACCTCAGTTTCCTCATCTTCAAAATGAAGTTCTAAAGCAAATTATCTACAAAGTCCCCATCAACTCTAATTTTTCCTGTCTTGTAACTATGAATTAAGACTGTAAAATGACCGATAAGGTTGGCACCAAGTATAGAGGGCAAAACTTTTAACCTGAGCTAGGGTCCTAGAAAAAACAACCAGCCAGGATTGCACTGAGGCAAAGGGAGTCCACACGCATAGAGCAGAAAAGAGAAGCTATTCTCTGAGAGGTCGGAAGGAAGGGTAGATGTGATAAAGCTGAAAATAGAAGTGTGATTCTATCTGTGGGAAGCCACATGCTCTGATGAATACAGTGGACTTGGAATCTAGAGGCCTGGGTTCAAATCCTGACTCTGATATATATTAGCTATGTAATCCTGAATCAAACATTTCCTCTCTTGCTTTCTTCATCTGTAAAATGAGTATCATAATACTTGTACTACTCACTTCATTGGAGTATTGTGAGAAAAGTGTTTTGCAAACCTTAAAGCATTATGGAAATGTATGTTATTATTGTTATTGTCTTTTTTTATAGGTCCCAAAAGGTGGTGAAAAAATATGTTAGCCACCATTCTGTCTATGTGGCCCGTTAAGAGGCAAAGCTTAGGGGTCATATAGAGCAAAGGGGTAAAAAATCTGGGTTCCCCTTGGAAACTGGCTGGTAAATCTCTCCAAGAGTACAGCAGGAAGAGGAAATTGGAGCTTAGGGCACTCTGAGCCCAATCTCAACACAACCAACAGGTTGGAGGTGGTCCATTGTGTTTCATGGCACATCCCCTCACCTACTCTCACTAATCTGGACTGCCTGCTATGTCCTAAACCAGGGTTGGGGAACCTGCAGACTTGAGGCCACATGTGGCCCTCTAGATCCTCAAGTGCAGCTCTTTGACAGAATCCAAACTTCACGGAACAAATTTGTAAAGATTTGTTCACAGAACAAACTTCTGTGAAGTCAAAGGGCACACTTGAGGACCTAGAGGGCCTCATGTGGCCTCCAGGCCACAGGTTCCCCACCCCTGGCCTAAGCACTTCTCACATTTTTCTGCCTTAGTACCTTTCCACATATTGTATCCCTCTGCACCTAATGCCCTCCCCTACACCATTTCTGTCCATTTAAATCTCATTCCTCTTTCAAAGTTTAGCTAAGTGCCTCCTCTTCTACATTGCTTTGTTTGATTTGCCCTCACTAAATGTGCTCTCTTCTTCCTCTGAACCCCCAAAGCACTTTGTACCACTTTTATGTGCTTAGCACATTCTATTTTGTGATATAGTTATCACCATATTAAGCTTATTGAGAAAAGAGACAGTCTTATTTATTTCAGTATCTCCCCTAGGGCCTAGCACAGAGTCCTACATAAAATGAGTACTCTGATAAATTTCAACTGAACGAATAAAAGAATGAATTGTAATATGAGCTAGACAAATCAGAAAATCATTCTCAGTAGAACTCTCCTTCTTGTTCCTTGAGGCAAAAAAGGTGTTTCTCCTGTTTTTATTCCCTTAGTGTTTCCTGGTGATAGGAATTTTGTTTCCCTTGAGTCCCTAGTTGTCATTATGTGAATTGGATGGAAGAGCCAGTGGAGGAGATAAAAGAAATGGAGTTGAGATGGTAAGAAGGAAACCTGGGTAAAACAGAGGATAAGGAGCCATAATTAGGGTAGAACAACCAAGGCTTCACTTCCAGGGGAATTAAATTTGAAGGAACCCAGAAGCACCATGCTAGGATGCACTTTCTACTCAAGTGACACCCAGTTGAGCTCCTCCACATAACCTGCCCACAATAGCCAAACTCCTTCCCAAGCCCACCCCACCCTCTGCCCCCAGAGCAGCAGCCAGCCTTCAGCAGCTTAGAATCTTTGTGGTTTCCCAAGGGCACTTCTTCCCTACCACTGGCCACACTCTAGATATGTTTTCCCTCTGTTTCTTTTCTTCTCTCTCCCCTTAGCCCACGCATACACACACACACACACAAAAAAAAAGTCCTAGTTTTGGGCTGAGGATGAGTGTGATGGGGAAACAGAAAGTATACATGCTCCTTTTCCTTATCTTGGGTGGGCCACAGGGGGAAGCCTGACCAAGTCTGTCTGTCATAACCAGCCTGAAAATCAAAGGATGCCCTGAAATATCACTAATGCCTTTTGACAGCTCCCCGTGGTAGGACAAGCAACCACCCACACATACGCTAGGAGAAGTCACTGAGAAGACACAGTTCTGACAAGGCAGAGACCTTGTCAAGCAAGCAGCCTCTGTCTGGTACAACCAGTCCTGTCCCAGTTGCTGAGCTGGGAGAAGTTAAGCCCTCTGTTCTCACTTGTAAGCCAAGCTATACTAAGGGGTCACCTTAGAGAGGAACGAGAAAGGGCCCAGGTGCCCCACCCAGAGGGCCAACACTAATGTAAGTCACTGTTGGGGAAGAGTCTCAGAAACAACTCTAACGGAAACCAGCAGAATCTAGACGAGTTTGCCTTAAAGCTGGTGGGGCTGAGACTTGAAGAAATTTGAAGACGAGGCTGCAGGAAGCCAGGGGTGAAGATGTGGGAGGCTGGATGACTTATGACACCTATTACAAGAAGGAAAAATGAGAGGGATTGATTGGTATCAATTATCAGGGACAAATTGTTGCTGCACGCGGTCATGTTAATCACCTCTCTGCCGCAATTCTAGGCAGCAGGATTTTTGACCAATTTGAAAGGTTTATAGCAACAATATGATACTGATTTATTTCCCCTTAATAAAAAAGTGATCAAGTGAAACCTGCATCTATCATTCTGTTTATCACTCAAGGTGATTTATTAACTAATTATACTTACAGTGGTCTCTTTCTGTAAGGGTGGATAATAGAGTGATGCTGTATTGGTCCAAGGCATCAGTAACACTGGAGTACAGAATGTTTCCTCATAAGTCTGAGGTACAAACAAAAAGATCCCCATGGGGTGGTGGGAAAGCCCTGGCCTGGGAGCCAGGCAAAGTGGGTTCTAGACCCAGCGGAGTCAGGCACTGCTGCTGTGGGCAAATCACTCCATCTCTAAGACTCTCCGTTTTCTTCTCTCTAAAATGGAGTTATAATTAAATGATCTCTAAAAATTCTTCCAGCTCTGATGTACCAATATCTCTGATTCTCTCCACCAAGACAACCAGAAGGCCTGATGGCCAGATGAAAGGATACCAGGACTAATGACCACCTCTTTTGCTTTGTATCCTATACTTTTACTAATGAAGCCGAAGATGACATAACTTTATTTAGCAGCGACGTCATGTTGTCGGATCGTATTAAACCTGTGGTACAATAAAACCTGTGAGTCTTTCCACATAAAATTGCTGTCTAGCCATGTTTTCCTAAGCCTCCCCTTGCGTAGTTGATTTTTTGAGCCTAAATTTAGTTCTTGGCATTTATCCCTGTCAAATTTCATTCCATTGACTTAAGCCTCGTTTTCCAAACTGCTGATCTCTTTTAAAACATTCTTTGTGTCTTTGATTTTATTAGTTATCCCTCTTTCCTTTAAGTTATCCACAAATTTGATAGAAGGTCAAAAAGAACAAAGCCAAATAAAACTTTATGGCACTGTATCTTGAGGCCAGCCATATTTCAGGTCAACAGCTATCCATTTCTCTTTGTCCAACCAGTTCTGAACCCAATTCCTTACTTATACCAGCTCATACTCGTCTATCTTTGCCACTAAAATGTCATGAAAGACATTGTCACACTTTGGTGCATTGTTTCTCTCTGAAATTCCATTCTGATAATACTATTGAAGAATGAAAAGGAATGAAGTTTAGTTTGGTATCGCTCATTCTTAGTAAACCCTTGCTGGTTCCTCCTAATCACCACATTATTTTCTATTCACAAATAATGATTACCGGACATATTCACGTGGCCACCAAGCAAAGTGAATTCTTCCTTCTCAGATTTCTCGTAGCACCTTACTTCACCAACTCATTTGCACATTCTCTTAGATCATAGTTATTTATGTTTATATCTTCTCCCCCTACACACAGCATTATATTATAAGCTTCTTAAAGGCAGAAGTTATGATGTTTGTTTCTGCGGCCTCTGGTGTAGCATCCTATACATAGCAGGCACTTGCTAAAGGTTTATTGAATCGGATAAAATTGAATTGTTAGATGATCTCCTACAGGATTTTGTCTGGATCAACATCGTACTCCCTGGGTTGTCTTCTTCCAGAATCCAGACTTGTCTCTCTTTGAAAATTGATACAATATTTGCCCTCACCCATTTTCTGGATCTCTGATTCTCCATGATTCTTTTAAGTGTGCCAAGCACACATCTATGACCTTTTCTGAAAACTTTTGATGTTATTTGTGAAATTCAAGTCATCCAGACTTCGATACTTGAACTTATTTAAAGCAGTGACAGGCTCTCTTGCACTCTTCCCTCCTAATTTGATTTTCAACTCTCTCTCTATTTGCTTGCCTTCCCTTTACACTTTGAAAACTACTCTTCTTAACAATGAGATGGAAGCAAAATGGCAGTTGAGTAATTCTGCCATCTCTGTTATTAACATTCCCCTCCCCTATCTTCCATAAGAACTGAGTCCATCCATGAATGTCCCTTTTCTTAAAAAAAAAAACCCTTTCTTGCTATCCATTCTATTTTTTGCAAGTTTCCATTCATTTGACATTTTAGCCTTCCAGACTCTATTCTTTAGGCAGCTGCCCCAAGGTGGCACAGGGATAGAGTACCAAGCCTAGAGTCAAGATGACTGATCTTTCTGAGCTCAAATCTGGCACTTACTAGCTGGGTGACCGTAGGCAAGGCATTTAACCATGTTTGCCTCAGTTTCCTCATCTGCAAAATGACCTAGAAAAAGAAATGGCAAACCACTCCAGTATCTTTATCAAGAAAACCCCAAATGGGATCATGAAGAGTCAGACACAACTGAAAATGATTCAATATAACCCTATTCTTACAGGTCTTAAAGGTCTTACAAGCCAAACCATTCTTAATTTCCCCTACTTCCATCTTTGGTTTGTGTTTTTCAAATCTGAATTCATCTGAAAGCATCCTCTGCAATCACACCAGTTTCTTTCAATACCTTCCCCTTTTTCCTTTTCAGAATTCCATTTTAAAATGAACAATGTTTGCATTTACAGACTCAGACCATTAAATCATAACAATCTTTATTTAAAATGTTTTTAAAATCATATTTCTTAGCTGTGCATACCCATTGACCCAGTAATATCACTATTAGACCTTTATCCCCAAAAAGGTCAAAGAAAACTGAGAAAAAATGTGTATGTACAAAAATATTTATAGTAACTGTCTCCGTCTGGGATCATTATGATGGCAAATAATTGTAAGCCAAAAGGAACCCGTCACTTGAGCAAGGGCTAAACACATTGTGATATATTAATGTAGTCGAATATTATTGTGCTGTAAAATATGATGAAAGGGATGGCTTCTGAGAAACCTGGGAAAACTTAAATGAATTGATAGAGAATGAAGTGAATAAAACCAAGGGAAAAAATGTATACAGTAACAGCAACATTGTAAGAACCAAAAAACTTTGAAAGACTTAGAGAACTCTAATCAATGCAATGACCAATCACAATTAAAGAGAACTAGTAATTAATCATACTACCCACTAGATTATTGAAAAATGTTTTCAAAATGTATAGATGACAGAAAAAAACCCAGAAAGACGACTTTAAACATAACATGATGAATTTATTATATGCAAAAAGGAAAAAAAGCTGCATATAATAAAGATTTAAAGTTTCTTCTACAACTCCCTTCTATTCTGCTATGTATATAAAAGGGTTCATTTTAGTATGTAAGTTTAGAGCTTTTTAAATGGGAAAAAAGTAAAAAATAGAGCCAGGTTCTCTAAAATCTAGAGTACATGAGAGGCAGATGGCACCATGGAAAGAACCCTGGAAAGAACTACCAGGTTAAATTTAATACTTTTTTAATTGTACATAGAATTTCAGAGTTTCAGACACAATCATCTGTTCTGATCCTTTTTTTTTTTTGCTTATTGAAATGTTTGTGTTTGTTGATGTCTGTTAAGTTTATAATAAAAAAAATTTTTAAACACTAGGTTCAGGACAGCTAGGTGACGCAGTAGATAGAGTACTGGCCCTGAAGTCAGGAGTACCTGAGTTCAAATCCGGCCTCAGACCAAACACTTGACACTTACTAGCTGTGTGACCTGGGCAAGTCACTTAACCTCAATTGCCTAAAAAAAAAAAAAACACTGGTTTGAGAGTCAGGAGACTTGTGATCTATTCCAGGCTTTGTTATGGACTAATTATCGATATGACTTTGACTCAGTTTCTTTCCCTTTCTGAACCTCAGTTTCCCTATCTGGAAAATGATGGATTGGACTAGGTCATCTCCAAGGTCCTTAGCAACTCTGATACCTGAGAAATCTATGTCTTACTATGCCCACTGTGCATTCTTTCTTCACTATTGCAAACTCGAGGATAACAAGTTCACTTTCCCCAAGGTTTCTATGACTTCTGTGCCACCACTTAAAATAATATATTTACTTTAAATTTAAAAAAAAAATACTTAATTTGAGGCTATTTGTGACCCCTTGGGTTTTGCAGCTGTTAGCTAATTATGTTCCCTGAGCTGATGTCCAAATTCTCTCCTAGGGAGAATGAGGGTGTGGTCAGCCGCCCAGCTGTGTTCTGAAGGACCTGGTTGTAGCTTGATTAAATAATTACACAGCATATACTGTGTAATCATACTATCTCAAGGAGAAAGAAACTTCTGAAATAGCATATCACACTTCCCCAGGCCAAAAGAAAAAAAAAAACTCTCGTAATGACATACGTGCCACTACATATAGATAGGGGCGTGTTTGTATTTGTTCACTTTTTATTTATGCTGTATCTATTTATATATGTACTTATTTTCCCTCTCATTAGTCAACAGGCATTTATTAAGATCCTACTAGGTGCCAGGCACTATGCTAAAAGCTCTCTGTGAATAGGGATTGCTTCATTCTTTGTATTTGTATACCTAGTTCCTGGCATACCATAGGCACTTAATAAATACTGGTTGTTTGGTTGATTGGGGAGTGTGTGTGTGTGTGTGCGTGTGTGTGTGTGTGTATCCTACTTCTAGTATTTGCAAGTGACCAGCCAAGACTGCAAAAAAAAAGTTTAAATCTAGAAGAAAATGAGAGGATGGTGGAAAATGCTATCCACATCCAGAGAAAGAACTATGGAGTCTGAATGCAGATTGAAGCATACTATTTTCTCTTTCTTCATTGTTTTTTCTTTTTTTGTGGTTTTTCTCTTTTGTTCTGAATCTTCTTTCACAACATGACTAATGTGGAAATGTTTACTATATTGTGTATGTATAGCCTACATAAGATTGCTTGTCATCTTAAAGAGGGTGGAGGAGAGGAAAGGAGAAAAATTTGGAATTCTCACACCTTCTGTTTACACGTCATAGCCTGAAGTTTTTTCCCTGGACTAAAGCTGTTGACCTCAGTATTGCTCTATCTGTATGGGATTATCTCACTCAACTTCCACCTTCTTATTGGGATTACTACCACCCAGAGTTAATACAAACGTTTTGGGAAGGAGTCTATTCACTCCCTTCCTGCCCCTCCTGTATTAACAAAACCTCTTCCCTCAACAGGGCCCAGGGCCTCCTCTGACTCTAGCTTTCTTTTAGGATCTGCAAGAAGGTTAGTTCTGGATAGGTCCCCCAGTCCTTTTGGTGACAGTCATCTCTGTGAGAGCCTGATGGCATCAAAGGGTTTCCCAGACTGGAATAGAAACAAAATCAAAGAATCAAGGAATGTGTTCTCCCTCATGGGTATCAGAGGAACAGATATTAGGAGGAACAGAGGAAGTTGGGTTGGAGATTGCAGGATTCTGAATCCAGAGCTTGGAAAAGCTAGAATGAGATGTCCCCTGGATACTGAGTTATTTCAGTTGTTTCTTCTGATTTTTTTCACAAATACACCCCCTTCCTGTCCAGCTTTAATCCAAGGCCACAGACTTTTCAAAGGATCATAGAATTTAGAGCTAGAAGGGGCCTTAGAGACCACCTGGTCTATTTCCTGTTTTTATAGATGAAGAAAAGAAGGCCTGGAGAGGGGAATTTAATTTTCCCAAGGTCACACAGGTGGTAGAATCCCAACTCTACGCACTCTTCCTTCTCTCTCTCTCTCCCTTCTCCTTTTTTCTGTCTCTTCCTTTTATCCTACTCCCCTTCTTCATGACCATCCTCTTCTTCTCTGTGCCCTTTTCCCTAGGTGCTCTATCCAAACAAACCTAGATTTTGCCTCAAAAGACCTGAGATCAAATCAAGGCTCTGTAATTTGCTATCTTTATAACCTTGGATGGGCAGCTAAGTGGTGAAGTAGATAGAATGCCAGGCTTGGAGTCAGAAAGACTCATCTTCCTGCTTTCAAATCTGGTCTCACACACTTACTAGCTGTATGACCCTGGGCAAGTCACTTAACCCTATTTGCCTCAGTTTCCCCATCTATAAAATGAGCTGGAGAAAGAATGGCAAAGAAAATCCCAAATGGGGACACAAAGAGTCAGACGACTGAACACCGGCAATCTTGAGTAAGTCACTTTCTCCCCCCAGGCCTTGGTTTCCTCATCTGTAAAATAAGGGAATTGGACTAGATGATCTTTAGGGTCCCTTCCAGCTTTAAGTTTCTACAAGCAGCAGAACCAAAAAATATAAATCCAAGTTCTCTAACTCGAAATATGAGATCCTTCCCACTTTACCATATCATCTCTCTTTATAGCCAGTATATGTATATACTCATGGCAACCATGTTACCATAACACCCACACTTAAAGGGCCAATTCTGGTCCTAAAGCCACTGGAATTGATTCACCAATTCAATTCACCTCAATAATCATTGACATATTTATATGCATTTATTTGTATATTACATATTTCTATTATATTTTTTATTTTATATATGTATATGTTACCAATAATTTATATATTACAGCAAACACTCAAAACCTCAATCCCTCGGTCACTACCAGCAGCAGGGAAGGAAAACTGAAGGGAGCCTCTCCTCTGACTGGGTCTCCTTGAATGTTGCCTTTCATTTTTGCTCTCTTTCTCACCCAACAGAGTGAGCAAGAGGTGGTGAGGTAGCTCTGGGATTGGGATGAAAGCATTTCATGCACCATCCCCAAGCTCACTGACCCTAAGACAAGTCACACTCTTCTCCCATATTGAATCTCTTCATTAGTAAAATAGGCATTTGACCAGAAATGCTGGTTAAAAATCCCTCTGGGTATTATCATTTCTTTTTATCTTGGCTGAAGTAGCAGGAGTGGTGCAGGAAAGGGGAGAAAGAAAGAGGGGAACACTTTCACTGAAATGAGACACTTTCAGGGAAAGAAGAAGTCACCTCACTAAGAAAAAATCCTTTTTGTATCAGTTATGTCAAGCACCTTTTCATAATTTGGTTACCACTAAAATAATTTGGCTATTATTGGTTATTGTTCTGTGTGAACTAGCCAAAAAGCTTGTTTGGGTTTTGTCTTGCTGAGAATTTGCAAGTATATAGAAATAATCTCCAATGATTGGCTTTTTACACCAGGACAAGTTTAAATTTGAGATGTAAATCCCAGAAAAGATTTCCTAAGCTGTGATTAGTGTAGTGAAACTTGCTGTTTGAGACAAAAGCTCATAAGATTTTATTTTGAGTTGTCTGATAGATCATAATCCATCGATAATCAATAATCCACCATCTGAGAGAAATGCCACAAGCTACTCAGACAATGTGATACTGGTGGCAAGTCAGCATCAGGAAAAGCTTAGAGGACAATTTTAGCCTCTGTCTAAGATGGGATCCTCCTGGCTCAGTTTTCCCATTATGTTCCTTTGAAAAGGAATGTTACCCATCTGGCTATTCCTGAGTCTGGCTATGAGGTGGATTTGATACTGCATGGTTGGAAAACTGAATTATCTGAACGCAAACAGAGCTAAGGATATTTTATCCTGTCATATCTGGGCCCTTCAGTCTTTTCTGTCAGATTTGTGTCTTCCAGACTACAGGCTATGCACCTACAGCTGGTAGCAAACAGCGGGTACCAGCCAACAACCCCCCATCCTACCCTGGATGCAGCTTGTGCTCAGTTCCAATCAACCTCTTTGGGACCCCCTTGAGGCAGGGGCCACTCTATGCCCCTTGCAAGCAGGAAGCAGTTTCAGAAGCCAAGACCTTTGCCATTTACTCGAAAAGAATTTGGGTCTCATTTGTTTGAGGGGGGAATGATGAGGATAGGATCTGGACCCCAAAAAGTAAAAACCTTGCACTTTCCCACGTGGCCAAATCTCTGGCATTGCCTGAGGCTATAATCCTATCAACTGGCCTTCCATTATAGACCTAGCCCTTCATCTATTACCTCCAGATGGCCCCCAGCCACTTCTCACCCTTAATCCTATCTAGACTCCATTCTCCCTTGGCCACATGGTCCAGGTCCCAGGTTCTGTTCACCCCAACTTACTGGCCACTCCCATCCAGATCTTCCTGAGACCCCTCCTCCAGTCACCCCAATCCACTTGGCCACTCCTAGATCCCTCCCACAGTCTTTCTGTAGGTCCATCTTGTCTCCATTAAGGTGCTCAGATTCTTAAACTCTAACCACTGCTCAGATTCTTATAATCTAGCCAATAGCTCACTAATGTTCAGATTCCTCAAGAGTCTAGCCAATATGAGGATGTTCTAATAAACCTTGTCTTTGGCTGAAAAAAGGGGGGGGGCAGCTAGGTGGCACAGCTGATAGAGCACTGGCCCTGGAGTCAAGAGGACCTGAGTTCAAATCCAGCCTCAGACACATTACACTTACTAGCTGTGTGACTCTGGGCAAGTCACTTAACCCCAACTGCCTCATATTTAAAAAAAAAAACCAACCCAGAAAGAACCACATATATGATTTGCTCACATGTAGTAATGAGGACATCAGTACTCTTTTGTTTTCACCATAGACTGTATTGCTCCAAGTGGGACATCAAAAATGACAATGATGCTAAACAATGCTGACCTAGGACCTGAAGAGAATTTAAGAGAGAAAAGAACTGAATCCATGCTTTCAGACTATTCCTACACAATGTCAATGCAAACAGTTGAAAAAGGAAGAATTCAATCACCTAGTTATTTGTACTTGTTATGTTCCCCTCGAAAAAGTTTGATTTAAAAAATTTTTAAATAAAAACATAAAATTATTGACTTGGACAAATTGATATGAATAAAGTAGAGAAGCAAACTGGCTAATAAGGAGTTAAATCTGAGTCTCTGGGTCCAAACTCATTAGGCCAATTCCTCTGGCTCATATCAATATGCCACTTCATTCACATGGCTGCTCTCCCTGTTACCTATGGATAGCATGGCCTGATCAATCTCATTACAATGAAGCCCAAATTCATTAATAATGATTAGCCTCTTATTGTAAAGGGTTGTGTAATCAAAGGACTGTTAAAATAAAGTGCTAGGGAGGAAAGAGAAGGGAAAAGAGGGAGGAGAAAGAAAGAAAAGAAAAGGAGAGGATCACAGAATTTTTGAGTTGGAAGAAGCCTAGGAAATCATATAGGGAATCCTCTCACCATATAAAGGAGGAAATTGAGGCAGTGAAACAGGAGATGACTTTTCTAAAATTGTATAAGTAAGTAACAGAACCAGGATTCAGAGCTTTTTAAGAGAAAAGAGGAGAAAGGTTGAAGGAGAGGAGAAAGAAGAAAAAGATGAAGTAGGGAAGGAGAGGGAGTGATGGGAGGGAGAAGAAGGAAAAAAGTGTGGAGAGAGAAAAGAGTATGCGAGGAGTGGATTACTAAACCAGTAAGCTAGGGGAATGGTATAAATATAGTTTACCCTGATTTTAGCTAAGTTTTTTTTCAAGTTTAATCTGCATTATTAACATTTTCTCTATCCCTTTCTTTTTTTTCATTCAGTTTTATTTTATTTTCAGTTCTGAATTCTCTGTCTCCCCACCTTGACTCCTATCCATTGAGAAGGCAAGAAAAACAAAACCCACTACAAGTATCTATAGTCATGCAAAACAAATTCCTTCATTAGCCATGAGAAAGAAGGAAGGAAGGAAGGAAGGAAGGAAGGAAGGAAGGAAGGAAGGAAGGAAGGAAGGAAGGAAGGAAGGAAGGAAGGAAGGAAGGAAGGAAAAGAAACAAAGAAACAAAGAAACAAAGAAAAAGAAGAAAGCATGTTTCAATCTGTACTATGTCCATCAGTTCTCTGTCCGGAGGTGGAGAATACGTTTTATCATAAGTCCTTTGGGATTGTGGTGGGTCATTCGTGTTGATCAAAGTTACAAAGTCTTTCAAAGCTGATTATCTTTATGATATTACTTTTATTATGTAGATTGTTCTCCTGGTTCTGCTCACTTAACTCTGTATCAATTCATTTAAGTCTTCCTAGGTTTTTCTGAAACATTCCCTTCATCATTTCTTATAGCACAACAGTATTCCATCACATTAATATAACATAACTTGTTCAACCATTCTCTAATTAATGGGCATCCCATCAGCTTCCAATTCTTTGCCACTATGAGATATTTAGCTGAGCTTTTGGTAAAATATTCCATATTCTTATGGAGAAGATAGAAAGATATAGACTAGATCATAATATATTTAAATCGATTCAGAAACAGTTGGATGGCCAGACTCAAAGAGCAATTGTTAATAGTTCAATGCCAACATGGCAGGATGGCTCCAGTGGAATGCTGCAGGGATCTGTCTTTGATCCTTTGCTGTCTAGCATTTTTATCAATGATTTTAATAAATTCAGAGATGATCTGCTCATTAAATTTGCAGGTAACATAAAGTAGGGAGGCATAGCTAACACAATGGATGACCAAGTCAAGATTCAAAAAAAATTTTGACGGGCTAGAACCTTGCGCTAACCCAGGGATGAGGAACCTATGGCCTTGAGGCCACATGTAGCCTTCTAGGTCCTTGGGTGCAGCCTTTTGACTGAATCCAAGATTTACAGAACAAATCTTTTTATTAAGGGGATTTGTTCTGTGAAGTTTGGATTCAGCCAAAGGGTTGCACTTGAGGACTTAGAGGGCCACATGTGGCCTCAAGGACACAGGTTCCCCACCCCTTGGCTAACCCAATGGGATGAAATTCAATAGGGGTAAATGGATAAATGTAAAATCTTATGCTTGAGGACAAAAAAAAATTCACAAGTACAAGATGAGAGAGGCATAGTTAGCAGTTTACCTGAAAAGGATCCGGGTTTTGTGTGTGTGTATGTGTGTGTGTGTGTGTGTGTGTGTGTGTGTGTGTTTACCTAGCTCAATGTGATATGGCAGCCCCAAAAAACTCATGCAAAGTTGGGCTGCATTGAAAGAGACATACAAAGTAACTTCCAGCAATGAGAAGGGGATAGTCCCCCTGTTCTCTACCCTCATCAGATCTCATCTGGAGTATCACGTTCAGTTCCAAACGCCAGAGTCCAAGAAGGACATAGATAAACTAGAGAGTGTCCAGAGAGGAGAAATCAGGATGGTGAAGGGCCTTTTTCCATTTGGCCCCAGAGAACAGAATTTACAGCAATGGGCAGAAGCTACAAAGAGGCAAATTTAGACTATCCAAAATTAGAGCTGTCCAAAAATGGAATTGGGGGCAGCTGGGTGGTGTAGTGGAGAGCGTGCCAGGCCTGGAGTCAGAGACACATCTTCATGAATTCAAATCCAGCCTCAGACACTTACTAGCTATGTGACCTTGGGCAAGTCATTTAACTCTCTTTTGCCTCAGTTTCCTCATCTGTAAAATGAACTGGAGAAGGAAATGGCAAACCATTCCAGCATCTTTGCCAAGAAAACCCCAAATAGGGTCACAAAGAGTAGGACACAAGTGAAAAACAACTGAACAACAACAAAAGTGGAATAGTAGCCTATTTTGAGAGGAGCTGGGATTGCCTTCTTTGGAAACCATCAAGGCTGGATGACCACTTTCCAGGTATGTTATAGTGGAGATTCCTCTCAGGTGTAGATTGGACTAAGTGGTCATTGAAGTCCCTTCCACCTCTCAGATGCCATGATCCCACGATTCATTGACTGTTCATGATAGAAGAGGTTAAGCAGAGGCAGGGAGTAGCAGTTCCTTTGGAAGGAGAAAGGTTTTTTCTAGTCTAGGCTAAGTAAAAATTTGATTTCTTGAGCCCTTCCCTCATGTTCCCAGTTGCATGTTTGGATCCACTGTGGGGGATACACAAGAGAAAAAGCCCTCAGGCAGCTTATAATCTAATTGGAGAAATAAGTCAGCATATGATAAGGAATGAGACTAGACAGACATACTGCCTTGCGTGGCTCTGTGTACAATTGCCTGAGTGGCAGAGACTCAGGCACAGGGCACTTTGGAGGCTCCAGAAAGGCAGGTCAGTGTGGACTGGAGTAGACGGGGAAGATTTCCTGGAAAGGGAGCAGCTTGGTTTGGATCCTAAAGGACAGGTAAAATTTAAATAGTCAGAGGACGAGGAAGAGGAGGCAAAAGTGGAGAAAGAATGAGCCTGACTTGTAAGAAGGTGAGTTAACAAACAGAGCTCAAAGAGTGGGTTTAGGTACTAGAGAGGAAGAGGATATGAAGTTGAGCAAGCGAGAGGGGCCAGATTTTGAGGAGCTTTGACGGAGGCTAATAATGGTTCAGACCCTTGATTTATTTCACAGGGGTGTGGAACTCCTAGTAATGAAGTTCCACTGCCAATGCAAAGCAACATATAATCTGAGAGAGTTGCCTAGACCATTAAGAGGTTAAGCATCTGCTATGGGTCACATGGCCAGGATGTTCCAGAGGTGTTTCTTCAGCCCAGGTCTTCCTGACTCTTGGGCCTTATCAGTAAGCAACTCTGCCTGAAATTCATGGGTGATCATAGGATTGGGGGTTTGGCGCTGAAGGGGACCTTAGATATCCTTTTGCAACCCTTTGTTTTACAGATATAAAAGCCAAGGCCTAGAGTGATGAAATCGCTTGCTCAAAGTTATACAGTACATGGCAGAGTTGGAATTTGAACCTAGTTCTTCTAACTCCGAATCCAGCATTCTTTCCACTTGCCATGCTGCTTTGCTCATATATTTGTTTCATATACATTTAATTTTAGTTCATTTTCCAAAACAACTCTAGCTCCAAAACATATGGATCCAGGTTCATATTTTGAGGCTTCAATAAATCCCCTTTATGCCTCTTTTTTCATTTTGTCCTTATCCAGATAACTCTGGGAACTCCTAAGGGCCACGTATTCCATGGTTTGCCATACTTACAGAGCAAGGATCAGTATGGAAACAATAAAACATTTATTCAAAACACAAATGTACAGTAAGACAGTGGAAAGCAATTGCTATCCACACTCCCAATGAGTAGAACCTCATTCATCTGCCCTCCCCCCACAGCAATTAGAACTCCTCCACAAACCTATGACTCCAATAGGGAAGTCATGACTCTAGGATTCTTGACCTCTGCACGCAGTCATTGCTTTCCTTTCCTCAAGATGCCCTTGGAGCTCTTCCTTCCCGTTCCCAGAAGTCTGTCTGTCTTTACTAATTGATAGCTTCCTTATTCTTCCCCAATGCATTTTGCCTTCTAGTCCCAGGCATCCTGGGAAATGTAGTCTTTTCCCTATCTGGCATGCCTGTTACATAGTATTACACATTTGTACACATGCATACATTATATAGACAATGTGTATATAGGCAATACATGTTTGTGTAAATAACATTACACCAAATATAACGCATGTCTAATTTTGCACTTTAAAAACATAATAGGCATTCTATAATATTTGCACAGGTCCAACATGAGCTATGGGAACGCACATCTTCTATCAAACGGATGAAGTATCATATTGACAAAGTATTATAGAAGTGAGGGTGAGTGGGTCCATCACTCACATTTAGAGATTTAGAAAACACTTCTCCTTACTCATTTGTAACTTTCTGATAGCTTCTCCTCCTCTCCTGCTGAAGCAGCATGTTTGAGCAAAAGTCACTCCCTGCAACCACACACCTGCAAAGTCAGCGGGCAGACTAAAGAATTTGTCCAGATTATTTTTGCCCCATACCCCTATGCTCATACATCCAGTCAGTGAGCCCCAAATGCCCCTTCTGGTAATTTTTCTGGTAATTGATGGCCTTCCCTCTTCCCTTTACCTAAAAGGGTGGGCCTTCTCCCAGGCAGACGTTTGCAGCCCAGAGTCCCTGAGTTCCAGAGCAGTTTTTACTGCCCCTTGCTTGCAGGTTGCTAGCCTTCCTTTCCACATTGTGAATCCATAGGCCCTAGGCTTTGTGCACCACAGAACTTCCTCCGCTTCTGTCCATTCCTGGAGCTAGTCTGGGAAGTGACTAAATGTGGGTAAGGAATCTTCCAAATGGGGCTAACCAGAGCAGAGATGCCGGACATGGGCTAACCAGGCACTAGGAGCGCTGGGCTTCCTGCTGAATGTCTAGCGGGCTGGCTACAGGTGTCACCCTCATTTGCAGTGGTAAATGAGCCTGGTAGCAGACATCATATCCTTGGGCAGGATAGACCAAAGGCCCTGCCTACCTCTCCACCTCTCCCAGACCTCACTGTTCTCCCTTCTCATTCAACTTTTCTATCGACTATCACAAACTGCCAAACCTGACGAGAGAGAGCAATTTCCAGATTCGTGAGTTACCCCTTCTACAGGAACCTGAGACCCTGACTTTCTCCTGTATCATGGATTCTTAGCCTTTGTTGTGCCATGGACCCCTGTGGTGATCTGGTGAAGCCTATGGACCCCTTCTTATTTTTAAATGCATAAAAAATAAAATAAAATACATAGCATTACAAAGAAAGCCAGTTTCATTGAAATACAGATATTGATAGCCTAAATTAGATGGCATGCCATCTCAGTGAAGGGGTAGGGGAGGGAGGAAAAAAAATTAGAACTCAAAATCTTATAAAATTAAATGTTGAAAACTAAAAAAAATACCAATTAAAATAAAAGAAATACAGATATTGAATTTTTTTAAAAAACAAATGCATGGACTGCAGGTTAAGAACCCTTGTCCTATATAGTTGTGCCCCCTCCACACTTTCCCCAGACTGAAGGACCCAGTCTTGGCTCCATTTCATCAGCATTTGATTCAGCCAGATCTAGCATTTCTTCTTTTTTTTTCATAACAGCTAAATAGGGTGGATCACATCTTCTCTGTAATCTTATATTTTAAGTGTCCAGGAGGCAAGACTAAACTCAAGCTAGGGCTACTTTCCCAATGAAAGAGTCAGACTGTGGGCTGAGGTGCTCAGTCAGGCAAGGGAAGGCCAAGGGCGTCAGCAGCCCATGGATGAATCTGTCCAGCGTCTGGTCTCAGAGACAACAGAAATCACAGGACACAGGAGGGGGGGGCCATTCCTCTCCCTTTTCCCACCATCATCGCCTGCCCTCTGCCTAGATTCAGAGGTATCTTCATAGCCAGGGACCTGAAACTTCCAAATTTCATGAAGTAAGACACCCAGGGCCCCAAGAGGCCTGCAGGGCTCTCTGGGAAAGCCAGTGGCCTGAAATATCTGTGGTTTCTGTAAGAAGGGAATCTTCAGGTTAACAAGAGAGGCATCAAAGAGAAGCGGGAGAAAGGATCTGTTTTCAGTGCCTCCCACCTTGTTTCCAGTAAGAGTTTCCTTTATGCTATCAAACTGACAGACACCTTTGGTGCCCTAGGGCATTTTTTCTCCAGGAAATGGCCCTTTCCTAGTGTCTCTGGGGAGCTGTCTTAACAGTAAATCAAAAAATAAAATAAAATATATTTTAAGAAAAAGCAGTAAATCAACCTCTCTCCTTCATCCTGTTCATCAGCCTGTGAGAGCTGACCGGGACTTTGGACAATGTTGTCCCCACCCCCAGCCAGTCCTGCCAAATACAGGATGGAGAACTGTAACTCCCAGGGTCCTCCAATCCTCAAGCTGCTCCAACTGAACCACCCTGCCTCTCACTCTCACTGCCTTCAGGCCTAGGAGATGCTCCTAGAAGCCAACTTCCCAGGATGTGGTCAAGTTGGCGGCAGCATCCCCAGGGCAATCCTAGCTGGACCCCACCTAAACTTGGCATTGGAGGGCTATATGGGAAACATCTGGTCAGGTCCAAGGCCTTTTGTCCAGCCATGCCCAGAGATGACCAGTGGCAGAGTTGGAAATTTAGAGTCCCAATAAGGAAGTGAAAAAGAAGTTGACGTCTCTTCCCTTTTGGTGACTGTAGAATGAACAGTTCTGCTGTTACCAGAACAAGGGCTACATAGGGAGTATTTGTAATGATGAAGAAATGATAGGGATACATGATGGCCAGGCATCAGGGCCTGCTCTCTGTGCTAAGCACTATAATCACAAAGACAAAAATATCAACCACAATGAAAGGCCCCTGCCCTCAAGGAGCTTACATTCTGCTAGGATATACTATGTGCAAACAAAGAAGTAAACACAAAATAATTTGAGGAAGGAGCAAGTAATGGGATGTAAAGAGCTTCAAAAAGCCATAACACCCAAGTTAAGTCTTGGAAGAGGCTAAGGATTCTGGGGGAGGGGGGGAGGTGAGGAAAGACTACATCCAGGCATGGGGCACAGAGATGGAAATGGAATGCCGAGTTTACCAATATTTCATTCGATCCTCACAACAACTATGGGAAACACTATTATCCTTATTTGATAGATGAAGAAACTGAGGTTAAGTGACTTGCCCAGGGTCATACAGCCACTATCTGAGGCTGAATTTGAACTCATATCCTCCTGACTCCAAGCCCAGTGCTCTATCCACTATATCACTTCGCTGTTTGTCTTCTCTCCTAATAGAAGAGAAAGCAGATTTATTCTGTTTAGCCCATGAAGAGAAAACTAAGGCAATGGAATAGAAGTTATAAGAAAACAGATTTCATTTCAATATAACAAGTAATTTCTTAACAAGTAGAGTTGTCCAATTAACCTGTGAGGTAATGAGCTTCCTGTCAGTGGAAGTGCTCAAGCAGAATCTGAATATCCACCTATCAGGGAGAATTCATGGTTTAGGGAGGGAGGAAGATGCGCTTTTTCCTTCTAACTCTAGTTTTCTCAGATTCTACCTATAACTGTAATTATTAGCTCTTGTCAAGTATAGCTGCTGGCTTTCAAAAACAGAGTTGAGTCTCCTAAGTTTGAAGGGTTTAGCTAAACTAGATGCTAAATATCAATGTGCTCTTTGACCATAGAACCCTCAGGAAATAGCCCTGCTTGCATCAGCAGAGCCTCAAATTTGTAGGTTGGGTCAAAGCTCCAGCCCTCACCCCATGGCTCCTGGAAGGAGAATAGAATCTCCTGGGCCACTCTCTGATGGGGGCTGCCTGGTCAGTAGCTATGCCAGGAGCAGAACAGAAGTCTATATACAGCATTCATCAATCTGACCAAGGCCTTTGATACTGTCAGCCACAAGGGCTTGTGGAAGATCAGCAGCAGCACTTTGTATGCCGGTCTCTTGACGGCATGCTTGCCTGTGTTCTGGATAAGGACCAATGCTCTCCTCTTGTGCTTTCCCAGTCACCAATGGAGCGAAGCAGACTTGTGTGCTTGCTCCCATGCTTTTTGGTGTGATGTTTTCAGTGATATCGTCTGACACCTTCAGTAAGGACGAAAAGAGCATCAAGGTCAGCTACCACACTGACAGTAAATCATATAATCTGAAAAGGCTGTAAGCCAAGACTAAAGTAGAGGGAGAGTTGGTGCACAGCTTTTTGTTTGCAAGTGATCGTGCACTCAATGCAGCCTCTGAGGCTAAGATGCAGCAGAGTATGGATCGATTCTCTGCCACTTGTGCTAATTGGCCTTACAATTAACACCAAGAAAACAGAGGTTCTCCCCCAGCCAACATACATACATGTAACCATCAGTTACAGCAAATGGAAAAATTTTGAAAGCTATGGATTAGTTCACTTACCTTGGCAGTATACTTTCCAGAGATGTATACATAGATGATGAGGTTGACACACCCATTGCCAGAGCCAGCTCAGTGTTTGGGAGGTTCCAAAGGAAAGTATGAGAGAGAAGCTGCCTACCATACTGAAGGTCTACAGAGCCATTGTTCTGACTTCATTGTTGTATTCCTGTGAAAGTGGGACAGCATACCTGTGCCATGCCAGGAAAAAAATGCCATGCCATTTGAAGTGCCTTAGGAAGATTCTGAAGATCACCTGGCAAGATAAGGTACCAGACACTGAGGTCCTTTTCGAATGCTAAGCATTCAAACTCTACTACAGAGAGCGCAATTCCAATGGGCTGGCCGCATTGTTTGAATACCAAATGTACCTTTGCCTAAAAGACTATTTTAAGGGGCAGCTAGGTGGTGCAGTGGATAGAGCACCAGCCCTGGATTCAGGAGGACCTGAGTTCAAATTCGGCCTCAGACACATAACACTTACAATCTGTGTGACCATGGGCAAGTCACTTAATCCCATTGCCTAGCCACAAAAAAAAAAAAAGACTATTTTACAGAGAACTCACACAAGGCAAGTGCTCACATGGAGGTCAGAAGAAGCAATCCAAGGATACTCTCAAGATTTCTCTGAAGAACTTTGGAATCAATTGTGAGACATGGGAGATACCAGCACAGGACCACCCAGCACAGTGTGACTGCATCAAAGAAGCACTGTATTCTATGAGCAAAGCAGAATTGAAGTAGCTCAAAAGAAATACAAGATGTGCAAATTTAGAGAATCCACTCCAAATGTTCACATGGACTATTTGTGCCTGACCTGTGGTAGGGCCTTCCAAGCTCGTATTAGCCTGAGCAGACACACTGTATCTCAACCCCAACATAGTGATGTCATTTTGGTCCTCTTTGAGCAGGAAGGCTAACAACGAAACCATCAATGTCTTCAGACACACCAAACAGAAGGGTGGAGGTACTTACAAAGGAGCCCTGGGATGTGACTCACAATAGCAGCCCGAGGACTTCCTCTTTCCCATCAAGGTAGCAAATAAGCACCACAAAGAGGCTAATGGAACCTCTGCTACCCTGAGTCCAGGTTAGGGGTACAGAGGGAGCCTCTGAACATTCATCCTCACTGGTTGATAAATAGACTGAAAGGACAAAGCCAGAGAGGACCTTAGAAAATAGAATATCAGAGCAAGGGAAAAAAATCTTAGAGTCTCTTTATTTTACAGAAAGGGAAGTTGAGGCTCAGAGAGAAGGAGGGATATGTAACCTGGGCCCAACAAAAACTAACCTTAGGCAAATCCCATTTGCCCATCCTATAATTGGGTCCCCTCTTTCTTCCCTGCCTCCACTTCTGTTAGATGGATATCTCCGGAGACAAAAGTCAGGAGATTCTGAAACCCTTATGGGTTTCATGGGGCCATGCTGGCTGGGGCTGAACCCAAAAGAAAGAGGTACTTAGCTGTGGCCACAGAGTTCTAAACTCTCAAGCACAGAGACTAACTAGAGAGAGAAAAAAAATCCCTATTTCATATTTCTCCTTTTCACCCAAATATATTTCAAAGAAATCCCTGTTGAATTCTTTCTAGTCTACATAGTTCCTTCTTTGTTATTTGATGTCAAGGAGCTCTGGCCTGCTCAGCCCCTAACCCAGAGCCAAGTGGACAACCAGGCTATTGGGAAGTGCAATAGCGACACCTAGTGGGGACAACAGTACACATGGGTCCCAGTGGTCAGTTCATATGAAAATAACCTTTATTAGTTAACACGTTGTTCTCAGTCTTATCCTAACCCTTTTTGGAAAGTGAGGCATTGACATGTGTGCCAGTAAATGTGATTTGCTTCCTGAGGAAGGAAGTCAGGGTTATCCACACCGCCCTCAGCACCTTAGGTTTTAGACTTAAAAGGTACTTTAAACTTAAACTCCCTCGTTTTCAGATGAGGAAACTGAGATTCAGCGGGGCTGTGTCTTGCCTGATATCACCTAACTAGTAAATAGAAGAGTCAGAATGTGAACGTAGATTTCTCTGACTCAATTTATAGTGCACGAGTCCTTCGGGAGGGAACTCCCTGGCAGTTTGGGATAAGCCCAGAGGGACAAACAGATTATATGCTAGTGTCATATGCGATGTGAAGGACACTTCCTTTAACAAAAGGGGTCCTTTAGTGGCCTGCCAAAGCACCTGAAATTCATCAGTGTTATTTCTTTGTATTAAGACACCTTTGATGCTCTGATCCCATGGGTAAATGAATGAATGAAGGCATTTACCAAGTCCTTCCTGTGTGCCAAGCTGGGGCAGCTAGGTGGCACAGTGGATAGAGTGCCAGGCCTGGAGACAGGAAGACTCATTTTCCTGAGTTTAAATCTAGCCTCAGACACTTACTAGCTGTCTGAGTCACTTAACCCTGTTTGCCTCAGTTTCCTCAACTATAAAATGACCTGGAGAAGGAAATGGCAGACCACTCCAGTACCTTTGGCAAGAAAAACCCTAAACAGGGTCATGAAGAGTCAGACATGATTGGAATGACTGGCCAACAGCAATGTACCAAGCATTGAAGACACAATTAGAAAAAAAGAACACAGTCTCTACTCTCATGAAGTCCACATTGTGATTGAGAGATAATACGTCTAGGACAGTGCAGTTGCAGGACAGCCCACTCTTCCAGGGTAAAAAGTGAAAGCTTAGAGTCAGTCACATGGTAGGGCAAGTGCTGGCAAGCTGTGACCCACAGGACAAATCCAGCAATCCACCTGTTTTTGCATGGTCAGTGAGCAAAGAATGATTTTTATATTTTTTATTATATTTTTATTTATATTATATTTTATTATATATATTTACTTTTATATTTTATTTTAAAATGTAAAAACCATTCCTAGCTCATGTACAAAAACAGGACTTGACCCTCAGGCCATAGTTTGCTGACCCCTGGCTAGGGGGCCCCTGGACCAAGGGAGGGGTCGGATGGTGGATGAGGATAAATTCCACCAACGTACCCATTGCACCTGAGCCTGTTCCTGGCACCAGCCTCTGGCAACCAGTTCAGCCAAGGGCCCAGAAATCAGCCAGCCAATAAGACTTATTAAGTACATGCCAGGTACCTTCTAAGCTCTGAGGATACAAAGAAAGACAAAAAATGGCCCCTGCCCTCAAGGAGCTCACAATCTAATGGGGGAAACAACAAACAAACAAAGACATACAAAAACTCTACATGCAGGATAAAGAGGAAGTAATGAAGAAAGGGAAGTCCCTGGAATTCAGAAGGATTGGGAAAGGTTTCCTGTAAAAGGTGGAATTTTAGCTGGGACTTGAAGGAAACCAGGGATGCCAATAGACAGAAGTGAGGAGGGAAAACATTCCATGCATGAGAAATAGCCAGAGAAAATGCCTGGTGCTGAGAGAGGGAGGATGGAACAGCAAAAAGTACAGTACTACTGGATAGAAGAGTGCGTAGGGGGTTGCAAGGTGTAGGAAGACTGGAAAGGTGGAAGGGTTAGGGAGGAGGTAGGTTATGAAGGACTTTGAATGCCAAACAGAGAATTTTATATTTGATCCTGGAAGTGATAGGGAGATACTATAATTTACTGAGTATGGGGGTGACATGCTCAGACCCAAAATCATTCAGAAAGTAAACTATGTGTTCATGAGAGAACAATCCTCCACAGTACCCAGAGTGTACATCCCTTCATTTCTCTGAGCCTTGGTTTCCTCATTCCCATCCCCCCTTATAGCTCAGACTTTCTTATAGTAACCCTCACACATATACATGCATGCATGCATGCATGTATACATGCACGCATTCACACACACACAAAAAGAAGGACAGGACCTATTCCTAGGATCAGAAAGTACCCACTGTAGCATATTCACCTCCATTCAGATCTTCTAGGAATTCTTCTCTTCACCTCTATCCTGACCAGGTATTTTCCCTCTTTTTCCATCAAGACAATGTCTAAAGTTTGAGTATCTAGGACTTCCTGATTGATAAAGGCTCATGCAATGTCTGAGCTAGAACACAGAACCCTAGAGTAGGGGTGGGGAACCTGCAACCTCAAGGCCACACGTGGCCCTCTAGGTCTTCAAGTTCAGCCCTTCGACTGAATCCAAATTTCACAGAACAAATCCTAGAGAAGAAGGCAGCATGGGGCAATGGAGCCAAGCTATCTGATTTCAAACCCTGCCTCTGATATTTACTGCCTGTGGGTAAGTCGCACTGCCCCTGGGCGACCACCCTGGCCTTTGTAAAATGAGACGGTTGAACTAGCCAGTCTCCAGCGTCATGCCTGTTTCTAGATTCTGTAGCAGGATCTGGGATGAAAAGACAAAAACGAGCTTGCAAAGAGCTTATACAAAATGAATGTGAGATAGTGGGCAGAGTGCACAGCTGGGTGGGTCAGGAAAGACTTCTTAGAGAAAAGGGCTCTTGAGCTGAGTCTCAAGGGAAATGGAGGATCATAAACTGTGGGATTGAAAGGGAGTGCATTCCAGGCAAAAGGGACAGCCAATGCAAAAGCACAGGAAAAAAGCAGGTATGGTTGAACTGTAGAGCAGAGGTCTCCGGGAGGGAGAGGGGGGTGTAGCCCCCTGCAAGACTCTGGAGTGGCTCCAAGGGGGCTGTGGATTGACCCAAGAGGGTATATGATCAACCAATAAAAGAGTGGGAAGGTGGGTCCCATCTCATCCTACTCTTCATAGATAATTGCTGGCTTGCCTTCGACAGCTACCCCACCCCACCCAACATCTACCCTGTCCTCCATGTCTTCCCACTGCTGAACTCCTATGTGGCTGCCCTGGGCTTGGTTCCCCTGGGCAGTTATAACCTAACCCAGCCCAGACACCAGCAGCACTAAAATTCCCTACTCTTTCTTCATCGTCCCCATAGCCAACCCAAGGTAGGCTCTGTACTCCTGGGCAGCAGCTGTTAAGTAGCCCACGCTTTTCATTCTTCAGTGAGTAAGTGTATCATGGTGTGAGCAGGAATGGATGGATAATGACTACATTACCTTTTTCTCCAAACCCACCTCTTTTTTGAACTTCCCAATTTCCCTCAAAAGACCATAATTTCTTTTTCAGTCTCCTTATCATGCTTGATTCTTCACTCATCTGAAACTGCACTTTCCAAAATTATTGGTGATCTCTTAATTGCCAGCTTAGTGGCCTTTTCTCAGTCCTGTTACTTCTTGGCCTCCCTGCAGCAATTAACACTATTGACCACTTTCTCCTCCCAGATATTCCCTTATTCCTGGATTGTTGTGACACAGCTCTCTCCTAGTTCTTCCCTACCTGTCTGACCTTCCCAGTCTCTTTTTTCAGATCATCATCCATATTACTCCTCATCTAATTGTGGATATACCCCAAGGTTCTGTCTAGGGTTTTTTCTTCTGTCTGTATACTCTCTCACTTGGTGACTTTATCACCTCTATCATGGGCTAAAAAAAAAAATTTAATCTTCAATTAATAAAAACCTACTTTCTCTCCCTCCCACTTCTCCCGTTCACGTTGAAGAAAAACAAGATCCTCCTAATAGATATGCATAGCAAAGCAAAGAAGATCCCCAAATGGGCCTTATCAAAAGATAGATAGAAGAGAGAAGAGGAGGGGAGGGGAGAGGAGAGGAGGGGAGGGAGGGGAGGGGAGGGGAGGGGAGGGGAGGGGAGGGGAGGGGAGGGGAGGGGAGAGGAGAGGGGAGGGGAGAGGAGAAGGAGGGGAGGGGAGGGCAGGGGGGAGGGGAGGGGAGGGGAGGGGAGGGGAGGGAGGGCACGGGGAGGGGAGAGGAGGGGAGGAGGGGAGGGGAGGAGGAGGGGAGGGCAGGGGAGGGGAGTGGAGGGGAGAGGAGGGGAGAGAGAGGAGAGGGGAGGGGTGGAGGGGAGAGGAGGGGAGAGGAGGGGAGGAGAGGGGAGGGGAGTGGAGGGGAGAGGAGGGGAGAGGAGGGGAGGAGAGGGGAGGGAGTGGAGGGGAGAGGAGGGGAGGAGAGGGGAGGAGAGGGAGGGGAGGGGAGGGAGAGGGGGGAGGGAGGGGAGGGGAGGGAGGGGAGGGAGGGGAGGGGAGGGGAGGGGAGGGGAGGGGAGGGGAGGGGAGGGCAGGGGAGGGCAGGGGAGGGCAGGGGAGGGGAGAGGAGAGGGGAGGAGAGAAATGGTTAGGTAAGATAGATAGATAGATCTTATTCTGTACCATCAACTTTCTTTCAGAAGATGGGTATCAGTCCTCTGGAATCATGGGTGTTCATTATGCCAATCAGAGGTCTCAAGTCCTTCTAAATTGTTTGTCTTTTCTGTGGTGTTATTATTGTATACATTGTTCTCCTGACTCTGCTCCCTTCACTTTACATCAGTTTATATAGGTCCTCCCAGGCTTCTCTAAAACTTCCCTTTCATCATTTCTTACAGCACAATAGTATTCCAACACATATGTGCGTGTACATACAAATATATAATGTGTTATATACATATACATTGTATATGTGCACCTATGCGTGTATATATGATGGATGTATATATTCCATAATTTGTTGAGTCATTCTTTAATTGATGAAATACCCTTCATTTCAGTTCTTTTCCACTGCAAAAAGAGTATACATATGGATCTATTTCCATTTTCTTTTATTTTGGGAGTTATTGTTGGATCTAAGAGTACACAGAGTTTAGCAACTTTGGGGTCATAGATTCAAATTGCTTTCCATAATGACCATTCATGGCTCCTCCAACAATGTGTTAATGTGCCTTTTTCACATCCCCTCTAACTTCTGTCATTTTTCTTTTTCGTGCACTTGGCCATCTGATTGGTATGAAGCAAAACCACAGAGTTGTTCTACTTCAAATTTGTCTATTGATTAATGATTTGGGATGTAGTTTGGATTTCTTTCCTTGAAAATTGCCTATTTGTATACTTTGACCATTTTACCAATAGGGGAATGGCTCTTATTCTTATAAATTTGAATCAGTTCTTTATATATCTTGGAAATGAGATCTTTATCAGAGAAACTCGCTGCACAGATTTTTCCCATTACCTGCTTTTCATGGATTTAACTGTCATCTGTATGATCATCTACATATCTCTCTTCCCTTTCATTACTAAACTCCTTGAGAAGGTTATCTACATGAGTGCCTCCACTTTCTCTCCCCTCTCTCTCTCTTTCCTCAATTCTCTGAAGTCTGACTTCCCACCTCATCATTCCACCAAACCTCCCTCTCTAAAGTTACCAGTGATCTCTCTTACTTGCCAAATCCAGTGGCCTCTTCTCAATCCTCATCCTTCCTGATCTCCCTGAAGCATTTGATACTATCCTTCATCCTCTTCTCCTTGATACATTCTTCTCTCTAGGTTTTTGTGACATTGCTTTCTCTTGGATCTCTTCCAATTTGACCATTTCTTTTCTATCTCCTTTATTGCATCCTCCTCTGTATCACTCCCCTACTCTGTCAACTCCTGTAGCTCCCTATTGACTCTCGGATCACATATTCTTTCATCTTTATATACTTTTTTTAATTTTTATTTTTGTGTAAGTTTCGTGATAAGTATAATCATTCATGCAGCACAGTGAGCCACCTCTCCCATGTGATCTAGCAGTTAAGATTCTTAGTTTTCGCCCAGGCAGTCCAAGTTTGACTCCAAACATGGAAACATCTTGAGGAGGCGGTGTGCTACAGTGGATAAAGCTGTGTACTTAGTGTCAGAAATACCTGGGGTTCAAATCCTGCCTCAGAAACTTACTATATGACCCTGGACAAGTCATTTAAACTCTGCCTCAGTTTTCCCATCTGTAAAATTAGAGAATTGGACTCAATTACCTTCAAGCTCTATATCTATAATCCTACTTAAATAATGTATAAGTGATATATACATATATCATACATAATGAGCACATATATACATTTTATATGTATACAAATATATATACACATACATATATACAAATATATATACACATATATACATACATAACCACACACATACATTTATTGCAGTAGCCCATAGCCTACTGGTGGGTATATATGGGATACATGCTCAATTTTTTTTTACTGATGCTGTATGTTCAAAAGAGAGTTTAGAGATCTCTACTATAGAGTGAGAGAAGAGAAATAATGTATAATAAAGCTGGAAATATAGGTTAAGGCTAGGTTGCAAAAGGTTTTAAAGTAAAAAAGAAGAGCTTACATTTGATCCAAGAAATAATAAGGAACCACTGTAATGTATTAAATAGAGGAGTTACATTGTCAGACCCATCTGCCCTTTAGAAAAATATTAACAGCCAAATAAAAGAGGGATAGGAAATCTCTGACCCTCTGAGCCTATAGAATGTCAGAGCTGGAAAGAACCTCAGAACAAGGGAGAGAGTGTTAGAGAGTGGAGGAACCTTAGAACAGGATAGCGAGAAGACTAGAGAGCATGACACAGAAGGGCAGGTTGAAGGGAATATTTGGACCTTTAGCCTAGAAAGGAGAAAGGATCATGACCTTTTTTTTTTTTACCAAGAGTAGTCTTCTGAAAGATTATTGAAACTTACCTTGCTGGATCTCAGAAAGCAGAGCTAGGAGAAATAGGTGGAAGATGAAGGGAGCCAAATTTCAGTTTAACATGAGAAAAAACTTTATGATTTGGGGCAGGGAGGGGTGGTTGGATCTATGATTCCAATAGTATAGAGAACGGCCAGAGATGAAACTTCTTCTACCAATGAAGATGAACAATGCGTCCACAATTTATGGGCTTAGCTGTGTGTGACACTGAAATGTTAAGTGACTTGCCAAAGGTCACATAGCCAGGATATATTGAAGGTCAGGATTTGAAACCCCGTCTTCCTAATTAATATTTATTTCATGGTACCTCTCTCAACAAAAGTAAAGGTACTTCCAGCCTAGACCACTTAGCCATCATCTGGAGGAGCAATCCTTGTAGAAAAGGGGTCCATTGTCCTCACCATCACCAATACCAACCACCAAGCAGCGGTCACCAATTAGCAGGAAAGCCCAAGAACCCTGAGAATACTAAAAAGACCTATATAAAATGATGCAGTGAAATGAGCACAAACCAACAATTGTTGTTATCCAGTAACAACAACAATGTAAAGAGAAACATCTTTGAAAGACTCAAGAACCCCATTCAATGCAATGACCAGCCATGACTTCAGAGGGCTGACTGATGATGCAGCCTGCTGCCCACCTCCTGACATAGAGGTGATGGACTCAAGGTGCAGAATGAAGCAATACATAAGTGGACACAGTCAAGGTGGGGATTTCATTGGCTTGACTGTGCATATTTGTTACAACGGTTTTCTTTTTTTCTTTTTCTGGTTTTCAAATGGGAGGAGAAGAGGGGAAGAAAGAGAGTTGGGGAGAATGTTATCCCTTCAAAAATATATAACAAATTTAAATAAATAAATGAATGAATGAATGAATAGGTAGATAGATAGATAAATGAATAAATAAGGGGGGAAAAAAGAGGTCAATGAAGCATTTCTTTAAAATTCACAGAAAACCAGAAGGAATTGCAGAACAGCAGAACAACTTTGAAAGCAACATATTAACATTGTATTCTTAAGAGGAAAAGTGAGCTGTACATAATAGAGATGATCAATTTTGGGTATAATTCTCCTTTTCTATATAGATGGAAATCGTTGTTCCATCTGGTGTCTATTAAGTTTAGATTTTTTTTTAACGACATGAGCTCTGTGAGCTCCTTTCTCCTTGTGCCCCTAGAACTTAGCACAGGGCCTTGCACATAATAAACACTTAATTAGTGCCTTTTTATTCATTCATTTCATTCATGGGTGGTATTCAAGCAAAGGCTGTATGACCACTTTTCAGGGATGTTGTGGAGGGCTGCTTCTTCAGAAAGACTAAGGGGTGGGGTGGAGGATTTGAGGGTGGCATAGATTGAGCTCGTCGGCCTCTGTGGTCCCATTCAGTTGTGAGATCTCCTGATTCTGCATAGAACATATGATATTAGAGCAGGAAGCGATATAGAATATAGAATGCTAAAGTTGGAAGAGAACTTAAGGACCATCTGATCCAGATTCTCATTTTGCAGAGGAAGAAGCCAGGGGTCAGAGAAAGGAAGTGACTTGTCCAAGGTCACTGAGTGATCTAGTGATACCATCAGGACTAGAATCAAGGCTAAATTAGATTAAAAGTTAACTGTTTAAATTTAGACAGTTAAATGTAACTGTTAAATTCTCAGTGTATTTCTACCTCAGAAATCAGCAAATGCTAAAAATCAGAAATTAATTTATTATTGTTTTATTGACTTGTAGACTTAAGAAAGTGGAGAAAATATTAATAATTCAGATTAAACTTTAAAATGTGTCATGTATACTTTTTTCCCCAGAGAGTGGGTTGTGCCCTCCCACCCTCACCCTACATACCAGATGTACATTTTATATTCTATATGTTCCAAAACAGGAATGGGGAACCTGCTGCCACAAGTGGCCTTCTAGGCCACAATCTGCAAGGCCACATGTGGACTTCTAGGTCTTTGGGTGCAGCCTTTTGACTGAATCCAAGTTTTACAGAATAAATCCTTTAATTAAGGCGATTTGTTCTGTGAAGTTTGGATTCAGTCAAAGGGCAGCACTTGAGGACCTAGAGGGCCACATGTGGCCTCAAGGCCATAGGTCCCCACCCCTGTGCCAGACAAACTGAACTATTTCTCAATCCTCTCTGCCCATCCTACCACCATCCATGGATCCCAAACCCATCTGCTGAAGACCTTTGAGGACCATTTCAGCACATCTGTGATAGAATCCACATCTAACTCCCACACATGACGCAAAAGGTGGCTTTTATATCACAAGTCACGCCCACTACCCTCAGTCTCTCCCAATAAACACTCTGCACCAGCTGGGCATATGGTGCCTGAAATTCTATTCATTGCCACGGATTTAAATCGTTGTCTTACCTGCTAAGAGCAACACATTTGTTAAGGGACTCAGAAAAGAAAATGTTTGTGAATGATCTTTGAGGTCTGTAAAGGAGAAGACAAGCCTTCCCTCCAAAGCATGCCCCTCACTGCTTCCTCAGTGATATTGGTTTTCAGGGATGGACCCAGGGGCACAAGTGGGGCGTTCTTCCTTCCCCTGTACAAATATATAGTTCCAGACTATACAAACATTTCACACTTTAGCCACAAGGTGGCACCACAACTCCTTCTCTGAGAAAGCAAAACTTTGGTCCCGCTAGACAGCCTGTCTAAGGGTAAGAGCAGAAAACCTATCCCTAATTCTTCTCCTGGACCTCTTCCCTCCTCTCGCTCTCTTCCCTCAACACCAAGAGAAGGAAGGACCAAACATTTGGGAGAAATGAGCCCAGAATGGTTGGAGGTTGGAAGGGGAGGAATAATGGAGGAGATAGCTGCCTTCATTTATTTGAGTCACTGCAGTTGAAAAGGGCAATTAGATTTGTCCCACTTGGCCTCAGAGTACAGAATGGAGATCAATGGGCAGAAATTCTAGCCCCTTAGATTCCAGTTCCTTGTAAGGACATCCTTCCTGACAATTAGAACTGTCCAAAACTGACTCAAGAGGGAGTAAGTTCTCTATCGCTAAAGGTCTTCCCCTGGAGGTTGGAAGACCACTTATTCAGAATGATTTAGAAGGGATTCCTGCTCAGATATGAGGGCTGGACTAGATACTGCCTGAGTTCTGAGACATAGCTCTGAAATTCCACATTTCTGCTGACCTGGCCACGGATTGGTCCTCTGGCTAAGGACCGTGCGGCACTGACCGGGGTCTGGAAGAGTTTGTCCTTTGTAAGTGGTATAAACCGGGTCTCAGTTTGTGGGGTAAAAAGAGGAGCATTGACCATTCTGCTTATGCTGCCAGAGAAATCTGTCTTTGCCTCACTCCTCTATTAAAAAACCAGTCTGTCAGTCTATAAGCATTTATTAAGCACCTGCTATGTACCAAGTACTGTACTAAACACAGAAGATACAAAGAAAGGCAAAAAATAGCCCATGACCACTAGGAATTCATATCACCTATCACCTGAGGTTCAACAATCTAGGTCCAGTCTATTTGTCCAGCCTTGGCTCATACCTTTCCCTCCCACCTAAACACCAGGCACACAATTTACATTGCCTTTGCTCCAGACCAGGAGTGGGGAACCTGGGGCCTCAAGGCCACATGTGGCCTTCTAGGTGCTTGGATGCAGCCTTTTGATTAAGTCTAAATTTTGCAGAACAAATTCTTTTATTTAGGGGATTTGTTCTATGAAGTTTGGATTCAGTCCAAGGGCCACATCTGAGGACCTAGAGGGCTCAAGGCTGAAGGTTCCCCATCCCTGTTCCAGACAAACCAGACTATCTCTCAATCCCCTCTGCCCAACCTGCCATCATTCATGCCTTTGCCTGGAATAGACCCCAAACTCATCTGCTGAAGACCTTTAAGGATCACTTCAGGTGTCAGTCACCTCCTCAATGAAGCCTTCCTGAACTTACCAAATGAAACCAACCTCTCCCTCCTCAAATTTCTCATTAGCACTTTTCTTCTACCTCTCATTTGAACTTGCTTCACTCTCCTTTGTATCACAATTATTTGTGCTCACATTTGTCCCCTCATTAGGTTGAAAGCTCCTTGATGCCAAGGCCTTTGTCTAATCAATCTTTGCACCATTGTGCTGAGCACAGGGCCCTATCTATACATTCATTCTAGGCTCTTCATAAATGTTTATCATGTTTCATTGAATCCGATTTTTCCATTTTCCAATTGGCTACCACTAGGGGGCAGGGCTTACTCTTGGAAGGAACTGGAGTCCAAAGAAACTCAAGTGAGTCCTGGCTCAGGCACCTCAGACTAGAAATGGAAATAAATTTGAATTTAGTCTCAGGTCCCTCGTTCCCAGGCTAAGTGCCTCATCCGGTTCACTTCTATGTCTTGTCATCTTGAGTTTCACTTCCTTCCTGATCCCAGGTGCCCTGCCTAAGGGCTGCTGAGCCCCAAGGCACCAGAGGGACAAGACACTGTTCCAAAAGCAGAGTGCCCTTACAGGACACAGGGGGTCATTCTGCAGCCATAGGACAGAGAGGCGGAAGAGATTCTAACTCTTATCTAGTCCGATTCCCACAATTTCTGGATAAAGAAACTATAAACAGAGAGGAAGTGATTTGCCCAAGGTCACAAAGCTAGTAAACGACAGAACCAGGTTTTTGAACATCAATTCTCTTATCCCAAATCCAGTGATCCTCATATTACCTAATGTTAGGTTTTCTGGCACTAAAAAAAAGTTCATTTATAAACTCGACACCAAAAATGTATCCCTCATTGCATCCATACACATGTTGTACCTTGAGTAGCTAGCTACCTTGTCTACTCCTAAGGATTCCAGCTCTGAGTCCCACCCAGTCCTCTATGGCTGGGACAGAAAGTGGCCAAAGTGCTTGCTTCAGCAGCACATATACTAAAATTGGAGCGGTACAGAGAAGATTAGCATGGCCCTTGTGCAAGGATGACACGCAAATTCATGACGCGTTCCATATTAAAAAAAAAAAGTGGCCCACAAAAATGTTTCGTCATTATAATTCTCTGAAGATAGGAACTATCTTTTGCTTTTCTCTCTTCTCAGACCTTAGCACAGTGCTTTTATAGAGTAAGAGGAGAGAGAGAAGAGAAGAGAGAGAGAGAGAGAGAGAGAGAGAGAGAGAGGGAGGGAGGGAGGGAGGGAGGGAGGGAGGGAGGAGAGAAGGAAGGAAGGAAGGAAGGAAGGAAGGAAGGAAGGAAGGAAGGAAGGAAGGAAGGAAGGAAGGAAGGAAGGAAGGAAGGAAGGAAGGAAGGAAGGAAGGAAGGAAGGAAGGAAGGAAGGAAGGAAGGAAGTTAGGTGGTGCAGTGGATAGAGCACCAGCCCTGGAGTCAAGAGGACTTGAGTTCAAATCTGACCTCAGACATTTACTAGCTATGTGACCCTAGGCAAGTCATTTAACCCTGATTGCCTTGGAAAAAAGAAAAAATAGAGTAAGAAGTTAAAAATATTTATTGAGCAAATTAACAGGAGATAAGAGCTGACAGAATTTGGGAGTTTGAAGGGAGATATGATACAAGACAAAGCATATCTACAGGTCAACTTTTCCTACCAGGCATTGTCTTTCCTCATGACTACTTCTGGGTAGTTCAAAATCCAGGAATAGGGTTTGTCTCTTGTCACCAGAGGGTAGATAAAATGTCTGCTACTAACACATTCAGAAGGATTAGATGACCAGATTAGTTAAATATCACCTTGGAAAGCAGAGAGTAGGGCCCAGAGGGTAGATACACGACATAAAACACAAGACAGCTGTAAGTAAGAGCATCTGTTTGTGAGATTGCTGGGCCAGGATTCCCAGATCATCCTGGGGCCTCAGTTAAGACTCAATTAAGGGTTTTGGGTTCAAGCCAGTCTGTGATTACAGCTAGAGTTCAACCTGAAGCTAAGCTTGAAGCAAGAGGAAGGGCTTCGTCTATTACTATGAAGTTAAAGCAGGCTCACTGGCCTGCAGGAGGATCAGATCCAAAATCTTGGCTACCTGGTCCTCACGGATTCAGGCCAGAGTTCTGAGACATCTCCCTCGACCAGCAGATGTCTAAGCATTGCATCATTTGGGGGTAAACAGATGATGAGCCGAGTCTGTGTGGTGCTAAACTGGGGGAGAAGATGCTAGAGAGAAAACAATAGCTTTAGGGTAGGAAGAGGTAGAGTGGTTCTTAATGAGGTCCTCAAGGACCAGAGTCCTCTACTGTCCGCCTGTGCCCAGTGAAGATCAGATGGAAAGCATGCCAGCTAGGCCAGCACCTGTACCAGCAAGGGGAGGTTAGGAACTTCTGACCCTGATTCCAGGGTCCCCAGCTCAGAAGTAGTTCATACACTGTCATTGTTCACCCACTAGTTGTTCATATCCTTGTCATGGTTCACACACTATGTTATCCTTTTCATATTTCTGTGTTATACAATTAGGCTTCAGATTCATACAAATAGAGAAACCCCTAAAGTGGACCCAATTTTCAAACTTGCAGTGTACATTTCCATTGGAATGGGATAAATTACCATATTTTATATAATTAGAACTCTGAATAGCACCAATTCATATACATGAGTCCACTTCAGGGGAATCATTATTCTCACTACTCAGAATCTGTCTATATAGTTTGGAAAAGCTTCTGGGTTTTTCTGGTCTAGTCTTTCTTTTCTTGATAGACTCTGCTTTGAGTATGTTGCTGACCTGTGCTCCCTTCTCCTGCTTAATACATTCTCCCTCCTGTCCAGTACCTTCTCTGGAACCCCTTACCACCATCATCCCATCTCTGTCAGTTAGTGAGAATATTGATGAAAGGTCATGATTTTCTATGATCCTGTTTTGATATTAGTCAAGCAAAGTGGATTAGCATTTCTCTTTCAGGACATCAAATTGGTGCAAGGATTATTAGTGGGGGGAGTGGGTGCTGATAATCAGAAACACACACATGCACAATGAGAAATTGTGGCCTGTTTTATTGATGAGTCAGAGTGGTACAACTAATTCAAGGAGAATATCAGGGTACAGGTGGCAGTTTGGGGGAGTAACCCCATGGAGGTAGTGAGATATTATTGCTCTGTAAGAAATGATGAATACTGGGGCAGCTAGGTGGCACAGTGGATACAGCACCAGCCCTGAAGTCAGGAGGACCTGAGTTCAAATCCGGCCTCAGACCAAACACTTGACACTTAACTAGCTGTGTGACTCTGGTCAAGTCACTTAACCCCAACGAAGAAGAAGAAATGAGAAAACAACCTTTCTCTGATTCTTTGCAGAGGAGAGGACTATGGGTATGGAACATTGCATGCAATTTCAGCCTTTTTATATCATTTAATCTTGTTCAACTTTTTTATTCTTTATTATCAGGGATAGCTCTCTGGAAGGGAGGAGGAGGAGGAATACATTGAAAATGCACATGTTACAAAAAAGATAGGAGTAAATGTGTATTTTAAAATTTTAAATGAAATGAGTAGCAGCCCCAGAAGTAATTCTGAAATAAAGGAAGGGCTCTTTCTTCCTGAGATTTGCTTTCTGACCCCTGTTCTTCTTGTGTTATGTAAGTTTCACTTTACAGGACCTCTTTGCCTGGTTCTATATGTAACCCCATAGCTTTGCCTTGTTGGCAAGGAGGAGGGCCCACCTGCCAGTTGTACAGTTACTTGTCCCTCACTGTCCTCTAATTGCATATAGGCATAGCCAGCCTGCTGGGGAGGCAGACTGGTATGATCTTTAGTCTTACTAACCTAGTCTTTCTCCATCCAATAGGCTGCCTATTCCTTAGTCATGACCCTTCCTCCTGCCCTGCCCCTTCTCTGGAACTCTCCTCCCTGTAATCTGGAAATGTCTATATTTGGACATTCCAGGCTAGAAACTTTCAGTTTCCTAACTGACTGTTGGCTCTCTGCCTGTGCTCAGGGATGGGGAAACCAATCAGATGCACCTAATTGGGACACCTCTCCTCCCAGAAGCATTTGTGATCCAGAAGCCACCATGACCCCTGAGCTGTCCTGAAATAGCCACCCAGGAGTCCTATGTCATCCTGGACTCCCTCTTCCTGCCATGGCCTGAGGAGCTTTAGCACTGAGACTTGCTGGGGACATTCCTGGTGATACCCCTTTCATGCCCCTTCCTGGTCTTGTTTCACTGTATAAAGAGGATTGAGATCTGAGTTTGAGATGTCCATTCCCTGCCATTCTGTTGAGGAGGGGAGAGCTGATGGGGTGACTTAGTTTGGAAATGGAATCCTAACTCTAAACAGGGGGCCATTAGATTTCTCCGGAAGCCATTCTCTTGTCCCTCCTCACTTGACCGTCCCCAGTTAAGCCACATGGCATTCCTTTTTGGACCTTCCCACAAATGGGCCTAGTGCTTTAAACACTAAATGACCCTCCTAATTTTCCCATTGAGCTCCTCCAGAATCCTGACAAGGATACTCTACCACAGTTCTGCCCTTGTCATTGTCATCCTTCAATCAACAACCTTTCATTAAGAACTTACTGTGTGCCAGGAACTGTACTAAGCACTGGAGATACAGGGAAGGGCAAAAATACAGTTCTTGCCCACAAGGAGCTCACATGCTATTGAGGGAGACAACATGCAAATAAGTAGGTATGCATAAGATATGTACAGAGGGTATGGAAGGTAATCTTGGAAGAAAGGCTTTAGTGGAGAGAAGGCGGATAGAGAGGAGGGAAGGAGGACGAGAAAAGACCTTTGCCAAAAGGGGGATTTTTTTTTTCTGAATCTTAAAGGAAGCTGGTAAGCAGAGGTAAAGAGGGAGAGCATCTCTGAGGCCAGAAGGATAGCCAGTACAAAGGCACACAGACAGAAAGGAGAGAGTTGAGTGTGAGGAACAGCAAGAAGGCTGGTGTTTCTATATTGTAGCGTACTTGAAGGGGAATCAAAGTGTAAAGAGATCAGAAAAATAAGAAGAAGCCAGGTTGTAAAAGATACCACAGGATCTTGTATTTCATCCTGGAGGTAATAGGGAGCCAATGGAGTTTACCGATGGAAGGTGACATGATCAGACCTTCTATTGAGGAAAATCAGTTTGGCATCTCAGTGCAGGATGGAGTGGAGTGAGGAGAGACTTAAGGTAGGGATACCAATTAGGAGGCTGTCGAAACATTCCAGCTGAGAGGTCATAAGAGTTGAGCTAGGGAAGTAGATAGGAGTGAAGAGAAAGGGACTTATACAAGAGATGTTGCAAAGGTAGAAACAACATCATTCAGCCGCAGATTGGCTATGTAGAATGAGTGTGGAAGAAGAATAGAGGATGGGGTTGTGAGCCTGGGTGACTGAGAGCACAGTGGTACTCTCTACAGCAATAGGAAAGTTAGGAAAAGAAGGGCATTGGTGGTGGCGAGGGGGTGCCCAAAGATAAAGAGTTCTGTTTTGGACATGTTGAGTTTGAGATGTCTTCAAGACATCCTATTCAAGATGTTCAAGGGCAGCTAGGCTCAGTGGATAGAGCGCCGGGCTCTAGAGCCAGAAGGGTCTTAGTTCAACTGTGTCTTCAAATACTTACTAGTTGTGTGACCTCGGGCCAGTCACTTAACCCTGATTACCTAGAGAAGAGAGAAGAGAGGAGAAGAGAAGAGAAGAGAAGAGAAGAGAAGAGAAGAGAAGAGAAGAGAAGAGAAGAGAAGAGAAGAGAAGAGAAGAGAAGAGAAGAGAAGAGAAGAGAAGAGAAGGGAAAGGAAGGGAAAGGAAGGCAAAGGGAAGGAAAGGGAAGGAAAGGGAAGGAAAGGAAAGGAAAGGAAAGGAAAGGAAAGGAAAGGAAAGGAAAGGAAAGGAAAGGAAAGGAAAGGAAAGGAAAGGAAAGGAAAGGAAAGGAAAGGAAAGGAAAGGAAAGGAAAGGAAAGGAAAGGAAAGGAAAGGAAAGGAAAGGAAAGGAAAAGAAAAAAGAAAAGAAAAGAAAAGAAAAGAAAAGAAAAGAAAAGAAAAGAAAAGAAAAGAAAAGAAAAGAAAAGAAAAGAAAAGAAAAGAAAAGAAAAGAAAAGAAAAGAAAAGAAAAGAAGGAAAAAAGATGTCCAAAAGGTAGTTGGAGATTTGGGATAAGCTTAGATGAGAAGTCAGGGCTGGTCTTAATAGATCCAGGAATCATTGGTATAGAAATGAAAATTGAACCCATAGGAGCTGATTAGATTACCAAATGGAATTGTACAGAGCAAAAAAAGAAGGGAGACCAGGAACAGAGTTTTGGGGGTCACTCACAGATAGTGGGCATGACCTGGAAGAAGGGCCAATAAAGTAGACTGAGAAAGACACGCAGGACCAGGAGAGAGTAGTGTGGTTTTAGAAAGATAGGAAAGACTATCCAGGAAAAAAGAGAATAATCAGCAGTGTAAGAGGCTTCAAAGAGGTCAAGAAGGAAGAGGCTTGAGAAAAGGTCCTTAGATTTGACAATCAAGAGATCATAGTAACTTTGAAGAAAACAGAGTTCACACCTCATGTTCACACCCCATGTTCACACCCCCGGCTCCACTAACATTTCTTTCATGTTCACACAGATGGCACTGTTCTTCATTGTACTGCTATTTCCAGAAAAGTCTGAAGTTCTCAGAGTCATTTTCTCAATAACAGACTTGTGGGGTAAGCCTCTCTGAACCTTATCTGCAACACAGACAAGAATACCACCCTCAGACACTTCTTTGCTGTGTGACCCTGGGGAGATCACTTAACCTCTGTCTGCCTCTGTTTCCCCAGCTGCAAAATGGAGATAATAAGAGCATCTACTTCCCCAGGGTTGTGAGAATAAAAGGTGATAACATTTGTTTGGGGGGTTTTTTAGGCAATTGGGGTTAAGTGACTTGCCCAGGGTCTCACAGCTAGTAAGTGTCAAGTGTTTGGTCTGAGGTCAGATTTGAACTCAGGTCCTCCTGACTTCAAGGCTGTGCTCTATCCACACGCCACTTAGCTGCCCCAAAAGGTGATAACATTTGTAAAGCATTTATGCAAACCTTAAGGTGCTATTAATACCACTCTCCTGGGGCTGTTGTGAGATCCTGGGCTCCAAAGAGATTGTGCATGTAAAGTGTTTTACAAACTTGAAAGCACTCTATAAATGTCATCATTGTCAGGTGATTAAAATTATGTTATCACCATGTTACAGAGAGGAAAAAAAATGATGAATCAAAAGTGCTTAAAAGTCCCTGCCCTTCCCAGCTCACAGGGTTCTTAGTGAGGATTCAGGTAAGATACAGTTATATGAAAAGGCTTTGTAAACAGGGCACCCAGTGGGAGGAAGTACTATTATTATTGGTAAATGCTTAATGCAAATTTGTTCAATGAATGAGTACAATGGGTACCTGGCATGGCCAGCACTTAATCAAGGTTGGTTACAATCACTGCTCATATTTCTGTAGAATTCTAAGGTTTATAAAGTACTTTCCCCACAAGAATGTGGTAGATCCTGTAGACATTACTAACCCCATTTTATAGAAGAGGAAGCTGAGGCTCACAGCCATTAAATCACTCAAGTCAAGTGAACAAACATTTATCAAGTGCTTACTATGGGCCAGACACTGTGCTAAGTGTTGGGAATACAAACAAGCAAAAAGAGAAACAGTTCCTGCCCTCAAGAGGCTTACATTCTGATGGGGGAAGACAACAGATAAAAGAAAGCTGAAAAGTCAGGGGAATGTGAAGGCGGAAGGGAGGAGAAGAGATTAAGGTATGTGGGGAAAAGTAAAGAAAGTCGGGAGAGTCAGGAGTACAGCCTGGAGAGGAATGACGTGACTCAGCCTGGCTGGTAAATGTCAGAGGCATGATTCAAACCCCAGGCTCCTGCCTGCCGGCCAACGTCCTTCCTGCGATATCATAGTGGCCTCAGAGCTTCCATCAGCAGTCTTTGAATGGCAGGTGAATGCAGTGTCAGAACGAGCTGCTCAGGGCCCACGTGCCAATGGACAGAGTAGTCAGAAACTGGTAAATGCTTATAAACATGGCTTGATTTTTTGTTTTGCTGTTTGTCTAGATTTAAGAAAGTGATGGAGAAAGTGTTAATAATGCAGATTAAACTTAAAAGTATGTCATAGTTCTGCCTAAATTAATTTACTTATTCAGTGCCATTTCAATCAAACTACCAAAGGATTATTGTATAGAGCTAGAAAAAATAATAACAAAAGTAATCTGGAAGAACAAAAGTGCGAGAATATAAAGGGAATCAATGAAAAAAAAATGTGAAAGAAAGCAGCCTAGCAGCACCAGATTTCAAACTATATTACAAAGTGGTATTATCAAAACAATCTAATACTGGCTACAAAACAGAGTGACAGATCAGTGGAAAAGATTAAGAACACAATACACAGTACTAAATGACCATGGTAATGTAGTGTTTGATAAACCCAAAGATCCAAGCTTTGGGGGCAAGAACTCAACACTTGACAAAAGTTGCTGGGAAAATTGGAAAGCAATTTGCCAGAAAACAGGCATATCACCAAAATAAGGTCAAAATGGGTAAATGATTTAGACAAAAAAGGTGATATCATTAGTAAATTAGGGAAGCATGGAAAAAATTTACCTGTCAGATCTACAGATTAGAGTTTATATACGGATAGAGAGAATCATAAAAAGTAAAATAGATAATTTTGATTACATGAAATTAAAGTCTTTGCACAAACAAAATCAATGCAGTCAAGATTAGAAGGAAAGCAGGAAATTTAAAAAAGTTTTGTAGCAGGTTTCTTTGATAAAGGCTTCGCTTCTCAAGTATATAGGGAAATAAGCCAAATTTATAAAAAATAATATCCACCCCTCAATTGATAAATGCTCAAAGGATATGAACAGGCAGTTTTCAGAAGAAATCAAAACTATCGATACTCGCATTAAAATGCTCTAAATCACTATTGAATTTGCCATCTCCTGGATACATTCCAATTTGTCAATTACCTCCCTGAAATGTGGAGGCCAGAACTGAACAGGGCAGGTTACAGCAGGACAGACACCTCCCTACTCCCTAGACACTATGTCTCTCTTAATGCCGCCTAGAGTCACATTAGCTTTCTGGGTGACCATTTCACACTGTTGACTCACATGGAGTTTGTAATCCACTAAAACCCTCAGATCTTTTCAGACAAATGATTACTAGCCACGCTTCCCCTACCTTTGACTCATTAAGTTAATTTTTTTAAGTCCACAGTAAAACTTGACATTTATCCCTATTCAGTTTAATTTTACTATGATCTAACTTACATTCTAGCCTGCTGAGATTGCTTAGGATCCTGACCCTGGCATCCACTTGCTTCATGACACCCGCATGTTTGATTAGACTGCCTTTTTATACCTTCATCCAAATCATTGATAAAAATGTTACACAACACAGAACGAAGCTCAGACACTGGAATACTCCATTCAAGACCTGCTTCCAAATTGGCATTAAACCATTAATGACTCCTCTTTGGGTCTAGCCAATCAACCAGCTCCAAATCCACCTAACTAAATTATAGACTAGGCCATAGCTCTATATCATACACAAGAATAACATGAAAATTTTGTCAAATGCTTTGCTAAAGTCTGGGTAAATGACATCATTTTTAAAAATTTTATTTATTTTTTTGGCTAGGCAATGGGGTTAAGTGACTTGCCCAGGGTCACACAGCTAGGAAGTGTTATGTATCTGAGGCCGGATTTGAACTCAGGTCCTCCTGAATCCAGAGCCAGTGCTCTATCCACTGCACCACCTAGCTGCCCTAAATGACATCATTAAAAAAAAAATTGGAGAACAGGGAGCTATAAGTGCATTTCACAACTAGAAAGAGACTTAGCCAAGCATAGGATAGAAGAGATCATAAAAGACAACAGATGAGTTTGATTATACAGTTTAAAAAAACTATCACATGACCAAAATCATTGAAGAAATAGGAAAATATTTACGTCAAATATAGATAAAGGTAATAGCTACAGAGGGACAGTTTAGTGTAGTGGGCAGAGAGCTAGTACCAAAGCCAGGAAGACTTGGATTTGGTTCTAGCCTCTGGCATATACTTGCTGTGTGACCTTGAGCAAGTCATTTACCTTTTAGTGCTCTAGGAAGTTCTCTAAGACTATACATTGAAAAGAAGTTGCTGACCTGCAGTGGTAAAAAGAGTTTCTTCATCAGAGAGTTTCACATACCAGTGAAATTGCAGGTCCAATCCCTATTCCTAGCCTATCAAGTATAAAAAAAAAAAGTCTGATATCCAAGACATGTAGCAAATAGACATAAACATATAACACTATGAGCCATTCTCGAAATAGATAAATGGTCAAAGGATATAAACAGATTTCAAAAGAACTGAATACTATAAATGACCATTTAAAAACAGGTCCCAAATCACTTATAGTTAAGAGAAGTAAAACATTAAAACAAATCTCAAGTTTCACTTCATGCCCTGCTATTCGGGAAAGTTGGCAAAAAAAAAATGGGAAGAGTCAATGTTGGAGAGACTATGGAAAGACAGGCACACTAGCACATTGCTGTTGGAGTAATCCAGATATGAATTCAGAAAATCATGTAAGAAAAATAACTAATATTCATACCCTTTGACCCAACGATTGCTGGCCAGTACGGGGCACAGAAGATGACAGAATCATCTGGAAAGGACCAAAGAGGCTGTCCATCTTGTCTAACCAGCTCATTTTGCAAATGAGGACATGGAGGCCCAGGGAATTAAGTGACTTGCCCAACATCACACAGGTGGTAGGTGCCTGGGGCTGAGATTCCAGAGCCAGTTCTTTTCACTTGACCATGCAGAAACGAAGGTTCTACTACATACCAAAACATTCATAGCAGTGCTTTTTTTTTTTGGTGAGGCAACTAGGGTTAAGTGATTTGCCCAAGGTCACACAGCTAGTAAATGTCAAGTGCCTCATCTGAGATCGGATTTGAACTCAGGTCTTCCTGATTCCAGGGCCAGTGCTGTCTGCCCACTACGCCACCAAGCTGACCCAGCAGTGCTTTTGTTGGTAACAAACTGGAAACAAAGTGAGTGCCTATCCATTGGTAAATAGATTTAAAATGGTTTCATATGAACATGAGGGAATATTATTGTGGAATAAGAAATGACAATGATGGAAGATGGTGGAGTAAAGGCAGGGACTCACCTGACCTCTCCTCAAAACCCCTCCAAATATCTTTTAAAAATGACTCTAAACAAATTCTAGAGCAGCAGAACCCACAAAAAGACAGAGTGAAACAAATTTCCAGTCCCAGGTCAGCAGGAAAGGTCTATCACTCCTGGAGGAGAGTATAGCACAGTCCATCACAGGCCAGTCCAGCACAGGCCCAGCCCCAGCAAACCAGGTGGAGGCCTTAGAAGTGACCGAATCAGCAGTGGCAGCAGCAGCTGCTGTTTCTGGGGCTCTCAGCCCACAGACAGTAAGGGGCTCAAACAGCAGGTCAAGAAGGAGATTACAGAGGTCTTTTTGCTAGCACTGGGGCAGAACACTGCTGCTTTGCCCATACTTGGATCTAGGTTGAAGCCCTGAGTGGCCATCCTAGGGTGAGAAGGAGCGCTAGCACAGCATAGCTTGCAGCCACAGTGGAGGAGGGACACTCCCCACAGTTCTAGAGCAGAAAAGAGTGCTTGTGGTTGCTCACAGACCCCAGCACAGGCCAGGACAGTAGTAAACCCTTCTCCTTAGATCATACCACCTTGGAAGAACTGAAAACTTACAGGTCCCTAGAAGTATCTCTGAAAACAGCTGCATAAAACCCCTGAAGCTAGGGATAGCCCACCCTCCACACTGGAAGCAGAGCTCTACCTTAACAAAGAGTTTAAAAGTAAAGCAATAGGCTGGAAAAATGAGCAAACAACAGAGAAAAATCTGACTACAGAAAGTTGCTATGGTGACAAAGAAGATCAAAACTCATGCTCAGAAGAAGACAACACAGTCAGAGCTCCTACATCCAAAGCCTCCAAGAAAAATATGAATTGGTCTCAGGCCATGGAAGAGCTCAAAAAGGATTTTGAAAATCAAGTAAGATAAGGGGAGGAAAAATTAGGAAGAGAAATGAGAGTGATGCAAGAAAATCATTAAAAATGAGTCAATAGCCCGGTAAAGAACACACATACACACACACACACACACACACACACACACCAAAAAAAAAAAATACTGAATAAAATAACACCTTAAAAAACAGACTAGGCCAAATGGTAAAAGAGGTCCAAAAAGCCAACTAAGAAAAGAACACCTTAAAAAGCAGAATTGGCCAAATGGAAAAGGCAGTCCAAAAGCTCACTGAAGAAAATAATTCCTTAAAAATTAGAATGGAGCAAACGGAAGCTAATGACTTTATAAGAAATCAAGAAACAGTAAAGCAAAACCAAAAGAATGAAGAAAATAGAAGGTAATGTAAAATATCTCATTGGAAAAACAACTGACCTGGAAACTAGATCCAGAAGAGATATTTTTAAACTATTGGACTCCACAAAAAATATGGAAAGCCATGATCAAAAAAAGAGCCTAGACAGCATCTTTCAAGAAATATCAAGGAAAACTGTCTTAATATGCTAGAACCAGAAGGTAAAATAGAAATGGAAAGAATCCACTGATCACCTCCTGAAAGAGATTCCGAAAGGAAAACTCCTAGGAATATTATAGCCAAATTCCAGATTTCCCAGGTCAAGGAGAAAATATTGCAAGTGGCCAGAAAGGAACAATTCAAGTATTGTGGAGCCACGATCAGGATAACACAAGATTTAGCAGCTTCCACATTAAAGGATCAGAAGGCTTGGAATTTCCAGAGAACAAAGAACTAGGATTACAACCAAGAATCACCTACCCAGAAAAACTGAGTATAATCCACAAGGGGGGGAAATGGACATTCAATGAGATAGAGGAATTTCAAGCATTCTTGAGAAAAGACAGAGCTGAATAGAAAATTTGACTTTCAAATACAAGACTCAAGAGAAGCATAAAAAGGTAAGCAGGAAAGAAAAACTATAAGGTACTAATTAATGTTAAATTGTTTACATTCTTACATGGGAAAATGATTTTTGTAACTCATAAGACTTTTCTCATTATTAGGGTAGTTAGAAAGATTACATATAGACAGGGAGCATAGATGTGAGTTGAATATGAAGGGATGATATCTAAAAAAAATAAAATTAAAGGGTGAGAGGAGAATGTACTGGGAGAAAGAGAAAGGGAGAGGTAGAATGGTATAAATTTTCTCACATAAAAGGGGCAAGAAAAAGCTTTTACAGTAGAGAGGAAGAGGGGGGAAGTGAGTGAACTTTAATCTCATCAGAATTGGCTCAAAGAGGAAATAACATAAATACTCAATTGGGTATAGAAATCTATCTTACCCTACAGGAAAGTAGGGGGAAAGGGGACAAGAGAAGGGGGAAGGTGGTTGAAGGGAGGGCAGATTGGGGGAGGGGTAGTCAGAAGTAAAACACTTTTGAAGAGGGACAGGGTGAAAGGAGAGAGAGAATAGAATAAATGGAGGGAAAGGATAGAGAGAAATACAGTTAGTAATAGTAACTGTGAAAAAAAATTGAAGCAAGTTTCTCTGATGAAGGCCTCATTTCTCAAACATATAAAGAGCTGAGTCAAATTTATAAAAATAAGAGCCATTCCCCAAGTGATAAATGACCAAAAGATATGATCAGTTTTCAGATGAAGTAATCAAAGCTATCTATAGGCATATGAAAAAAAATACTCTAACTCACTATTGATTAGAGAAATGCAGATTAAAACAATTTTAAATTAAAATAAAAAAGGTACTGCCTTATATCTATTAGATTGGCTAATAGGACAGCAAAATAAATGGAAAATGTTGGAGGGGATGAGGGGAAAATGAGACATTAATTAACACAAATGGAAAGAATCCACTGTTGGTGGAGTTGTGAACTGATTCAACCATTCTGTAGAGCAATTTGGAATTATGTCCAAAGGGCTATAAAACCATGTATACCTTTAAAGCTAACAATAACACTACTAGGTCTATATCCCAAAAGAGATTTTAAAAAAAAGGGAAAAGGATCTATATGTACAAAAATATTTATAGCAGCTCTTTTCTGGGGGCAAAGAATTAGAAATTTAGGGGATGTCCATCAATTGGGAAATGGCTAAACAAATTGTGGTGTACAATTATGATGGAACACTATTGTAGTATAGGAAATGATGAGCAGGATGTTCTCGGAGAAATCTGGAAAGACTTATATGAGCTGATGAAAAGTGAAATGTACTGTGTACAAAGTAATAGCAGTATTGAAGGATGATCAGCTGTGAATGAAATAGCTATTCTCGGCAATACAATGATCCAAAGCAGCTCTGTTTTGGATATAATGAAAAATGCTGTCCATCCCCAGACAAAGAACCAATGGTGTCTGAATGCAGATTGAAGCATACTTTTTTTAAACTTTTTATTTTTCTTGAAATTTTTTTTGTCTGTTTTATTTTACAACATGACTATTATAGAAGGGTTTTACATGACTGCACATGTATAACCTATATCAAATTGCTTTCCTTCTCAGTGGGGGTGGGGGAGTGGGAAGGGAGGAAAGGAGAGAATTTGGAGCTAAAAGATTTAAAAATGAATGTTAAAAATTGTTTTTACATATAACTGGGGGAAATAAAATACGAAATAAATTTTTAAAAATAAAAATGTAACTCCTCAAAATTCTTGTAAATAAAAAAAGAAATGATAATGATGACAAATTCAGAGAAACATGGGAGAATTTGCATAAACTGATACAGTAAAACAAAGAAAGTCAAAAGAATATGCTATGACTTCAACAATTTAAATGGAAAGATTGGGATAGGAACTGGACCTGAGATTTCATTGCTATAGAGACCTCACAAATAAGGAAACTACCTCTACCAATATAGGTGGGCATCTTCTCCACGCTTATAGTCTTAGAGAGCCTAGACTACTTCAAGGGTTAAGTAATCTACCCAGAGTCACTCAGCTAGTATGCATCTGAGGTGGGACATGAACCCAAGTCTTCAATATCAAGCCAGATTGGGTCAAGAAGTATTTATTGAGTACTACTAAGTGCCTAGCACTTTGCTAAGTACTAAAAAATATAAACACACACAGAAAAACAGACCCTACCCTCAAAGAGCTTATATTCAGATTGGGGTGGGAGGGACATGTCTCTTACTAAGACCAATTATTGAATTTTCAGTGTGAACATTTATACCTCAGAAACCTACAAATGCTACAATCAGGGCTTTATTTATTGTTTTGCTGCTTGTCTAGGCCTAAGAAAGGATGGAGAAAATGCTAATAATATAAATTAAATTAAAAAGTATATCATTTGTACTTTTGTGAAATTGGTTGTTGTATTTACCAATACACCCCTAAGCAGAGTGTAAATCCTGGATGGGAATTCAATGTAAATGGGGGAAAAAATCACTAAAAGAAAGCCGAACTCTGATCAAATGAAAAACCAAGTATCGTCTCAGTGAATGAAGTATACTCCCCTCCTGATAGTGTCAAAAAGGGGAATGTTGCATATCTTGTCAGATGCCATCACTGCCATCTCACCATCACTGTATAGCATGTTTTTGTTTAATTGTTTTGTTTTGTTTTTTTCACAGCAAGGGAGGGTTCAGGCTGGAAAAGGTGAGGGGATTTCCAGAGATAACTGTATTGTTAAAACAAAAGGCATCAATACAATGTATTTTTAATTCAATAAAATTAAGTCTAGATAAACTATGTCTACAGCATTTCCCTGTTCTACTGGTTTAATGAACTTGTCGAAAAAAGAAACAAGTTTAGTCTGGCATGACGTGTTCTTAATTAAGCCATCCTGGCCCTTTAGGATCACCATTTCCTTTTCAAGATATTCACTAATCATCCCTTTAATAATACGTTATGGAATTTTGCCAGGAATGGAAGTCAAGGCCACTGAACCATATTTTTCAGGCTTTATTGTCTTCACTTTCTTGAAAAGTAGGACAACATTGTCCTCTTTCTAGTCTGGCAGCCCCTCTCCTGTTTTCCACCATATTTCAAAAATCCCTGGCTAGAATTCAGTTAGCTTAGCTACCAGTTCTTTTAGTACCTGGGATGTGACTCATCTGGGCCTGGCGATGTGAACTAGTCAGGGGCAGGCAGGCATTCTCTATCTCCCTACTTGTCTTGGGTTTCAACTTTCTATTACCCATTTTTGTTCTGTTCTTTGTAGTCCAAAGATTATTTTCTTTGCCAGAGAAAATATGTATAATAAAAGCCGGGCAGCTCTGCCTTCACTCCATCATCTCTTATCATTGTCCCATCCACTCTGAACATTGGTCTTCCCAGCCTCTGATCCTCTTTTCCCAAGTAAAACAACAAAATTTTAGAAGATATTTCTGGGTTGTCCTTTTCTTTCCTTGCCAACCTCAACCTGTTCTAAGTCTCAGCTGTCCGGATCCTTTTCTTAAGAGACTATGCCATGCTTGTACATTCATCCTCCTTTATCTAGCCTTGTTTCCACCTTTTATATTTTCCTTTTTTAAACTTAAATTGGTGAGGGGCAGCTAGGTGGTGTGGTGGATAGAGCACCAGCCCTGGATTCAGGAGGACCTGAGTTCAAATCTGGCCTCAGATACATATCACTAACTAGCTGTGTGACCCTGGGCAAGTCACTTAACCCCATTGCCTAAAACAAACAAAAAAAAAATTTAAATTGGTGAATGAGTACCCTGCACTTCCACATTGTCTCTTTTGACAATTCTTATTTTCCCTCCTCGTAGAAATTGTTTCCCTTCACATCTTCAGAATTTCATTCTTTTTTTTTCAAATTATACTGATTTTCAAATTTTTATTTATTTATTTATTTTTAGTTTTCAACATTCTCTTTTATAAGATTTTGAGTTCTAATTTCCCCCCTTCTTCCTCTCCCCCATCCCCAAGACAATATATAATCTGATATGGGCTATACATGTACAATCACATTAAACATATTTCCATATTGGTCATGTTGTGAAAGAAGAATCAGAACAAAAGGGAAAAACCACAAGAAAGAAAAAACAAAAACAGAAAAGAGAAAATAGTATGCTTCGATCTGCATTCAGACTCATAGTTCTTTCTCTGAATATGGATAGCATTTTCTATCATGAGTCTTTTGGAATTTTCTTAGATTACAGAATTTTATTCTTGAGAGCTTCTCATCCTCCTGGACTGCCTTCCTGTGTAGAATTTTTGCCCATGGAATCCCTATCAATCCTTTCTTTGAGACCTGCTCTGCCAAAATCTATGGATCATGTCATACCATACCCAGCACCCCTGTCCTCTATCATCAATTCAAAAATGGAATGGTAATTTCCCAGAACTGCAGGTACTGCCATTTCCAACCCCCAACACCCAGCTCCTCCTTGTTTGGTGAGAAAGGGATGCATCTTTTGTCCAACTACTTTGTTTCATAAATGGGGAAACTGAGGCCCACAGACATGACCTACCCAAGATAACACAGCCAGTAAGTAGGAAAGCCAGATCTTATGTCTCCCAATCCAAAGCTCTTTTCATTATACTATGCTGATAATATTCTAAGAAATAGGGATATAAACAACTTAGTGTCCAGTCAATGATGGATGGCTCCCCTGGTCCCATAGCACCAGCCTCATCTACACACTCCCGACTCTAGTAACTCACAGGGTTGTTCTGAGAGGAACGAGAAGCAGAGACTGCACCAGCTGGTCCCCAGGCTCCATGCCAGGCCTCAAGGATCTGTGTTTGATCCCTTTGGCACTATTCTGGAGCACAGAACATTTGACTGGTAGAATGTCCTGAGCTTTCCAGATGCCAGCCTTTCCCAGAATTTTCCTGCCTGTAGCTTTCCTGGCCTTAATGCCTTAGAGTGGGCTTATTCAGGTTATTAGGGTGACCCTTTGACTCAGAAGCTCCTTCCTCCCCACAAGATATTCCCAGGCTCCTGAGTGACTGATAGGAAACAACAGTGGCCAAGGTTACCTTCTGTTTCTTTCAGTCGTTCAGCCAACAAACTTTAATTGCCTATGTGAAGAGAATAGTATTCTGGGCTTGAGGAGGAGGGGAGGAGGAGAAGGGGTGCCCTACAAAGTTTATACAAGACACAATCGCTGTCCTGTTGGGGCTCATGGTCCCAATGAAGGACAAGATACAAATACAGATATCTGTAACACAGTATTATGTGGTAAATGCACAAAAGTGGTGCAGAACAAAGTGGTAAGTGAAGCCACATATGAGCGATTTACACAGTCCATAGATTTGGTTTTGGAAGGGTCTTTAGAGGCCAGTCAGTGAATGCTCCTCATTCTAAGTGTAAGGAATGCTTTGGGACTCTAGCAGGCTGGATGTGTTTGATTGACAAGCTGTCAGGACAGAATGACTGTCTCTCCTCCCCTCTTTCCTCTCTTTCCCTATACATACACAGAGTCTCCTTCTAGATGTATAAGGTAGGGAGTATGTGGACATCAGTTGTCAGCTTACTTTATAATGTGGAAGTTATTTTTCTTTCAACTACACCATGGGGGGGGGGGGGTCAGTAATACTACTGTTTTTCCAGGAAGCTAGGTTCAAAATTATGGAGGCCTTTTTGATCCCTTCCTATGGAATGGGAGAGGATGGGAAGGATGGGAAGTGTTGACATAGAACTGAATGAAGTGGGATGGGATGGAATTGAATAAAGTATAATCAGATGAAATGGAATGAAATTGAATGAAGTAGAATGGGATGGGAGAATTAAGTGACTTGCTCAAGATCACATAGGTAGAAAGTAGAAATGCTATGCTATCCACATCCAGAAAAAGAACCATGGGCTCTGAATGCAGATGGAAGCATGCTATTTGATCTCCTTTTCTTTTGTTGTTTTGTTTTGTTTCTTCTATCTGATGGTACCTCCCATTAGTTCTAATACTTCTATATAGTGTGACTAATGTGAAAATATGCTTAATATGAATATGTAAGTACAGCCTATATGAGACTGTATGCCGTCTTGGGGAGCAGGGAGGAGAGAGAGAGGGAGAAAATTTAAAACTCAAAATCTTGTGGAAATGAATGTTGAAAACTAAAAATAAATAAAATTTTTTAAAAGAAAGTAGAAATGCTGAGAATTAATCCCAGATCTTCTGGCTGGACTCTAGCCTTCTTTTCCACAATACCACATTTTCTCAAGGAAAGCTTCATGGAGGAGGAGGCTGAGTTGTGAATCTTCAGCAGGATTTTAAAGAATGGACAGAAATTGAACAAGCAAAGAGGGTGAAGTAGGGTGTTCCAAGAATGGGGAATAGCCCACACAACGGCATGAAGCTGGGAGGTTATGTCTGATGGGGAGAGGAGGGAAAGGAACAGTCCGGATTGACTCTCCAGCCTCCTCTTTGTGCAATCTCCTCCTAATCTTCCTTCATTCCTCTCCCTGCTTCCTTTCCTCCCTCCTCCTGCCTCATTCTTTTATCTTCCTTCCTTCTCTCATCTTCTTTCCTCCTCCTCCAGGAAGCCTTCCCCAACTAACCTAGGCCAGGTTCTTTCTTGCCTCTCTCTACTGTTTCCACACTTAGAATCAGGACCACACTGCTGGAAACACTAACGTATTCCCTACAGCACATAAGTCTAAAATTTTTAGAGCTGAAAGAGACCCCTTTCACCACTCCTTTTATTCCCCCTTCTTTCACTTCTTCCTGTTTCCATTGTTCCCTCCTTCTCCTTCACTCCTCCTCTTCTTCCTTCTTTTCCTTTTTCCTGCCTCCACCTTTTCCCTTCTTTCTTCTCCATTCTCCTTCCTGGGAAAGCAGGTATTTTGTTTCTAAGCAATTGCCGCCTCTGCACCCAGGGACATGATACAACAAGTCGAGAAGGAGAAACTGACTCCTTTCCATGACAAACACCATCTAATTGTTTTTTCCCCCTTTGGAGAAATTAATTATCCTCTTCAGCTAAAACTTTTTTTTCTCTTTAAATCCCTTTGAAGGGATTAGCATTACAGAGAAATTAAAGGCAAATTAACCCCTCAACGCCCATTTTGCTGTGAGAGTGTTCTCACCCAGTGCTGGCTATTTGTAGTTTAACCCTGGGGGGTTATTAACGTTCTCCGACATTGGGGATAAGAAACCTTGAACCAGAACTTTAGACAGTAGGAAATGAGTTGGGGAGGGAAGGAAGAAGGGCCCAAGGCTAGGCCTAATCTGGGGAAAGGTTGCTCCTCCTCTTGCTAATCCACCTCATCTTTTTCCATTCCATCTCAACACATCACCCTTTTTTATCCTCTCCTAACCCATTCCTTCCCATACCACCCCATATATACCTCCTTCCATCTCATGACATCTTGTCCAATTGCATTTCATCCCATTTTATATTAGCCTCTCCTATCCTATACTACCCAGTCCCAACCTATCCTGTCCTAACCTACCCTATCCAATTATATCCCACCACATTCTATTTCTTCCCATCACATTCTACTTCATTCAATTATATCTCATCCCATCCCATCCCATTCTACTTCATTCAATTTCATTCCATCTCATCTGATTATACTTTATTCAATTCCATCCCATCCCACTTCATTCAATTCTATGTCAACCCTTCCCATCCTTCCCATCCTCTCCCATTCCATAGGAAGGGATCAAAAAGGCCTCCAGAATTTTGAACTTAGCTTCCTGGAAAAAACAGTAGTATTACTGACCCCCCCCCCCAAGGTGGTGTAGTTGAAAGAAAAATAACTTCCAAATTGTAAAGTAAGCTGACAACTGATGTCCACATACTCCCTACCTTATACATCTAGAAGGAGACTCTGTGTGTGTATAGGGAAAGAGAGGAAAGAGGGGAGGAGAGACAGTCATTCTGTCCTGACAGCTTGTCAATCAAACACACCCAGCCTGCTAGAGTCCCAAAGCAAGCTGTAAAAAAAAAACCCCAGAAACCAGAGGAGATAGCCAACACACACACACACACACACACACACACACACACACACACACACACATCCCTTCCCAGCCAATTTTAGCTACCTGGAAATCTCGTCATTCAAAATTACTTCAGGCACCACAGGATGAAGGCACCACTCAACCACTGGGGCATCAGTATTTTTTAAATCATTCAGGGCGGTTATGTGAGAGTGAGCAAGGAAGGTATTTCCTGTACATTTCCTTTCAATGCCTGGAAAAGAGTAGATACTTAAACCTTTCCAGTATCTTTCCCAAGAAAACCCCAGATGGGGTCACAGAGAGTCAGACATGACTGAAACAACCCAACACCAGTACCTAATTGATTTACTGACTCTTCCTTGGAGGGAGGCAATGGGTGCCTGCTGCCACCACAATCCTGCCAGCCCTAGCACTCACTGTACATCTGGCACAGGGGTGCCCAGTTTAAAAGGCTAGGATGGGCCAGAGATCTAAATCCTCTGGAACTGGCCCCTAGAAAAATCTGTCCCTAAGGGATGGGTGCAGATTTGGCACCTTCCTCTCACTGACTCAGGAAGGCAGCCAGCAGAGGAAGAAGATGCAGCTATGACCTAGCTGGTGCCATAGAAAGGCTGAGATTATTAAACCCTTTCTCTTCACCTTCAGGCTAGATCAACATGGTGGGAAAGGGGTTGGGATACAAGTAGCGCTTTATCCTGGGTCTTAAATCTATGAGTAGATCCAGGGCACCATACCTTCTGAGAAAGGTCCCGACTTCCACACCTCCCAGGGCGACCCAAGCCCCACACTCCCTGATAGCCCTGAGGACAGCCCTGACCAAGGATCTATGGACTTCCCTATCCAGCCCCATTTCACATTGCTTCTTCTGTTAATTCACTCCCATATCAATAGCAGCTATCATGGAGTCTTAGCCTTCCTCCATGCTATTTGAGTAGGTGATATCTTTTAAGTGATGCTTCCCCTTCACTAAACAATGTTCCTCGGTCAGATCTGCCTTTGGTTTGGGGACAGAAGGCAGTGTCCCCTACAGGCTCCATCCTACATGTTGGCTAGGACAAGAGAGCAATGGAAAAGTCCCAGGCCGGGTAAGGCAACCTTCACCTTAGGGCTAGCTAATCTAAGGCTCCAGGTGCTGGCCCTGCCTGCCATCACTCAGCTATTGTAATCACTGGATTTGGAGTCAGAAGCCCTGGGTTGGAATCCTTGCTCTTTTACCTCTATCCCTGTACCTTACTACCCATGGACAAATCACTCCCTTCTCCAAGCCTCGATTTCCTCGTCTATTAAATGAGTAAGCTGAATAAAATAAACTTTAAAATCCTTTCCAGCACTTCATCCGAGGATTTTATACAAAAGTCTTACCTTTCTGCTATTCTTTTTCTTTTCCTCTTCTGTCCTACTCCCTTTCTTTCTTCAGTTTAGCTTCAAAAAGAACAAAGGAAGGTGCTGATCCCTACCCAGCCTCCTTGTGTTCTCCATTTACCCAGAGTTCACCACTGCTTCCATCTTCCAATCCTAGGTCCAAAAGCACTGGGCTAGAGTAGACTGTATGTCTAGTCAATAAGGCGGCAAAGTCGTCAATAATAAATAATAATAATAATAACAATAATAATGTGGGGGGGGGGTTCAGTCATGACTGACTCTTCATGATCCTACTTGGGGTTTTCTTGGCAAAGATATCATAGTAATTTGCCATTGCCTTCTCCAGATGAGGAAAGTGAGACAAACAGGGTTAAGTGACTTGCCCAGGGTCACATGGCTAGTAAGTATCTGAGGTCACGTTCAAACTTGGTAAGATGAGCTTTCCTGACTCCAGGTCCCACATTCTATCCACTAAGCCACCTAGCTGCCCAATAATAGCTATCCTTTATACAGTGCTTACTGTGTGTCTGACACTGTGCTAGGCGCTTTATAATTATTATCCTCACGACAACCTTGGGAGGTAGGTGCTATTAAACAAATGGGGAAACTGAGGCCAACAGAGGTTAAATGGCTTGCCCAGGGTCACACAGTTAGGAAGTATATGAGGCAAGTTTGAACTCAGGTCTCCCCTGCCTCTCACCTAACGCAACAGGTTGAAAACAAAAACATCACTTACTGCTCAAAAACCTTCAGTGATTCCCTATTGACCAGAGGTTAAAATACAAATTCCTTAGCTTGGCTTTTAAGGCTCTCCACAATCTGCCTCGATCCTAACTTTCCTTCCTGATTTTACCTTGCTCTGTTCATGCACTCTGTATACGTTCCAGCTGAACACGACTAACAACCATTACCCAAGCATGGCCTGCCTTCTCCTTCCTCCGGGCAGTAACACAGGCTGTTCTCCCATATCTCCATGGCTCCACTTCTTGGATCCTCTCTTCCTTCAAGGCTCATCTCATCCCTTCCCTGCTCTACCCCTCCTGCTGATGAAAGTGAAGTTCTCTTTCTCCTTGAATTTTCATAGGGCACTTTAGTTGTCTCCTCTGCTCCTGTCATATTCATTGGATCGCAGATTTAGAATTGAAAGGGATCTTAGAAGCCATTTAGTCTAACCCTTTCTTGTTATAGATGAGGAAAATGAGATCCAGAGAGGTTGTGATTTACCCGAAGTTGCACAAATACTGAGGATCTTTCCTTCCTTCTTTCTCCTCCTTTCTTCCTTCCTTTCTTTCTTCCTTCCTTCCTTTCTTCTTTCCCTTCCCTCCCCTGCCCTTCCCTCTGTCCACATAGGATATCATATCCTTACCTTCAGGTGCTTTACCCAGAGGGATGTAAATTTTGATGGCTAAAACCTCCGAAGACATCCTGAAGTTTAAGGGCTAGATTTCTTTCTTAAGGACCATGTCTTAAACCCAGATTGCTCTGGCTCTCATTGATTGGCCAACAATAGATCCCAGGCCAAGGACTGCTTGGTCATTGTTTGGCTCAGAGTGAATGGAAATAGCAATTGTTTCTGTTTTGGCCAGAAACCCTCAGAGCATTCCCCTCCCTGATTGATTTATTTTTTTAAACTAGGTAAAAAAGACCAATCTCTGCCTCATCTCTTACCTTACCTCAATCACTGATTGAGTTGCCTCAGTCCAAACTAAGACCTGTTAAAGACCTTAGCTTAAAAAGGCCAAGGTCTCCCACTGCATCCTGGGCCATCTCCAGTCATCCTGATCTATATCTTGCCAGTGGACCCAGATGGCTCCGGAGGAGAAAGTGACGGTGGTGACTTTGCACAGATCTGCCTCACTTAAATCCAGTTCACCTGCAAGTCATGGCATCACCTTCCTGATGTCTGATGTCATGGTCCTCTTTGAAAATGAAGGACAAACAACAACAACTGAGGATCAGAAGTGGTGTCTGAAACCTAGCTTCAGGGCAGCTAGGTGGCACAGTGGATAGAGCAGGGGGCTTGGAATCAGGAAGACTCTTCTTCCTAAGTTCAAATCTAGCTTCAGACACTGGGCAAGTCACTTAACCCTATTTGCCTCAGTTTCCTCAGCCATAAAATGAGCTGGAGAAGGAAATGGCAAACCACTCCAGCATCTTTGCCCAAAAAAAAAACCTAAATGGGGTCACAGAGTCAGACACAACTGAAAGACCTCAACAACAACCTTTTACTTCAAAGCTAGTGACTGTTCTTTATATCGCGTCATCACGACTCTCTAGTCTACTTTTGCATTATATTGATCTACATACGTATGATCTCCCTGCAGTAGGTTGTAAGCTCCATGAGTGTAGGGACTGTCCCTTCTTATATCTTTGTGTCCTCAGTACAGTCTCTGAACATAGTAAGTGCTTAGTAACTGATTACTGAGCTGTGCTAAATCCAGTTAAATCCAGGCCCAGGGAGATATTCTCAGAAATATCGAGAGATGACTGTCTCAATGGGCCAGGGCCTGGGTAGAGGGTGGGTACTCTGAGTCACAGGGGTGTCTGGCCCATCCATTCTTTTCTTACTTAAAAGCCTGGAAATGAAATTTTGGTTGTATTATTCACAAGATTAATGACCTGCATCATAGATGATATTTCTCAGCACAAATGAACCTTTGGGTGAGCACCTCCCAAAACAGTGATGACACCTGAAAATATACACAGCATTCTGCCCAGGTGAGGTGGCCCACATCACAAGTGCGTGCCACCTCCCATCCTCAGGATTTGAGATATCAGTCATAGGTATGGAGCAAGAAAGGGCCACTTAGACTATGTAGACAGGCAGGGTAATTAGAGTGTAGGACTTGGTGCCAAGAAGGGCTGGATTAAAATCCAGCTTTGGGGAAGGGAATGGGCATTCATTGAGCACCTACTGCATGCCAGGTACTGTGCTAAGCATTTTTTACAAATATCATCTCATTTGATCCTCACAATAACCCTGACAGGTAGGTGCTGTTATGATTCCAGTTGAGGAAATTGAGGGAGCTAGAGGTTAAATGATCTGTTCAGGGTCATAGAGTTAGTGTCTAAGGCTGGATTTGAACTCTGATCTTCCTGACTCCAGGCCTAGTGCTTTCTCTACTGCACCACCAGCTGCTTCACCTCTAATTTCTTAGTAGCTGTATGACTATAGGCAAGTCACCACCTCTAGATTTCTTCATCTGTAAAATGGCGATAATAATACCTGTCACACCTGCCTCGCAGGCTCTAATGAGATAATTTATGTAACTTGCAAAACTTTCAAGTCTTACACAAATGTCGATTATTATGATTTAATCCAAACAGCTTGTTTTATAGAGGGGGAAACTGAGGCCTACTCTTAAAGATTGCCCAGTATCAAGTCCAGGATTTAAACCCAAGTCTCCTAGCTTCACATACAGTGCTCTTTCCACTGCACAATATCGGCTTGGGGGTGGTATGGAGGAGAGACGACAGAGACAGGGACAGCCAGATGATGAAATTATAATGGGTGTGTCTTCCAATAAGCAAAAGGCTGTGTGGCCTCCTCTGGTGCCTGGAATCACCTGATGACCAGGAGTGAGGCCAGATGTCCATTACAAAGCTAGGGAGGTCAATAGGCTTGGGAACACCTGGGAGGACCTGGGAGCCCAGAACCAGAGCTGCAGTCTCTGAACAAGCCCTGAGGGTATTTCCAAGCTCCACAACATTTGCCTGAGGAAGATGCCAACAAGAGACAGATGGTTAGCTGGGGGGGGGGCTTCATAATAATAATAATAACTCATATTTATATGGAACTTTAAGGATACTCAAAGTACATTCCCCACAACAACCCTATCAGGTAAGTAGAGTATTATTATCCTCATTTTACAGATGAGGAGGCAGGCTCAGAGAGGTCGGGACTTGCTTTTGGTCACACAAGAAGTGTTGGAGGTGGGATTCAAACCTAGGTCTCCTGGCTCCAGGTCAAGCCTTGAGTTATCTACTACACAGGTTCTTCACCTCATCTTAGTGCCCAATCCAAGTTCCCATGGTATAAGGGTGCAGAGAATTATGGGAGGTTATGGGCTGTCTATAAAACTAGTTCTAGCATCATTAGTGGAGGTTTTGGGAGAAACACGGAGGTGGGTAAGCTTATAAATACTTTTCAATGACCCTCCCACTACCTCACAGAAAAGAACAAAGCAATGAAAGGCAACATTGTGTAATGGATAGAGAGCCAGCCTCAGAGTCAGGAAGAGCTGGATTCAAGTTCTACCATGGACATATACAGATTGTGTGACTCTGGGCACCTCTCAGTACCACCTCCTCCAACCCTGTCCTGACACCTCTCTCAAGCTACAAGTTACAGAGAAGAGAATGACCTGCTTTGAAAACAGGAGTTTCTTATCTGACGCTCTCACACTGATAAAATCATATTTTTTACACCAAAAAAAAGGAACAATATAGCAGCAAAAGGAGATTAAATTCTATTAGACACTAGCTTATAATCCTAGAATGCAGAGAGAAACATCATGGTGGAAGGGGGCTAGGCTTCCAGTTGGCATCAGAGAACCTGAGCTCATAACCCACCTCGGTCAACTGGGCGAGTCTTTTAGCATCTCTGGGCCTTTGTTTCCTTGTCCCATGCTGAATGAGGCAGGTGGGCTGGGTGACCTCCAAGGGCTCTTCCAGTTCTAAATCTATAATCATAGAGTCCAGTCCTCTTATTTTATCAGTGAAGTATTGAATGGTGACATGAGTTACCCAAAGGCATACAGCTAGTAATTGGCAGAGACTGAGCTAGAAGTCAGGTTTCCAGAGTCCTGGACCACCACTCTCACACCTGGCCAGTAGTTTTTTAAATATGTGGTCAATGTTAAGGCTCTATATGGATGTGTCCCATGCCAAGATTCCCATGCCAAGACCACTCCTCTCTTTTTACTATTAGGAGACACCCTGTTTTCCAGAGCTAAGGCCCAGCAAGAAAGTTGTGTCCTGACCTTGGCATAACAACAATCCTTTGCACTTACCCTCTGGATGAATTCAGCCACAGCAAAATCCCAGAATTGCTTCACACCAGCACCAGATGGTCCCTGAGCTCAGACGAGCATCTTCAGAAACTCTGTTCTGGTCATGAAGCCCTGCTATGAATCACACTTGTCTCATTGTGGCTGTTACCCCACATTGGCAGGGCTACAGCTCACTGCATATGTATACTGAGATCTGCCCCATCTATGGTAGGTGTCCTATTAGAGGAGGCCCCAGCACCTGTGCCCAGTTTCCCTCCTCCAACAGAATAAAGCTTTTTACTTATGACCACTGAGCCCAATTTTTCAATTTTGTTTTTATTTTATTTAGTAGAGTTAACTTGTGTGAGCTCTTCGATATTTTCAGATTTAACTGTGGTTGTGATAACCTGTGTGAGCTCTCTGGTTTGTTTTTTTGTTGTTTTTGTTGTTTTTTGTTTTGTTTTGTTTTGGTTTTTTTGTTTGTTTTTGAGTTGGCAAAGGTCGCATAATCTCTATAATTCTTCGGTCATTTGTTTTCATAGTTCAAAGATATCTATTTTTCTCTAGTTCTGCAGTTATCAGAGCTTTGGGAGTTCCCAAAACCCTTTCAGGGTGTCTGTGAAGTCAAATTATTTTCATCCTAAAACCTGACATTTTAATTTCCAATATGGTAAATACCTCTAGATATAACTCACATAAACAAAAGCTCTTTGGAGTCCTCGATTTTTTTAACAGTTTAAAGAGGTACTGAGACCAGAAAGTTTGAGAACCACTTTTTCTAGTCCAACCATTATATTTTGTAGAATGGGAAACAAAGGCCCAGGACGGTCAAGTGACTTATCCGTGGTAATATAGGTAGTAAATAGGAGAGTCAGGATTTGAACCAATGTGTCCCAGCTCCAATCTGGCTGCTCTACTTTTCAACATGGAGCCAGAATCCAGGATATATGACTGATAAATCACCATTTTCATCATTGAACACTCCTGTGGCTTCATTTCCAGCCAAATCTACCTCACTTGCATTTTGTAAGATCATAGATTTAGGGCTGGAAAGGACATTAGAAGCCATTTAATTCAGCCTTCCCCATTTTACAGATAAGGAAACTGAGGCCCCAAGAGGTTGGGTGACTTAACTCAAGGTCACACAGATAGTGAGTGACTGAACAAGGATTCTTGCCCACATGTTGCAGCCCAAATCTTTTTACACTTTCCCTTCCCAACCACCTCACTTCCCTCAAGGCACCACCAGTCTAAAGCCCATAAACTCATCTCTGTTCTTCCATCTTCACCTCTAACCGGATGGTAAATCCTGTAGTTTCTTCTTTAAAAATAAAACAAAACAAGAACTCCTGAATCCACCCCTGCTGCCACCACGTGGTCCAGGCTGCTTTCCTCTCCCTCCACCCTGTCTGGCATGTCCTCTTCACCCCCATTTATCCAGAGCCAGTCCATCTTTCATTCAAAAAACTGTTTACAAAGATCCAGAACTAAAACAAGTGCAGGCGGACTGGGAATTTGCCCAGGGCTGGCAATAGTCCAAAGGTGAGAAATGTGCCGCAAGCCCAGAGACAATTGTCCTCCATTGTATTCTTCCAAACAAGGAGTGAGGGCTACTGGATCTCAGCTCTAGCAAGGGAACAGTGACAGGATGAGGGGAGTGGAGGCTAGAGTAGGGGGAGGACCCTTTGGCTCTCTGGATTTTTGGGGGTTCCTCAAACCTGCCCCAGACTTGCACTGGCAGAATCCAAGATCTGGGATGGCCAACGTGTAGGGATAGAGACGGGGCTGTGGTGGTGAATTTTAACCATCAGTTCATCCCTCCAAATGTACCCAACAAATAGTTTCAAGTATAATCTGCATTATTAACATTTTCTCCATTATTTTCTTAAGTCTAGAAAATCAACAAATAATAAATCAAGCCCTGATTTGCAGCATTGGCAGATTTCTGAGGTGTAAATCTCACACTGAAAATTTAACAATCAGCTCTCAGCAGTTAGAGCTAGCTTCAAAATACCCCTAGGGGAGGCCTGTCCCTAACCCAGCCAGCCCACCCCCTCTCCACTCATCCAGCGAGCCAATCCCCTCAGTACAGACAAAATTAGCCTGAAGGATACCTTGCCTTGAGACATCTCCTGCTGCCCAGGAAGAGAGGTAGGCCCAGGAGCAGGCTAGGAAGGTCCTCCTCTACCCCTCGCCATGATCAGTCTCAGGAGAGGGGAGCCCCTCAAGTGAGGGACACGGCAGGGGAAGTAAGACAATGCCTGTGCCATTTCTTGAGGGGCATGTCTTCCTGGACATGCTCCTGCTTCCCCAACCCCCAGAATCTTATCTTTCCCCAAAAGTTCTGCCCTCCCTAGCTTCTTATACTTCCAGGAAAACCACAACCAAGGGGGATGGGAATGAGGGCCAGGCTGAGAATTGTGGTTGCTTACTCTGGTTCTGGACAAGGCAGGACATTTCAAAGATCCTGGGCCCCAAGGGGAGCAGGGGCTGGTCCACTCAGGAAAGGGGCAGTGGCGGGTAGGGTCAATTCACTGGGAAAAGGGAGGGGAACCAAGCCCTGTATCTCCCATCCCCAAGATTTTTTTCCCTTAGAGTTTTGCTCCTAAACTGATAAATTTTCCTACAGAATAGAGTAGATGGGATCTTGAACATGGGGCCAGGATGGTCCTGGAAGGACTGAAGTGCCCTCCACTCTGTGCCTGACAGCTTGCCATGAGCCCAAGGACTGAGGATCTGGAAGGGCTGGTAACCAAGAGTCCCAGTACTCCCAATTCTGCAAGGGAGGCCAGATAACTGCAACCTGGCTTAAACCTCTGGACTGGGAACCAGGAAAACTGAGTTCTAATCCCTGCTCTCTCTCTTTAACTCTGGGTCTCTGTTTTTCCTCTGTAAGAAGTGAGGACTGGACAAGATGGTCTCTAAGAGTACTTTCAGCTCTGTGAGCCTATGAAAATTGGGGTCCATTTGACTCCACTTTCAATTGGCCTTGAGCAAATAACTGCCCCTTTTCTGGAGCCTGAGTTTGCCTCTGTAAAATCAAGGAATTGCCAGAACAACCTGGGTGAAAAATTCAATCTCAGACACATACTGCCTGTGCGGCCCTAGACAAGTCATTTAGCTTCTCTGTGCCTCAGTTTCCTCATTTGTAAAATTAAGGTTTGGACTTCATAGCTTCTAAGCTCCCTTTCTATGATCTTTCCCAATCCATGATGCTATAACTACATGTTGCAGTTCTAAAATGATACTTTGATAGTTTGGGGGTAGACATGAGTGTAGGGAACATTCTCTTCAAATCTTCTTTTATCTCTCTCCCCCAAATCATCTGCTTGTTGTAAAGGTTACTACTCCACTCTCCCAACCCCCCACATACACACACACACACACACACACACACACACACACACACATCATTAGGTTTCATGAATACAGTGTGAAGAAACAACTGACCTTAGTCCCTAGATACAAGTCCAAGATAGAGAAGACCTGAATGGTTAGACAACATTTTTTTTTTCTGAGAAGAATCTGGAGGTTTGGAGGACCTCAGACTCCATGAGTCAGCATTGTGCTGTGGCAGGCAAAAAGAGAGAGAGACAGAGAGACAGAGAGAGAGACAGAGAGACAGAGAGAGACAGAGAGAGACAGAGACAGAGAGACAGAGACAGAGACAGAGAGAAAGAGAGAGAGAGAGAGAGAGAAAGAGAGAGAGAAAGAGAGAGAGAGAGAGAGAGAGAGAGAGAGAGAGAGAGAGAGAGAGAGAGAGAGAGAGAGAGAGAGAGAGAGAGAGAAACTCATCATGTAAGTCAGTCAACAAGCATATGTTAAGCACCTACTATGTGCCAGGCACTGGGCTAAGTGAAAGCAATACAAAGAAAGGTTTAAAAAAAAATAATTCCTGCCCTCAAGGAACTCATAGTCTAATGGGAGGAAACATGTAAACAGTTATGTACAAAGAAGATAGATACAGATAAAGAAAGTCAACAGAGGAAAGGCACTAGCATTAAGAAGGATCAGGAAAGTTTCCTGACTCCTTAAGGTGATCTCGACTACATTAAGAGAGACACAGGAGGAAATGGTCCCTCTGGACTCTGTCCTGGTCAGTCCTCATTTGTAGTCTTGTGTTCAGTCCTAGACAGCAAAGTTTGACATCAGAGAGCTGGAGCATGTCTAAAGGAAAGCAACCAGGTCTTGAGCCCATTCTATTTGATGGTATTGATTGAAGGCACTGGGAATGTTTAGGGAAAGGAGTAACCATTTCTATAGCATGTACTATGTGCTAAGCACTGTGTCAAGCACTTTTTACAAATATTATCTCACTTGATCCCTTCAACAACCCTGCCAGAGAGATGCTATCATTATCCCCATTTTATACATGAGGAAACTAGGGCAGAGAAAAGTTAAGTGACTTACCCAGGGTAAATAAGTAAGGGTCAAATTTGAACCCAGGTCTTCTTGGCTCCATGTGGTCCATTCCTCAATCCACTGTACCACGAGATGCTTCTCTTTAGCCTGGACAAGAGAAGAATCAGGGAGGACACAATCTATCTTCGAATTGTTCGACTGTCAAACAGAAGGATTCTACTTGTTCTTTTTGGAGTCAGGGTAGACCTAGGAGCACTCGGTGGAAGGTATATCATAGAGGAAAATTTAGGCTTCATATCAGGAAAAATCTTTGAATGGGTTGCCTCAGGGAATAGTCTCTAGATAAAGCTTCCTCTCCAAAACGGGGGGGTGACCACTCACTGGGTAGTAGACATTCCTTTTAAATATAGGTTGGACTAGATTAGGGGCTCTTAACTGGGAGTCTGTGGAGAGATTCCAGGGAATAGGCAAATGTGGATGGCAAAACACATTACCCTTTCTTTTCACTAACCTCTTTTGTAATCTAGCTTTTCTTTCAATTATTTGAAAACAACAAAAGACATAACATTTGTAAAGCATTTTGGAAACACTAAAGCTCTATATAAATGTTAGTTATTAATATTGTTATTACTATTACTATTCTGAGAAGGGGTCCATGGGCTTCACCAGACTGCCAAAGAGATCTATGACACGCAGAAACAGTAAGAACCCCTGAACTAGATGGATGCCAAAGTCCCTTCAAACTCAAATTCTGTGATTCTGTCATAAAGAACATTTAACCTAACTAGGAAGGGAAGAAGGGAATAAGCATTCTTGGTTTTTTTCTTTTTTAATTAATTTATTTTTAGTTTTCAATATACACTTCCATAAGCTTTTGAGTTTTAAATTTTCTTCCCTTCCCTCCCCACTTCCCTCCCCAAGACAGTGTGCAATCTGATATAGGCTCCACATATACAGGGAGTAAGCATTCTTATAGTACTTGTTATGTGCCAAGCATAGTGCTAAGCACTTTTTACAGATATTATCTTATTTGACTCTCACAACAATCCTGCAAGGTAGGTACTGTTATCATTCCCATTAATAGTTGAGGAAACTGAGGCAAGCAGAGACAAGTGACTTGTCCAAGTTCACAAAGCTAGTAAGTGTCCAATAAGTGGCATTAATCCACTGTACCTTCTAGCTTCAGGAAAGCTAAGTGACCCCTTTACTAAAAAGTGGACAGCTCACCACTAGTCACTTCATACTTACCTGGGGTCTCTGTCTCACCTCACCTCCCCCTACAGTTGAGCATTCCTTTAGTTTTCTTACTACTGACCAGTTTGTAGTGGTGCAAAAACCCCCTAGTTATGGCTCTATTATGCACTCTCTCTGTTCAGAGTAGTGTTCACAGTGTTGGTTAGGGAAGATGCACAGCTTAGATCAAAAGCACCCCAGTCTTCATGACAAAAACAGCTTCTATAGAACCTTCAGGTATACAAAGCACATTCCTCACAACTGCCCTGCCTATAAAGTAGAATCATAGGATCATAGATTTAAAGCTGGAAGGGACCCTAGAGGCTATGAAGTCCAACCCCACTCCCCTTACATATGAGGAAACTGAGGCACAGAGCTGTTAAGTAACTTGCCCAGGATCACACAGCTGGTGTGTGTGTGTTAGAATTTGAACTCAGGTCTTTCTGACTCCAAGTTCAATGCACCATCTACTATGCCATCCATGATGCCTCTAAATTATCTCCTTTTTACAGATAAGGAAACTGAGACACACACCCCCAAGAGAGGTTAAAGGGTACCAGCAAGGTCCCATAGATAGTGACAGAGATCAAACTTGAACCCAAGACGCGTGACTCCAGAATCATTGTCCTTTCTGCTACACCACACTATCTCAAGGTGTTTGCAACTGGTCTTTCAAGTTTCACCGCCTTCTCTAACTACCCAGTCATCCCTGAGTGACATCCCAGCTTCTTACTTCCAGCTAAGACGACATAGTTTAGCATTTAATTGTCCTTTAGTCATTTTCTTTTGTTAGTTTTATTTTTCCCAGCTAAAACACAAGCTCACCAGGGGCAGGGAGCTAACCACTGTGGCCCCTTCACCCTCAGGAAGATTCAGCTCAGTCTTGTCCCTGCATTCTGGACTTACTCAGGACCACTTGGTGCCTCCAGGAACCAGGGAAGGCAAACATCCTTAAGAGATGTACCCATTGATGGAATCATCCTCTCTTTATCATAGGTTTAGAGTCAAAAGAGACACTGGAGGCCATTAGGTCCAACACCCTCATTTTACAAATGAGTAAACTGAGGCTCTGTAAAAGTGTCGGAGCCAATATTTGAACCAAAGTCTTCTGCCTCCAAGGCCAGCACTTATTTTATTTTATTTTATTTTTAATTCTTTTTGGTGAGGCAATTAGGGTTAAGCGACTTGCCTAGGGTCACACAGCTAATAAGTGTCTACAGCTGGATTTGAACTCAGGTCCTCCTGACCCCAACGCCGGAGCTCTATCCATTGTGCCACCTACCTGCCCCTTAGGGGTCAAGGACACCCGAGTTCAAATTCTGCCTCAGACACCTCGGCAAGTCTTAATTTAACTTAACACTTAACCTTTCTTTTCAGTTTCTTCATCTATAGATGGCTATAATTGAACATACCTCCCAGGGTTGTTGTGAGGATTAAATGAGATAGCTAGCTATAATTATTTTAGGGGGAGGGGGGAGGAAGAGAGAGAAGTAGATGATTGTACTAGTGTGGAAAACCCCCAAGGTGGAAACTTCATCCACCAATGGGAATGAAGCAGTCTGAAGTACCTTAGTCTCAGAAAGTTGCCTGAAGCATGAAGAGGTTAATTTGCCTGCAATCTCAGACTCAGCAAGTGTGACTACAAGGGTTTGATCCCACATCCTCCCGACACAGAAACTGGTCTTCTAAACTACTGTACCAGTCCCCTAACCACAAATGCTTCTTAGGCACTTGACACAGGCAAAAGAATAATTAATCCTTGAAGCTTGGAAGCTTCAGCAAAACTCACTTTAATTCTTACTGCACTAAGACCCTTGGGGAAAACAGCCCTTTGCAGATATACTTAGGACAGTTCCAGAGCTTAGAACTCTTCTCATTCAAGACAATGGAAAATAAAATAAACAAACCCCCATCCCAAATGAGAATTAGCCCTGAGGCCTTTTTCTGCCTCCTTAACTTCTCAAAGAACTCAGAGCCAGGTGGTCCCAGAGGTATTTTAATGAACGTCATTGTTTGCTCCAGGTGCTTCGGCCTTGGTAAAGGTGGCTTTTATTTGCATCCCAAACAGCTGTTTTCACTTCAATTGACTCTGAATGATTCTTCCTGGGCCTCCAGGTGCGAGCTGAGCGGCTTGGTTCTTCTACAGGCACGTCTGAACTTGGGTGTTCCTTGTCATACCTAGAGCTAAGGGAACTGGTGGAAAGGAGTGGTCAGAATGGGGTGGGGTCCGTCAGGAACGACTCCTTGAGGGACATGCGTCCTGATCTTGATTCTGAAGTCATGACAGAGGCCTGGCAAAGGGAAAGGAGAAAGACATCCTGGGAAGATCCATGTGGCAAGAGGGGCTCTGAGAGGGAAGGAATGAGGGCATGTTCAGGAACCTCTAAGGTAAGCCTTGGAAGTGTCTGAGGTCAGAGAGTAGGGTAATGGGAAGATGAGGCGAGACCAGAGGATGAAGGGCTTTGAACAGGATCTCAAAGCCTCCAGGGGCTTAGAGGTCATCTCATCCAATCCCCTTTACAGCATCTCTGATGGGTCCTCTTCTAGTCCAGTCCCTGCTTAAACACCTTCAGTGCCAGGTGCTCAATACCTCCTGAAGCAGCCAATTCTATTCATTCGGAAAGTCTTTCCGATATTGATCCAAAATCTTTCTAGCTGTAACTTTCACCCATGGATCTTGCTTCCGCACAGCACAGTGCCTACCTGGCACAAGGCAAATGCTTGGTAAGTACATGTTGATTGATTGCCTGACCCTGGAGCCATACAAAATACATCTCGTCCTTCTCCCATATCACAACCAGAAGCTGATGATCATGTCCCCGCCCCCCCCCAATCCCTCTTAATTTATTCCAGGCTAAAAAATTCCTCATTCTTTCAGTTGTTTCTCAGCCAATATAGGGCATGGTTTTGAGACCCCTCACCTTGTACTTGCCTTTCTCTGGACCTGTTCTAGATGACTACATTCTTCCTAGAACATGGCACCCAGAACCAAACACCATACTCCAGTTTGGTCTGACAAGGGCCGAATACAATTATTGATTATACAATGTATACATCATTATTCTGCGTTTTAAACTTCTTAATCTTAGGTTGCATTAACTTTCTGGTTGTCCTGTCACATCACTGACTTGTAATAACCTTGCAGTCCACAAAAACTGTCAGGTCTTTTTCAGGTCTGTCAAGTTAGGCCTCCCTCATTTTGAACCTAAGTGTGAAACTTTGCACTTAACCCTTTATAATCTCATTGTGTTTAATTCAGCCCTTATTAATTCTCTCTGGAGCCTGATTCCATCCTCCATCTTTGTGCCACCCACAAATTTGACTAGGCAGCCATCTATTGCTAAATCTAACATTGATAAAAATGGTAAACAGAACAGAGTTGAGGTCAGAACCCTTGAGGCATGTCGCTGGAGACCTCTCAAGTTTGAGACCCATTTGTTACCCAGCACCCTTTAGCGATGTTGATTTAACTAATAAAGAATGTACCTAAGTACATTATCACCTCACTTTTCTTCACCATGTCCATAAGGATATCATGGGAGCAATGCATCACTAAAATCCATGTATATGCTACGACTATAGCATACTCTGCATCTACTAGCTAATAAAGTACAGCAGACTGAAGAGGTAGGATTTCTTCTCTGGAAATTTGGTCTATGGGAAGTCACTGGACATTTTTTAAGCAAGGGAATGGGTGATAGGAAACACTGGCAGTTAAGTCTGTTAGCGAGAGGATGTAGGCAAAAAGATCAGTTAGGAGGTCGTTATGTTCATCTAAACATTTAGGGCTTGGACTAGAGTGGAAGATCAGATCAGTGAGAGGTTGCAGGTGATAAATGGGCAGGATTTGTCCACTAATATAAGAAATTAAGGATTGGGAACATGAAGTAGGGAGTACGGTGTAGATTAGTGAGTGAAGAGGAAGACTGACATAACTCCTGGGCTTCTTGGCTAAGGAGCTGAAACAATAATGGTGGCATGGAAAGAAACAAAGTCAGCATGCTATGAAAGAAAAGTCCCTAGCCCAGAAGGTCCAAAGATCTGCCTCTGCCACTTTCCTGCAGTGTGACCTTGGGCAAGTCTCTTCTTCCCTCTGGGCTTCAGTGTTTCTACAGTAAAATGAGAAAGTGATTGCTGGAGTCCCTTAAACAGCACTTATGGACTATGATTCACCTGTGAGTGAGAATCCTAGGTAGGGGGCAGCATGGCCACCAAGGAGATGGCAAAGAGAGAATTGCTCCAAGGAACACTGAAGCAATTCCTGGAGGTAGCTGAGAAAGTGGGAAAGAAGCAGAAGATTCACTTCCAGAAATACTTCTTAAGTGCAAAAATCTATCTGTGCATGACTCACTGGTAGGTACTGGGGATCAAAGGCAAATAGCACATACATACTGCTTTTAATACAGTCAAGAGGGGACTGTAGGACAGTGAAAAGAGACCTGGATTTGAGTCCCAACTCTGCTTCTTACTACCCTCGTTGAAATAGAGTAAATCAGTCACTTAATCTCGATGAGCCTCATTTTCTTCATCTGTAAAATCAGGAAGTATGATTAGGTGACCTATACACCTGTACAGTCTCTTCTGGCTCTATATCTATGATCCTTAGAAATGTACACAAATAACTGATACAAGGGAGATTGAGATAAATGCAAAAGAGTCCAGAGAAAGTACTCCGAGATACTTGTGGAAGAAGAAATCATTTTTACCTGGGGAGAGATCAGAGAAGATTTCCTGGACCTTGCAACTCTTGAGTTAGGCCTAGAAAGAAGGGAATCATCTCAATAGAGAAAAGGGAGGGGTGGAGGGGATCATTTCAGGAGTGACAGTATGAGTAAAGGTCCAGAGGCAGGAGAGGACAAGACAAGAACTGGAGATATAGAGGAGTTTAGTTTGATTGGAACTAAGAATGAATGAAAGGGAATTGTATGAGGTAAGGCTGGAAAGGTAGGTTGGAGTAAGATTGTGAAGGGCCTTGAATGTCAAATTATCCTTTATTCAACTTGCAACAGAGAGAAGGTTTTTGAGTAGAGGAGTGATGTGATGAGAGAGGAACATTAGTATAGTTGTTAGTGGGCACAGGCCCTAAAAAACCTAAAGAAAAAATGAGAAAAGGGGCAACTGACTAGGCTGGAATAACTGCTCAAGTCCAAGCCAAGGTGAAGGACATTTGTGAACGGGGACTCTAAAGCAGAAGGACAAGAGGATTCAGTGGTAGAATCAAGAAAGGAAAGGGAGGAAGAGAATGGAAGCAAATATTACTGGCTTATTTCTTCTTCAAGGGTTATCAAAAGAGGAGAGAAGCAAGAAAGAAGCAAATTCTGCAGTTTCAGGGTTAGGAAGAGGCCAGCAAGAGGAGGAGGGACCCAGGCTACCAATTCATCAGGGATGGCCCAACAGAACAAAGAGATTTGCCAAAATTAAGATTCCTGGAAGACGAGAAATTGATGTGCTCTTTAGGCCAGCTGAGAAATAAGATTTTTGGAGAATGCGTCAGGAGAAAATAGGCCAGCATGGCTGGCAGACCTCATGGTGATTCCAGGGAGCAGATCCAGACAAAAGACTGTTCTTTCTCTCTAGGAATGAAGTAGTGGATAAAGGAAACATTATAAGGTATTAACAGCCCCAGTTAAAGTGGCAGAGCTGTTCGGGTTTTGGGCTAGGGAATATGTGGGGAATAGGAATATGGCAAAGGGAAGAAGGAATGAACCAACTGCCAGGTGTTTTTAGTTTATGAAAAGAGCAAGTTATTATGGGTAATAAGAGTTCCCACTTCTAAAACATTTTATGATTTACAGAGTGCTTCCCCCCTCTCCAAACAATGCTGTTAGTATTACAAGGCTTATTTACCATTTAAAGACAGGGAAGCTGAAAGTTAAAAAGATGCAATTTAGTAAATCAGGCAGTCAATAAGCATCGATTAAACAATTTTCTATGTGCTAGGCACTAGGTTAAGCAGTAGAGATATAAAAAAAAGCAAAAAAAAAGTTACCTGCTCTCAAGGAGCTAACATTCTAATGGAAGGAGACAACATGAAAATAACATGCAAAATACATGCAATGTACCTGATAGGTAGTCTCAGAGGAAAGGGGCTGGCAGTGGCCTGCTACAGAGTATGGAATTTCAACTAAGTCCATTTTTTTCCACCTAATATTTTTTTTCCCAATTACATGTTAAGATAGTTTTCAACATTCATTTTTATAAGATTTTGAGTTCCAAATTTTCTCCCTCCCTCCCTTTTCTTCCCCCTCCCCAAGATGGCAAGCAATCTGATATAGGCCATACATGTACAATCATATTAAACATATTTCCACCTTAGTCATGCTGTGTAAGAAGAATCAGAACAAAAGGGAAAAGTCATGAGAAAGAAAAAAAGGTGAAAATAATATGCTTCGATCTGCATTCAAACTCTGCAGTTCTTTCTCTGGATGTCGATAGCATTTTCCATCATGAGTCTTTTGGAATTGTCTTAGGGGCGGGGAACCTTCGACCTACAGGCCACATGTGGCCCTTTGAGTGAGGCCCTTTAGGGATTTGTTCTTCCAAGTCTGGATTCAGTCAAAGGGCAGCACTTGAGGACCTAGAGAAGAGCTAAGTCTATCAAAGTCAGTCATCACACAATGTGGCTGTTACTGTGTACAATGTTCTCCTGGTTCTGCTCACTTCACTCAGCATCAGTTCATGTAAGTCTTTCCAGGTTTTTCTGAAATCTGCCTGCTCTCATTTCTTACAGAACAATAGTATTCCATTACATTCACATACTACAACTTGTTCAGCCATTCCCCACTTGACGGGCATCCCATCCAATTCTTTGCCACCACAAAAAGAGCTGCTATAAATATTTTTGTACATGTCAGTGTTTTCCATTTTTTTATGATCTCTTTGGGATACAGATCTAGTAGTGGTAGTGCTAGATCAAAGGATGTGCACAGTTTTATAGCCTTTTGGACATAGTTCCAAACTGCTCTCCAAAATGGTTGGATCGGTCCACAACTCCACCAACAATTCATTCATTCAACTAAGTCTTGAAGGAAGCTAGAGAAGTTAGGAGGCAGGGGGTGAGGGGAAAGTGAATTCCAGGCAAGGGGAACAGCCAGTATTAATACAGTGAGTTGAAACTTCATAAATAGATGTGAAGTCCTACAAGTGATTTGTCCATGGTTCAAATGGTTAAAAAAAAATTAACTTTGTAAGTACAAAATGGCATAGTTATGGCTAAATGATATTTCCTATGAAAAAGGTCTAGTAGAGGTGGGGAACCTGTGGCCTCGATGCTACATGTGGCCCTCTGGGTCCTTGGGTGTGGCCTTTTGATTGAGTCCAAGTTTTACTGAACAAATCCCTTTATTAAGGGGATTTACTCTGTGAAGTTTGGATTCAGTCAAAGGGCCACACTTGAGGACGTAGAGGGCCATATGTGGCCTCGAGGCCAAAAGGTTCCCCACACCTAGACTCTAGAGGCTATTAGAGTATTATGAGTATAATACCAGTCAACACTGTTGTTGCACCATTTTTTCAGTCGTGTGCGGCTCTTCATGACCCCATTTAAGGTTTTCTTGGCAAAGATATTGGAATGGCTTGCCATTTCCTTCTCCAGCTCATTTTTACAGTTAAGAAAACTGAGACAAACAGGACTAAGTGACTTGCCCAGGGTCTTATAGCTAGTAAGTGTCTGAGATCAGATTTGAACTCAGATCTTCCTGACTCCAAGACTGGCACTCTACTACCCAGCTGTCCAGTCAATAGTATGAAGTTACAACCAAAATGGTCAGCACATGAAAGGCTAAGGGAGGAGATAGTTCCTACTGTACTGTGCACAATACTGCACCATACTTTGCCCTAGTTAAACTACTTCTGTGTTCAGCCTTGGGTGCCACATTTTAGGGAAAAAAAAATGATAAGTTGGAGAGCAACTAGAAGAGAGTGACTATGCCAGGAAAGAATTAATTGAAGGAACTGGAATTGTTTAGCCTGGAAAAGAGAAGGTGAAAAGAGTAGTAAAAAGAGCACTAATTAGACTTAACAGTCAGGAGAACTGAGTCGAAGTACTGGTCTGGCACTTACTAGTTTGTGACTCTAGGACAGTTACTTCACCTTTGCTGATCACCAAGTCTCCAAGTTGGAAGAGGCATCAGAACGTCTCCTACTCCAAGACCTACCTGAATAAGAATTCTGTCTCCAACGCCCATAACAAATAGTCTTTTATTAAAAAGTTGTGTTTTTTTAATTAACAAAATAATCAACAAACACATGCATTGGACTCAAGACAGGATTTATTCAAATCATGGCTTTGTCACATACTAAGTCATCTTTGGTAAAACTCAGCTCCTCTGTAAAATGAGGATATTGCTTCCCTTGGCTATCTCTTAGGCAGAAAGTCTTCTGTAAATTGGGAAGTACTGCAGGGACAAGAGCTGATCTTGCTCCTTCAAAGAGGGGTTATGCTTTTGTCTCTTATGAGGAAGGACTTATCTATACCAGTGGCCCAAGATTGGGCCATACTAAGAAAGAGGCAGGTATAGCTGGACCGTCTCCAGCCTTCCCCTCTCCCCACCCCCACCCAAGCAAAAGGGGAAATGAAACTGCTGAGCTGTTAACAACTGCCCCCCAAAGAATGCAGGGAAGCCAACCGGGCTGCTTGAGAAGCCGGAGGAGGGACTGGTGGAAATACAGATGATGGATTTCAGATGGTGCTAACCAACCCCCATCCCCACCAAAGGAAATAAGAAAACAGACCATAAGATTGGCTGAAGAAGCAAGCTAGCAAGCAAGGGACTGTGAGGAAAGGACTCCTGCTGAGACCGGCAGGCCAGCCTCAGCGGAACTGCCCTGGTCCGAAGGTCCAGGAGGGAGGGGGGAAGAGAGGGAGAACATCTGGGAGAAATAAGTACCAGGGAAGGGGCCAAGGAATAAAGACAAATCCCGAGTGCTAGACTCCTCAAGATATCTGCAAGAAGCAGAGAGGGGCAGAGGGCTTTCTCTATCCATCGCCTTACAGCACTTCTCATATCCTGCCTCCTCTTACAGCTAACGCTTCTGGGAGGCGAGGGGCTGCAGGAGAGCAAGGACCCTGTCTGACTTTGTGCCTCTCCCAGTGCTGAGTACAGGGACCTGCTGGGTATCAGGCACTTAGATTCTATTCCACTGACATTTATTATGTGTGTGCTAAGTGCAAGGCTTTGTAGTAGGTGTGGGTTAAACAAGACAGAAACCAGACACACACACACAAAAACACTGGCACACATGCACAATCCCTGCATTCAAAAAGCTTACGTATGGTCTGAGGTGATAAAACACGTATGCAGAGAAGAACACAAAAAGGTAAGTTTAGGATAGAGATAACACAAGCTAAGAAGAATCAGGAAAGGTTTCAAATAGGACATGGCACATGGATTAAGCCTTGAAAGAAGGGTAATATTCCAAGAGGGCAGATAGAATAATAATAATAGCTAACATTTACATAGCACTTGCTACATGCCAGGTACTATGCTAAGCACTTTACAGCTATTAACTCATTTGATCCTCACAACAACCCTGGGAGGTAGGTGCTATCATTATTTCCATTTCACAGATGAGAAAACTGAGGCAAATTGAGGTTAAGTGGTTTGTCCATGGTCATGAAGCTGGGAAGTGCCTGAGGCCAGATTTGAACTCAGGTCTTCCTGAGTCTTCCTCTGGCACTCTACCTTCTGTGCCACCCAGTGGTCAATATGAACATGAAGTGTATTACGGGCATAGTGGACAACCTGAGTCAGAACATCAGAGAAAGAAATGTTTGGGGGAATTGCAAGCTGACCAGTTGTGCTGGAGCATAGGAAGGAGTGAAGGGGAGCAGTGTGAAATAAGTCTGGAAAAGTAGCCTAAAGCCACATTATAGAGGGCATTAAATGACAGACTGAGGTGGGTGAATGTTATCCTAGTGGAAAAACAAAAACCTTGAAGATTTTTGAATAGGAGGGTGATGGTCACCATCAGCTAGGGTGATTGGTGTTGTTGAACTGAGTAATAAAACGGACAAACCAAATGCATTTTAGTCCTGGTCTTGTCATTTTCTAGCTGTGTGACACTGGCTCAGTTCACTTCTCTGAGACTTAGTTTCCTCACCTTTAAAATGGTAGTAATGATACTTATGGAGCAGAAATCATCCCATGTGGTTCAGATGCCTTGACTAGGAGCAAACAATTTTTTTAAATTGAATCCAACAATCAGGATTGAATTCGAAGAAGGCCTGTTCTCCCTTTTGAATGAAAGCCATTAGATGAGAGACTGCCTTAAGCGATCTCCGAATTAGGAAAGATTTTCTGAGTGTTGAGATTTAAGAGGTTAGAGCATACATGGAGCAGAGGGGATTCTGTGTTCTGGCAGAGAAGAGAGATTTTAAGGAGAGTCCCTTGGATCTACAGTCATCATGGAGAGGTGGAAAAGAGGATCCAGGCTGATGGAAGTCCTGAGAAAAGTTTTGCTCTTTCTCCAGCTTTCCTTCCCATTGCTGGTCTATCTCCCTACACTATAATTCAATCTACTGTCTCTTTACCCAAATGCTTCCAGTAATCTGAATTTTGCCTCAACTACAAAGAAGCCATCCTTGACCTAGAGATATTTATAAGCACAAGGTTTAGCAGAGAATTCAACTTCTGGCTAGGTTTTAGGAATTTGTCCTAATTGGGGACCACTGAGGTATTGTGACTGAGCTCCAAACTTTTCATCTAAAAAAACCTCCCTGAAGTCAAAGAGGAGGAATGAATGGATGTTGGGGGCCATTATATAGCCTCCTAGGCTCTAAATGAGCCAATTATCATAACAGGGGTATTAAACTTGTACTACTTGGATAACTGGAAAAGTCAGTGGATCACGTAAGGAGAGATGACTGAGGGACAGCTCAAATCCTGCACTGGTCAATGTTCTGTTGTGTATATGAAAATGAACTGTTTTGGAGGGTGTTTAAATTTTTCGGAATTTTAAAACATTAAAAAAAACACACCTAGAAGAAGGCCTCTCTCAGGTTGCGTAGATCCCCTACAGATTTAAGGGAAGATTTGGACAGGAGCCATACAAGGTGAGAATGTGTAGCTGTGTTTCAAGCCGTATCATTTTGGAGAGAGTTCATTTCTACAAGCATTTATTAAGCACCTACTATGTGCCAGTTTACATTCTATCACGAGAAATAATATGCAGCCATATAAGGAAATCCAAAGCTCAAAGTAATTCGAGGAGGGGGGAGTTGGAGGTACAGCTGAATGGAAGCGAAACTAACAGCTGAAGAAGGGCTCAGGGAAGGCGTCCTCTATAGAGCTGGTGCTTTGCTGAGCTTCAAAGGAAGCTAGGGATTCTAAGAGACATCAGTGAGGAAGGAATATATTCCAGATGTGGGGGACAGCCCCAGAAATGGGAGATGTAATGTCATGAATGAGGAACTATAAGAAAAGCAGCTTGGCTGGACCATTAATTGTGTGGAAGGGGATAATGTACAATAAGCTTGGAAAGGTAGGCTGGAGTCACATTGTAAAGGGCTTTAAATGCCTAACAACAGAGAAGTTTGTATCATTGTATTTTATCCCAGAGACACTAGAGAGCCTTGGAGATTTTTGAGCAAGGGAATGACATGATTACACAGTGTGATTACAAATGTATTTAAGTACTACCTAACAACAAAGGGTGTAAACCTTGAAGGGCCAGGGCTACTGATTGGACCTAGGATTTCATAGGAGCAGAGTTTCTGGATTGGAAATGCAGGCTCCTTATCTGCAACCTATACTGTTGCCCAGGGTCATGTAGTCAGAGTGTGTCAGAGAGAGAACCTTGAATTGATATAGAAATGTGAGTTGGTATTAATAGCCTTGGAGGAAAAAGGGGGGATACTAGAGACAGGTGCATAGCACAGAACCTGAGATAAGAATAAGGCAGAAAAGACGGTATAGTAGAAAGTGCATTGAATTGGAAGTCAAAAGACCTGGCTGTAGCTCTCTATAGCTGTGAAGTGAACATGAGTGAGTTGTTTCCCCTTTCTAAGCCTCAGTTTTCTGATCTGTAAAATAAGGGGGAGTGGACTAGGTGAGGAACCTTCCCCGTCTGATATTCTGTGAATCAAAGAAGGGAGGAAAACAGGGAGTTTGAAGCCAGAAAAACAGTCATTATAATCTCTCAAATATGACATAAAATGTAACAAGTAGAAAGTTACAATATTACCAGTGGAAAGAGGCAAAAAAAAACCCACACAAAAAAAATGCTTTTATGCGGGGCTCTGAGAAAAGATCTACGAAACAGAAGAAAAGGAGAGTTTTAGTTTGTAGTTCACAAAAGATCTAATATCAGCCTTTTCCAATTACAAAATCCATTTCCAGCCATGCTTTTGTCGGAGCCTCACAAAAGTAAACAAAATATCGCCACAACAAATCTGTGGCTTTGGTAGGCCTATGATGATTAACTCCATTTTACAGATGAGGAAACCAAGTCTCAGAGAGGTAAACTTATTTGCCCTGGGTCACACCGATAATTAGCAAAGCTGGTACTAGAACCTTTTTCTTCTGGCTCCTATTCCAATATAATTTCTACTCCACTAGGCTGCCAGCCAGCAACATTGCTATCCCTGAGGGGAAATGAGATGTGATTGAGTGTGGAAATATTTTAATTGTAAATACATATTTACAATTCTTCCTTAATCTACCAAGCAAGTAAAAAAAATATTAGTTTTCTGCCCTGTGGATATAGTAATACATGAAGAGATTTAGCAAAGGAGACCCCATCCATATTCATTCATTCATTTCAGCAAACATTTATTAAGCACTTTTGTGTAGAACACTGGGTTAGGTGCTGGGGTGGGGGAAGGAGAGGGGAGAGAAAAGCTAGAGTAGATAGGGTCGTGCCTTCATGTAGTTTAGAGTTCTAGTAAGGGGTTAAGATACAAATTCATACACGTAATAACTGTGATCCATAATGCAAATATTAGAGAGGTAGAAACAAAGTACTACATTAGGTCTGAGAAAGGTAGTAATTTATTGACCAGGGGCCTAGGGAAAACTTCCTGGAGGAGGTTGAATTCGAGTTGGTATTTAAAGGATGGACAGGAATTCAACATCAGGAGAAGACCGTCCAGGGATATTGAATAACGTGCAGGAATAGGCAGGAAGGTACCCTATCTATTGAGCATTTCTCTATTCCGGGGTCATCTCAGTAGCCTCACCAACAGTCTGGCCTTCTGAGACCTCACCCTATGTAGTTTCAACTACAGAACTTCTGCCTTGGGGCACTCTTGTCCCTACTGGCAACTACTTTAAGCAGCCAACTGTGATTGGCTAGTAGGTCATGCCTAGTAAGTATGATTGCCCCTTCTTTCTTTCTTCTCCAGTTCTGGAAATTAACTCTACCATTGTTCCTAGAAGGGATATGTCAGTCTACTTCTCTATGGATCTACTCACTATTCCTGTCACTTTCTGGGCCAAAGTTCTCTCTGGCCATTTCTCCCCTATATATGTTGTCTCCCCTTGTTAGAATGTAAGCTCTGTGAGGTTAGGAACTATCTTTGCTTTTGAATTTGTATCCCCAAGAGCTTAGTACATAGTAAATAAATGCTTTTTCATTCCTTAGTTCATTCATTCCATTCTTCAGGGGCCCCATGAGCTCAATATTGTCATGGTCAAGAACTACTATAGTAAGGCTCAGCCTGCTTTCAGATTTGGCTTTTCCATGCTGGGGTTGGATATTTGCCAATTCTTGTTCAAATGTTTTCATTTTGTCCTTTTTTCCAGGTCTATGGAATATTCAGTGAAATAGGAAAACACATAGAAAGAAATCTAATTAAAATAGGCTCTTGCCATTTGTAAACAACAACCCAAAAAACCCATTTATTTTTACAGTAATCAATGGAAAATAATAATGAATCTGGGGACATTTTGAACATTTATGGCCCTACTTTACATTACATTTTTTTAAAAAAATGTTGTTAATGATGTATTTTTTTTTACATTACCATAGTTTCTTCCAGTATCTCTCTTTCTCTCCTTTCCAGAGAGCCTTCCCATATAACAAACAATATTCTTAAATACTATTTAAAGATAGAAAGGCAGCTAGGTGGCATAGTGAATAGAATACCCTGCCTGGAGTCAGAAGATTCATCTTTATGAGTTCAAATCTGGCCTCAGACACTTACTAGCTGTGTGGCCCTGGGCAAGTCACTTAACCCTGTTTGCCTCAGTTCCTCATCTGTAAAATCTTTGCCAAGAAAACCCAAATGGGGTCATGAAGAATTGGACCCCATGGAAATGACTCAGCAAAAAACAAAGGTCTCCTACTCTCCTCATTCCCAGTCCTGGGGCTATTTCTACTGGAGAATGTATCAGAGGGCAATTTTATTGATTTTTATTTTACATTGCTATAACTTTCCAATTACTCCTTTTTTCCCTCCCTCCACACCTTGAATATAACCCTCCCTTGTAACAAGGTGTAGTTAAACAAATCACGTAAGCTGACTACACACATTCATTCATACCTCATTCTGAACCTATAGTCTCTTACTTTTCCACTGAAAAGAGGGGTGTGTGTGTGTGTGTGTGTGTGTGTGTGTTTAAGCAGTTAAGTCCTTACAAAGGTTGGACATCCTATAACTACCACATAGATTGGCCAAGGTCACCAGGCCTCAGGGAAACCACCTGTGGGCATCTCCATTTCCCCTGCCACTCTTCTAGCCAGAGGAGAAACTTAAATCAATTAGCATGAATTCATTGAGCACCTAGGATCATAGGAATTGAAAGCTGGAGAGAGCCTGCCTAAATCGATGTCGTGAAGACATCGTCCTAACACTTGCCGTACTAGGCAGTACAGAGGAGTCAAGACACCTGCACTTCGAGGTCCAGCTTTGGCCAGTGGCTGGCTATGTGACCTTGGACAAGTCCGTTGTTAAGCCTCGATTTTCTCGTCTGTAAAATAACAGATTGGACTAAGTTTTCTTCCAGGTCTATGGGGATGCCCAGGTGGTCAGTGCCGGGATGATAGCATTATAGGATTTAGCGCCTGGAAGGGTGCTTTAGAGGTCCTTAGCCCAACCTTCTCATTTTAAGGCAGAGGATACTTAACTAGGGAAGGTGTCACTGCCCAGCATGATACTGTTTGGACTCGGGTATTGGGTCTGTGTTAAGAGTGAACTGCAAATTTAATACTTAAAATTCAGGCAGGTTCAAAAGCTCACCAACCGGTGCCTACTGTTGCTTGAGGCCGCCCGTCTTTAAAACCCAACCACGCTGTCGGGCGGCCAGCAACTCCGGAGGCCCCAGAGTGGCCGGAGGCGCCTGCGCACTGCGCGGAGCCGGGGGTTGCGGACGCGGTAAGGAGCTCCTTCAATTCCTTGCCCTGTGCTGCCGGCGGGCTCTGGTTCCGAGAACAGGGTTGGGGAGGTGGGGGAGGAGAGCAGGAGAAGAAGTGCCAGGACACTGGGTGAGCAGGGGAAGGAGGAGTTCCTTATGCAAATCAGCTCCGCTCTGGGTGGAGTGGTTGGGGTTGTCTGGACGTGAGGCGTGGCTTGAGATGCAAATCAGAGCCAGCCATTCGAGTAGCGAGAGGCGGGTTCTCTCAGAGCTAAGCCAGTTTCCCTGAAGGCTGCTGGTTTTCTTCTTCTTCCTCCCTCCTACCGTACTCCCCCCACCTTCCTCCTGTTTCGCCCCCCCCGCCGGGTCCTGTTTAAAAGCGGCCGCGCAGGCGCAGTGGGAAGAAATGCGAACTTAGTCTGTTACACAACTCCTCGGAGCTTCATTCCCTCCCCAGTGTCTGCCGCTGCTGCTGCTGCCGCCGACGCCGCCATTCCCGCTGCTGTCGCTGATTCCTCGGCCTCGTTCGCCCGGCGCCGCCGCCGCCTTTGCTCCGGGGCCTGATCTCTTTACCTACGGCCGGGGTCCGAGCGGTCTGTGCCTCCTCTCCCCCGCCCCTTTCCCACTCCGCCGGTGCCGCGGCCACGTCCGACATGAGCGGGGATCAACTGCACAACGACTCCCAGGTAAGCCGGCCCTCGGATCTCCCCGATCCCGGGGCCCGGCTGCCCCCGACGCTCGGAGTCCCCCGGGCCCGGCTGCCCCCGGCTCCTCCGCCCCCGCCCCGGGGCCCGGTTTCCTGGCGCCCCCGGGCCGGGCTCCTCTTAGAGCCGGCTTCCCACTTCCCCCTTCCCCCAGAGCCGGGCCTGCCTCCCCCGGACGCTCCCTTGGCTTGCCCTCCCCTTCCATCTTTGACGTTTGGCAGCCGGGGGAGATGACAGGTTCTCGCTCCTCTCCACCCCGGGACGTGGAGGGTCTGGGCAGTGTGTGTTGGCGGGGAGGGGGTTCTTGCTTTGGGGGATCCGCGCTGGCAGGAGCAGGAGGGGGGGCGCCCTGGAGGCGGCGGGCTGGAAATGCCGGGAAGTTAAAGTTTGAAAGGGCGAGCCCCCTCCCCACCCTGCCCGGCTTCCTGCTCCCCCCCATGATGGGGGGGTCATAGCCCCTTGTGCCCCCCCACCCCCTCCAGAGTCTCCTCTCTCTACTCCCCCCCACCCCCACCCCGACCCCGTGTGTCTTATTTATTGGTGGCTTGATTTCCTCTCCTTTCCCTCCCCACAGATCGATGCGGATTTCCGAGTGAATGGTGAGTGTGCGCCCCGGGTCCGAGCCGGGCCCCCTGCCCCGGGGGGTGGGGAGAGGCCCGCCCGCGCCTCCCGGTTCTCCCCGGCTGCGGATGGGAAAGGACAGACATGGCGTCCCAGAGACTAAGTCCCGGCTCCTCGCTCACCGGCCCCATTGTTCCCATCGAGCCGCCCCGACCGCCCCTTTGCGAGGCTCCTGGGCCCCCGGGGACCCCGGCCCGCCCTAGAGGGGGCCGCCGAGGCCCCCGATCCCCGCCGAGCCGGCGCCTGGGAGCCTTTCAGGGCCCGGATTCCCCCCTGGAAAGTCGCCTTGTCGACAGTCAGGACTTAGTCTCTGCGCCATTTTCTTTTTCTCTCTCCTCTTCTTTCTGTGTCTGTGTCTCTTTCTCTCCCTCCCTCGGCTCCTTCCTAGAGCTGCCCAGGAGGAGCTTTCTGCAGAGAAAAGCCCTATAAATCACCGTCCTTACTAGAAAGGAGAGAGAGAGAGAGGGGGGAGTTTGATTTTTTTTCTTCCTTTCTTTTTTTAAGAAGCTTAGATTATTTTTTCATTCTCCTTCTGCATCTGGTTTGTTTCCATTCCTCTAAAATGAAAGGTCAGTTTTGCAACTGTTGCTTTGTCTTTTCTATAAGATCTGTATTACCTTTTTACCTTGCATAGAGATTGTGATAAAAAATCTAAAACTAAATATATCATCTGTGGAGCATCATTTTTTGAGAGCTCTGAACAAAGAAGGGGAAGAAAACGTGCTCTAATAATATAGTCCCCTTCCAAAAAGTTTGTAAGTTGCTTGCCCTGGGAATTGGGATAAGTAAGCTTAGAAATTGTGTTATTCTAGTAACTACTTATAGACAATTAGCGCGTGTGGGTAGAGCTTGTCTTTGTGGATTAGGGCACCTAGAAAGAGATGCTTTGAAAAGTATTTTAAAGTCCAGCCTCAAAATCATGAGAGGTTCTCCAGGACCTGTCTTTGGAATTGTGTGAGAGAGAGAAAGAGGATTTTGTTTCTCTGTAGTCTGATGTGGCAAATACTTTTGCTTCAGCCCTAAGCATATGTAGGCATATTTATCCATTTCTTTTTCTTTGGGACTAGATACCAACCACAGACTTTCAGGAGCTGAGGGCTATCTTGCTTTCTCTTTATGTTAGTTGCTTTCCTTTTCTGAAAAGTTATTGCATTAGTTTATTAAACCTTCCACCAGTTCCACATAAGAGGGAATTTTTCCTTCCCAATAAAAGAATGGTTCATTCTTGCACACTTTTATAAAGAAGAAAGTCAAATGGAAAAAGATGTGTACTATATAGCATTTTGTCAATTTCCACTGATTAGCCTTGGCCCTATGCATATGTTCAATAAGTACAAAATCCTGCTCAATTTAGCCTGAGTTTAGCCACTTTAGTGGTAAGAGGCTTCTGCTGAGTTTTTGGATCTTGTAATAAGCAGTCCATCATGTTGGCCTGCTTAGTTTGAAACAGTCTTGTGCAGCAGTGAAATGGGGCATTGAGTAGAAGACTGTTCCCTACTGGGAGAGAATTATAAGAGAACTAAGAATTTCTTTACTATCCATTTAAGCCAGACCTGTAAGGGCTAGAGAGAAAAGCAGTCCGAAAAGGGAGACTAGCTTCCCAGAAAACAATAACCAAAAGCAAAATTTTAAGTTGTCTCTTTTTTTTTAAATTGGAGTGGGATAATAGAGAAACCTGGATGGGAACAGGACTTATGGAAATTCTAATCTTTCTCCTCTTTTGGAATCCTTGAGGTTCTTCTAGTGTGGAGAAAAATCCTGGGGCTGAGAAGCTGGGGGTGAGTAAGCATGGGTCTAGTATTTAGAACAATGTTTTCAGAAATAGTTTAAGACTCCTTCCACCGATATTTAAGTAGCTCCAAAGATTATACTAGACTGTACATGGGAAATAGTCTGTTTTTCTGAGGTAAATTGTGGGCTGGGTATACTGATTGTAGTCCTAGCAATTTCTAATTCAAGTCTGCATGCAGTCTTTGCTACCATGATTGCAAAAACCAAGCTCTGTCTCAGTGCAAACAGTTTTTATTAAGGAAAAGGACATACACATTTAGTTTCTGTATCAAGTGATATGAATACTTGAGGAGGTTTAGAAAAGGTTGTAGGGGAAGACTTGGTGACTTGACATTTTTATGTTTTCTGGTGTCTGCTTCTCTAGCAGAGGATTCTTTCTGGTTTTAGTTCCCAAACTCACTCCAAACTCCAAGCTTTCAACTCAGGGTATGTTCTTTTTGCCAGCATAGGCCAAAGGAAGGATGATAGTGTTAGCAACCTACTTTTAGCATTCTCAAGTGCTACCTAGGTAGCTAGGAGTTATCTGACTACCTGAGAGAGTTCTGTACTGTTTTGTTTTTCTGAGGGAAACATCAAAGTCCAATTACATGAATGTAATTGTCTTAATCCTGGTCTTTGAGTTAGACAAGTTTGTTTAAGTTGATCTTTATTAGGAATGGACTTAGCCCTATTTACAAATTAGACAGTGCAAGTTTATACATATAACTTGGATCACTCCCTTTCTTCCCCCTCACCTCTGTCAGGTATAAAAATGGATTCCTCCCTAATCTGCTTGTACATTAGGTTTATTGTTGTGGTTCTTGTTGAGTTGGGAACTCACATATTTTATTCTCTGTCCTGTTTTTCGCTGCTGAAAAGAATCTGTTGTCTCTGAAAAGCATTATTGTTCTTTTAAGAAGTTTACTGAGAAAGGAGACTTCAGGTGCTTAAGGTATTAGAACATCTTTCTCTCACTCTCTCCTACCTGCAAAGACTTCCTAAGTGCTAGGGAAGTATCCACATCTCCGTCATTGTATTATTTTGTCAAAATGATGTGAAGGGCATGTTGAGCTGAATAGTTCCAGGCTACTAATGATCTTATATTGCTTCAGGGGACCTACAGCTGTCACGTGGCTCCACCCCCCCAGCTGATCACTGATATTTAGATTCACTGTCATATAGCAAAGTAAAATATTTTGACATCATATTTATTGTAGGTAATGCTATATGTTCATGATTTGACATCCTGTGGTGTTGATCCCAGGTAGCTTAATGGATTAGATTTGGATGGAAGAATTAAATACAAATTGTACTTGATGCTAATAGTTACTTTTATTTCTGTGCTAGTGGTAGAGACTGGCTGTCGGGTGCAGCCTTCTATTCTGTGAGTTCGTTTTTCCCTTTGTTTCTAAATTCCTTGACCATGTTTTTAAGGTAAGGACCTGGCTTTTGCATCTCCTTAGGTGGTAGTTCCTAATGTGTTCTGGGGACCCTCAGTGATCCCTGAGACCTTTTCAAGGAGTCCATGAGGTCAAAACTATTTTCATAATAATGCTAAGATGTTTTAATTTAAATATGGTAAATATTGATAGATATAGCTCACATAAACAAAAGTTCTTTGCAGAGAGGTCCTCAATTTTTTAAGAATATAAAGAGGTCCTGAGAGTAAAAAGTTTGAAAACCACTATTAGGTATCAGGTAACAGTGCCATTTTCATTTCTACTGCCATAAGAGTTCTGCTGGGCCTTTAGGTATTAGGAAGTTGTTGGGGGTCTCTATGCTCTTCTTTGAAGGTACTTTATCGAATCTCCAGTCTATCAGTCTCACAAATTTAGACCTGTCTTGGATTTAATAATAATATAACAATAAATAACTGCTGACATTTAGATAGCATTGTAAGGTGTGTGTAAAGTACTTTATGTAGGTTGTCTTATTTGACTCATACAATAGTCCCTTTGAGGTAGGTGCTATTATTAATCTCTTTTTCCATATGAGGAAACTCAAAATCAGAGTAATTTAGTGCCTCCACATGGACATATTTTCTGAGTAGATGTCAGTCTAATTCAAACTCTGGGCTGGTCCAGTGCTTTATCTACTATGTCATACTACCTCAAGAAAATCCAGGAGATTTAAAACACTGGGTTTTCTTAAAAGGGGAAAACTAGTATAATTGCTCTTGGGCTAGTGCAGGTACATTTCTGAGTTTAGCCAACTTTTGAGTATCTGGGGTAAAGAGAGACAGCATAGATAATAGAAAATTTCATTCTAACGCACAGACCCAGGCTACATTTGGGTTTGACTTTTCCCTACAGCAGACAGGTTAGCAAACAATTAGCCAATATGAAGGCAGTATTTAGGGGCCTGTTCACTTGGTCCTTTGAATAACTTGGATTTGGCTGTATCTAAAAATCAGATGGCTTTTTAAATTTGTTTTTAGCCAATTCAACTTAAAAACCACTTTCTAGGCCACAGAATTTTACTCGTATTCTATTCCCTGACATAGTGTATGAGCAGTAAAATAAGTGAGACAGGACATTGTATTTTCCTGAAATAATCGTGATTAAACTGGGCAAGTAGGTATTTATATAGTTGCTTTAATAGGATAATTTCCACAGTTGAAGTAGAATTGTGAAGACTTGAGTTAAAAGATTCATTTATTTGCTTCAGGTCATATTGATTTAGTGCCCTTCCAGAGAAGGGTCAAGGACTCTTGACCTGCCCATCCAGAAGCTGGTCATCTAATGCTCAGGTCCTCTCCACTCTTGGGATATTATTCTTAACTTGATAGAATTTTGTTTCGAAAAACCTGGTGTTAGTTGGATGCCCTGACCACCTTACAATCTGTGTAATTATGGTCTTATGGCTTATGTTATGTGATCTTTATGGTGGCATATGTGATTTATTAACAGATGCCAGAGGTGCTTGTTTTCAAGTTTGGGGAGTGATTTCAGAGTATTGTGTGACACTGTTTGCTTTTTGGATTCTTCAGATTATAACGTGGTTGTACGTGTTAAATTCAAGGAGATTAATTGAACTCGTAAGAGGCTTGATATTGTGCATGTGTACATACATATGCATATAGTTTGGGTTCTGTTTAACAATTTGTTTGAGAGGAAAGAGCCTGAGTCAGGAGGCTTATAGATGCATGACCTCAGAAAATAATCTCTCTGAATTCTTTACCTGCCCTGGCCTCCTCACCTTCCTTATAGGGTTGTTGTTAATTAAGTGAGATAATAGATATACGGTGCTTACAGGTGCTATACAGATATAAAGGGATTTATTATCCTAAATGCAAAAGGGAAGTTGTTTTTGTCCCCAGATTTTTTTTGATTTTTATGAAGGACTGCATCTTTCACATGTGGAACTTTAATGACAACAATAAAGTTCTAAGTTTATTTGAAGAGCTTAGTTTCTTTTTGAAAGTAAGTTTTTAGTGATTTTTTTTTGCTTTACATCACTCAGTTTTCGCTCTGCATATATATAACCCTTCTCAAGAGCCTTCCCTTAATTTACTGTTAATTTTACTTCCAATTTAAATAAGCCAATGGAAATGTAAGATTTAGGAGGGGAAATCTGGGTATCTGAGGGGCTTGGTGATGAGTCATTCAAAAGACCAATGACATCCCAGTAAACTCTGTATTTAGGCTCCAAATAATCAGTTGTATTTATCCTTTGGTTCAAGTTCTATGTATTTCTAGCAGTCTCTTAGCTATATAGTCACTCATTGGCACATCCATCACAGGATGGTCTAGGGAAAGGGCAAAGGATAACAATTTTCACAGTATCCATTTCTAGGATTTTTTACTCGGAGTGTGACAAAATTGAGAGGGGAGAAGCCTGAATCAAGTGCATGTTAGGAAACTGTTTGAAATCTTAGCATCCTAGACTTAGAGGTGTGAGGGGTCTCAGGGATGGTGAAGTCCAACATGAAATCAGCATTTTACAGATGTGGAAACTGAGTTCTAGAGAGGTTAGAGGTTAAGTAACTTGCCTAGAGTAGTCACACAGTTAGGAAGTGGCTGAGAAACCTTTGAAGCACAGATTAGTCTTCTACCTCCAAGTCTTGCATATTTTCCTACTGTGCCAACAGTGTATATAAGGTGTCACTGGTAACTTGTGAACAAATACTTCTCCACCTTTTTGGTTCTTTGCAAAACCAGTCATCTTTATTTAATAGGCTATCTTTGACACATTTTCCAACCTGGGTCTCAGATATGAGGGTGACAAGTAACAGTAGAATGAAATTTAAATTTCATTTGTCCTAAATAAGTAGCACAGGTGGCAGCATTGTACCCACCCCCTTTTGGTATTTGAAGGGGAGAGGAGGAAGGAAGGAGAAGCATGTTCTGTGCCGATAGACTGGCAAGTGAAAAATGGAATTAAATGGGACAGGGGGAATTTAATTAAGGGGGAAAAGCTTTTGGCTCTCTTACCATTTAGGTGCTATGTTACTGTAGTTGTGACCCTTTTTTGGGTAGAGATTGCTCATCTTTGCAAATATGTACATTTTTGAATTGCTTTTCATTTGTATATTTGTGAAAGATAGAAAAGAAAACTTTAATCAAGATCTGCTTTATCAGAGTAGTTTTCAAACACTCAGGAACAAAGCTAAAGGAGGAGAAAGTAATAGTATAGCTGAGGTTTATTGAATAAATAGATCAGATGAAGGTTGTCAAGCTGGATTACCCTATCAAAGGGTGAAAGAGATGTCATTATCTGAATGGCTGTGACATTCAAGAATGTCAGTGTTTTGTGTGTATAGTTTTTAAGTGAAGAGGTTTAAGTTTTCCCCTCTAGTTTCTTTATTTAAAGATAAAAGACTGTGTTTCTGGCCTGGGTTTCCGTCTTTTGTTCCTAAAATTTTTTTTTATAGATTCTTATTTTCATGTTGTTGCCATAAAGAGCTTATCACTGATCTGTCCGACACTTTTTTATGTATGTATTAATAGTTGTCACTTGGTTCTTATGTAGAACTATTCAAAATAGTTTGCAACTTTGACAATTCCCTTCCTTTGTTGAAAAGAAGTTTGATTCTGGTACCAAACCCAAATCGGTGTGAGGGTGATTGTACTAGGTTAGTAATTTCTTTCTGAGCTCCTAAAGTTGTTTATGGTATGTCTTCTTTGGGAAAGAAAGAAAATTAATTCATAAACATTCTAGAGGAATACCTAGATACTAAAGAGTGTCTGATTAGAGTTAGTGGAGATGGGAATTCTCATTTTTGGTTCTCTGACATGGAACTACTCTGAAAATACTATGGTACCAGAACTAGTCTAAAAATACTATGGTACCATATTTTCCACACCTCATGAGGAAATCTTTGCCTATGGCTATGTAGACCAATTTTCCTAGATGTGTACTTTTCCATAACATAGACATTCTTATTTCTGTCTTAACCCCCCCAGATGATGGATGACCCCAGTAACTGTGGACCAGCTCCTTGTGAACTAGGGAAGCTATTGAGTACAGAACTAGAATTTTTAAGTGCTTTTTCAATTTTACTGTATTAGAGTCCAAATATATTCCAAACCATACTTTGCCAATAATAGTATAGGGGAAAGGTAAAATCTTAGTGCTGCTATTTATTATAAACATCTTGGCTACAAATGTCATTTGAGCATTTTGTACCCACGTGACAAGACATTAATATTGGGAAGAATAGGCCTTAGACCAAATCAAAACCCCAGTTCACTGCAAAGTAATGTTTTTTTTTGGTTGGAGTACTGCTTTGATTCAGACCAATTATGTCTCCCAAGTTTCGTGGGGAAACAAACAGCTCCAGCTTGTTTTTACTCTGAGCTTCTTGAGCTGTGACACTTCACGAAAGGGAACTAGGAAGAGTTTGCCGAGTAGAGGTGGATGAAGAGGCCTTGCACACCGGTATGTGTTGGAGAGAAAGATTCATGTGTCACAGCAGTTGTGCAATAGAAAGAACTCTAGCTTTGGGGTCAGAAAAACTAGATTTTAGGGCTCTCTTAGCTGCTAACTAGCTCTATGTCCTTGAGTTCATTCCTAGGGTTTCAGTTTCTGCACGATTTAGAGACTGGACTAAATGATCAAAGGTCCATTACAGCTTTTAATATTCCATGGTCTATAATATTTCCTTGAGCAAAACTTCATGGTACTTCTTCCTTCAGGCTCACTTTAGGTCAGAGACTTCTCAGCCAACCTTCAGTTCATTAGGGATTAGTGTTTTCATCATGAATATGCCAGAAGAAATAGTGTCCTTACTCTCTCAGCTCCTGTGTTGACTAATAATTACCTCATCTAGGCATGCCATGCCATTCTTGGCTCATCTGTTGATACACCTGAAGTATTTGGAGTACATAGATCACATCTGGAGAACAATTTCTTGGAGTAAGCTCCTAAACATCTCAAGTGACTTAAGCTCTACACATACCCTTCTCAACCTTGCTTGACCTTTGGAGAATGACAGTGCAAAAGTGAAGTGTTTCAAGATAGTAGTGAAAGAATTTGAAATAACAAAAAACTCAGTTACAGGAACCAGTTTCTCGTCTGGAGGGAATGGCCTCTTTTCTCAGCTGTCTTCTGGCTCAGGAACTATGGGACTATCATTATTAGGCTCGTTTTTTGAAGCTAAAGCTTCATTGACCCTCACCCTTTCATTGATCTTCCATGTACCTGCTACTTCATGCCTCAGATCTTAGTAGAAGTTATTCTAGCTGTCACTTAAATTAGTGACTGACTGTAATACTATTCTTTATTGGTCCTAACATCTAAAGGTTATAGGATCTTAGCTCTTGAGTTAGAAGGGTCCTCAGAGGCCTTCTGGTCCAAGCCTTCATTTTGCAAATGAAGGAACCAAAACCCAGGCCTGTTGAGTGACTTGCCCAAGATCATCCGGGTAGTGTCAGAGGTAGAATTTGAATCCATGTTTTTTGACTCTAGAATCAATGCTGTTCCCATACTTCCTCCTCGAGATGATGCTCTTGTGAAATAGGTAGAAAAGTCCGACAGAGTTAAATGCATCTTAAAATCACTATTGGTATAGTGATTCCTTTTCAAATCTTTATGCTATTGAGAAGCAAACTGAGTGAAGTGTTTTAACTTTACCTGTTTCTGCACAGGGCTAGAATGTGAACCTCATTTCCCTATCTTTCTACATGAATGTGAATTTTTGTTGTAATAAAAGATGCCCAGTGGTGTTATAGGAGCACAGAAGTGCCTTCAGAAGGCTTCATTAAAATCCTGGCACTACTGCTTTATTGGCCTAGTGACCTTGGGGGACCATTCCTTCCTCTGTAAAATGAAAATAATATTTATACTACCCACCCCACCACTTGGTTAGGAGTAAAGCACTTTGTGAACTCCAAAGCACCATACACAAAGGTGAGCTACTCTTGTTCAGTTCAAGTAGAATTGTGTCTTTAGTGCACAGAAAACCAACTCGTGGTACAGTTGGAAATACTGTATTTGGAGTTAGAAAGCCAGGAATCCCAACCAGCTTAGCACCGAGAGGGGTGCCACCCCATCCCTGTTGCCCCCAAACCTGAATGACTTGGGTCACTATATCTCTCTGGGCTTTAGTTTTCTTTTTTATAAAAAGAGAAAAAATTGGATAAGGGGAATCTCCAAGATGCTCTTTCATAGAGGCAGCTTTTGAGGGCTACTGAAGAGTCACTTCATGAGACTACCCAATGGTAGAGAAGTTGCCCTAACCTGTTGCTAAGGAGATAGGTAAAAAATGAGGAAGATGAGGGAACTATATGACAAACTATATGTCTGGTAAAAAGGGGAGTTACTTAAAATAATATTACAGGTGCTGTTGGGTAGAGTCCATTTACAAAATTGTTCACTTAATTCCGTACTGGAGGCAATATGCCATGGAGACAGAGTGCTGGACCTGGAGTAAGGAAGACTGAATTTAGATCAGCCTTTGGCACTAAGCAATTTGGAATTTAGATTTTTATCCAAGGATAAAGATCCTGGAGCAGGAATTTCCCAGGCTAAATCAATTACAGGTTCTTTCCATAATCTTATGAGAGATAAATAAAATCCCACCCAAAACTTGAAGCTATATTTGCATTTAGATTTCAGATCTATTATTTTTTGCTGTGTTCTCATTTTCCATCTGTGTAGTTAATTTCCAGTCAAAGGTTATTGGGTTTTTGTTTGCTTATTTGTTTGTTTTGCTATTGACAATCAGTCATTAGTTACTGCTTTAAAGATCATTTGGTTTTTGGAGTAGACCCTCACAGGTGGCCAGAAAAACCCCGGAAACTTGCTCTTGTCTCCAGAATGACAAAAACCACTACCACCCACTTCTTGGAGAGGCAAGCATAACTGCTGTAGGAGACCTAAAGGTTAAGAAGGCTGGGTGCTTTTGGTAAAGGGGGTGTCAATTACTCTCTCTTGAAGCAAAGTTGTCCATTTGGAACAGAGTTAGGGAAGTCTTTTTTACAGCTAATTTACAGATTTTTTAATAGAACTCTATGGATTTTCTGCTAAGCCACCTAGAGCTTTGGGTTACAGATATCTTAGAAACGAAATGCCAAGTTCTCATTATTTGTGGTGTGAAGGAGACTTGTTTTTACCATGAAACTCTCTAAAGGTTTCTTTTTGACAGCAGAGGCCATATATGGAAAGACCTTATAAAAATTCTTAACTAGCAGGCTGAGAGCTTACTGTGTTGAGCACACCAAAAATTAACTCTTTTATTTATATGTTCAAATCTTAATGCAAATAGTTTTTTGATGGCCCAACTAATAACTTCTTGCGAATTAATTTTTAACACCCAAATGTCAGACCTTTAAAACAGATTTGAAGTGAGAGCTTAGATGGATATAGAAGAAGAGCTCCATATGATTTTCACCATTGAGGGAAATTAGTGTCTTAATTATCTTTATGTTCAGCCAAAGTTTCACTAATGGTTCAAAATTCTAGCTGCCCCTTAATAGCTAATTGACTTGAATTTAAGTTTTTCAGGAAGTTCTGCTTAAAGAGAGCCCAGAATAACCTGGGCTATGTGTCTTCAAAAGCCTCATTACTCCCTAGTTTGAGGGAGATTGGACTGAGCCTATGGTCTCTTACAAAGTAATTGATGAAAAAGGTTATCAATTTGAAACATGGCTAACAGATTTAAAAATTTACACAGAATTAGAGATAACTCTTACTGTGGAAATAGAGCTTACAAAGCAGCACTTAACTTAAAATGGAAAATCTTAAGGACCAGAAACAGCATTAAGAGATACTCTCAAGGGGAAATCTGTGGCAAAATTAGGGTTTGGAGACTGATCTGACATATTTAAGAACCTTCCTCAAATATGTTATGCTTACTGTTCTATGAACCAGAGGTGTCAAACAGCAGTGGTCCGAAACACTCCTGAATGCTGCCTGACAACCTAAATTAAAATGTAGTTGGGAAATAGTTAACAAAATAAAGTTTAACAATACAAGAAACATAGATAATGTCATCATGTGGTTTTCTAAGTCAATATGCGGCCTTCAGGGATCCTTATATATCGTAAAGTGGCCCTGCTTTATATTCTGTTTTGGTGCTGCTATCGTAAACACGAGTCAAGACTGCTATTTGATTGAAAACACCTCAGTTTTGTCTTGACTTATGCCATTTTTCAGTTGCTGAGACATTAAGACTTTGTCCTTTATGACTCTTCCTCAAAAACCCTTTTCAAATAGAATTAAACTGGAGTTGTAAAAGAATTGTTAAATTGTTAGTTTTAAACTGCTTGACACCTTTATAGTGATGCTTGCTTACATATTTGAGGTGACCACTGAGAAAAGTTGAAGTCTGGGCCTGCTACAGCTATCAAGTGTTTTATAGTGTTGGAATTTGTATAACTGACTTCCATAAGCCAAATGTAATTTATTTTTGTTGTCTTTCTGGTAAACAACTGCTTCTTTTCATTTTAGAGTGTAATGGATTAGTGTAGGAGACTTAGCAATCTATTTGGAAACCTTAAATTGATATTTCTATTTAAGTAGAAAAAAACAAGTTGCCTTTTTAGAGTAACTTCCTCCATTAGCAGCTTTTCACGGTTTTAGGATTAACAGAGGCTACAGTGTTTTTGCATTTCGTCAACTGTAGTATACCAATAATAAGCTGGGAGTCGACATTTATTTTAGGGTACTGTGTGTGTGTTTAAATTGGCCTCTCATTCTGGTAGCTCTAGCTGCTGTGCTAATAGAGAGTGGGTTCTTTGGTGGGAGGTACTTTCTAGCAGTTTCAGTTTAGGGCTAACAGTGTTGAAGAGAACATTTTTCAAGAGAAGAAAGGCTTCTCCAGCCTCTGGATTTTTAAGTTTCTTGTTCTTATTACTACAAAAGTTTCTTCTGAAGAACAGTCGGAACTGTATACTGTGTGATCTATTAGAGTTGGAAACAATTCTTTGCTAGGATGCCCAGGTCCCTTCTTATACACTGTTTTCTCGTGAATCTCCCATCCTTACTTCATACAAATTGGTATATTCAGAGGAGAGGGAAGACTAAAAGAAAGAGAGTGAGGGGGAAGTGTGCTACTGCTTAGCATCATCTGAACTTTTCCAAGTTGCAAGTACTAGGTTTTCTGTCATCTTTGCACATAAAAGACAAGCATCCTGGGACTTAGAGGGGCTTTAGTCAGTTCCCCCTTGAGTTTTAGCAGCCTGACCAGAAGTACCTACTGTTTACAGAGAGCTTCGGAACCAGATATCCCTTTATTAGGAAGAATGTGCTAAATTCCCAGACTGAAGTGTCTGAAATCTAGAATGGGTTACAGTAAAAATAGCATTCCACTGTGTTGACAGGTTGAGCCACAGAGACTATAAAAATTAAGATTAGAGTCACCACTTGAAAGTACTGGGAAACAGCTGTGTGGAATCATAAATTAGAAGTTTTAATATTTAAAGGTTAACCCTTCTTGGCCCACAGGGATCTAATGGATTAGTTAGATGGACCTGTGTAGATCAAAGTGCTGAGTGGTATAGAGATTGGGATTTTTGTTGATTTGATTTTCCTAATGCTTCAAGGATTAAGCTAGTCACATCCTATTTCTTCTTAGACAAGGCTTTTTATAGTAGTAGCCACAAAGTATTGGTGACATTTGCTAAGTTCAACTGAGAAACTTTGGCAGGACTTTTTCAGAAGCCTGGTTTGAAAACTTGTTCTGGTCAAACTCTGGAATTGCTACCACATTTAATGGAACTAGCCAGAAGAAGAAAATTGGTTTACCTTTGCAGTCACTAAGCTGTGTAGGTTTGCCTTGGGGCAGCCTGCTATTTACTGAGTTTGAAAAACTCAGTAAAAAAAAAAAGTTTGATTTCTTCTGGCCTGTGTAAAAGTACATATCTTTGTTGAGTGGGTACAAGCCAGGTACAAACAGGAATTGGGCAGGCTAGCCTGTGTGTCTCATATTTGTTTTTAATTTTTTTTTTGCATACTTACCCAAATCCCTTTGGAATGAATAATTTCTTCCATTTCCATAATACTTTCCTTATAACAGACCTATGAGTTGGGTAGTAGTAAAAATGTTATCCCCATTTTACAGAAACAGACACGCCGAGAAATAGACTTGCCCAAGGTCACTACCTTTTGTGTCAGAACCAGGATTCAAACCCAAATCTGACTCAAGTTTAGCCGTCCTTCCCACTATATTATGTTAAAGGGAAAAACATTAGGTCTCTTGCAGTAGAAATTCTCTAAAGACGCAGAGATCTCTTAATCTGGGATACTGGGGGATAGAGGGAACTGGATATTAGAGACACCATTCTTATTCAGAGAGGTCCTGACTCTTAAATTGCTTGAAGTTTTCTCTGGGTAAAGCTGAAGATCTGGTTTAACGATGTTTGTTTGGGTTTGTAACCTAGCATGCTTCAAATATCCCAGGTTGGAAAGTTGTCTTCCTTTGCCCTCCTCCCTCACCCCCCATATCCAGTTCTATTTCTGTAATCTTGCATCTGACTTGCCATACTCTATATTAAACCCTTATCACCTCGTACCTGTAGTATTATAATTAACTAGTTGGTCACCCTGCTTCTAGTATTTCCCATCTCCACCAATCCATCCTTCCCACAGCTGTCAAATTGATCTTGGTAATGCACAGGCTTGATTGTCACTTCCTTGCTAAAAAGCCTTTACTGGTGGTTGTTTCATATAGAATAAATTGTAAATCTTTAAATACCTTTTGCAGTCTGAGTCTAGATTGCATCTGAGTGCCCTTTCTAGCATTATTTCACATCATTCCCCTTCATGCATTCTTTATTCTGGCCAAACTGTACTATTAATTGTTCCATGATCAAACCCTACCTTCTGCTTTTTTAGTCATGTAGAACTGCAACACTTTCCCTTCCTTATCTTTGTCTGCTGAAATTCTTTTCAAGACCCAGCTTGCTGCTGCTCCTATGAAGCCTTCCCTGAATTCCTTCCTTTGCAAATTAGATTGTCTTTCCTTGAACTTTCTTAGAACTTGTCTGTATACCTCCTTTGCTGTTTTCACATTTTACTCAGTATAGTATTGTGGAAAGGCTACTGTAATGGACTTGGGAGGCCTATGTTTAAATTCTAGATCTGACAAGATGTGGCTGTAGGCCAGTCATTTGATCTCATAGACCCTCAGATTCCTTATCTACAAGATGGAAACAATATGTTCTATTTTTCAACTCTACTTCACATGGTTGAGGAAGAACTTTTAAAGTAAACCTTAAAATGCTATGGAAGGTTATATACTGTCATATCCCTCTAGAAGGCAGGGAACATTATTTTCATTGTTGTATCTCTAGTGCATCACATAAATACCTTGACCTCTGATAAGTGCTTAATAAAATGACTTGAATTGACAAGATTTGGGGAGAGATTGAGATGAATTCTAGACAAACATTTCAGGTTTACTTTAACTTTGTCTCTCAATTTGTATCTTTTTCACTACTTCTTTAAAAAAAAACCTGAACTAAAACAAGTTTCTGACTCTGCAGTAATATGTAAAATGAGAGTGATATACTCGATCTAAGATCCTTTCCCATGTTTATTCAAGTTGCCTACCATGTGCAAAGTGTTAATATACAAATGACCTGATGACCCTGATCTCCAGGAGGCAGGAGATGATGTGGAAAATAACTGGTACAAGAAAATGCAAAGTTCAGATAAAAATTATAGGCACTGTTGTGAGAAATTCAGTGAGGGAGAGACTTTCAGCTGGAAGAGTCAGGGAAGGAATTGTGGTAGTGATACCATCCTCTCCCAGAGTTGAGCCCAGGAGGAAGGCACTTAAAACAGGGAGGGGGTGGGGTAGGGTTTGAGACATAGGGTGGAGAGAGTGAGAAAAGAACCCGAAGGGGTTGTTAGGTGAAAAGTAGTATTGTGAAGGGAAAGTAGTATACTTAAGGCTATAAAGGAGAGTTGGAATCAGATTGAAAGGCCTTGAATGCCAGAGTCATTGTATTTGATTTGAGAGGCAATAGAGAGCCATTGACAGATTCAGGGACTGATGTGGAACATCAGTATGAAGGATGGATTAGAGATAGACTGAAGGGAAACAGACTAGTTAGTTTTTTTTAAAAAAACCTCATATTTTAAGCAAGAAGAGCTTGAAGTAGGATGGTTGCAGTGGGTGTGGAAGGGAAAGGACAGATTGGAGAAATGGTGAGGGTAGAATTAACAGGACTTGACATCTTATGAATCAAAGAGAGTGAGTTCTTCATCTCGGTGACTGGAAGGATGGTAATGTCATCAGTTTACAGTTACACAGGAGGATAGGATTTAGGGAGAGAGCAAGATGAATTCAGTTTTGAATATATTTAATTCAAGGTACCAGCTGGACATTTCATTGGTAGTCAGCAGATAGTTGGGAATCTGAGACTAGGACTCCAGGCAGAAATAGAGTGTGGAGACAAGAGATTTGGGAGCCATCTGCATAATGGGTGATAACTAAAGCTATGGAATCACCAAAGAAGAGAATGAAAAGAAAGGCTAGCCAGTGAGATAACCCTGGGAGAATACTCATATTTAAGGTACAGGAAAAAGATGAAGAGCCAGCAAAAATATTAGAATAGTGGTCAAAGAAGAGGAGACCCATAAGGATTTCCTTAGCCGAGAAAGAGGATGATCCATGTCAGAAGGCTAGGAAGAAAGAAATCAGAGAGGAAGCTGAGGACAGAAAGGGGAAAAAGTCCACTAGATTTACCAATCTAGGAAATCATTACTGACCTTGGCATGCTGACATTTTATGATTCTCCTTTCCACCTTATCTCCTCCTGCTACTCAATAGAAACCCTCTGGTTCCAGCTGTGTTGGTGTAATGCACCTGCATATTTGATTGGCTTACTGTTCTTACCTGAAATGTCCTTGGATTTGCCAATCACCATCCTACTCATCATTAAGATATGCTCATGTCCCACCATTGTTCTCATCTCCTCCATCCCTTAGTTGGTCTGTCCTCCAGAACTAATCTTTTCCTTGTTTGGGCCCTTTTAATTCAATGGGCATTTGTTAAGCACTTTCTGCTGTTTACAAGATAACTCAGCCATATTCTTCTTGGACCATCTTTCCCTCCAGGAAAGAAGCTTCTTTTGGGTAGGGCTAGTCTGTTACCTTTAGAAACTGGTGTAATATTTGTCTTGTAGTAATTAATCTAAATGTAGTATTTCTAGATATGTTGCATGGTTTTTTTTCTCCCCTCTGTTCCATTAGCTTGTAGTAGATACTCACAACAAAGTCCTGTGATGTACATGTTGCTGTGCTACTTCTCTCCTTTTGGTTGAGGTATCACATCGAGGGTTGTTTGTTTGTTTGTTTAAATCCAGGTTGCTAAACTCTTATAGGATTTAGGAAGTAGGCCAACAACTTCGTCATATTTGGGATACTCAGAGGAGCCTTTTACAAAGGTTTGTTTTTTTTCTCCTGGCACTTAAGTGGAAGTGTTTTCCAGTTCTCCCCTTCAGAGGCACATTTACCTAAATAATACCCAAGATGTTTATCTGCCTGTGTTGTTGTTTGACCCTGTGCCTCCCTAGAACTGTAATCTTTGTAATAATCACATTTAACTGGCCAATTAATTCTGATGTCACCTGAGGATTAGGCGATTTGGGGTGAGGACTGAACAAGTGTTTTCATGCAGATATCCCTAATAGGAGGCTGCTTGTCTTAGAGTAGTAGATAGAGGTTTTTCCTCTGACACATAATTACTGTGTGACTCTGGACAAGTCACTAACCCTCTCAGTGACCCAGACAACTCTTAAGATCACAAGTTTCAGATCTGCTTAGGTGGAGGGAGTTTTCTCACCAAGACTTCTTTAATCACAGGCCCAGACCAAAAAAAAAAATAAAAATAACCACCACAAGAGCCTAATAATAGAGCCAAGGAAAGACTGGAGAATGAAATATCCATCTATTGAAAAAATAAAGGAAAGGCTTTTTATATTTAGCTAAGGCTTGCCTTGAACCATTATTACAGTTTGAAGTAGGTACATTTGGATAGAAGCAGATGTCCAGATTCAGCTCTCTGTCCCATATTTCATGAGCCAGAAAGGGACCTCTGTCTGTTCTAATCTAATATCCTACCTCCTCACTTTATAGGTGAGGAAACTAAAATCCAAATAAAGGCAGTGACTTAACAAGAGTCACAACTTAAAAATGCTGAATGTATGTCAGCTGTTAAACATAGAGCTGGGATTTGAACCCAGGGCCTTTAACTCTAAACCAGACCAAGAGCTTGCACTTTACCATGTTGCCTGTATTTAGTCCTCACCTTTTAAAGAGTCTTACAACATAATGGAATATTTTGTCCTCCTTCCCCCTGGCCCTACCCCCTTTCACACTGAGGGTTGGCTGGTTTAATTGAGCTAATTTTCATTTAGTCGTTTCTGGACAGGTTTTGTATTTGCATGAGATTATAGCAGCTGTTCCGCCTAATGACTTGAATTGCTTCTTCCAGAAGAATGAGAGTTGTGTTGGGGACACATTTCTATAACACTTGGACTTTTGCTTGTTTTTTTATTGTAATAAGTGTTTCCAAATATGTAGTGTCTGAGTTATTCATTGTTCCATCTCAGGGATGGTAAAGAATTTCAGGAGACAGAATCTATTTTAATCATTAAAAGGGCTTCTGTGTTGTATTCTTATAGACAGGTTGAGTTAGCAGCTCTTGTTACATGTCTAATCCCATACAAGTCAAATAGTGAAGAATGGGATACTATGCTGCTGCTTCGGCCCCCCCCCCCAGCCTCTCAAAACACATACATGTCCCTTTATGTCTGAAGTATTCATCTCCTTTTTGTGATAGGCTTTCAGAGAACTTTTGATGATGAAATTATGGGGGAGAAAATGCCTTAATATGCAGCTTATTGAGGTGGGACCAAGGGTTGATGGCAGAATCCCGTTGTAGTAGTTTGTCATGTTTCGAATTTCTTTTCCTGGCCACGAAAAGATGCTAACCTAAATCTTAGAGACTGTGCTGAGTTAGGGAAATAGGCCTAGATGATAATGAGCTATAGATTCCTATTAAGTCCAAACAGGAAGTTTCCAGCTCTCTATTACTAGCACAAGTCTGTGAAAATATGTGAATGGGCTCACTTTCACAGCTGCAGGAAAGGGCCTGCTCTAATTTTGCTTGCCTAAGAAGGCTCATTTTCAGGTTAGACAAGTCCTCTTTTCTTTTTAAGTTCGACCTCCAGGGAAAGGAGGTTTTGCAGGATGGAGAGGTCCTTGTGAAAGTGTGATTCATTGCAGAAAGGAAATACATGAAATAGAAGTGCCCACCTCATAGAGCTTTGTCCTGGTTAACTACTATCAAATAATGGACTAAAGGAAATCCTCAGGTTTGGTTGAAGGTTTTGAACATTGAACTCATATTTTAAACTTTTTATTTTGGCTTGCTGTAAACTCCAAGGGACTCTTCTATAAATTACGTAGGGTAGTATATCTGCCCTAAATCTGCACTGGTTTACTCTGGGCGAAGAGAAGGAGACAGAAGGGTACTGGAGCCTGACTTCTTTATGGCCCCCCGCAAAATAGGCCAATCTCATGTGGTGTGGAAGAAAGGACCCCACACTTTGGAGTCAGAAGACCTGGCTCTAAGACCTCACTCATGTGACCTTGGGCAAGCAGTGACTTCTCTGAGCCTCAGGTTTCTTCATCTGTAAAGTAGACAGTACCAGTATTATCAATGTCTCTCAGGTTTGGGCAGAAAGTACTTTGTAATCTATGAAGAGCCATATAAACATGAGCTATTCCCAAAGTTGAGGTCGATTGCTATTCTTAAAATAACTTCCTATGTAAGTAATTACCTTTTAAATTTCAGATTTACTGGGCTTTTTGCTTGGCATGGTGGTGCATACCAGTAATCCCTGCTACTGGGGAGGCTGAAGCTGGTGAATCAGTTGAGCTCAGGAGTTCTGGCTGTAGTAGGGCTAAGTTGAAAGGATATTTGCACTATGTCTGAAACCAGTGGTGCACTCCTTGGATCTGGGAGCCACCAGGCTACCTGGGTAAGTTATGAAGACCTAGTCTCCAAAAAACAAACAGAAACCCAAAATGAAACACTTCAGATTTGTCTTCATCTAATAGGCCATTAATAAATGGTTGTGGAATTGAACTTGGGATCTGTTCATGAACTAGAGTAGAATAGAATTCAGGAGAATTAGGTTTTAGTCCTGCTTTGTTACTAAATTGGAACTCCCTTAGGTAAGTTATTCCCTTCCTGTTCCCACCAAGTGAAGGGGTTAAAACATAGGGGACTTTTCAAGGACCTTTCCAGCTCACTATAAGAACAAATTCCCACTTTTCCTCTCTCAAATATGAAAGAATTTGTTTTGCTTTTAAGTTTAGTTCTTGACTCCAGTATTTACTGTTTTGCAGGTGTCTTCAGCAGGGCTTAAACCTAAACCTTGTGTTGGGAAAGATTTCTTTGAAAGCCAAGTTTCCTTCTAAATTGTAACCAAATTTTGTCTGTTCTCTAGTCTACCGCACTAAAAGCCACAGGAAAAGGGTTATGAATGGTACATGAAGTCAAAACCAGTAGCTTTTGTAAAGCCTGCAATGTGACCCAAGAGTTTAAGTCACTGTTGTTAAGAGGGGACTCATGCTGCCGGCATAGGTTGGACTACACAGGTTTCCTTTCAACAGCATGATTTGGTGTTCGTGAAAGCCTTCCAAGTATGGCTTCTGAAATCAGAGCTATCTAATAGAAGAGACTGCCCCAATTCAATAAGCGTTTTAGGGCCTACTAAGAGCTAGGCACGGTGCCAGGGGCTGAGGATATAATGGTAAAAATTAATCAGTCCATGCCTTTAAGGAACTTACATTCTTCTTTACATTCAGATATTGTCAAATATGTTATAAGAGGAGATTCTGCCACCAGGTAGGGAATTAGACTAGATCACCTCTAAAGAACCTTCCAGTGCTTAAGATTCTAATTTGTTCCATGTGATCAGGTATTTTATGGAAACTTAAGGCTTTGTAACCATTCTGTTGGGAATGGCAAACTACAGGCTAAAGGCCATAGCTTATAGACAAGCTTTAGTGTTATTTTGACAATTTAATTCATCTGCTTAGACATGGAGCATTTTTTAGATTTGTTTTCATGGATGTGAGTACTCTCTCAGAAAGAGTGGATCACAACCCATTCATACCTTGTCATCGAGATCTTTGTCGGTGCCCTCCCATGGATCTTTAGCAAGCCGGTCCAATCTAAGAAACTGGAGACCTTCCTGTAAGTTTTAACATTTAGATGATTACCAATGGAACATATAGATTGTGGTCTGCTGTCCCTCATCTGCATTACATGAACGACCAATCTCTTGTTTTATGCTTTATTCTGCTTCTTGTATGTAATTTTTTTTTTTTTGTAACATAAGACAGCCTAGATAGTCTGACTTTCTGCTGCATGCCACCTGGTCTCCAGCCTCAGGTGAGAAGAGGAGCCAAACCTTCAGCCTTTGTGTGTCCCCTGAAGGCAGCGAGGGACCCAGCTGGGCCAACTTGGATCTGTGCCAGCAGAAGGCAACTTCCTTCTCCTCCTGCTGCCAGCCTAATCTCCCAGACATGATGTAGACAATTTCTGGTATGAAGAGGAGAAACCTTCCCTTTGACCTCAGGCCTTCTATCTCCTGCTCTGCCTGTCCCTTGAGGAAAGAGTAACATTTGTAGAGAGTGGGACTTCCATCTCCTGCTAGTGCCATTTCTTGCCCTTGGAGGGAAGAGGAGTAGTGAAATTGGGCCAGCCATCTGACTCTTGTGCCTTCCACCTTGTACAGTTACTTATCTTCAGCTTTCCTTGGGAAAAGAAGTGGTACCTTCTACTCACTGATGAACATTTTCACACCTGATCATACTCTACACATCTGAACCCTTGTAGGTCATAATCTAAACCCCATTCCTCATCTCACCACCTGATTCTTTATTCCCATCCTCCTCAGTCCTTCTACCCCAAACTCCCAACCACATACCCTCACCCTTCCACTGTGCCCTCTGGAATGCCTGTTCCATAGGAAACAAATTTCACTTCATCCTAAATCTTTTCCTTTCCCTCTCCTTCCATCTTCTAGCTATTACTGCAACCTGGCTTTCCTCTAATGACACAGCCTCCCTGACTCCCTAGGTACTGGTTGTACCTTTATTTATTTCCCTCAGCTCACTGGTTGAGGTGGGGGAATTAGAATAGTCATTGTTCTCAGTTGCCACTTCCAGATTCTCTCCCTTACCTCCATTATGTAGTGACTTCTTTCAGGTTCATGCTGTTCATCTCTACCACCCGCTCAAAATCTTGGTAGTTGTCTGTATATTGCCAGGTCACTCCCTTCCTCAAAGAGTTCAGTAACTGCTTTACAATTTTTTTCTCTCCTTCCCAACTCCTGCTTTTAAACTAGGAGACCTCAAAATAAGTATTAATTCTCCCTCAAAACACCCTAATAACTCAAATCCTCAATCTACTCACTTCCCCTGACCTATTCCTCCAACCTGCATGCAAAGATGGTCATACCTCTGATCTTGCCATTACCCACAAATATATTACCTCCATGCTCTCTAAGAGTTCTGAAATCCCCTTATTATCTGACTATAATCAATTGCTTTCCACCTCTCCTTTTGCCTTCCTTTACCAAACCCTGCTCTTTATCCATACTGTGACCTCCAGTCCCTTGACTTCTCAGTTCTTTCCCAGGCCATCTCCCCTGCATTGGCCACTCTCTCTCCTCTTTTCTCTGTCTTGACTCCTTGGTGAATGAATTCAGCTCTGCGCTGTATGTTCCTCTTCTCTCAATTCCCTGGCCCACTTATTTTACTGATTATATACTGCTAAGTCTCGACCTTGAATCGTTCCTGCCATCCACAGTCTTTGCTCCTATACACATGCTGCTAAATGAGAAAAATCACTCAACCATTCTGACTCAGTCCACTACAAACTTATGTTACATAACCTTAGTCCACTACAAATTTATGTAATATAAACTCTGCTGAGCCCTCACTTGCTAGGGAATATTACTGTACCTCCCTGATCAGCTCCCTATCCCATTCTCCACAGTAGCTTTTCTCAACCTTTTCATCCCCTTCAAGCCTCCCGTGACTTTTTCTCCCCACGCCCTCTTGGCTGAGAGCCTTGCCTCATATTTTACAGAAAAAATTGAGGCCATTCGCTGTGAACTCCCTCTTCGTTATCTCTTATCACTCAGGTGCCTTCTGCTGCTTCCTCCTCCTTCAACTCTGTTTCAGATGATAAAACAACCTTACTCCTTACCCAGGCTAACCCCTCTCTACTTATTCAAGTAATCCCTTTCCAGCCTGTCCTCCAACAGATCACCCCCTCTGTCATCTCCACTATCAGTTATTTTCAGTCTCTCCCAGTTTACTGGCTCCTTTTCTGCTGCCTACAAATGTATTTGCCCCATCCTCAAAAAGCTCTCACTTGATCCTGCCATCCTTGCTATCATCCATATATCTCTTTTGCCTTTTGTGACCAAACTCCTTGAAAAAAGATTATCTACAATAGGTACCTCCACTTTCTCTCCTTTCAACACCCCTTGCTCTCCAACTTCCAATCTCATCATTCCACCCAAACTCCCCTCTCCAAAGTTACCAGTGATCTCTTAATTGCCAAGTCCAGTGGCCCTTCCTTAATTCTCAGTCTCCTTGACCTCTCTGTAACCTTGGACGCTGTTGAACACCCTTTTGCTCCTTGATACTCTCCTCTAGGTTTTCAGGACACCACTCTCCCCGGTTCTCTTCCTTTCTTGACACCACCGACCTAGAGCACTTGAGAGGTTAAGTGACTTGCCCAGGGTCACACAGCCAGAGCACCAAGTTTTCCTTGTTGGTTTTGAGGTCAGTTCTATCCACTCCACCACTCTGTCAGCAGGCTCCTTAAAAGCACTCATTTTCTTAAATGCAGTTCATTCTACATTCTTCCTTAAAGGAAAGGTATGGGAGTTGGGGAGAGTCATAGATTTCAAGATGAGCATGCAAGTAAAAACCCTTTACTTGATCTATCTTGCTGTTTACAGGCTTTAGCACACATTCTCATCTGTTTTCTTTGACCTTTGAAATTCTGCTCACCTAGAGCTTTCCAATTTCTCTTTTTCCTGAAGGCTCCAGTCTGAATGGGATAGTCTAATGCAGCAACCCGGGGTGGGGGTGGAGTTAGTCTCTACCTGACTGACCATAGAGCTGCCCAGAGCAATAGAACTCCAGGCCAAGAAGATGAGCTGTGGGCCTGTTGTATAAGTGGATTGAAGTATAATTCCACACTTCTTAACTGTTGAGAGAGTCAAACACTGCATTAACTTTTCCACTGAGGTATAGTATTTGATGCATTTTGACTAAATTTAGGTATGCAAACTTTTCTTGTTAAGGATGTTTTTGCATTTAGATATGTCATCGACCATTGAGTATTTTCCTGTTTGTGTTTTCAAAAAACCTTTCCTGACCTATGCTTAGGAGCCAGTGTCTTCAAAGAGCTAAGAAAGTCCAGGAATAATAAAAGCCGCAGGCTACCCTGTTGGAATATTCTATGTTAAACTGAAGATTAACTAGAAAGCCCTTGATGATTAAGTCTCTAAAATGTTCACTTTTCTTCTTGGTGCATCACTTGGAACTGTCTAGTCTTTTTCTTCAGAAGGCATTTCATAAGTGACTCCAAGTGCTACATGACAGGCATCCGTTTTCCATGTTTAGAGTGATGTAAAATAAAGGAGATTGGGTTGAATGTGTACAGAAATCCATATAATTGGGAGGTTGCCTTTTATCACTAGCTTTTGCTCATTTGCCTATCTTCGAGAAGGTGAGGGAAAGCCTGGGTATTTGGGTTTTATTGCACTTCATGCCTCTTATCCATGTTCTCAGCAGTGGTGAGCCAGTATACTATTAGCACCACTTAATTAGGAAAAAGAAAGCGATAAACTAACTTGGTGACTCAGTAAAACAGCTGCAGCAGCAGCAATGAGAATAACATTTGAGGCTCACAGTAGATTACTGCATAGTCTCACCTTGATGTGGTGGATGGCCCCTTTTCAGAATCTGCCAGCCCAAATCTTGCATTTTCTATTTAGGAAAAAGCCAGGAGGAATTGGCCACATTTCCCAAGTGGTATTGGATTAACTGGAATTTAAGGGACTGTTTTAATGGTAGAGGTTATAGGAGACAAGTTTAAGGTGTTGTCTAAGAGGGCTCAAAGGAGGAAAAAGACATGATGACTTGCCCTTGAAGTACTCAGGGAAACTCTAGAGGAGCAGAAGAAGGTGAAGGTCCACAGCAGGGGTGGGTAGTCTACACCCAGGGCCAAATTTGGCCTGCTTTGTTTTTACATAAAAACTGATCTATAAAAACTGGCAGCAGGCCAATTTGGCCCCCAGCTGTGGTTTGCTAACCCCTTGTTCTAGAAGGTAGACACTATAAAGCAGGGGAAGAAAATGTTTGGGGATTTGAGAGCATGGTGAACATACCTGTACCTGAGAAACATAGACTGGAACTGAGAAAAACCTATCACTACAACAGCCGTGGTTCATTTGTCCCTCTTGAAATAAGTAGTGCTAATTTGCTTGACTGATAAAGGCCCATTGGATTCATTTGAGAAAGCTTTAAAGTAGTTTTAGTAGCTTGCCTGGGCCCCTGGTGCAAGACAAAAAGAAAGCCTTCAGGCTGTGTCTATCTTTATGTTTTGAAAAAGACTGCACTAAGCTTTTTGCCTTATTCAGATTGGGACTGCCTTTATTCTAGATTCTTACTCTCTCCCCTCTGGGTCCACTGCTAGGGGTCACTTGCTTTACAGTGTAAACAAAAGATCATCTGGCTCTGTTCCAACGCCTGGCAGCTGGAATTGTTCCTTCCCATTCATCTTCCAACAGACTTATACCCGGGTTTCATTCTGAGTAAGGGGTGGTATCACTTTCTCCTCAGCTTCTCTCCCCAAAGTGCCTCCCTCCCCACAAGCTGATTTTTTTTTCAATGCACTCCCACTTACTCTACAATGGGAAATGCCTGCGTTTTTTTAGCTGAGGACTTTAAAATCTTCACCTGGGCCTGATTTAGTAGTCTCAACCTGCCTTTTTAGAAAAGTAGACTCTGCTGTATTGCACTAGGAATTGAAAATGCAATTTGCAGCACCTGTAGTGATTTGGCTGACTGATTTACTATCACCTGCTGAGTTGTTGCTGAGAGAATTTGGGGATGAGGCCCATTTCCCTGGGGCTCTGGTATTACCCTAAGATTTCCAGCACAATCACAGTTGGTGCATTGTTTCCTCTCATATGACTTTTATCAGTGTATTGTGATATACCCCAACTTTCTTCTAATCATGAGCCAAGCCAGCTAAATAACATCACAGACTGATAAAGCTGGAAAGGATCGTCATTGTCCCACCCTCTCTCTGTCTCAACTCCCCTTGTTTTACAGATAAGGAACCCTGACCTAGAAAGGTTAAGTGACCTTCCCAAATCCATGCCATGCAGTAGCAAAGGCAAGCCGGCACCTCAGGCAGGGCTTCTTACTTCCATTTCAGCAGTCATTCCATTTATACAGTGTTGTCACATTTATTTACGTGTGGTAAATGTGTATGTTCCTTGGGAAATCATGTTAAAAGCTAAGTGGATATGAAAAATTATGCGTTATTTCACTAGGTCCCCCAGCTTCCCCAGTTTCTGTTTTGCTGAAGAATTTGTGCACATTAAAAAGAAACAATTTACGTGGAACTTAAACACTAAATAAAATGAGCATTTCTGTGTATGTTGTAAAACAAAAGGAGGGGTTTGTACACAAAGCTGTTTTTCAGCATTTAACTTTTGAAAACTGTCTTGCTTGTCTGTGTTTCCTTCTGGCCTTCTGTTCTCTTCTTATTTGCATGGAAGGGGAATACTATCCCTAACTTAACCCGCCCCCCCTTTCTACTGTCACTCCCACTTGAAAAAAAGAAAAGCAAAATCTTTGTAACAAATATGTGTAGTCAAACAAAATTAATTCCCATATTGTTCAAGTCCTAAAATGTATGTTTCATTATGCATTCAGAGTCTGTCACCTCTCTGTCTTGAGGGGAGGGAAAGAGCAAGTTTGACTAGCATGCTTCCTCATTGGTATTTCGGAATTATGGATGGTCATTACATTGATGACAGTTGTTTTTTTGTTTGTTTTGTTTTCTGATGATGTAATCAGGGGTAAGTGACTTGCCCAGCGTCTCACACAATTAGTAAATGTCAAATGTCTGAGGCTGGATTTGAACTTGGGTCCTCTTGAGGCCAGGGCCAGTGCTCTCTCCACTGTGCCACCTAGCTGCCCCTGAAGCCATCCCTTTTGTGATTTCTTAGGACATAATTATTTATATACCATAATTTGTTCAGCCTTACCCCCAGTTGATGGGTATCTCCCTAACTTTCAGTTCTTTGCCACAAAAAAAAATAAATAAAAGAAAAAAGCTATTGTTATATATTTTTGTAGATTTTTGTATATTGCTTTTTTCTCTTTCTGAATCTTTTTAGGTAAAATAAAATAAAATGCTTTCAGTAAGCAGACTTGTTTGAGAAAGAATAAAATTTCTGTAGGGTATACGCCTGATAATGCTATCACTGGGTCAAACTTAGTGACTTTATTTATATACATCTTTAGGAAAACCAATGTAACTGGCCTTAGATATAGGAAAGAACTGTTCTCTCTAGATTTGCTAAATCACAACCCTCATTTCTAACAACAATTTTAGGATTTGCTAATAAAGCTTACTTAATATGGCATCAGAATTGTCCCTAGGCACAGTAGCAGTGAGGATGAAAGGTGTTATTTTCAGAATTCCTCTTTCCTCAATCTTAAAAAAAAAAAAAATCCAACCTCCCAGCAGTTGGGTGGGCATTCTTTTTGTAGGTAATTGATATCTGAATCATGTTGCCTGACTACAAACTATTGAAATGTTTTATCATCGGTGTGGTGGTACTTCTGGTGAGTAGAGAAATCTGAAAACAGTGTCTTAAGCCCTCTGAGAGATCATAATTTCTACAAAATTTATTGTCCCACTATATCTCATTGCAGCTACTGAATAAATTTACTTTTGGGGGATGGGGCCTTTAGCTCTTGGCACACAACTGAGCAGCCATCATCCAGCTTTAAATGTGTCTGCAGTCTTCAGAATGTAGTAACTATCCAGAATGTAGTAACTATCCTCTAAGTAACATTGAAACTTTGTTAATTGTGACTTGGTGACCATATCAGTTCTTTTTGCTTTATTATGTTACTCTTTAAAAAAGAAAAAAGAAATCATTTGAGGTAGAAAGAGAAACTTTTAGGGTTAGTGTTTAAAAGAATGGACTGTTGGCTAGGGTGAGAGTAAAGGCAGTGAAGTGAAGGGTAGAAAATAGACCATGGACAGGAAGGAACTGAAAAGACGGATTAAGGCAAGCCCAGGGTTATGACGGCGTAAAGAGAAAGCAGTCTCGAGTTAACCCTCTGATCTCTGAAACCGAAGTCCAGATCAGTCCATTACCAGTATGGCGCACTGGTTATTTTGGCAGGCCTTTCCCCTAAGCAGGATAGAGTAATAGATGTAAATATCCATTTGGTTAAGCCTGTACAAAGCCCTTGTGGATTAGCTGCCATAGTGTATGATAATACCCTTGTGGAGAGCATTTGGCATTGGGCTCCTTACCACCTCTATATCAGAACAAAGTTATGATCTCAAAGTGTTATGTTTTCTATAAGCCTTCAGACACTTCAAATAATAACTCGTAATAGAGTTTAACAGTTATAAAATGCTTTATAGCTTATTTGACCTTTACCGTAAACCCTGTGAGCCAAGTAGTAGATAAATTTTTGTCCTCACCTTGTAGATAAGGATAGTGTGGCTCCGAGAAGTAGAAATTCCCATCCGTTGCCAAGATTCCAAGTCCAGTGTTCTTGTACTGTACCATCCTGTCATATTTCTACAGCCTTTCAGACTATATTAATGGATAATTTTAAATGACTTATTTTTAAAGTTTTATTGATGCATTTTATTTTTCTATTAGCCATTTCATGATATACTTCCCATTGAGATTTCTCTTGTAATAAAGAAAAAAATGTGAAGAACATCAACTGACCCAGTTACCGTGTCTGACATTTTATGTGTTCTATACTCATCATCTCCCAGCTGCCTAATGAAAGGAGGGAGGTACATACCAACAAGCTGTTCTTCCAGATCAAGATTGTTTATTACAGTTTCTCAGAGTTCAGCTTGTTCGTTTTCTTTTTGTTTACAATATTGTAGTCGTTGTATATGTTATCCTCCTGGCTGTGCTCACTGTACCCTGAATCTGTTCATACAGGTCTTTCCAAATTTCTCTGAATTCTTCGTATTGGTAGTTTCTTAGAACATAAAACTTTCCATAACATCCATTTGTTACAATTTCTTCATCCATTCCCAGCTGATGGACTTTTAGTTTTTTGCTACAACATTTTATTTAGTTGCATAATTCATTTAGAACTTATTGTGATAACGGTATTAGATCCTGGTCTAGGATGAATAGATTTGAAAGATATGTTGAAGAAAACTGTTGTCTGTTATGATCAGTGAAGCTAAATGAGATGAAACGAGGGCTGCTTAGAAGATTTTAAAAGATTACTCTGCTATCCATATGCAAATCTATTGCATTTAAGAGTTCTGGGTTTCCATCTTCCAAAGATTTCTTCTAAGGAAAACCTGATAAATGAAAGGCTGAATTTTATGTATAGATACACACAAATTGATCTGTATGTGATTTTTAATTAGTTATGACCTTTAACCCAGTGGGGAGAGTCTGGGCTCTCAATTTCATTACCGTGAATGGAATGTCTAGTTTACTGAGCTACACATGGGTTTGATGTGAATAGAAGCTGCTGTTTGACTTCTTGAAAGCAAACTTTCTTAGAGACTGCATACTCCTTAGTGAATTTCTGTGTGCATGTGCAGTTGAGGCAGGGAGGACTGTGGGAGATTCTCAAAGCAGTTAAGAGAGAACAGTAGTTATAGGCTGAATAGTAAGAATCCAAGTTTGTTCAAAGAGGTTTCCCTTCTTATGAAAATATTACATGAAATTGTGTGTTGGTGGCGTCTTCCTCATTCAGATTATGCTGGTTATGGACCACTTGCACCCACCTTACCCCGCCACCTCCACCTTGGTTCTTAGTAGTATAGCTTGTCATGTGCAAAGCACAGTACGCAATAAATATTTGTTGGACTAATTGAATAGATATCTAGTTGATTATTTAAAACTCTGAAATGCTCTCATCTTCTCAAGGGTGCTTCCAAATTGGAGTTCTAAGCCAGAAGCAAAATTCTACCTGTTCTCAAAAAAAATCCCAGGTAAACAAAAGGTCGTTTTCACCAGAAACAGTGTTCAGATCTCTAGTAACTCTAGAAGTCATGGGCCTAGTCTCAAGAAACTAACCAAATCTTGAATTCTATCGATTTTTTCACTTGGAAACATTATAAAATATTGTTGGGGAATCTTACAGGCAATGGGAAACAGATTTAAGTTTGGAACCAAGAAGGATGTCAGTCTAGCTTTCTGATAGTCTGCCTTAGCTCTAGTAGGTATGGAAAGGAAGTGGGGGAAAACTCTTTTCCCGTTAAAAGTCAGGTTAGGGTTCTCCTGAAGCCCAGATTCAGATGGGTCAAGGTAGGAATAGCCAACCAGAGACACGGTACGCTTTGTTCTTTGGGTTGTCCTTTTTTGAGGACAAAATAAATGCTCTTATTTTGCTGACCACAACTGCTGCTAGCCTTTATCAAATAAGACCAGCTCTTTATCTGCCTTGGAATGAGCTTCCTTAGTTTTAAAACATACCAGGCATAGTCTACTTCTTTGGTAGCAATGTGGCCTTTGTTAAACTAATGCTGAACTTATTTGATAGCAAAGAACTGGAAACAAAGTGGGTGTTCATCAATTGGGCAATGACTAAACAAATTGTAGTACACGAATATAATGCAATATTATTGCACCATAAGAACAATGAATATGAAGAATTTGGGAAGACTTGAGGCAGGGATGCCAATTAGAAGACTACTGTAATTGTCTTGACAAGAAATAATGAGGGCCTGAACTAGGGCGGTAGCCATGGAAGTGATGAGAAGAGAGAAGAATATACAGGAGGTGTTGTAGAGGCAGAAAAGAGAAAATTTAGAAATTGATTAAATGTGGGATTAGTTAGTAAGATGTCAAGGATAGTACTGAGTGACCGGAAGGGTGGTGGTGCCTTCTGACAGTAATAGGGGTATTTGGAAGAGAAGTAGATTTGAGGGGAAAGATAATCAGTTTAGATTTGGATGTGTTGTTGAGATGTCCAAAGGACATCCAGTGCAAAAGATCAGTAGGCCGTTGATGAGGCAGGACTGGAGCCCAAGAGAGAAGCTAGGGCTATGTATATCGATCTGAGAATCATCAGTGTTGTAACAATAATAGACCTTATGGGAGTTGATGAGATCACCAAATGTGAGAATATAAAGAGAAAGGAGAAGGCCCTGGACAGATTTGAGGAACACCTGTGACTGAAGATCTGTCAAAGGTAATTTGATAGAAGAATTGAGAGCACCCAGGAGGAGGTCATCAACAACGTCAGATGCTGCAAAGGGGTCAAGAAGAATGGAGGATTTTTTTAAAAGGCTGTTAAATTTGGCATTTAAGGAATCATTGGTAACTTTGGAGAGAACAGGATCAGTTAAAAGGTCACAAGCCAGATTGCAAAGGGTTTAGAAATGAGTGCGAGGAGAATTGGAGGCACCCAGTGTAGATGGCTTTTTCAAGGAGTTCAGCCAGAAAGGGGAGGAGAAAAATAGGAGGCTAGCAAGCAGGAATGGAAGGGTCTTAGGGGTTTTTTTAAGGGTGAGGGAGACCTGTGTGTGTTCATAGGCATCTAGGGAGGAATCCCTAGCAGAGGAGAGATTGAAAATTTGAGATTTCCAGGGCTTCATCTATTTGAGCACAAACTGTAACCCCTCTATGCCTTAGAAAGTATTCACGAGTTACTTCTGTTGATGGCTGTCTCCACATTTAGTTAGGCCAAGCCCCCAAGGGGTGGGGAACCTGTGGCCTGCAGGCCACATGTGGCCCTCTAGGTCCTCAAGTGTGGCTCTTTGACCCTGTGAAGTTTGGATTACATCAAAGGCCTCATTTGAGGACCTAGAGGGCCACATGTGATCTCGAGCCTGAAGGTTCCCCACCCCTGTTGAAAACCTTTCTACCTTGGAAGGACCTGCCAGAGCTTTTTCACTCCACTAATAATAGCCTTTAAAAAATCAGAAGAAGGGTAGTTGGGCACATCACTTAGCCTTTCTGGGCTGGCCTCAGTTTCTTCTGTAAAATGAAGGGTTTAAATTCAGTAACCTCTGAAATGCTTTCCAGTCCTAGATCTTCTGAAGTCCAAATCCAGCTCTCTTTCTGTTACACGATTCTGTTCATTATTACTAATAATTATTATTATTACTATTACTAATACTACCTATTCAAGAATGTTGGCTTATGCTTTAATAATGTTCTGTATTCAGCCCAGTTGTTTTACTTGAATTGCACACAACAGGCCTAATGGCTAGGTTTGAGAAAGCTCATCCTGTTACATAGAAGCACGTAAGTGTTGAAACATTTGGGAGGGGCAAGTAAGTGACTCGGTGGATAGAGCACCAGCCCTGGAATCAGGACTTGAGTTCAGATTTGGCCTTAGACGCTTGACACTTACTAGATGTTGTGACCCTGGGCGAGTCATTTAACTCTAATTGTCTGACAAACAAACAAACCAAAAACCATTTGGAACTTGAGAAGGTCCGAGTTGGAAGGGCTGGCCAGAACCAGCGTGGTTTAATTGATCTAGAGTCAGATCCAAATACCACCTCTGCCACTTACTTACCTGTGTGAACTTGGGGAAATCCCTTAACTTGTCTGGGCCTCTCAATTCTTCATGATTGGATTAGACTGAAATGATCTCTTAAGGTCCCTTGAAGAACTTAATCCTATGAATGCTCTCACAACCTTTTCCTTTTTTTTTTGGCCAGAGAATAGTGTGTATTTGTTTACAAGGAAGCAAAGGGCACACTCCTGTACATGGCTGTAATCACTCTTGAGTTCCAACAACTTTTGCATCACAGAGTGAGCTTTGGAAGATGAGGAAGTGAATTGATTTCTGTGCCATGGGTGTGACTCAGTTCCTTATAGTTTTCCTCCTTAATAGCATGTTACAAATTCCTGCTTGGGGCCGACTTGACCTTAGTCCCAATCCAAGATGGAATAAACTTGGCAACAGCATTAGCCAGCTCCTAGCTGAAATCAAACTGCTCACCAGGATATTGGCTGGTGCTGTTTATACACTGGAAAAGACTTGTAGGTTCTTTGGCTCCCAAGCTGAAGGGAACTGCTAAGTTCAATGGAGGGTAGAGTTTTATGTGCTTTTTTCAAAAATGGATACTCTTCTCCTTCATACCAACCCTGGATATAGATACAAGAGAAGGAAACCTCATGTGAGTTAGGTCAGGTGGAAAGACATGGCTGTTGCATAATAGCCCATATGTCAACCCAAGAATACATTCCACTGTTGATGCTTATAGAGCTTGTGGTCAACAAATAGTCCCAAGTCTTTTTCATGTGAATTGCTATTATTATCCTCCTCTCACGGCCCCCTTTCCTTGTGTACGGTCGATTGATTGTTTTAAGAATCTAAATGTAGTACCTTACATGTATCCCTATTAAAATTCATCTTGTTAGTTTGGACCCAAGGTTCCTAGCCTTTTGAAGATAATTTTGAATCCTAATTTGGCTGTCATATGTATTCGCTACACAGTGACAAAACAGCATTTATTGAACATCTGCTCTGTGGTAGGCCCTGATGGAGACACACACTTTGCATAAAACATGATCCCTGCCTTAAAGGATATTACAGTTCAGTAGGGGGATGAGATCCCAATGTAGATAGTTATAATATACAATGATGTATATTACATGACGAATGCACTACTAGAAAATTAGAAATCAAAGTGCTCTGTGAAGTCTAGGTGGGAAAGGTCATTACCAACGAGGTGGCATCAGAGAAAATGGCTTTGAATTATGTTTTAAGTATGGTGTAGTATAAAGGGCAAAGCCTTGGACTGGAAGTTTGGAGGCCTGGATTATTCTAGATTTCACTCTGCCATTTAGTAGGTGGCTTTGAGTGAGTCACAATATCTCACTCAGTTTCTTCTAAGCAATGGGGTTAGACTGTCTGATCTTTCAGCTCCAAAATTTTAAAACGCTTTTCTTTTCAGCCAACAAACAGCTAGTAAACAACTGCTTAGGACCTCGATAAACATTGGTCTGAGCAACTGTGGTTCTGAAGCTTGTCAGACTTAGTCATTTTTGGTTTTGTGTACCTGCTTGGAGGCTTTCACTTTGTGCCCGGTTGTGTGGGGCAGTGGACCAGCAAGGCTGCAGGGCATTTTCAGAAGTATGGGTGGACATAGGCAGTGCACATGCAAAAGAGTACCCCATAGTAGCTCAGTGAGTTAATAGTTACTCCTGCTGAGCAATGCAAGCGTCTTTCTCTCCCCTCTTCCTCCACCCCCTGCATTCTCTTCCTCCCTGTTACCGATTCTTGTGTGCCTTGCACCCTGGCCTGAGTTTCCCCGGTGATGATTCCTGGATTTCCTTTACTGGCAGCCTCTCCTTAGTTACTCCTTTGTTGCTCTTGACAGATCACCATGGTGATGACCCAGCTTTAAACTTAAGATCATAGGCTCATAGGACTGGAGGTGGAAGGGACCCCAGAGGCCATCTTGGCTAACCCCCATATTTTATGGCTATTTATGTCTATAGATAACTATCTATAGATGTAACTAGGTAACTGTCTGTATCTGTCTACAGAGATGGAAATATAGGAAATAGGCCCAGGAAGTTAAGTGACTTGTCCAAGATCGTACTGGTAGTAAACATTAGAAATGGGATTTGAACCCAAGTCCTCTACTCCAACCCTGGCACAGCTATTGCCCCTTACATAAGTTCCTGGCTGTGGTCATGCTACTGTTTGACCTGCCTAACTTACAGAACCATATGTGCTTCTCCCCCACCCCGCCTCCTTTTCTTGACCCCCCCAAGACATTCCTAAAGACCTGAGAATTTTGCAGCTCCCATCACCATAGCCACAGAGATTATGACCAGCCACTGATTGTGGTAACTATACTACCTAGACAGGGGTGGGGAACCTGTGGCCTCGGGGCCAGATATGGCCTTCTAGGTCATTGGGTGCAGCCTTTTGACTGAGTCTAAGTTTTACAGAACAAATGCTTTTATTAAGGGAATTTGTTCTGTGAAACTTGGATTCAATCAAAGGGGAACACTTGAGGACCTAGAGGGCCACATGTGGCTTGGAGGCTATAGGATCCCCACCCCTGACTAGGGTTTGGGGAAAAGCTGTGGGCCAGAGAGGTTCATGTGGGAACCTTCCTAGAATCTCTTGCCTCACAGGCTTTCAACCTGTGTTATGTGTGTAAGCGCTGACCCCAATGGACCAGGGAGGAAACATGCTATCCATCTCCTGACAGAGGTGACAGACTTAGGGCGGAGAATTTTTGTAGACAACCAATGAGGGAATTTATTTTGTTTGACTACACATGTTTGTTATAAGGATTGTTTTTCTTTTCTCTTTTTAATGGGGTGGGAGGGAAAGAAAATAGATTTGTTCATTAAAATTTATTTTTAAAAATTCGGAGATGGAGGGTGCTACAGATGTAAAATGTTGCATGCACTTTCAGATGAGGCCACTACATTGTTTCGCTTAGTTGTTTTACTTTGTTACAAGAGACCTCTTAAACAAAAAACATCAATAAAACTTTTTTAAAACGGAGTAGCCTGTGGAGTAGTGCAGGGACTAAAACAATGACCACATATTGACCATTGCAAGCTTCTTCACATTGTTACTGCCTATTGCTGATTCCTCCATGGCTAGTATCCTGCCTTGAGTTTCCCTAGTTTCCTGGAGTTCCCCTTTTGGCAGTCTTGCCTTTGGCTCCCTCTGAATGAATCTCCATGGTGACGGCCTGGCTCTGAACTTGCCCCAAGCTCCTCCCCTCAGCCTTTCTCTAGGCTCAGCTGCTATAACAGTACCACACTATTTGGCATGCAGCAAGCAAGGGGAGGTAGTATTTGGGTCAGAGGACTAGGTATGTTTTACTGAGTGAAAATGGGTGATAATTCTGTGTATAGATTGGGCAGATCTGTGAGCCCCATGTAAGTTATATGCAGATATGTTTCATTTGAACTTGAGTAAGAAGCCCAAAGGCAAGATTTCTTCCCTTCTTGCTCAGTAAATAGCATTGGTCACCATCCAAGTGCCCTGCGTAGACAATAGGGAGTGGTAGACAAAATGTATCAAAACTAGAGTCAAAAGACCTCATTTTGAATCCTAAATCCTCCACTTACTTCCTTTTGACCTTTGGCACATTGCTTTACTTTTGGCTTTAGCTTCTTTCATCTGTGAAATGATGGATTTGGACTAGACAATTTTTGATGTCTCTTCCAATTCTGTGTTCCAAAATTCTGTGTTTCTTTGTCTTGAAGTCCAGCCCTGATGATAGATTTGCCCCTGGGCAAATCGTCTAACCTCCCTGATCCTGTTTCCCCATTTGCAAAATGGAGATGCTGATAACGTGAAGTCCATCTCAAAGGATTGTTGTGAGGAAAGTGCTCTGTAAACCTTAACACACTATACACGTGATAATTGCGTTGTGTCATTAATAACCATTAGTATGGTTATCATTAGGATGATTGCTAGCAATCTAATGCAAAAAGGAGGCTAATTGAGCCACACACTACATCCCAGTACTTTTTTAGCTTCAGGGATATACAGATTTCCATTTCTGATGCTGTCCGACAACTTCGGTCTTTGACTTTTTTGTCATCTCTGTGACTTCTACAATTTTCTCTTGTTCTCTTGCCCTCACCTCTGAGTGTCATGAGAATAAAATGCCCAAATGACTGGCTCCCTTCAAGACTCAGCTAAAACCTTTCCTTGGCAAGAAGTATTTCCCAGTCCCACTGAATGAATGCAAGTGCTTTCCTCTGAGATTATTTTCAATTGATCTTGCACATATCTCATTTATATGTAGTTGTATGTTATCTTCCCCTTGAGAGCAGGTGTTCTTTTTTCCTTTCTTTGTATCTCCTGGCTTAGTACAGTGCCCGGCACATAGTAGGCCCTTCATAAGTACTTTTTAGGGGCAGCTAGGTGGCGAAGTGGATAGAGCTCTGGCCTTGGAGTCAGGAGGACATGAGTTCAAATCCAGTCTCAGACACGTGACACTTACTAGCTGTGTGACCCTGGGCAAGTCACTTAACCCCGATTGCCTCATCTAAATAAAAAAGCAAATAAATAAATAAATACTTTTTGATCTTTGTTCAGTTGCCTTTGTGTTGCTCCATTTCTCTGACTCTTCCTTTTGTTTCAGTCTACGAAAGATACTGAACCTAGTAGGACTCAGTGATTATTTGATTAATTTGAGAAATTGATACAGTTTGTACCTGTACAGAGTTTATCTATCTTTTAAATATCATTAGCAATAAGCCACAGAAATGGATTCATTCTCTCTCTGTCTCTGACGTGTGTACGCGCATGTGTGTGTGTGTGTGTGTGTGTGTGTCTCTCTCTCTCTCTCTCTCTCTCTTTCTGTCTCTATCACACACACATATATTGACTAGCTAGTGAATGTTATCTTGACTTTCTCACTGATAGCAGTTATATTTCGTCAAGTCTCTGCTTGGTTATATAGTCCTTTTCACCTTGTGTTTTAAGTCAAAATGGTCTTAATCCTTTTAAGATTGGTATTGCATTTGGTTTCTAAACTTGCAGAAGCTGAATTACCATCTATGGATTGGGTGGGTGTTCAGGGCCTTTATAGCATAGCAGTTGAACCAAATTTTACTAAAACTGGAATGACTTTTCAAATGTTCTGTGTTTCCCTTTTTACCTTGACAGAGAATTATAAATAACTGACATTTACATAATGCTTTAAAGTTTGCATAGTACTTTATACATAGGATCTCATTTGAGCCAATGGCATTGTAAAGTAGGAATTGCAAAACTCATTTTGCCGGTGAGGAAATTGAGGCTCGAAGGTAAAATGACTTTTCTAGAGTCACAAAAGTATTGTCATAAGTGGAATATGATGAACCCTGCCCTTGCATTACTCTATCTACCGTGCTCCACTCTGCCTCTCTTCATAATAGCTGATATTTATATAGGCCTTTAGGTAAACAGATCTATCCAGTTATTTCTGAAATTTCTTTTGGAAGCCATAATTGATTGACTTCAAAAGCAAATCCAATCTAGTGGAAATGTTGCCTTGTATTTGAGTGCCTGTTTATGTCTTAGATGCCAGCCTGACCATCTGGGCAAGAACCAAATCTACAATTTTTGTCAATCACCAGAAAGCTCATTTAATGCTGTCCAGTCAGGAGAGGATGAACTTTGACTCTATTGACTTGCGTGATTGACTAGGTGCATGTCTTGTTTAAGCTATGCAGATAGGCAAAAATGGTGGGACTTTGTGCTTAGCTTAGCTGCCTTTTAACTACTAGCAGTGCTAGGACTAGAATTAGGCTGTATAAAAGCAAAATACAGTGTTGGGGAAAGGGGTAGTATGTGATGTCTTTTAACATGTCTTTATTTTAGTGGCGGCTAGGTGGCGCAGTGGATAGAGCACCAGCCCTGAAGTCAGGAGGACCTGAGTTCAAATCTGGCCTCAGACCAAACACTTGACACTTACTAGCTGTGTGACCCTGGGCAAGTCACTTAACCCCAATTGCCTAAAAAGAAAAAAAACCCCAAAACGTGTCTTTATTTTAAAGGCACATTTTTAATGGCTGAAAATTTTGTTCTTCTTGAGAGGCTGGAATTTATTTTGTGCTAAGTCCCAGGGAAGGTTCACAAAACCTTGGGGTGACCAGGGCAAGGGTGGGAGGGTGGGTGGGGGAACACTAAGAGTGGGATTTATTGAATTCTTTTTGTCTATCAAGTGCCAGTCTATACATATGAAGATTGAAATAGAGTCTGTTAAGAGGCAAAATTATGCGCAACCTGAGGTCAGGAGAGACCTGGCCTCAGACCCTGCCTCTGAAACCTTTTCCAGGTCATTTAACTACCCTAAACCTCAGTTCCTCATCTGTGAAATGGGGATAAATAATTCTTGCAGTCACAAGTTTATTGTGAAGATCTAAGGAAGTGATTGTATGTGAAATGCTTTGCAGATCTTCAATAGCTATATAGGTTTTTTCTATTATCATCATTATCAGGAAGAGGTGGTGGAAGTTCAACATGGAGAACTTTGTTTAGGGTGTGAAAAAATCTTGTTCTGGCTGTCTTCCCCAGGCAAGAAGTTCAACAGATCTAAAGTAACTCAAGTTTTGATGAATTGGACTAGAGTCTCCTAGGATAAAGTTTGCCTCCTCTATTCAATTTTATTATGCTCCTCTCCATTTTGCTATAATGTACAGTGGTGGCAGTAGTGCGTTTTGAAGGAGTTAGTGGTAAATCTGGAATGGAGCACTTTATTATTTGCTTCCCAGTTTCCTCGGGTTGAAGGATAGTGCTAACATTTATTTCTGCCCCTGTCATCTCCTCTGACAGTTTTGCATGGTGTCCTGTAGGTCACAACACAGGGACTTGGCAAGGCAGCAGCTTAGCCAGCAAGCCTGAAGTGTCAAGGGATCTTACACTAGCTCCCTGATCCACCATCAGATAAGGTCAGCATGCCGTTTCATTCTAATGTGTGCCACCTTTCACTTGAAAACCAAAAGGACCTTGCTGTAGAAACTTTAAGACTTCCCTTCCAACATTCTTATAAAAGATGGCCACTGAATTGTAGCAGTTGGCCAAGGAGGCAGAAATATTTTCCAGGGTAAGAGGCCAGGGTGCTGGCACCAATCTGTTAGTTTAATATAGACACATGCATCTTTGGAAAAATCCGTGCCACATTTTTAAAAAAGGTCACACAATTCTAAATATAACAGCATTGTGATACATTTTTTAAAATCTCATTCATCAATTGTAGTTGAGTAGTCATTCATTTCATATTTAGCTTGAGATTCTCAAGGATAGAAACAGATACAGACTATAGGATTCACGTCTTTATAGAATCACCCATTGGAGCCATATCAAAATACAGTGTTTCTGTATATGCATGTGCCTAGCTGCACATATACACACATATATGTATGTATATGTAGGTATGCATATATTTCTATCTCCATGTATGTATACACACACACACACTTCTTCAAAAGACAATTTCAGAGTCACATAATCTGAGTTGGAAGAGATCTCCGAGACCACATTGTCCACCTCCTTCTTGAAGAATGCTCTCTGTAGGGGCAGCTAGATGGCGCAGTAGATAGAGCAGTGGCTCTGGACTCAGGAGGACCTGAGTTCAAATGTGGCCTCAGGCATATACCACTTACTAGCTCTGTGACCCTAGGCAAGTCACTTAACCCCATTGCCTAACCACAAACAAACAAACAAACAAACAAAAAGAATGCTCGCTGTAACTTACCTGACAAGTTTTTTATCCTTTGCGGTAGGATAGACTTGCAATGAGTAGGAACCTAACACCTCCGAGGACAGCCTGTTCTACTTTTGGAGAACTAATTGTTAGGAAGATTTTCAAATCTAGACCTCTTTGAGTCTCCAGCTCATTGTTCCTAGTTTTGTGTCTGGGGCTGAGCAGAACAGATCTAATGCCTCTGTCATGTAGCAACCCTTCAAATACAGCCCTTGCTCACAGTTAGCATGTTCGCTCTAAGTCTTGTGGTTTCCATTTTCCTTCACCGCCCTGGATGCCTTTGTGGAGGGACAGTCTCCCCCTTATCAGTGTTCTCCCTAAAATGTGGTGTCCAGAACTGAACCCAGCATATGATATGACCTGACCAGGACAGAGTAGAGTGGACCTCTTGCCTCCCTCTGTCCTGTACATTATCTCTCTCTTAATGCAGCCTAATTGCATTAGCTTTGGGGGGATATTGATTCATTGAGGTTATAGTCCACTAACCTCTCATCCCCAGATCTTTTTTTAGATAAGCTGCTTCCTAACCTCACCTCACCTATCTTGTCCTCTGCAATTGATTTTTTTGTGCCCCAGTGTAAGCCTTGACATATGTCCCCATTAAATGCCATGCTATTAGACTTAGCCCACATTGTAGGTTGTCAAGATCTTTTTGGATCTGGATTGTCATTTGCTTTGTTAATTATCTCTCCTAGCTTTCTGTCATCTGAAAATCTGGTAAGCTTTGGCAGCCATGCCCCTAGCCAATCCTGAATAAAATACAACACAAGAGTCAGCCATCTCTAGGGCATGCCACGAGATACCACCTTCCAAATCTGTGTCAGACCATTAATGCCTCCTCTTTGAGTCCAGCCATTCAACCAGTTCTAAATCTGCTTAATTAGATTATTGTCCAGCTCACATCTTTCTGTTTTTCCCCCCACATCTCTCCATTTTCCACAGTTCCATGGGCTTTGAAGACAAACTCTTTAGGATTAATTTCTCTTTACCTTTGACACTGACTTATTACATTTTTTTAATATAAAGTCACAGGTTCCCCTCCCTAAAATGAAAGGTAGTCTCTACTCCCCTTCTTCTTTAGTTTTGTTCATTTAATAATCAATGACTAATTCTCCATGTCTATTCTAGTTCTGTCTGTTTAATTAAGTACTCATTGGACCTAAGTCTGTTTTCCTTGAGTGCCTTGTTAGTGCTGCCAACCCCCGCACCCCCAAAAAACACTTTCTTCTCTTTCCCTTCATCCTTTTGGAATTGTCATAGTATTGCAGTGAATGGGAGTCAGCAAACTTCTCTGTTCTTTAACATAAAATATTATTCACCTTAGGTGCATAGGCAAATAGCTATTTTCAAGATTGCATATTTGACCCTGCTGCTTCATCAGAGGCTACATTGGCTTCATCTAGAATTTCTGAATGCTTAAGAAATGAGAAGTTTATTACCATGACCTATTTGTCAGCTGGGTTTCTTATTGATCTAAAGTGCAGTGGATTAGAGCTTTTTATTTCTAATCATTTCTCTTAACCAATGACATTGAATATAATGATGTCTTTTAAAAATACCTGGAGGTAAATGACTAATTTTTAAAGATCTGTTGCTTCCAATGTATTTGGTAATTTACTGAATGAATTTCACTCTAAGGGATAAATATGTACTCTACAAGGATGTTTTTTAAATGTGTGTTTTATACATAACCCTGTTAAATTTGATCTTGTTAGTTTCTCTATTCATTTGTCCCCCACTTCAGTTATTCCTACTAACTTGGTGTCATCTTTTTAATAAATCTGTCCATCCATAGGCTTATGGGACTTAAAACTAAAGGATCTTTAGATGGCCTAGTCCAATCCCTTTACCTTATAGATGAAGTCCAGAGAAGTAAAGTGAAATTCAAGATTACAAAAGTGGTATCATCTACATCTTCATCTGAACTATTAAGGAACACGATGAACAGGGCAAGTAGAGAGCTTCTCTGAGTGCTCTGAGGAATCACATTCTATTTGTATTTTGCTCTTTGCAGCTAGGTCTAATATCTCATACTAAATGATAAACTCCATGATAGCAGGAAATCTGTCACACTCATCTTTTTATCTCTCCTAGCACAGAACACTGGGCCTCCTGATAGTGGGCACTTAAAAATATTTTTGAATAAATGAATTTGAAGTTCGTATCCAGTACCTGGATGGATTCATACCAACAGAGCTAACCAGATGCAACCATAAATATTTCTACATAAATACATTATTAGTAAGAGACATGTTGTAGAAGGTGGTTCTGCATGTTTAGAATAGTCATTCCATGGGGAGAAGAAGGAGAAATAGGGCTGTGCCTCTGAAACTTGTAGCATTATGAGAAATTTCAAAATAATTTTTCCTAGGGAAGCTGGTTACTTCAGACATACTTGGAGTTGGTCTATTGTCATGCCTTTAGCTTCCTTTTCATTTTGAGTTTAATGTTTTTTAGTTACTTAGAACACTTTTCTCCTATAATTAAGCTATCTTTTGTCGGATTAATCTTCTTAAAAGCTTGGCAATATCTTCTTAACAGTGTGTCCCTGCTTTGCTGTAATCCCTGTGTTATCATAGCATGGCCGAGTGATGTGATCTGCGTTCTAGATCCAACCCCCAATCAAGGCCAAACATTGCTTGTCAGATTTAAGCTGTGGTGCTTAATTTGCTCTGGCTCTGATGCCAAGCTTTATTTGGGGGGCACCAGAGGGGTAGGCTTCCCTAGCAACATGGGCCCATACTCTGATTGCTAACTGATCTTATGATGACTAGAAGGTATGCCAGATGGCCAGACTTGCTCTCCCAAATCACCGTGTCCATACATAGGTTTGGTGGGCCACTGTACTCTAGGACCTTCTGGCTCGTTACCCACCTAGACTTAGAGCTGAACAGGGTTCGATTTGCCATAGCCTGGACCACAAAGCTCTGTATCCTAAACGTTGCTCATTCCAGTGCTGGGTGATGTGGCATTTTTATTAATTCCCAAGAGTGTATGAAAAAGCACATATTTGCTAAGAAAGGTTTTGACTGAAAAGACTTTAAAAGCTGAAACACAATGTGAGTTATTCGTAAAGGGGAATGTCAGCTCTAGTGCATCTTCCACATAGCTGCCACAGTTCCGACCTTGCCATTTCACTACTCACAAATTTTCAGTGATTTCCTATTACTTCTTGGATAGAACACAAACATCTCTATTTGACTGAATGGATAGAGGGGTGAAACCAGAGTCAGGAAGACCTGAGTTCAAATTCAGCCTCAGACACTAGCTATATAACCTTAGGCAAGTCACTTAACTTCTGTCTGCTTCTGTTTTCTCAAGTGTAAAATGGGAGTGATAATAGCACTTGGCTGCCAGGGTGGTTGTGAAGATCAAATGAGATATTTTAAAGCACTTAGAATAGTACCTGGCACACAGTTGACACTTAAATGTTTGTTTCTTTCCTTCCTGGCATTTAAAGTCTTGCCCATGATCTGGTTTTTCCCAGACTTCATTCATATTACTCCCCCTTACACGCTCTGGCCCCAAGTCCCCTGTACACTGTATGCCCACTTCCCTCTCCATGCATTTGTGCAGGCTGCCCCCCATGCCTGGAATTCCCTCATTCACTTCTGTCTCTTAGACTCTCTTGTTTCCTTCAAAGTTCAGTTCATCTACTACCTTCTATTTGGCTCTGTGTACAGGGAATATACTGACTGTGAATCAATCTTTTACTATCTTAGAGTATTACAGGTCTAAAGCTGGAAGGGGACTCTGAGGCCTTCTAGCCCAATCCCCTCATTTTACCGAGGAGGACACTGTTAAGTGACTTGCCCAAGGCCACATGGGTGAGTGTTGTAGACTTCTTGGAATGAGGCAAAGGAGCTGTCACCAAATGGTGAGTTCCAGTCAGACCTCTGTGAACCTCATTATCAGGTACTTACTAGTTACCTGACCAAATCTCTCATCTTCCCTGATGTTTGAGTGAAAACAAATCTATTCTACCTTCTGCCACCACAGGAACTTGCAAGCCTAGTCAAATGGTTCTATGTCCACATCCAGTGGCTAGCAAGTTTCCACCTTTTTCTTTTCTAATCCCTATAAACACAGAGTTGTCACTTACCTAGGCAAAACCCCCTTTCTCCTTTCTCTTGCCTCTCACTACTTGTTCATACCCATCAATTTAAGTGTTATCCTTCCTTATCCCTGCTCTCTTTTGCCCTTGGTTTCCATTGTGTCCTCCCAGTTCCATTATTAACAAACTTCTTTTCATCTTAAGCTGCTTCTTCTCACTCTTTCTGTCTAACTGCACAGAAACCTGGCTCCCTCAGAAAACACTGTTCTTAGCTCTCTCATCTCCTCTCCCTCTGCTGCACTGAGCCAGGAGGAAGAGTAGGCCTGCTCCTTGCTATTCTTTGCCACTTACAGCTTCTCTCTGCTCTTATCACTCATCCATATTTCCTCCTTTGAGGTTCACTCCATCCATCTCTTTCACCCTAGCTAGATCCTTGTTGTTATCTACTAGCCACAAGAGGATTTTCCTTCCTCTCTCAAGGAGTTCAGCATTCTCTTTACTACATATTTATATTACATTTATTACATTACATATTACATATTTACTACATATTTATTTACCCTTACCCATCCTGGCCCATCTCCATTTGTCCTGATCCATATCTGTCTGCCCGACCCACAGAAGAAAGTGAGGCTGATGACTTTGCACAGCCCTCCCTTACTTAAATCCAACTCACTTACATGTCGTGGCATCACCTCTCTGATGTCATGGTTCTCTTCCGAGAACGAGGGACAAACAGCAGCCCTTATGCTTGACAACTTCAGATAGACGTGTTGATGTCTCCTCAAGCATCCTGGACTCCCAGTTTGTTAACCTCTTCAGCTTCCATGACCTTTACCTTCAGTTTCTCTCCATAAAGTGTTTTATCCATATAGAACTCTGAAATTTATTCTCTCTGATCACAGCCTACTCAACTTCTTCCATTTCTCCCGAGTCTTCTGATCTTTTTTAAGCTTGTCCTTTGTCAGACACTTTTTGGCCATCTGACTTCGGGCAAGTTATTTAACCTCTTTCAGCCTCAGTTTACTCTTCCGTAAAGTGGGAGTTGATACTAATAGCACCTACCTCAGGTTTGTCATGAGAATCAAATGATAATATTTGTAAAACTCTTTACAGTGCCTTTAAAGCACTGTATAGATGCTAGCTATTATTATTATTTTTAAATGTCTTATAATAATAGCTAACATTTATGTAGCACTTTACATATGCCTATTGTTTGTAACCCTGGGAGGGAGGTGCTATTATTATCCCCATTTTGCAAATTAGAAAATACACTGATAGAGGCAAAGCAACTAGTCTAGGGTCACATAGCCGGTAAATGTCAGAGGTAGGATTTGAACTCAAGTCCTTCTATCTCTGTGCCCTTTAGTCAAACAGTAAAGATTTATTAAGTACCTACTATGTAGCAAGCACTAGAGATACAAAAAGATGTGAAGGATGGTCCCTGCCCCCAAGATGCTTGCGATGTAATGGTGCTATACCACCTAACTCTCTGTGCTAGCTGTTATTATTAATGTCATCCACTCAACACTGTCTTTCCCTTTTGGTCAGGCCGTCATTTCCCCCTTTTGCAGTCTTGATCCTCTTGTTAACCATACTGTATATGTTCAACTTACACTGCCTTCTGCTTTCAAATACCTTGCTCTTGTTCTTTTGCTGCCTGTGTTTTGGTAAACTCCCAAATATGTTACTTCTCCTGCCTTCACTCCTATACTCGAGCTGCTAAACTCTGATAGACAGATTCACACAACTGTGCTGACTGAGGCCACAAAAAATTTGATATCTAACCTCGACTCACAGCTCCACAGTGATCTTTTTATTCTTCACTAATTAACTCTATCATACTACCCTCTGCGGTTGATCTAAACCTTGGCTTTGTTTGTGCAAAAATTTTTCAATTTAATGTAATCAAAATTATCCATTTTGCATTTCATAATGTTCTCTATCTCTTGTTTGGTCATAAATTCTTCTGTTCTCCATAAATCTGACAGGTAAACCATTCCTTGCGCTCTCAGTTTGCTTATGCTACCAGCCTGTGTACCCATTTTGACTTTATTGTTGGCCTTTTCTCAGTGCTTATCCTACTTCCTATGCCTGCCTCATTTGACACTCTTGACCATCCTCTCTTCCTGGGTACTCTCTTTGACTTTTCTTGACATTGCTGTTGTGATTCTCTTCCTACCTGATTGCTCCTTTCCAGGCTTTTTTGCTTATCGTCACCCATGTTCTTTCTCCTCTCTGTAATTTCTCCCAAGTCTCTGTCCTGGGCCTATCTCTCAATTTTCTTTATGCCTTCTCTGTTGGTAATCTCATCAGCTCCTGTGAGTTAAACAGGTTCTGTCTATGCAGATGACTCCCAGATCTCCCTAACTCTGAGGCTCCCTCCAGTCCCCACATTGGCCAACTGCTTTTTGGACCTAGGTTCAAATCCCGCTTCTAATTCATACTTACCTGTGTGACTTTGGACAAATCACATAGTCTTTCTGGGTCTCAATTTCTTCATCTGTAAAATGAGGGGATTGGACACCTCTGAGGTCCCTTCCAGCCCTAGATCCAAAGTTGTGGATTGTCCCATAGACACCTCAAACTCAGTATATTCATATTAGAGCTTATTATCTTCCCTGCTTTTTGAAGGCATCATCATCTTTCCAGTAAACACAGATCCACAGCCTTGGAGTCATCCTCAATTTTCTCCTTAACTCCCTATACCCAGTCTATCCCCATGACATAGTTCAAATTTCTTTCTTCTCTGTTCACACAGCCACCAGCTTAGTTCAAGCCGTCATCATCTCTCACCTGGACTCTTGCAACAGTGTGCTAACTGGACTCCCAGCTTCTCCTCTCACCTGTCCATCAGCTGCCTTGCTGCCCCCAAAACGTGTGCATTGAATTTTACAAGGAAGTAACAGTTGCCTTTTGTGTTCTCTTCTTGGTTTTTTGTTTTCTTCTGAGTATTTAAAAATGTTTTATTGATATTCTTTTGTCTTTTTGTATCACTGTCACTAACCACTAACACTGCCCCCCCACAAAAAAATTTTTTCTCTTGGAACAAATAAGTATAGGCAAGCAAAACTAATTTACTCTTTGACTATGCCTGAAAACGTGCGTGTCACTTTGCACCTCTGCTCCATCACCTCCCTGCCAAGAGGTGGGAAGCATGCTTCAACAGTATTTTAAAGTCATGATTAGTCATTGCATGGATCACATTTCAGTCTTTCAGACTTGCTTTCCTGCATACATTGTTGTAGTCATTGTATAAGTTATTCTCCTGGTTCTGCTGTCTTCAGTCTGCATCAGTTCATGATGTCTTTCCAGGTTTTCTCTGAATCTGACAGTTTACTTTTCCAGGGTTATTTCACTGTTCTTTGATATACTCTGTGTTCTAGCCAAACTTGGGTATTTGCTGTTCCCCAAATGGTACATTCTACCTCCTGCCTTAGACACTCTTAGCCCAGGAGCCACATCCTCTGCAAAGCCTTGCCTTAGAGCCCTCCTCAGATAATTGTATACATACTTACCTGTTGTTTTCCCTTTGGGGAGAGTATCTAAGTTCCTTGAGGGCTGTAACAAATTTTCATTTAATGTTTTTGTCTCTGGAGGCCAGCTTTGTGCCTTCCTTGAGTTTAGTAAGTGCTTCATTGCTTTGGAGTAATCCCTCCAGTTAGCACTTTCCCTTTCAAGAGAAAAAAAAACCAAGCAAACAAATAAAAAAAAAACCCTTGGTATTTACTCTTGTCTCCAACCTCCATTGACTGCGTACTGCTGCCCTTCAGGGTGGGAAACTGTTTCACCTTTGTGTTTTGTTTTGTTTTGTTTTGTTTTTTCTTCCACCACCATCATCCCTTATTCTTCATTAAAAGTGCTTAATAGATGTTTATTGAATTCTTGATCTGCAATAGTGTGAGTTAAATGTAGCCATCCGCATCTTTAAATCTTGGATTGCAAACTGTCTGGTGCCATTCATTCTGATGGCAAGTCAGCACAGGACTTAAAAAAGCTGTTCAGTAAATGCTGTAGCAAGCATTGCTCCACCTTCTCCATGCATTAAGAAGTGTGTCATTGTTTCTGTCATTGATTTATTTCCTACTTTTTCTAATACTTTATTAACTTTTTGGCTTTTGTTTTCATTTATTTTATTTTGTTGGTTTTTCTTTTATGTTTATATTAAATTTTTAGTGATGCCTTTTGGATTTTGGTTTGGTTTTTTTGTTTTTGGGTTTTTTGGGGGGGCTATCTCAGTTATATGTGTTATTGATACCTCATATATAGTTATATATGCTACTGACACCTCAAGCTGAACCCTCTTTGTAACAAAGGGGAACACTAAGATTACTTTTGAGCAAAGCTTACTTACCTGATTTTGGGGAAAATAGGCAACCCCAGAGGTTTGGATTCTCAAGAGACACAGCTGAGCCATCTGTCATTAAATCGTTCTCCTTCTGGATTTTAATGGGGTAAATAACAAAGTAAGCTAGGTATAAAAGAAGAATTGAAGGACCAATGCCACATTCCATAGAGGCTTGCTTCTTACCCGATGTGTGGGTTGCATGCCACAGATAGAGCAAGCCCATGTCTTGTTGAGCTTCTTGGGAAATTATGCATAAACACTGTCCGGCAAACTTAATGCTGTCTTTGTGATTGTTAAGCTGATCTGGGTAACAATCCAGCCAGTATAAGTAAGGCAGGCAAGCAGGCCAGAGCTAATGACTTCCCTTGACTGACTCATCTCCTCCTCTGCTTGCAGATTCTCACAAACACAAAGATAAACACAAAGATCGAGAACACCGACACAAAGAGCACAAGAAGGACAAGGAAAAAGACCGGGAAAAGTCCAAGCACAGTAATAGGTAAGAGTATCTTTGTCAGTAAGTGCAACACTGTTTAGATAATTGGTCGACAAGATCTTAGCTCACAGGAGTGCTAATTTCATGAGAATTTTAGGTAGGGCTGTTGTAAAAATAAACAGAGTTCTGTTTTATTCTCAGCTATCCCTTTACTCTAGAGTGGCTGATTAAGATGACCAGGATAGGAGTTCTGCTTTGTTAGCACATAGTAAGCCCTGAATAAGTGCTGTTGACTGACTACTCGGAACAGCCAGTGTTCTATATCTTAACTGTACCAAACCATTGCTTATGATGTCAGTTTCCTTGAACTATGGACATATATGCTATGAAGTCTTTACCTTTCTCAGTGAAAGAACATACATTCATTGTAATGTTCAAGATGAATAGCTCTTTGAAAATAGCAGATCTAACTGGTATTCCAGGAACCCTGAATATTTTACCTTTAAAATATCCTTTGATTTGGGGCCGTGGAAGGATTGGATCTTTCCGGGCCCAGCACTCTCTGGAATAGAGGGAATTAAACATCAAAAAGAATATTGCTTAATCTGACTACAACTTGGCATACTGATAGGGAAATTGAGGTTCAGCTAGAGCTTTGGAATCAAATTCCCACCAATAATAGGAAGACATTAGACCAGAAGCTAAGGGACTCGGGTTCTGGTCCCTGCTTTGGCACTCTTTTTCGTTATGTTTTGTTTGTGGTTTTTTTTTTTTAGCATAGTAGACTCTTAGTAAATTCCTTGAGCAGTGAAAGATTGTTTTCCCTCTCTTAAAATCCCCCAAATTTACTTAAATGTGATGGAGATGTCTTGAGGGCAGGAACAGTTTTACTTTTCTGGTGACTTCTCTGTGTTCTCAAGTGATTGTTACATCCATTTGTTATATAACATAAGATCTGAACTAAAACTGCTTCAGGGTAAAGGTCTGGTTGTTAGAAAGAGAGACTGATGGTTTTAAAATTGGATTTACGGGCTAATGAAAAGAAAACCTAGTGATCTTTTCTCTGTCTTCATCCTTCTTGACTTCTCTAAAGGGCTTTTGCTCTGTTGGTTACACTCCTCTCCTCGATATTCTTTTCTCTCTAGGTTTTAATAACATTGTTCTTTCCCCTCTCTCTTTATATCCTTTACTGGATTTTTATCCAGGCCACACCCACTAACCATGAGTGTCCAACACTCTGTCCTGGACCTTCTCCTTTCCCTTTATTGTATTATTTCACTTGGCAACCACATCAGCTCCCGTGAGTTCAGTTATCATCCCTGTGTGGATGATTCCCAGGTCTATATATCCAGCCCTAACCTCTCTCCTAAGCTCCAATCTCAACTCACCAATTGCCTTTTGTACATCTCAAACTATACATCCCTTAGGTATTTCAATTTCAACATATCTAAAATAGAATTCAATTATCTTTCCCCCAAAATTCTTCTCTTCTGAAATTTCTTATTACTTCCTCTCAATTACCACTTCGATATCTTCCTCAGCCTCATTCATACTCACTGCACATATCCAAACTGTCTACCAATTCTTGGAGTTTCTACTTTTACAGCATCTCCCATATGAAGTCCCCTTCTCTGTACTCACACAGAAGCCACCTTGATGTAGGCCATCATCATTTCATACCTGGACCGTTGTAATAGCTTTTGGTTGATCTCTCTGTCTCAAGTCTTTGTACACACCAGTTCGTTCTCTGACTGCCAAAGTGATTTCCTTTTTTCTTTTTTGGGGGGGAGGGAGGAGTCACAGTTTAACAGTAATCAACAGAAACATTTCAAAATACAAAGAAGAGGATCATAGAGTAAACTTTGAGTACATACAGTTTTCAAAGTGTATATTAAATTTAGGGATGTTGCTTGTTCTTAACAAACCTTGTGGTAACAAACTTGTCCTATTGGTCACTTTAATGGTTTTATTTTTTCCTGTGGATTTTTAATGTTTTATTGATACTCCTTTATTTTATTTTTTTGCATGTCTGTCACAATCTGCTGACTCACCCGCTGCTCCCCATAGAAGCCCTCCCTTGAAACAAATAAGTATAAACTAAATCAATGACCTGGCCATGTCTAGAAATGGGAAGCGTGCTTCATCATTGTCTTCTGAAGTCATGATTGGTCTTTGATTTGATCAGAGTTTGGACATCTTTCAGAGTTGTTTTCTTTTATATTACTCTGGTCAGCATGTAAATTGTTTTGCTAGTTCTGCTTATTTCATTGCATCAGTTTATTCAGGTCTTCCCAGTTTCTCCTAATCTGTCATTGTGATCATTTTTAGAATGTAGTAGTAGTAATTTTTTATTCTGTTCATGTGCCACGTTTTGGTTATCTGTTCCCTCAGGTTGATGGGTGTACCCTTTTCATTTCCAATTCCTTAATATAACAAAAAGTCCTTTCCACATCTCATTCCTTTCTCTCAATCTTTGATATCTTTGGGATATGTCTGTAATAGTAGGAATTCCGCATATACTCTTCTGCTGACAGATTCCCTTCCAGTAGCTTTTGGAAGTCAGAAGCACAATACGTGGAGAGGTAACAGGGTTCTTTTTTAAATTCAGTTTTATTTTATTTTCAAGTCCACATTATTTTCCCCCCCCACTCCACCAGTGAGAAAACAAGAAAAACAAAACCCATCACAAACATATATATTGAAGTAAAATAAACCCTCCTCCCCCTCACCCCCCCAATATGTCTCATCCAAACTCTGAGTCCGTCACTCCTCTGTCTAAAAGGTAGTGGCGCGTCTCATCACGAGTCCCCTGGAATCGTAGTTAGTGGTTATATTGATCAGAGTTCCTAAGTCTTACAAAGCGGTTTGTCTCTACAGTATTGTTATTGTGTAAATTGTTGTAGTTCTGCTTATTTCACTTTGCGTAAGTTCATACCAGTCTCCCCGAGTTTCTCTGAAATAATCACCTTCATCATTTTTCACAGCACAGTAGTATTCCTTTACATTCACATACTTTAACTTGTTCAGCTATTCATCAGTTGATAGATAACCTCCTCATTTTCTAATTCTTTGCTATTGCAAAAAGAGGTGCTCTACATAGCTTTGTTTATATTGGGTCCTTTTCCTCTTCATTTAGTCTCTTTGGGGTATAGACCTAGTAGGGATATTGCTGGGTCAAAAGGTAGGCACAGTCTAATAGGTTTTGGGGCATAGTTCTAAATCACTTTCCAGAATGATTGTTCAAAGTCATTTTTAAAGTACAGGTCTGACCAAGTCACTCCCCTATTCAGGAAACTCCCAGGGACTCTCTAGTACTTCTAGGATCTAATATAAAGTCCTCTGTCTGAGCTTAAAGAACTTTTTCAACCTTTCCAAGATTATACTCCACTCCATGCACTGTAAAGATCCAAAAACATTGGCCTTCTTGCTGTTCCTTATACACAGCACTCCATCTTGCAACTCTGGGCCTTTTAGTGGCTGTCCCTTGTGCCTGGAATGCTCCGTCTGCTTGCTAGCTTAGCCTCCTTCAATACTTAGCTCAGCTGAGGTTACGCCTTCTGTTTACATACATCTGTATCTGTGTCTGTATCTGTATAGATGTATCTTGTATACACATGGTTGTTTGCATATTGTCTTCCCCATTAGAATGCCGCTCTTTGAGAGCTGGGATCATGTTTTTGCCCTTCTTTGAATCCCCAGTGCTTAGCACACAGTAACTACTCAGTAAATACTTGGTAATTCATAGTGAAAAGGCCTATTGGCAGTTGCAGTGGCAGTCAGGGGTATGTTTAGAATACATATGGAAACCTGAAGCAAGGGGTGCCCAATAGTAGCAGCAGTCATGTTTTTCCCATCTCCCACCCCTGGGCATTCTAGCAAGGTGCTGGATCTTGCCTTAGAACCACTGTGTAGACCTAGCTTATTTGTCATGGGTGATTTCAAATGAAAATTTGATATCTTAATCCATTCTTGATTCTATGACTGATCCAGAGGGACATCTTTACTCTTTTACCTTTTTTGTATCATTGATTAGAAATTGTTCTTTTTTCTTCTCATTATGGGTGTCTGTGAAGTCATGTACTGTTAAATGACCACTGTGCTCATATCACACCCAGGAAATCATCCCCACTTCATAGATGGTTCTAGACCTTGAAAGTCATTGTAACCCTCATTTTGCTTTTAGCTACTACCAACTACCACTTCTCATTAATTGAAATTCTTGACTATCTGGGATCCAAGTCCACTCTTGACTTCAGGTCCCTTTGACATTATGACTACCGCTTCTAGTGGTATGTCTGCCTAAGAAATATTGGTCTCCTACTCTCACCTCTGTCTAGTGGCCCTAGAGGCCCTGCTTCTCTGCATACCCCATTCTGCCACCATTTGTTCTTTACTATCTCACCTCATGTTTTGTGGCCTTTAATTGTCTTGTCTCCCTCTGTCTATTTCTCCAGACCCTTACCCTTTGAGATTCTTATGTTATTCTAATGCCTAGACATCCCTGGTTTCTACCTGCATTGTTGACAGTTCCCAGATAGCACGTCTTAGAGAGTCTTAAATTTATTTAAATATTTCCTTCACAGTTCAACAGTACATACCTGCATCTTCTCAAGCTTAGGCCCGAGCAAGGTTAAGTGACTTAATGACTTAATCACATAATGACCTAGTTAGGGCAGAATTGGGATTTGAACCCTAGTCTTCTCCTTACTCCTTGCCCCGTGCTCTTTCCAGTGCTTCACAGTCTCTGCTGTCCATACCAAGAAACTCTTCCACTTTACAATGTGTGGTGTGCTTTGGGACTGAGTACCTTCAGTTTCATTCTACTGAGAAGACTGTAGTCTATACAAGTATCGTATCAGTGTGTCATAGGTACATCACAGTTGGCAGGCTACCTTCAAAAACAACTCCCATTCTCGTCAGAAACACCATGTTTCCAAAGTGCCTCCGGCTCAAAACTGGAGTCATCTTTGACTCCTTTCTCTCGTACCTTTTGTACATAAATTTCTCCAGTAAGTGGTTACTCCTGCTACCTTCATTTCCCTCATCAGCCACTCCCTCCTTATCTGGCACGATCTGTCTTTCATCCTCACTGTTCTACTGAAACTGCTCTCATTAAGATCACCAGTCACTGCCCTCTAGGCAAAATTTGTCATCTTTTCTCTCTCATCTTCCTTGACTTTTGCACCCTCCCCTTACCTCTGCCTTCCTTTCGTTTCTGTGACTGTCTTCATCCTCTATCTAGCCTGGGCATCCTGTAAGGCTCAGCGACTGACCCCTTTATTCTTTCTTCTTTTATGCTTTGTTCCCCCAGAATTAAATCTATACTATATCTATGTGATTGACTTCCAAATCTATATGTCTAGCCCTGATGTCATTCCCTCCTCAGTCTCATATTCCTCATTGCCCATGCCTCTTCACTTGAACCATGGGATTTCAGAGCTGAAAAGGAATGTAATTCAGTGCCTTCATTTAGTAGATAAGGAAAACTGAATCACAGCGTGGTGTGACTTGCCCAGTGTTCTATATCTTGCTGGGGGACTAAAACTAGCACCCAGGTTGCTTAGGACCTAAACCATTATACTTTCTTCTACAGTGGTGTTGCCTTATGTCCCCAACAATCGACAAAATTTGTGTTGAGGCACATTGGATATCCATACCGTGTTGCATGTGAAAGTTTAAGATACAGTCTATCTGCAAGGTGCTTACAGATCAGGTGGGAAGTGGACAAATACTTACATGAAATAATGAATAAAAGAGATAAGATCATGTATGATAAAATGCTAATTATTGTGGTTCCTACAACAAATATAAAATGAGGAGAAGGAAACATGTAAAGTATACTATTGTTAAATATTGAACTGCAATGTGCTATCATCCTCTTATAACTTATTCCACTATGGGGCAATGTAGATGTGACTTCTGAGCTAAAAGTTTAATTGCACTCTGATTTTATCTACCCCGTTAGCACAATTCTAGTGCCTTCCCCCTTCCCCTCTCCTTCCAGATAGCAAGGTTACAAGTTTCAACATTAGTGTCCTTTATACCATTCCTTGTTTGTATCCGATTTCGTTTTCAGACAGATTCAGGGCTATGACCTACTCAGAGTTTTAGTGCCTTTAAATTGCTAGGAGTTATAACCAGAGGGTTCCATCAAGTAAAAGTTAAAGGGTTGTTGGAATTGGAGCATTTAGCTTGTTTACCTGGAAGCACTGGGAAAATTTAGCCCCATGTCTTTTCACTCGTGCGTAAATTTGGTGAGCAAGTAAGCTCTCTCTCTCTCTCTCTCTGTCTCTCTCTTCACATGAGAAAGCTTGAGCTTGCTGAACAAAATGATGTGGGTTGAAGAAAAAAAAATTTTTTTTCCAAAATTCCTAATGTTTTTACCTCCTCTAGCAAAGCACCTTTTTGCCACAAAGCAAATGTGTTATTTCGTGTGCCAGTGAAATTAATTTTATTTCTCTTAGCAAAATGATTGGCCAGGTTGATTCTTATAAGAGTTTTGGGTTTCTTAAAGTTCACTTTTGTTTTGGATAAGGGAAACAATAGGAACTTTTTAGTCACCCCTGACAACATCTATCATCACTTAGTTTCCTTCTAAGATTTAGTATGTTCACTAGCAGAATGTGAAAACTAAATCCAGTCTTGTCCATCTCCTTATTCGGCTCCTTTGGCTGGTGTGCAGTTACGTGGTTAACAAGAGGAAGAGTCTCGCACTGGAGTGTTGGCCACATTGGTGCTTGTTTCTGTAGCTAAACCCCTTTTGTGGCCCTAGGCTTTCTGTCCTTGTTGGCTTTCACTAAGGAGCCACACAAAAAGAGACACCTTTCTTTCCACTAGGGAGCAGCAACGTGTTATATTTAATACCCAGAACAATAAGGTAGCAAAAAAAACAAAAACAAAAAACCGACAGAATGGGCTTCATAGGACCCCCGATTCAGAAGTCTCTTCTCTCCCTTTCTGCTGCTGAACTCCATTACTGATACAGAGCTAAAAGTACCAAACAGTTCTCTAGTTACCACCTTCTACCACTCCTTCGTAATTGAAGTTCTTGATTATTTGGGCTCCGAGTCTGCTCCTGGCTCCTTGCTCAGGTTTGACATCATGATTACCATCCCCAGTGGTATCCCTAAGAAATCTTGACCTCCTACTCTCACCCCAGTCTAGTGGATGTTAGAAGCCCTGCTCCCAGGCCCTATTTGACCTCTGCATATCCCAGTCACTCTGCCACTGACCCTTGTCCTATTCCACCTCACCTTTTGTGGCCTTTGATTGTCTTGTCTCCTTCTGTTTCTCCAGACTTTTTCCTTGAGATTCTTATGCTGCTCTGCCACCCAGACATCGCACCTGCACTGTTGACACTTCCCAGATCCCACCTCTTAAGCGATCTAAAATTTACTTAAAATATCCCCTTCACAATTGAATAGTACATACCTGTACTTTCTCAAAACAAATCCAGTGGGCTCCCATTATATTTTTAAATGCTGAAGACTTCACATTTATATGAATATTGGGACGTGGACAGTTTTTAAATGTTCTGTCTGAGGTGTTTCTCCAAAAATTCACTTTCTGGGAGGATGAGATATTATTCTTCAACATGTGCTTTCAGTCTTCTTATGTTGAACATGTCCAGAAGAGACTTAGAGGTCATCTGGTTCCACTTCTTCATTTGCAGAGGAGCCCAGAAAGGTTCAAACATTTCCCAAAGTTGTATAGGTAGTGAGTAGCAGATAGAGGCTTTGAACCTACCTATTCTTATGCCAGAACTAGTGTTGTTCCTGCTATATCAGTGATGCCTCAAGACATCAAATACTTAAAAGTGTCATGTTCCCTGTCCTGGCTGTACACAGTAGAGTGTGCTAGCATCTCACTCATTCACGAGGGAGTCCAGCAACAACTGGACCCCCAAACTGCCTTCCTTTGGTAATTCTGCCCACTATCAAGATGGTTTCCAAAGATACAACTCATTTTCATAGCCTAAGTAAAACAGAATTAGGAAGGCAGAGCTACAGCTGGACGAATAATGAACCCTAAGGACAATTAGGAAAAAAACAAACCCAAAATGATCATTATGCTTGACACTGCTGCCTCCTTCCTAATTGCCATTGTATATTCATTTATTTATTTGAACAACTCAGAAACATTAATTTCCCTTGTGATTTGACCTAGCAAAACTCTAAGAAACAAAATATAGAGACCCTTTCCCAGATTGTGGTCATTACCAAGCCAAAGTGGTTTGTGACAAATGACCCCCAAGTTGTTTCATGAGTTTTCAGAATAGCTTTGGTATACTGTTCTTCCTTCCTCCCTGAGGAGGGCCATTTTATGTACATCTTTTGATAAGAAATATAAGCAATAAACTGGTTACTGGACCAAAACTCAATGAGGAAAAGGCACCTGATAAAATAACTATCTTAAAGAGCTGCTTTTCTCATATGCTAAATCAAAAAATTTTTTATTTGGGGGAAAATGTTGCTAAATGTAAGGGAAATGTTTTGTTTTCCATCCTTTCCCCCTCTTTTTTTGAAAGAGAGAGGTGCGGTGGTCACAAAAGGACTAACACACGAGAGAGATTTTGTTTTGGCCTGGCTTTAGTTCATGTTGCTCATGCTGCTTGTGCACCAGCTCCCAGGCACCAAGTCTTGAACTTGTCACAGATGACAAGTCAGTGGGGAGCTAAGAAGAGAAGAAAGCTGGTCCTTTGAGGTAGTGAGGGCTGAACTTTTTGGTTACTTTGGCAGTACGTAGCTGTACTTTCAGAGTGAGAAATGTGGGCATGTTGGGAGACAAGGTCCCCTTTTGAAGTCTGCGTTGTAAGGATGAGGGGAGGAATATTTTATGAGCTGAGATTAAATATTTGTTCCTTGGATTTGGGAAATGTTTCTGAAAGTAATAACACTTAAGAGGATGTAAGTGTAATTTCCTATTCTGATCCCTGTGTTTTAGACCATAAGAGAATAGATTTAGCATTGGAAGAGACCTTAGGGGTCATCTGATCCTATTCCCTTGTTTTATAGATGAGCAGACTGAGGCTCAGAGGTGTGATTACTACCAAGTCAATGACAGGTAGTGGGGAGCAAAGCTGGAGCTGAACCTAGATCCTCTGCCTTTAAATCCAACACTGCCCACTCTACCAACTATGCCTCTTCCCTCTGTACCTTGCTCTAGACCCTTGGGAAGGAAATCCATAATTTCACCTGTTCTTCCCTGTCATATTCCTTTAAGTATTTGGTACAACTAGTGGCAGTGGGAAATATCCTGGGGATATGGAAAATTACTGAGGCTCATTAAACTCATCAATCATTTCTCATTTCTGTTGACATGTGTGGGACCCTAGAAAAGGTCTCAAGGGACTATGAAGTCCTAAACAGGGAACAAAAGGATTGGGGGATACTGGTGGCGTTTTCATCACTTTTCCAATTGAAGTTTAAGATCTTGGGTGAAAAAGGAGGCTATGGTAGGTTGAGTAGGAATAATACTTCAGATGTTTATATACTAATGTATAGAACGCAGGCAATAAATAAGTGAGTGTGAGGTTTTAACCATAAGGTAAATGCAGATAGGACTTACTTAGATTTGGCGAGATAGCATTAATGACCATAATATATCTTGCTATAGTAGATACAAATGCCTTATTCAGAAGAAGCATATCTGATTAACACAGTGAAAAATTAACTTGTTTGCCAAAAAAAAAAATTTTCCATTTGTGTGAAAATCCATAACTCTACTAAGCAAGGAGGACCAATAGAGAGTATTTTGGTCACCATAAAAAGAGAGAGGGAGAAGTTATATAATCTTACATTGGTACCTTGTGACTTGGTAGTAAATCTGGGTTCCTGAAGGCTATTCTGGAAGGTTCTAATAAGCTGTAAAATCTTTGAGTGTAAACTAAAGACAGATTGTGTGTTATCTGAAGATCACTCTCGCTAAATTGGAGGGGCCTGGGGCAGGTAGGTGGTGCGGTGGAGAAAATGCTGGGTCTGGAGTCCAGAAGACTCTTCATGAGTTCAGATCTGCCCTCAGACACTTAACTAGCTGTGTGACCCTGCGCAAGTCACACAACCCTGTTTGCTTTAGTTCCTCGATCTGTAAAATGAGTTGGAGAAGGAAATGGCAAACCACTCCATCTCTATAAAATGAGATTGGACTTTTAAGATCCCTTCTGCCTCTAGATCTATGACTTCCTGTGACTATGAGCTGATAAAAATGTGACTTGGTTTGGTAAAAGTTTGAAATTGCAGAAGGCAGAAGAAGCAACGAGAGGAACTGCTACTACTCTGGCCCTAATTCTGACCTAGAAGATGGAACTAACCAGTTGTATTGTAGAATTGACAGGAAGCTGGGATGGGGCAGGAGGTAGGGGAAGACTGACAATGTCATTATGTTAAAATTAAAGGATGTGTTACCTTTCTGTTGGTGACCAACAGACTAACTTTTGATTTAATTACATTTTCTTTTTTATTATGAACTTAATTATCAACAAACGTTTAGAATCAAAACAAAACCAAAAAAATGCCATGTATGAAAATGTGAACTTCTGTTACATATAGTTTGTTTTAAAAGCGCATATTCTGGGGCAGCTAGGTGGCGCAGTGGATAGAGTACTGGTCTTGGAGTCAGGAGGACCTGAGTTCAAGTCTAGCCTCAGACACATAACACTTACTAGCTGTGTGACTCAGTTGCCTCACCAAAAAAAAAAAAAAGGAAGTGCATATTCAGCTTTAAATGGTAATTGCTGTTTCTGTGACTCTGAATGTTTTTTCTTTTGTATATTTAATGTTTTATTAATGTACCTTTTTTTTTTAACATCCATCATTTCCCACTAACTTCCCTCCCTTGTAACAAATAAAGTAGTCAAGCAAAACAAATCAGTACATTGGCCATGTCCAGAAATGTGTCTCATTCCAAATCTCTGTTTTATTTCCCCCTCTCCCAAGAGGTGGAAAGTATGTTTCATCATGCGTCTTCTGAAGTCATTATTGGTCGCTGTGTCAGCCATTCTGAAGCCTTTCAAAGTTATGGCTCTTTGCATTATTGTGTTCATCACGTAAAAGTTCTCTGGATCTTGCTTAGTTTGCTTAATAACAACTCCTAGAATCCTTCCCAGGTTTCTCTCAATTCTTCATTATTGGTCATTTCTTTAACAATACAGGTATCTATTACCTTCATATTCCACAATTTGTTCAGCCATTCTCGGGGAATGTGTTTTTGTAATAGGGTTTGTATTTAGTTGTGGCAAAATCTGTAATTTTTTTTTTGAATAACCTTGTCAGCCAAGTATGAATGGCTAAGAAGGGAGACACTAGGCAGGATCAGACACGTATGCATTTAATTGGGGAATTGATTTCTAAAATGAGTGCATGATCAGCTGCAACTCGAGAGGGATTAGAGCCTCTCAGATGAAATTCTGAGGACACATAGCAAACAAGTCCGTTGAGGGCAAAAAGGGGTTGAAACCGATGTGTCTTAACAGGGAGTTCTCTTTTTTGCTCAAATTCAAAAAGGAATTTGATGAAAGTGGAGGTTAAGTAACAAAAGAGGAATACAAAAAAGTATGACAAGCGCATAAGATGGCATGTAGAAGGCTCAAGCATAGTATGATCTGAGACTTGTAGAAAGTGCTACCGATGGCAAGAAAGCCTTTGGGGGAAAATGTCTGAGGCATGAAGAAGAACGAGGAAGAGAGGCCCACAGCCTGGGGTAGAGAAGCAATGTTAATTGACAACAAGCAGATTCAGCCTCGTAGATGTAACTGAGACTTGCTGGAATTTGAATATGGCAGTATCAGACAGATATGATCTTTCAAAAAGGAATAAATTTGCTAAACAAGGCTCTGGAGTAGTGTTTGTGCATTAAGATGGTGTACCCCTGCGAGGAAATTAAACTGGAGAAGGGAGTATAGTGAAACACAGTTAGGTAAGGATCAGTGGAGAGAGAAACAGAAGGGATATTATATTACAGGGGCAGTATAGTGCAGCGTGCTGGGGTAGAAGGGATAAATAGATATTGAGATGAAAAGCAAATCACAAAGCTGATACAGAGGGTTGATATAGTAGCATTGGGGCATGTCAGTTATTGAAACATCTTTTGGAACACTCTGCTAAAAAATCAGACAAAAAGCAACTGATTATATATCCTTAGAAATAATTTTTCCCTCAAAATATGAAGGAAACAATGAAGGGATTTGATTCTGATGAAGAAGAGGAAAATAATTGCTGGAGTAGAAATGATAGGAATTATAAGAGGAAGTGGCTATCTTATTTTAAGTAAGGATAGGCCAGTTGAACCTCATCTGATAATGTATATTCTACGTTTGAGGGAATGGATTTCAAAGATTTCAGAGAAAGAATAGGTAGGCTTACATGACTTAAGCGTCACTAAAGGAAGCTGACTTAAAAGGAACGTCACATTCTCAAGCACAGATTTCTGATGATATAGCACAGATTTTCCCGATCAGGATGAAATGGGATGCCATCTACAGAAACCAATGTGGAATGCATTGGGAACTCATCAGTTCAGTCCACTTTTAAAGACTAAAAGGTAGATGCCAGGACGGCTACTTTAGATGAATACAGAAGAAGGGAATGGTTCTGGAAGAATTATGTCAGAAGAGCTGATCCTGGCCAGATTCCATGTAGAATAACTTCCTTGTGTTACCTTACTTTCCATTGATTCTGCATATGTTCATATATGCTCTTCTTGTCTCCCTCATTAGACTGTAAACTCCTTGGGAGTATGAATTGTTTCATTCATTGTACTTACACCCCCAACACTTTAGTGCAGTGCCTGGCCCTTAGTAGGTATTTAATACATACTTGTTGATTTGATTGATTGATTCAGTTCTGAGGGTGGCATTTAGGAAGAACACTGACAAGGTAAAGCAGGTCCAGAGAAAGCCCTTGAAACCATGTCATATGAGAAAGTTGTCAAAGTGGAAGAGACATTCAGCCTTGAGAAGAGAAGATTTGGCAGGAGAAGAAGAGAGCTATCTTCATGTATTTAAAGAGGATGAAAGTTCCAGTTTTGCAAAAGTGTTCTCAGAGATTTTGTTTATGATATTGAAAAACTACAGATTACGTCCAATAGAAATGTGTACCGTAATGATTGGGGAACAACCAAATGAGCTATAGCATGTCGGTGGTATGGAATACTATTGGTTCATAAAAAGACAGATATGAAGAACACAGAGAAATGTGGGAAGTCACGCAAAATGATGAGTGAAGAAGGAATGAGGACTGGAATTGAATTAAATAATAGCAAAATCGGATGAGTACACAGATGAAAGAGATGTTGGAAAAGATTGCAAACAAAAAAGATGTTATTTTGTTCAATTTATATTTATGTAGCTTCCTTTTAATTAACTGTAAATAGATTCTATTTTATGGCTCATGTATGACTTCACTGTTTTTAATTTGTTGGTGGTTATGATAGTTTTAAAACCTTTTTCAAAAAATATTTGAAAGGCTGTCATGAGGAAGAGGATGTAAATTTATCTTGTCTGCAAAGGGAGATTGTGGCTTAATATGAGGAAAAACTGAAATGAACTGCCTCAGGGGGTAGCTCTTCATCCCTACAGGTCTGCAAGTGGCCGCTGGATAACCACTTGACGGTAAAAACAGTAAAGGATATTCCTGCTCAAATACAGATTGGATTCTGAGCTCCCTTCCAACTCAGAGCTTCTTTGATAAGTAGAACTATTTAACTTCAGTTTTACATTCATCTTTTCTCTTAAGAAGAGTAAACTTTAGACAGGAAATGGTAGGGCAAAGATAATTGAACTAAATTGGAGCCCAAGATAGGCAAAGAAACAGAGTAAACAGTAATTCTAAATGAGGTCCATTCTCCTTGCCCAGTGTCTTGAAAGAACTTAGGAATGTGACTATTAATAATAATAGCATATTATTTAGAAATTCATATATTGCTTATAATTTAAAAATTTGCATGTTGCTTACATATATCATAAGGTATATACATATATCCCTTAGAGTTTATCCCCATTTTTCAGATAAGGAAACTGAGGCTGAGAGATGTTTAAGGACTTGCCCAAGGTCACATAATGTCTGAGGCAGGATTTGAAGACAGTCTTTACTGACTTCGAGTTCGATATTCTGGCCTACTGTACCATGCATGCTGCCAGGATTTGGTGACCCGTGAGTAATTTCGGATAACAGGACCTTCTTTCTCATTTTGGCACAGTTTCAGGTTGTTTCAGGCTGAGCAGTACAGTGTGTACAGCAGTGCACTAACAGTGTGACCCTGGACAAATCACTTAACCTTTATCTGCCTCAATTTTTTTATCTCTAGAAGCTCTGTCCAAGGGGGTTTCACTAGGTGACCTCTAAGGTCCTTTCTAGCTCTAAACAGATGATCTTTACTATTTTCCTTTCTAAAGTGCTCAGAAACGGTCTTTTAGTAATATGGTATATACTTTTGCTGGAGAGCCACTTTAAGCCCAGAGTAATTTACATCTTTCCCCTTCAAGCAAACTTTTTTTTTTTTAATTTTACCTGGTTCCAGTCTTATGTTCTTAGCATTTCGGTTCTAATCCCTCTCTAGTGCGGCCCCCCCCCCCCCCCGCCCCGCCATGACATTTACATAATAGGTGCTCACATAACGTTTACTGAATGAATGAATGCTTGCTCTCCAATAGGGTTGGTAGAAAACAATATCTGGGGTTTGCAACTGGCCTTCCAAAAAGAGTTCTGTGATATCCCTATACCAACTTAGACTTCTTCAGACTGTTGTTAAGGTGAGGGATTATGATGTCTCACATTTATGTAAAAGTTCAGCTTACAAAAACTCTGTAGGTAAAACAAGTTGGACAGAATAACAAGAACTTGCTTGTGTCTTTCTGTGTGCTAGCTCACCTTTAGGTTTGTCTAGTCATTCAAATCAGGGTCTGTAGAAATTGTCACTTAGTCCACAAACTCTTATTAAGCTCTTACTGTCCACCAGGCACTGTGCTAATCTCTGGACGCAGAGGAAGGCAGAAGATAGTCTTTGCTCTCAAAGGAGTGCAGTCTAATGGAGACAGCGTGCAAACAGCTATGTCCCAAGAAGCTATATTTGGGATACATGGAGATAATTAACAGAGGGAAAGCACTAAAATTAAGGGGAATTGGGAAAGGCTTCCTGTAGAAGGTAGGGTTTTAGCTGGGGCTTGAAGAAAGCCAGGGGAACAAGGGTATCCAAGAGGTGGAAAATTCTGGGCATACAGAAGAGCCAGTGAACATGCCTAGAGTAGGGAGATGGAGTGTCTTGGGCTAGGAACAGCAAGGAGGCCTGGTTCAATGGATCACTGGATCACAGAGCATATGGAAGAGTGTATGGTGTCAGAAGACTGGAAAGGCAAGTAAGAAGACTAGAAAAGTAGGGAAATTAGGAAGTAAAATGTCTTCATTTTTGTTTTTATAATATTATCAGTGCCTTGTATACAATTGGTGCTTAATAAATGTTGTATTGAAATGAACCCATAGATAAATTTCTCCTTTCCTTGCCCTTTTCTTATCACCATTTCTCTTTATTCCCTCCTTCTCACCCATCCTCAACTAACTAGAGAAGAAGTCATGGTCGTTTTTCTCCATTACTGATGCATTTGACCATCATAATTATAGAGCCATATTATGCTTTGTAGAATGGATTTGGGGGTTTATTTATTTCCCGGTGCTTCAATCTTGTAAACATGAACGTTTTAGGAGGGTGTCTTTTTCTCTTTCTCTATTTCAGAGTGTTGATTTCTCATTCTCTGCTAGTGCAGTGTATCTTGCCTCCAGGCAGAAATGAAATCTGAGCCAAGCATCCAGCATCTGTGCACAGCTGGTAGTCCAATGTTTTTTTTGGGGGGGGTTTCCCCTCTGGGTTTATAATACTGAGTAGGTGGGGTAATTTCAGATCCCATCAAAAAGTGAGACTAATAGGAAAGTTTGGGGAATACCATTATCTGCATTTAAACCTTTTTCAACTGTAGCAGGACCTGATTGGCATTCTGAAAATATGCTTGCCTTCCAAATCAATTTTATGTTTTATATATAAAATATTTTATATATTTTATATTTTTAAGCATTTCCAACTAGAGTGGGAGGTTTTTTTGAGGGAAGGAAACAAGGTTCTAGATTTCCTGATGTTTCCTACTACATAGCCTCAAATATTTGTCCTCTGATATCTATAGTGAGCCTATGTTTCAGAATGGCCGTAGATGACCTTACATTCCATTTGAATCTATTTCAGGTGTGTGGCATCTAGTAAACTCAAGTGGTAGAATTAGCATAAAGAAAAGGGTGACATCTCCCCAACTATTCATGACTCCCCAGATGTCCTGAATTTGTATTCTGATTCTGCTCTGTACTGATCAGAAATTCCTTGATACTTTGGAAGTTAAGGGGATTGCTTATTCAACTTTCTTGAAAATTAGATCCATTTTAAAGCTTTTACCTGACTTTGTAGTTAATTCCCTGTCTTCTGGCATCAACTTTGACCGTACAATTCCCCACCAAGGGTCAATTCCTGGCTTCATCTCTTGTAGGCAAAGCCTGGACCAAAGGAGACACATTACCAAAACTACATGAACATGCTTCTCACTGGGGTGCAGTTTTCTATCTCACATGAAGTGTTGGGGGAGGAAGAAGCATTGTTATTCCACATTACTGCCAGCGCCACCCTTTTATCGCAAAATCAACTTTGGAAAGAACTATAGAAGTCATTGAATCCAATCCATGCTTCAAGTGGAATCATCCCCTACTCAATATCCTTGACAAGTGGTCATTCACGATTACGCCCTAACCCCAGCCTTAGTAAGTCAATGAAGCAAGTGTTTATTATGTACCTGCTGTGTGCCAGATAATGTGCTAAGTTCTGGGCGTATAAAGAAAGGAAAAACATGGTGCCTGCCCTCAAAAAAGAGCTCACCTCTTAACGGGGAGATGACATGCAAACAAATGTACTCGTAGGAGATGTATAAGGTGTGAATGGGAGAGAACTTCAGAGGGAAGGCAATGGCTGGGAGAGGACTGAGAACGGCCTTTTTATAGGAGGCAGGATTTGAGTTAAGTCTTGAAGAAGGCCAAGGAAACCAGGAGATGGAAGTGAGGCAGGAGAGCATTGCAGGGATGGGGAACAGGCAATGAAAAGGCTTGAAGTCTAGAATTTACTGCTCCTTTAGATAAGTCTGTTCCATTGTGTGGTCGCTATGCTTGTCAGAAGTTTTTTCTTTTATATTGCAACAAATTCCATCTTATCTACAGCTTCTCTTCATTGTTCCTAGCTCTGTCCTCGGGGGCCAAGTGTAAGGTCAGCCGGGTCACTACCAGTCTTGGGGAGAGTGGGAAAGGGAGGGATGGGCCACAGGACACCTCACGCCCTGATTACAGATTAGCCTAGATTGGGCTCTTCATGTTTTCTTTATTTCTCTTACTTGACCAATATCTGGTATAACTGGTGAACAAATGGAAACTTAAAAAAAAAAGCTTTGTGTCTTTTTTCAGTAGCCTGTTTGCACTCATGTGCTTATGCACACTTTGATTGCAATTGAATGTTAAATGGCTGTTGCCTATGTTCTAATAAAGCAGGCAAGCATTGGGAGAATTAGCTTCATTAAGTCAGAGGAGTAAGTGGAGTGGAACTTAAGGAAGAGGGAGTCTTATGGGATCTAGCGCCCATTTAGCAACCATTTGCAGTTCTGGTGGAAGGAGCAGGATGAAAACTGTCTCAGAGATCTTGAAATTTTATTTTCAGCAAAAAAATACAACTTTTAAGTGAGCTAACAAATCTTGGTTCCTTTGTTATCGGATCTCCCATTTCCCTCCCTCCACGGGAAATATTCTTGACTCTGAGAATGCTCTCAGAAGTAATGTGTGCAAGACCCACTTTTAAGCCTAATGTACATTATTAACATTTTCTCCCTCACTTTCTTAAATCTAGACAATCAACAAAATAATAAATCAAGCCCTGATTTGTAACGTTTGTTGTTTCTGAGATGTGAATGTTCCTACTGAAAATTTAACAAATGGTTCTCTGAGCTGGTTCAAGCTGGCTCTAGCACACCCTTGGGAAGAACCTGAAGATAAATGAAATGAAAGTATTTGAAAATCATAAAGTATCAACAAACGTGACTAGACATTTTCCTCTCTCTGTGCCATCTCTTAGATCTTCTACCACCAGCTTAACTTTATTCTTGGAACTTAGTTTGCTGACTGTTTTGGAGGCAGTGTGGCCTGGTAGAAAGAGCACCCTTGAGTTCAGGGGACTATGGTTTGAATCTCAGCCTTTCTGCTTACAAATGGTATGGTCTAGGCAAATCACTTAATCCCTCTGTACTTGTCTGAAAGGGGGACAATTATACTTGCACATTGCCATACAGCCTCTTCCACTGTTTACCTCCCAGAGTTGTGAGGAAGGCACTTTTTAAATTGTAAAGTATTTTGTATAAATACATGAGTTATTCATCTTACTGCAGTCTCAGTTTCCTTGGCTGGGGAATTCAGATTAGCTCTTCATTTATCACTATTCACAGCTTTGGGCTGGGGAGGTGAGGGGCAGAAAGGACCACATATAGGAAGGGTGGTATTTTTTTTTCTCCTTTATTAGAACAGGAGGAGTGACTGATACAAAGTCATATAGCAAGTTAGTGGAATATCCATGATTGAGCTTATCTTTCCACTTAGGTTATAATCTTCTCTGGGTCCCCAACATTCTCTTTACTGTATTATGATAATCTAATGCTATAGATGGATGAAGCCCTTAGTAAACGGTTAGTTCAGTTAAAAAATAGTTATTAAGTTGACAGTTTGAAGAGGCAAAAAAAGCCCATCCATCTTTCTATGGACTAAAGCTCGGGACCCTTAAAAACTGTGAAAGACCAACTCTTTAATCAGTGGGAAATGGTACAGCTTCTAGACCTGGGGGGCTAGAGTATCCTGGCCTGGCCACTAGCAGACTTGACATCTGGATCAGTGCTTCTAATCCATGGCACTTGAGTTTTCACTGAAGTTATTAGCTTGTGGAACCACTTGGCAGGCTCATCTAGGATGGGTTTTGCATTTTTGGACTGCATAATTTAGTATGTTTCAAAGTTTTATGTAAACCTTCTCACATGGCAGACCTAAGGAAGACCTATTGCTGGTGCAGGGGGTAGGGAAGTTTGGTTAGTAGAGCGCATTAGTGACTTTTTAAAAGAGAAAACTAGACAAGATTTCTGAGATCCATCCAGATCTTTTCCTGCCTGTCTTTCCTTGGAGCTCACTGGAAAGAGGCTGTTTCTTGCTGGTCACTGCTTTTTATACATGCTACATGTCAGTCTAAGCCTGGGATGAAATCCCTAGACATACTTTCCATGTATTTTTTTTAATGGATAATTTCAGGTTCGCATTGTTTTATCACATAAGGGGTAATCAAAATGCTCTAGTAGCATAGTGTCTTTGTAAATTCCAGATCGGTTTAAGTTTTCAAGCATGACATCATTAGTGGCTCTCTTTCTCTGTCTTGTTGCTTTGCTCGAGAAGGAAATGAAAAGATAATCAATTCAGACAAGGCTAAAAGCCCCTACTTGATCTTTGTGCTAAGGCTGTTTGTATAAAGCAGTTGTGAGTTTCCATGGTTTGTGTTATCTCAGTGTATCTTGTGAGATGATCCTGTGAAGTGAACCCCTGTGGTCCCTGCTTTAGGCTAACTCGGTGTGTCTTTTTCAGTGAGCACAAAGATTCCTCAGAGAAGAAACACAGAGAAAAGGAGAAAACCAAACACAAAGATGGCAGCTCAGAGAAACACAAAGACAAACACAAAGATAGAGACAAGGAGAAACGAAAGGAAGAAAAGGTACCTTATTTTTCAGTGGGAAAAGAAACGGAGGTTTAAGTTGGCCTTTAAGTTGCCAAACTACCCAGGAATTTTCTGTATTAATAGAGAATATGTTGATCCTTGAGCCGGGCAGTTTTGCCTGAGACTTAGAAGCAAATCATATGGTCTTAAGCCCCAAAAAGCAAATTCCTTTCACAGCACTCGAGGCGGATCAGTGTCTTACTGTTTTGTTTTGCTTCTTACCTGGAAACCCTTCAGCTAATCAGTGGAAAAACTAAGAATATGGGGATCCCTTGAAGTAAGTTATATTTAAATGATCTAAAACTCTTCGTCAGGCGAAGCATATTTTTGGGCAGAGGAGATGGTAGCCTACTTATATGAGAGGAATATGCTCAAAATTGTGGCCTAGGTGGTAGAATGGGTAAAGTGCTGGGTTTGGAGCCAAGAAGCAAATCAGTCCTTCACCAGACACCTACTGGCTGTGTGGTCCTGGGCAAGTCTCTCTGCCTCAGTTGCCTCATCTGTAAAATGAAGATGCTAGTAGCACTTATCCCACAGGATTATTGAAAGGATAAAATGAGATAATATTTATAAAATGCTTTGCAAGCTTTAAAGCAATATACATATATTAGTCATTGTTGTTAGCATTGCTATTACTTGTAGGTTGAAAGTTCTTGCTGGTTTTTTGGAGGGTTTTTTTTTGTTTGTTTTTGTTTTTGTTTTTCATTGTGATCAGTCAGAGGCTCACAGACCCAGCCTAGCCAATTAAAACATTTTCAGTGAGGTTCTGCCCATCTGGCTAGGGATAGAACACACTGTGCAGACTTTTTGAAAGATTCAACATGTCTGACAAGTCTTAGAAGATTGAGAGAGAGGAGGAATGTGGCTGTTTAGTTTGGCTAAGTTTAAAAATACAGGAAATAGTGGCTCATTCCCCATTTTTTCCTGCCCTTCATAGCAGATCATTGAGAGAGACAATAGTGTCTGTGAGGTGGGGGAAATAGTATACACTGAGGTTTAAAATCTCCGTTTAGAAGAGAAGGAAGCCCCCCTCTCATTAAATTGGACTTCAATTTAGCATGAAACACAACTTCCTTCCAAAGGGAGTTAGTAGGATATTAGCTTTGTGTTTCCCAACTACCTATACTGGTTCATGGGAAATTTTTACTAGTGTATAATACTTGGCTACCAAAGGTTATTATGTCTTTAAATCTATAAGTTTTTTTTTTAAAGTGCATCCTATTCCTGCTGCCCTCTGATCCTTGTTCCCACTTCCTTACCTACTCTGAACCTCTGAAACCATAATGAGGCTGTATTCTTAGGTAGCGAATTTAAGTGTTTCACCATTCTGAAAAATTGGAGGTCAGAAAGGGGTGTAGTGGAAATACCACAGTGTATTGGGTTCTAGTCTCAGCTCTGCCACTTTTGAAGTCCAGCTCAGTGAGCCTTAGTTTACTCATCAGTAAAATGAGGGGACTGGATTACTTGATCCCATAGATTCCTTCTAACTCTAAAATTCTGTCATTTTAAGATAACCTTGGAAGGTTCCTTATGAAAAGAAAAGCTGAAGCCTACCCTGTGCTAAAAAAGGATGTCTAAAGACTTAAAGTTGGTATTTGTGATTATGTGAGAGATTCATCCAAATGCAAATCATTTGAGCCGCTGATCAATTTATATTATTGTCCTTACAGGGAAGACCATCTGGGGATGCCAAAATAAAGAAGGAGAAAGAAAATGGTTTCTCTAGGTAAGGAATCTGTCTGTTCATTTATCTTTCAATATTGGTGTCCACTAGTTTAACTGCCATGTTAGCAGCATTGGGCCTACAGACAGACCGACCAGTATGTACTTGGTCTTCTTGACAATTGCAGCAGATAAAGAATTTGAATTAAATTTCAAGCCAACATTGACTCTTGTCCTATCAAATATTGGGAAGAGAGTAGCAATATGAGTAGGCCAATAATTTATTTTGAGGGGGAAAGGCTGGTAGGAAGTGATTGAAGCCTGGCTTTTTTCAGAAGTGAATAGGAGGGGGTGTGGCATAATTTGGATGTTCACAAACTGGAATAGCACAGCAAGGATACATTGAACTAAAGCCAATTATCAGCTTCCATTTTGTCCTACTTACTAATGGTAGCCATTCATTAAGAATTCTTCTGTCCTCTTTGCTAGCAGTGACAGGAGACACCACTACTAAGGTGTTCCACTTTCTTTCCAAGAATTTCATTGACAGATCTCATGCTCTCAGCTCTTTGTCACTTTCAGGCACTGAATCCACTATCTCTAATTTACTACATATTTAAGGGGAATGTGGTACAGAGAGATAATCTGTGGAGTACAGGAATTTTGTGAGTTTTATGGATAAGCACTCAATCTCTTCTCTCCCAAGACTCCAGTTTTTTCTCAAAGGCATAAATTCCCTAAAACAATCCTGTTGCTTTGTCCTCTTGGAAAGGGCTATAGATAATTCTTTTGCTGCTGCCAGCAAAGTGCTTTGAGTTTGCTTCTCGCAACTTTCAACTCTTAGTTTCACTTTTTGGAATGTATATCAAGTTTAGGACAATTTGTGGTCAGTCCTGAGCCCTTCTAAGTAGAAATGACAAGTGCCCCCCTCAGGCATAATTTGGAACTGTTTTGTGAGAAATGTAGAGTAATAGCTGAAGTCAAAAGCTCCCAGAGCCAATTAGTGCTAGCACATTCTTATCTTAGAAATATAACTGGCCTTCTCTGGGTTCAGTGCCTTGCTGTAGATTTTAACCTTTCTAATTAGTAGTAACAAGATTATTCAGTTCTAAAACATGGTCCTTTTTTGTCACTAGTAAATTAGTACACCCAGGGTTCCTTTTAAAAAACTGTAGTCTTCTGTACTTGTCTGTGAAAAAAATAACCTAGTCTCCTTCTGATGGAGTACTTCCTTCAGGGTAGTTTTGTATGTGCTACATATCTTTATTACCTGTGATTGTCCTGGAGTCCAATATTCATTGGACTGGTTGCTAAACATTGAGGTATCTCTTTCTGATAAGGAACAACTGGAACTTTCCAACATTCAGGGTTGTGGGTAGTGATTTCACAAACCGCAACTATAAAAGTTGACAAGGAGAATTTTGATAAGAAAGGAATCTGTTCTGTGTCATCTTCCTTTGTGTAAGTGGTGATTTTGCTTTTGAAAACTAATGGCAATGGGCAGCTAGGTGGTGCAGTGCAGAGAGCACCGGCCTTGGAATCAGGAAGATCTGAGTTCAAATTTGGCCTCAGACACATAACATTCATTAGCTGTGTGACTCTGGGCAAGTCACTTAACCCCAGTTGCCTCACCCAGAAAAAAGAAACAAAACAAAACAAAAAAAACCTAATGGCATTAAAGCTTAGAATTATAGTTGTTTACAAGGAGAAGCAATAGTTTGGAAAATTTTATCTACTTTGGACTACTGAAGACCTGAATTCAGATGCTAGTTCTGCTGCTTATATATGTGTGCCATCTTGGGAAAGTTACTTCATAGATGCAGAGACCTCATGGAGTGTGTCTCTGGAAGTGACCTAGCTGATCACTCACACCTTGTGACAGAAGGAGGCCACTGAATCCATCCACCCTGGTCTGGGTGGGGAAGGGGCTCCAGTTGTTTTTAGCTTGTCGCACCTCTACTGCAGAAGGAAAGAGAATAACAGGTCTAGAGCTCGAGTGAGATGATTCAGCCTTTCATTCTAGGAAGTGTAGATAAATTCAGATAACATGGAACATACAAAACAAGGGGAGAATTTCATCTGTTTTTGTGGTAGAACCAGAGAACATGAAGATCCAATTGTGCTCTGACAGTTTTCTCTTCATAAGATGATTTCTGCCTTTTGTTCAGAGATTTCCAGTATTCCTAATAGACTGTCAACTTTCTCTTCTTAGTCCACCTCGTATTAAAGATGAACCAGATGATGATGGTTATTTTGCTTCACCTAAAGAAGATATCAAGCCTTTAAAGAGACCTCGAGAGGACGATGAGTGAGTAATGCTCATTTTGATTCATTGGGCAGAGAAGGGGATTGCTTCTTTGTTTGGAGGATAGCTGTCCAGAAGAGTGAGTACAATACCAGCATAGTTACAGTTTGAAATTTCATTATTTTGACTAATTCAGAATTTTGATTCAATTGATAAAATTAGATAGTTTTCCTTCTTTGGGGTAAAGGTTTGTTGAGCATAAATGAACAGTGCAAAAGAGGAATAAGGTAGAGGATATTTAAGACTGCCGATCAGAAGAAACTCTCTTTGAGTACCTTTGAAATACTTATTATTTAAAAGTAGTTGATATGCTAATTATATGTGTCATTCCAAACTGTTTCTTAAAGCAGTTCCCCAAGAAACAAGTTACTTCGAGGGCAGCTAGATGGCACAGTGGATGGAGCGCTGGCCCTGGAGTCAGGAAGACCTGAGTTCAAATGCGGTCTCAGACACATGATACTGTGTGACCCTGGGCAAGTGACTTAACCCTGATTGCCTCGAGAAAAAAAAAAAAGAAACAGTTACTTTGAGGCACCACTTTGTAAGTCAGGTTTCAGTTAGCATAGATACTTGATATGTACAGATGTAATCAGAATTCCACTTATTCAAACATTCTGTACTTCAGACTAACTCATTCTCCTTTCCCTAAATTGTTGAACCTTAATTGCTCCTTTTTTTCATTTATGTATCTCTTGCTTACTGTCCTTCCACAAATTGAGCATGGAGTCACAGGATACAGGCAGGAAGAAATAGGTATAGGAGCTAACTATAGTGCTGAAGAAAATCTGGGGTCACAGTGAGTCATCCAGTTCCTTCAGCAAGCATTTATTAAGTGCCTACTATGTGCCAGGCACTGTGACAAGCACTGGGGATAGATACAAAGAATACTCCTTCCCTACACTCCCATCCCCCAACACACACCAAAGGCTCTGCTTTCAAGGAGCCCGTGGTGTGGTAAACAAAACAACACGCGAACAGCGTACAAAAGATAAATGGAAGGTAAGCAACAGAGGGAAGGCCCTAGCGTTAAGGGGGATCCAGAAGAGCTTCTTGTAGAAGGTGGGATTTTAGTTGGGTTTTGAAGGAAGCCAGGAATTAGAAAGGAGAGGGGAGTGGAGAGCATCCCAGGCACGGAGAGCAAAATTTTCCAAATCAGCTTTACAGCACTGGCACTTAGACCCCCAAATATCTGTTAAAGACAAGCCACGACGTTCAGACTTTAACTTTGGTACCTGTTTGTCACTGTCGTCTTGAATGGCTGGTGGAACGATTGAGTGAGAGAAGTAGTAGATGGATCTAAATTCAGTGCGTATTTCACAAGGGAACAGGTTGCTTTCCTTCTTACAGTGGGTTTTCACAGTGTGTTGAGTTATAACTTTAGTCTCTAAACTGGCATTTTACGACTTCTCACTCTTCTTGGACTAGAGGTAGCCAGGTGGCCTAATGGATAGAGCACTGGGCTTGGGACCAAGAAGACCTGATTTCAAATCCAGCTTTAGACACTTACTATGTGACTCTGAGCTAGTTACTTAACTTCTATTTGCCTCAGTTTCCTCAGCTGTAAAATGAGCTTCATTATAGTATCTACTTCACAGGGCTGTTGTGAGGATCAGATGAGATGATATTTGTAGACAGCACTTAGCACAGTGCCTGGCACTATATAAATGTTTATTTCCCTTCCCTTAGTCTAAAGGAGTTGATTTTAAACCACTCCTGCAAGCCCTCTTTTTTGCTATCTGTTTGGTCTTATATCTTCATCTTCATTGCATTTCCATCTGGTGGTCTTCTTTTGTTCCTTGGTTGAGAAAAAAAGACTTAAGTAATTGATTTATACCTAGGTACTCTTTTTTTTCCCCCTCCCATTCTCTAGGGCTGATTATAAACCCAAGAAAATAAAAACAGAAGATATCAAGAAGGTGAAGAAGCGGAAACCAGAAGAAGAGGAGGTTAGTAAGAAAATGGAATGGGGCTTCCAGTTTGGGATTGACTTTTTTTTTTTTTTTGCTGAGGCAAATTGGAGTTAAGTGACTTGCCCAGGGTCACACAGATAAGTGTCAAGTGTCTGAGGTCAGATTTGAACTCAGGTCCTCCTGACTCCAAGGCTGGAGCTCCATGCACTGTACCACCTAGCTGCCCCTGCTCATATGATTTTTAAAGAGCTTCTCAGCCTGATTGGGAGACAGCACAGTACAGTGGAGTGGGCCCAGGGTCTGATATGAGAGGCCCTAGCTTTGAGTCCTGGCTCTGCCATTTGCTGCCTTCTTTCCCTTTGGCAAATCTCTTTATCTCTGTGGTCCTCAGTTATTTCATTTGTAAATTGGCAGTGATGACCTTTAAAGATTCCTCCCAGCTCTTAAGTATATCATCCTATAATGTAGAAGCAACCTTGGAAAGAATTCTTTTTTGAACCTAAGTGATGACAGTGGAATTACAAGGTCTAAAACATCCCACATTATTGAGTAAATATACTAAATTGGCCACCTCCCCTAATTCTAAGAATGCTACTTAGTCCAAATGTACCCAATCAAACCCTACTAGTCTGCTGGCTAAATCATTCTGGGTTTATTTTTTCTGGGAAATCACTGCCTTTCTCTGAAATTGCTCTAGTCGTCTTGTCATATTCCCCTATTTGGTGGTATTGATAGATATGTTGGGCTACTCAGGCATAATGAGGTTTGCGCATAGTTCTGTGGAGGATAAAGAGGTGGCTAAAAACTGTTACTATTCTTGACCTTGCCTCTTCAGGCTACTGCTTCCCCCCACCTCTACTTCCTATCTCCCACCCCTACTTCCTATCTCCCACCCCAAATATTCAAGAAAATTAAGAAGTAATTCTTCCTCCAAAAAGTTAAGGACCTTTTAGAGCAAACCAACTGGATTGAATTGGTCTCGCCTTACTATTTTAGGTGTCTGAGGATCAGCCTGGCTAGCTGATACCTTCCGGTGCAACCTCTGTTCCTACAAGGCAGGGGTGGGGAACCTGCAGCCTCGAGGCCGCATGTGGCCCTCTGGGTCCTGAAGTGTGGCCCTTTGACTGAATCCAATCCAAACAAATGTTCTGTGGAGTTTGGATTACGTCAAAGGGACACACTTCAGGACCAAGAGGGCCACATGCGGCCTCGAGGCTGCAGGTTCCCCACTCCTGCTATGAGATGAATAGTCTATTTCTAGAGTATTAATGAGGGTACCTTCAATTTCTTATTCCATCCCAATCCCGCTAATCATTTTTTATCAGGCAGGATATTTTCTTGATCTTTATTCAGATCTGTGGAAATAGCAGGTAAAAGAAAGGAAAGAAAAGGTATAACATCATTTCCCTAGGAAATAGACGATAGACTTTCTTGTACTTCACAGTCTGTTAGTACATAAAGGAAAGAAAAGCATTAGCTGTGAATGTGTTGGACTTTTCTTTATGGAAGGGGGTGTAGGAGTTCACAATAACAGTGAGGTTAACCTTTGACTTTGAGAGATCCTGAGGGCCAACCAATGACTAGAAATCCTTAGAGGTAAAGGCATTAGATAACAATAAGTCTTATAGAACCATCAAAAAGACTGTTTGACTCTGGAAGGAAGAATGAGATCATAGGATCATAGATTAAAAGTTAGAAGGAATCTTAGGGGCCATTTCGTCCAACCCCCTGAAGCTGAATTTTTAATAAACCGTTCTAGGAACAGTAGTGAGTAGATAGGCACAGAAGGGTTATGAGAATACCTTTCTCCGTTCCCTGGTTCTCACAGTCTCCTTTTTGCTGACCGTTGTTCCTGGCAGTAGCGCAAGTTATGGCAGCCAAGTCCAAGGAATTCAGAATAGTGTTGAGTGGTGATTCATGGTGGCCAATCGCTGTGCTTTTATATGTAGGTAATTGGCACAAACCAGTCTAGAAGGGAATGTGCCACTTAAGCCCAAGACTTTGCTCTTGCTTTAGTGTTCTGTACTCTCGCTTTATATTACTAACCCTTCTACCAAGAGGATTGTATACCTGAGCCCTTTAAAGCAAGATAAGACCTTGTCTTTGAGATTGAAGGTAAGGTTGTGGATAATGAATACCTTAGTTAAACCCTTTGGAAAAGATATTAAGTTGCCTTTTTTGTTGTCCCATCCTATCTCTTTTCAGCCATTATCTACCCTTTCCTTGCTGCCCTCCCTTCCCCGTACAAATAAATACATAAGATATTAAGACAGAGGCACTGTATCAGACAAGGAATAGGCTCATTAAGGCAGGCAACTTAGTATATCTTTTTCTAGTGGTAAACTTAAGTATATATTTTTCTAGTCTGAAAATTACCCAGAAGTCCCTTAGTGCTGTTTTTTCCCATTTTGAGATCTGAAAGTTATACTGTAGCCACTAGTTTACTGATGTGAACATCTGCATGGTTTTCAGAAGCTATTAAGAGAATGGCTTAACTGAACCATATTTCCTTTTCTTTCATCTTGTTTTTGTTTAAATGGTAATAATCCTTGTCATCTAAATAAACTCAGGATTCTCATCCGTTCCCAGGAACCACATCTTCCTTTTCAAAAATTTCATACAGTTCATCTAAGTAGGGTTCAGATGCACATTATGGACATGAATAAATGCTGAAATGTTGCTGTCTGTGGGGTATGTAAAAAAAAATATGCAAAGATTTAATTTTCCTGAGGGCAAGGAAAGATCTTAAATATATTAATATGTAAAATATGCATGGCATATAATGTAATATCCTATATAAAATATTTTGTTTCACTCTATATATAAGAGCTCTTATTACTTTAAAGAAAATTATGTTTTTTGCATCGAGCATACATGCTGTATCTGGTTATGATATTTCTCACCAAAAGTTTCAGTGAGCTTCCATTATCTGTGTTTGATGCTAGATCACTACCATTCTAATCCTGTTGCCTAAGGTTGGTGGATTCATGAAAACCGGGACTTGGGAAAAAGCCAATGTAGAAATGAATAAGCTTTTTAGGGCTCTCTGGCTACATTATGTTGATTTTGCTCTATCATTTTGAATATGATTTTAAGTAATTACATTTTGATAGTGGTAATATATCACTTCCCACCAACTCAGTTGTGAGAACGTTGGACCACATGGGTACCTAGATATCGCTAGTGGTAAACGTGCTTGAGAACCAGGTATAGTTGAGGGAAAAAAAAGATATTCCCCTTACCTCTCTTCCTCTTGCAAGGAGCTAATATTTTCATTCTTCACCTTGACTTCCTCACACAACGAGGAGGACTGGATGATCTCTGAAGTTCCTTTTAACTGAAACATACTGTGAAGCCAATCTTTTAACATTCTGATCCCCAGCTCTCCAAGAAATTGTGTGTGTGAGCGTGGTTCCGTTTTATGCTGAGTGTAAGTAGTTTCCTTCCATGACTTAGCACTTTTTTTCTTACTGTTCTCTTAGGACAACAAAGGAAAAAAAATCCAGAACAAAGATAAGAAACTTCCTGAACCAGATAACAAGCGGAAGAAGCCGAAGAAAGAGGAGGAGCAAAAATGGAAATGGTAACATGGCCTCACTAGGTTACAAGTTTAGCTGTTTTCTCTTATTATGTAATTGAGTCTACAAGTTTGAGAACTCACCTTTGTAGCAATAATGTAGAAGGTGTGTTCTCCTCTAAAATAGTGTCTTCTGAAGTAAGGTTCCAGGTCCTCGTCTGTCTTTTTTCTTTTTCTAAACAGATCTCTTAGTTTGCCTTTTAGCAGCTTTAGATTAGATGTAGGTAGGAGAGGAAGAGGCTCCAGGTTGGAGCCTATGGCGTGGCAGTTCTCAGTGCCGTCATTGTCCAGACAGAAAGGAAGAACTCCCAGACAGTGGTGTGGAGCCTAGGTGACTATAGGGAATCATTGAGACGGGTGGCAACAACAGAGGCTACGGTGTGCAGTCTAGGAGAGGCTCCACTCAGGTTAGAAAGCACTAGAACTCGTCTGGCAGAGCAGAGGGGGAAAACTATGCAATCACAGGGAAAGGAGTTTCTCAAATGAGCTCAGAAAGAAAAGGAATCTCCCACCTCAAAGGAGGAAGCGCTAAACAAAAGGCTCTTGTGTTTATTTCCCTGTAGTTTTGATTTTTTTTAAAAATTTTGTTTCTTGCAAGTTGTCAGTTTTATTGTTTCTCAGAAGTAGATACATTTAGGATAGGGATATTTTTTATGGTCCTTTTCCTCCAAAAAAATCGTGAACTGTGATGTGAGTTAGTAAAGTTTTTGGTCTTGTAGCTTGCCAGTGGGGATGCTCCCCTCCTCCATCTGGTTGAATTCAGGGTATGTTCTAACTTGAGCATACTTCCAGTTTCTGGAAATTCACTTCGTTATGATTCAGGTTCATGATTCCTTTCTTTTCTTCCCATTGATATTTATGCATATTAGTTCCCAAAGACGTGGGGGACATTTCATAAGGATAACATTTCCTTGTACTGTGAAGCAATCTAACAATTAAACACTTAAATCTTTATTAAAAAATATCTGTTGCCTTTTTTAGATCTGTAGTGTTACTTCTAATTTATCACTTGTACTTTGGATTCACATGACAAATAATAGCCATAGTCTTTGAAGATTTTTTTTTTTTTAAGAAACTGTAGTTCTAGAATCCACCTTAACCAAAAGCTGCTTGATGTGTGGGTGAATGATCAGGAATCAAGACATGAATAGCTTTTACCATGTTGTTAATACATGTTTCCCTCTGAACCCCAACTTCTTAACTTCCCTGAACTGAACTGAAGCCTGAGTATCAAACTTACTGCATCCATATCGTGCAGTTTGTTTGAGAGATTTGATGAATTCACTCAGAGATAAGAAATACACACCTACCTATTTCCTTCTGTCACTGTAGGACTATTTACTCTATATTCAAGAATTCAGTTCAGCTTTTTGAAAAATATTTATTAATATATTTTATTTTGATATCACCTTTCAGTCTTGTTTTCATTTCCCTTGGCGTAGTATCGCTTGTTGGTAATGTCTAATCACGGAGCTTCGATGGCCAAGTCCTCCATTTTTTTCCACTGCTTTCCCTTACTTGCCACCTAAAATCATCTCCCTTCATCAGCTTCAAAAAACTCAGCTCTTAAAGTAGTCCTAACAAAAAAGCAGAACTGAATGGCTTGATGGGTTGATCTTAAGCCCCTTTCTAACTTGTGTCTTTGAAGAGGCTTTATCTAATCTGGATGAGCCAGACTGTCTTTCGACTTCCTTTCTCTTAAGTATGGGCTACTGTGGCTTCCAAAGCCCCTTAAAGTTGGCTGTCCCAGACATGAAGGAGATTGGCTATATTCTGAGTCTGACTTTTCAAGGGTTCTTTTTTTCTCCTTTAATCTTTATACTTTCCTTCCAGGCAATGGGAATCTCTCAATTTGAAGGTGCTTGCTATGTTCAAATTTGGGTCTGGTTCCTCTTCTAAGTTGACTTACATCTCATGATTTCTTTACAGGGCAGAACTTAAGAGTTCCCAGGGCATTTTGTATTCCTTTCAAGTCAGCTCTTGAAATGTCCCAGCCAGTTTTTGTTGCTCCTTCAAATGCTTGTCACTGAGATGCTTTGTTTGTCGTGCATAAATGCCAGTCTTCCCATTCCAGTGTATCTGTTGTACTGGCTGATTTCCCACAGTTCTGTCCAGAAACACCTCTAATTGTTCAAACTGCAGAAGGTGACAGTAGAGGAATATTGTTATTCTCTTCGGAATAATTAAAATGTTCAAAGATTGATTTTCTAATCTGGTTTATGTGCTTCTTTGTTAAACTCACATCCTTGAAAGGCCTCCAGCTGCTTTTCTGACTTCATCCTGGAGCTCAACAGGCAGGCCGTGACTTAGAAGACCAACCTCCCCACCCACTTTGAACTATGTGGGGCATCCAGATAAACTTCTTATGTTCCCTACATATGCTGACCATCCCCCTTTTGAGGCATTTGTCCCAATCTGTTGGACCTTCGTGAGCTTGGCATTCTAACTATTTCTCAGCTTGGCTGGAACACTGGACTGGTGGGCTGAAATAGAGCAGGAAATGTGGCCTGCTGTGTTCTTGTATGAGCTATTCCTGTGGATGATGTGAAAGAGGGTGGCCATCACAGCCCCAGCTACCTAGAGATACTCTGATGGAGTGAGTGTGCCTTGGGGTGGCAGGATCTTTTGTTAGGAAGTGAGGAAATCCAGCGATGGCAGAAATCTAGTCACCAGATGGAACTGACCTTTATGTTGGGGGGAGGGGGGGAGATGGGCCTTGGTCAGGATTATAGAGAGTAGTGTTCTGTGTTGGAGCAGGTGTTTTGGTTTGGGTGGGTAAAGTGATATTTGGAGCAGGGGAGTAGAGGAAGATTTTTGAAAAAACTTTAATTAGTCCCCACCTCTTCCTAACTGAAACTGCATGAAAGAGAAGGCTCTACATTTTGTTCTTTCCTGGCCAGCCACAGACTAAAAGCTGCTGGCAAAGTTGGTGTTGTAACTCATCTTCCTGAGTTAGGGGCCCTTCTAAAATGAGGTGCTGCAAGTGGGCCTCTCCAACCTACCCCCATGTGACTTTCTCCAATCTTTATTTAAAACCAAGGGCTGTGTAACTGATGTATCTGGGGGGTGTGGTGGTGGTGCTGGGGTGGGCTTGAAAAAAGTGGCTCACTATTCCAGGTAGTCAAGACTCATATAGAACAATTTATCATTTGGTATAGTAAAGCAAGTTTGCGCTTTATCAGTTTTATTTTGGATTCTTTCAAAACAGATGAGACTTTTTAGCATAAGGTAAAGGGCAGAATGCCTGCTATGGCGTTTTGATTTTCTTCTCACCAGGCAAAGAAACCTGGTTTGCCTGTGCAAACCCTCTCTTAACTGTTCCCACCTAGTAGGGGTGGGGAACCTGTGACCTCAAGGCTGAAGGTTTCACACCCCTGGTCCATACCATGGATGGACAGATTGTCGCTGGAGCCGCAGAGAGCAGAGCACCGTTCTGTATTTCTTTAGTGTTGCCAAAGGTGAGAGGCAGGAGGTAAGAGTATTCTCTTGCTGATGGTTAGGTTGTAGAGAAGGAAGAACAAGTGAGATGTCCTGCTTTGGGAGCAACGCCAAGATCCAAGTAAAACGTTGTGTTGTTTCCCCATGCTCCTCATGTGTACCTGCTTCTCCCACTTTCTTCTGACCCATTCTTCAGTACTCCAGTGATTTGTAGTTTAGTTAGTATGGGTACTCCCTTCATTAACACATTACAGCCCCACCTAAAACTTAGTAGCCATCCTCTGAGAACCACTGTGGCCAAAAACTTCATCACCATGTAGCCAACCTGGTGATGAGCCTCTTTGAACTTAGCTGTGCTGGTCCTTAGACAACAGCCTCATACTCTTGACTCTGAAGCTGCATTTTCCAACTTGGTAGGACCTGCTAGGCATTGCACTGCGCTCGTAAAAGTCTTTCAGAGCCCCGGGTCACCTCCACGCCATGAGAAAGCCTCACGGTAGAGCTTTATTTGTAATGTAGTGGAACTGTGGCCATCTATAGCAGGATTGTTTAACTATTTCACATTATAAATATACATTTCCAAATATATTATACATTAAACAAAAATAGGCCTCTGTGGGCTAACCTGTAAATATAACCACCATTTACGATAAATGTTACCAAAGGAGACTATGTTATATAAACAACCTAAAATTCTAAAATGAACTCCTGTAATTTGAGAGTTTACTATATTTTACTACTGATAGGCTGTCTAGAGAGAGCAGCAGACAAATTTTTGTTTTTAAAGACAGAGAAAGATTTAGTAACATTTGGAATTATTTCCAACTGTTCCTGCCAGGTATATGTGACTAGTTCAGGGCCCTGTTGAGAGAGTTTTGACCTTCTCTTAGTAAAAGACGACCATAATATTAGGGAGCAAAGAGTCCTAATTATTGAAATGGCTAGGATTCCATGGGTGCTGTAGAAGTGATTTGTTCAAAGATCCATTTAACTCTTGATATTCACATAAAATTGTAAGAACTGACTTACCTGCAGCTGATGAACCACTTTTCCTATTGTGTGCTTTCTTTCTTTAACCAAGCATTCTCCTAACCCCCCCTCCCCTATTCTTATCTCTTACCCTTTCTGATAATCGTCGCTATAAAATTTCATTAGGAATGACTTGGAACTGTTTTGTCAGGAAATTTAAAAGCAGACAGAGGCCTAGGATACCATCCCTGAATAATGATTTTATTTTCACAGCAGGAGGCATTGATCCTATAACAATAACCTATTATGGGGCTAAATTCTGTTCTGAAATCCTCCTGTTAAGACAGAACTGGTAGTGAGTAAGTGTCTGATGGCCCATAGTGACTCCATTACAATCAGAGGAGCTAGAGAGCCTCAGCTAGACAAGATGAAATAGGGAAAATTGTATTTGAATAAAACTGTAGGACTAGAGACAACAGGGCCCTATAGAAGCTGATGGGAAGTGGAAAACTAGATTTTTGGAAATGTTGTGTTTTGGAGAAGGGCGGGGAGGGAAGCATGCTTTTTCTCCTGCCATGTCTGTTCACCACCAGCGTGTAGCTATTTCTCTGATCTGATAATTGTGAATAGGTCAGGTAGGATATATTTGCTTATGGGTAGAAAACACTGCTTTGGCTTTCTAATGTTTTTTAGTGGAGAGATCACTGAACTTGGGAGTCAGGAGACCTGGCTTCTGCTCCCAGTCCTTCCGTTAGTTTACTCTTCTCTCCCCAACTATCCCAGGCTATAGTTTTCCTATCTATAAAATGCTAGGACTTGGAGTAAGATGAGGTGTAAAGTTCCTTTTATCTCTTAAGTCCTACAGTGCTGTGACCCTAATAGCACTATGATTATATGATTTGAATACTAATTGTATTTCTTTGGCTTGATATTAATGTTGCTGTTTTTGTGTAATATGTATTGTTTTATGTGTCCAAACTGGTTAGAATTTCAGAGTAGTAAGATGAAAATGGTATCCACGGATATGCTGACACAGCCTTTTGAGAGGCCTTTGTAATTAACTTTTTTTCCTTTGAAAAAGGGAAAAGTGAAAATAGCGTTGGAAAGCCTGAATATTCATTATGAGGTTTTACGGTTTTAAGTGGGGAGAGAAGTTGCCAAATCTTAATGGTTGTTTATTGGAGAGACAAAACTTTGCCTATTTTAATAGTACTTTAAAAGACCGAGCGAGTTGATGATGACAAGGGCATTTAATTTGCTGACTTTGCTAGATGCAACCTACATTTTGGAATTTAAGTTACAGATTGATACATCTTCATTCCCCAAACAAGCCATACTTTTGTACTGAGCTCCTTATACTTACTGTCATGAATACCTGGTTTTTCAGGTTGAGGAACAAGCTTTGGCTACACAATTGGAATTTCAGAGCTGTCCTAGTCAACCAAGTAGACGATAGGTTCCTTGACATTTGATGGGTGATGTTACGCAAGGTGATTGCTAATATAGGTTGCCCCCCTCTCTTATAAAGGTGGGAAGAAGAGCGCTATCCTGAAGGCATCAAGTGGAAATTCCTGGAACATAAAGGCCCTGTGTTTGCTCCACCTTACGAGCCTCTGCCAGAAAATGTCAAGTTCTACTATGATGGTGAGTTGTTCAGGATTTGTCTGGGTTGTGGTCATGAAGAAGGATGATTGGTGACCACCCCTCCACAGAGGGGCAGAGTTGGAGGTAGGATCTAATAAAATACATCTAGTATTAAAACAGTGCTGTGAAGAAAGATCTAGTTTAGTTTGTTTTCATTTTCAAACTCAGAAGTTGATCTAAAGATTATGTTAATGTGAATAGTATTTCTAGGGATCCTTTTGATAATGTTCTGTTCCATTGTGATCTCTCTGTGAATGAATTAGTTGGGAAAGCCAAACTCATGGCAACATATTTTTAGTAAACACAAATGCAAAAGTAAATTGACATGATACATGTTGCAGGAAATGGACCTAGAATTGTACTGTCCTTTGGGTGCATGAGGGAATACCAGATTGAGCAAAGCACACGTATGTATCTGCTTCTGAGTTCGTATATCTCAGAAGTGGCCTTTAAGGTCTAAACTGTAGAATTTGACCATCTTTGTCATAGACCTCTGTGACCTTGGTGCCCTGGAAACAGTCTGAATTGCCTTTTAGTGGTAGTTACAGTAGCTGTGTTTGCTCTCAGGCCGTAGTATTTGAGGTCCCAAGAAAGGGGGGCCATTAACATGTTCTCCTCATTTACAAAGGTGGATTCTCCATGTTGCAGTAGAAACATACTGACTTGGGAGACACTTAGTTTGGGCTCAGATTTTGACTCTGCTGCCTCTGTGACCTTGGGCAAGTCTTTAAGCTCTCTAGGTGTCAGTGAGCTTATCTGTTGAAATGGGGGAGTTGGATTAGATAGCCACTGAAAGCATTTCCCACTTCAGATCTAGGGTCCCATGAAGGTTGGTCCTCGTTATCTGGTTCCCCTGCTGTCCTCTCATCTCTTTAAGGAAGAGAGGGTCTCAGATAATTGATCATGACAAGAGGCTGTGAGTCAAGCTGCATCCCAGGCCACTGGTTCCAGTAATACAAGATGGCCCCCACTCCCAATAAGATACCTAGATCAAAGTCCCCTAACGTTACCCTCCTCCCAGCCATTTGGGAGAACACCTATGAGAAGATACCCTAAGTCGTAAAGGCCTTGAACCACCCCGTGTACCCCCCATCCCCGGGACATGAAGTTTTGACATCACAAGAAGAAGCAAGATTTGTTGACATTTATGTTGTGTTTTCAAGTTTATAAAATGTCTCATATACATGACTTCATTTGATCCTTTCAGCCATCCCGGGAGGTAGGTGTTAACGGTTGTACTTATGGTACCTGTGGTTTAGCAATGTCCCTTGGGACTGATGGTCCTATCAAAACCACAGTACAGTCAGATTCAAGTTTCTGTGCCAGCACACTAGTAATTTCATAATTACTATTTATCAGCAAAACAGAGGTGACTGTATAATCTGAGACAATAATCAGCAATGGATGAGATCCGTCTTCTGGTTCTTCTAGTCTCTGCTTTGGCTTGAGTAGGCAGGTGCTGTGCTTTGAGCTCATCATCTTTACTCCTAAACTGGCTCCTCCTTTTGACTGAACAGTCATTCACCCAGTCTCCCATGTTTGTAACACTGATGTTATCTTTACCTTTCACCTCTGCAGCATATTTCAAATCAGTCCCCTCTTCTTTCTACTTACCACTGCCACCACCCACCTGAGCTATAGTAATAGCTTTCTTACACGTTCTGCCTCCCCTCTCTTTTTGGTCCAGTCCATCCAGACCACTGCCAGATTTCTTAAACATAGACCCAGTCATGTTCTCTGCTCAAAAATCTTCAGTGTCTCTTGTCTATGGAAGAAAGTTCATACTCTTCAGCCTGGTGTTAAAAGCTTTGATAATCTGCCTTTTCAGCCTTATCTCATGTTCCTCCCCTCCACTCTTTCTAACTGCCAGCCAAACTCTAGTCCTTTCCTTAGACACACCCTGCCCTTTCAGAAACCTTGTACCTCGGCTTTTGCCCATCCTTTTCCTCACGCCTGTAATAGCTCATTTATTTCTGCACCGTCACTGTGCAGTGGTGTGTAGTATATTATTTGGTGTTTGTATCTTATCTCCCATTAGCCTGTGAGCTCCAAGAGGGCAGTTTCTATATCTTATCTAAACTTTGACTCTCCTCTAGGTCAGGATAGTGCTCTGTACTGAGTGGGTGCTTAATAAATGTTTGTTGTAGCTGGCGGCCCCACCTGTGGGGCATTGTAGCTGCAAGGATACTACTCTCTGTTCCCTGAATGGCCTTGGCCCATTGGCTGCAGCAGTGGATGCAAACCCATGGAGCTGAGTACATGCTCAAAGGTACTACTGGCATCTCGCAGGATGATGATCTCAAGTTTTCCCTTTTTCCATGAGTTACATCCATATTGTTTAAATCTCAAAGTGAACTAGTAATTAATAACTGGAGAATTGGGATGGATCTCAGTTCTTAGTTATGTGATAAGTAGCATGTATAGTTGGGATCATAATACCTCATAGGGGTGTTGTGAGGCAAGGACTTGGCAAACCTGTTCACATGCCATGTACGTGTGTGTTTTTATCGTTTTTACCATAAAGTTATAAGGGTTTCCCGCGGAGGAGGAAGCAGTGGTGGGGAGCTCCAGTTAGATCCCCAGAGTTGCCTCAGATAGCAATTAAGTGCCTCCTTCTAGGGCTATATCCCAAAGAGATCAAACAAATGGGAAAAGGACCCACATGTACAAAAATATTCATAGCAGGTCTTTTTGTGGTGGCACAGAATTGGAAATTGAGAGGATGCCCATCCACTGGGGCATGGCTGAGCAAGTTGTGGTATGTGAATGTAATGGAATACTATTGTGCTATAAGAAATGATGAACAGGCTGACTTCACAATTAAGTGCCTCATTGCTCATATGCAACATCCTAGGAGTCACTCTTCTGTGTTTTCATGTGATGAAGTACTAGTTTGGACACAAGGGCTAGGTCTGCCTACATTTGGTAAATAGGAGTAGTACCCAACTTAATGAATTGGCATTGTGTAAAGACTGTCAGTATATAAATGTAAACATTTGGCATAGAATTATTTTTTCATCTGTGCTCCTTAGGAAGCAAGGTAATGTTTTGGGGGTCAACTCCTACAATGTGTCATTCCCTAGAAACCCTTAAAGAAGAGGTGGCCTTCAAAGCACAACCTCCTGTTGTTTGGGTAAAGAATCGTGGCCAAAGACGTGACTTTGAACAGATAGAGAGTCCTAGGTGTGCTGGACTGTGGTTGTGGGCTGGGAGTTGCCTTTGAATGTTCTCGTTTTTTAGGAAGAGAGAAGGCTAGGTCCCCAGCTCAGGGCTTTTTTTTTTCCTGCCCTAGACTGAATTGCAGGCTTAGGCTTTGTCTATGTTGATTGTGTTAGTCAATTTTGGAATCATTTTCTTTTGGCATTTGATCATTAGTATTGGTCTTTCTGATTTGTAATCATCATTGATATCTCTTTTCCACATGCTCCCCCTCTCCTGGCTCCATGTCCTATGTGAGTGTCTCGGGATATTCTCAGCCCTTTTGACTAACTAGTGCCTTGTTCTGCTACCTCTGATTTGAATTTACACGTTTGTGTGAGCTCCACCTTGGGAATAAGTCAAAATTGGTCCTACAAGTATTCTTGGGAAGAGAACTCTGAGTCACCTGTCAGATTCCCATTCCCATAGAAACCTGCCGGGGAGGTAAGGCCCTGCTGTGACTGAGCGTGAGCTTCTCTTCCTGAAGGGGCATCAGGTTTTCAGCTCTGACTCAGCGGTTTTTTCTTCTTGCTCTCAGTGCTTATCCTGTTCCATAAAGTGAGATCATTGCCAGGAACAGCCGTATCACATTCTCACCACCGTGCTACAAGGGACTGTCATCAGCTCTGGGCAGCTCATTTAAAACTCACTAACATTCCAGAGGCTGGAGGAGTTAGCATGTTCTCTTGTGGCCACTTGGCCCTTTGGCCTCTTCTCGTAGCAAAGCTTTCAGGTCAAGGCTGGCCATCCTGACCGAGAGCACAAGCTTCGGTCCACTCAGCAGTGTCAGAGATGAAGGGCTGCGAGCATTTTTTTTCCCCTCAGCCAGAATGTTAGTGTCCTGGCATATGTTTACATTACCAAACGTATTCATTTGTATGTGAAATTTAATTGCTGTATTATTGCTTTGTTTGCTTGTGAATTTTTGCTTTATTTGCAGTCTCTTCTTACGTCTAATCATGTGTCCCCCACATCTGTGTCAAGGGTTCTGTGGAGTTCTAGGCTTTTGGTTTGCCACCTTGGGTTAGAGTATCTAAAAGTGGATCTTCTGTTTGTGTGGAAAAGAGCGCCATCTTTTGGCTAGTTGTGGAGGGATGACTAATAATGTGACTTTTAAATAGGCTCATGTTTCTTCACTATGACCTTGGCAAGTTGCTTCCCCTCTCTGGGCCTGTTTTGTTCTCTGTAAATTGATGAGCTGGGTGATCTCTAAGGTTCTTTCTAGGTCTGACAATTTGTTATTTCAGACAGAGAGGATAGCCATAGTCCACTGAGGCTACAACTGTATCCTGAAATGACATCCTTATTTTCTGACTGAACTTTGGCTATCTCCTTGACTGAACTTTGACTCAGTTATAGCTAAATCCTATTTTCACAGAAAAGGTCTGGACCAAAATAAGGGGATTGAAGCAGAGCATTCATGAATATAAGGTCGTTCTATAAAAACATATTTCCCAGGAAATTAAAGTTGACCTTAAAAATGTTTCAGAGATAGACAATAAATAAATAAAACATCTTTCTACTAAGTATAAATAAAAGCTCAGTGTATATAAAACTCACAGTTATTAAACTTTGCCTGTCAGTCATTTAGTAAAATTGGTATTGCTTCAAAACAGAAATGGAATGAGGTAGGAAACCTGAGAAACCTGGCTCTGTAATTCATTGCTTGGCCTTTGGCAAGTCTTGTGGGCCTTCCTGTAACTGTATAGAAAGTGAAAGGCTTGGACTGGATGACTTAAGGTCCGTTTCAGCTCTAACCTTCTGTAATACTGTTTACTGCTGAAAGCCCCAAGACAGTTCTTCGACTTATGAAGCACCTCTTTTGTACAGAACCCTGGGGAAGACACAGTTCCTGTCCTCAGGACGCTCAGTCTGAATGTTCAGTTGCACAATGAGGGAACTATATGTAAATGGGAAGAGGATCTGACTTCATAGTACTCATATTGGTAAAGACACTTCTGTCATTTCACAGAAGGAGCTGAGCTTTTCTCATGTGAATCTGCTGAGTTTTTAGTCTCTCCCTAGGGGCTATGTTGCCTGAATCAGCAGCATCAGAAGCCCGTTTCAGGGCTTTTTAAGAAGAACTACTGAGGAAATGTGTTTGGCTGTAGTGATGTGGTCTCAAGAAAAGCCGTCTGAGTCCCACAGATCTTGGGAAAAGGGGTGGACTTCTGCATACTGTGGCTTTAGTTCTTAGCTAACTCTTGTTGGGGACACCTTTTCTCTAGGTAAAGTCATGAAGCTGAGTCCCAAAGCAGAAGAAGTGGCTACATTCTTTGCAAAAATGCTTGACCATGAATACACTACTAAGGATATCTTTAGGAAAAATTTCTTCAAGGATTGGAGAAAGGTATGTCTCCCATAGATTTTAGTAAAATGAAACTTTTAAAATCTTGAATATAGAATGATACTAGAGAGGTGAGAAGAAACAGAGAAAAATGATTCTCCATTAGAGTTACAACTACTGAAAGTCTTTCTAAGCTGTGCCATGTGGTCACAGCAAGTCATGAAAACCTAAAGTTTGGAAGAATTGATTTTTGTATCAGAGGGAGAACATGCCCATGCCAGTGAAATCACAGGTCTCTTGAAGTATACTGATAACTGATAAAACAGTTCCCTGAAATTAGAATGATATTTGATTAGACAAGCAGCAAGGTACAGTGGAAAGAGCCCTGTCTCTGGAGTGAGAGGATCTGAGTTCCAATCTCACCTCCTGTACTACCTGTGTAACCTTGGGGCAGGTTACTTCACCTCATTGAGCCTTAGTTTCCTCATCTGTAAAAGGAGGAGGTTGGATTAGATGGCCTTTGGAGGTTTCTTCCAGCTCTAGATAATGTTTGATTGAATTTAATAACTATTGAATGAGCTACTAATACACAAGGTAAGGTCCTGGCTTTGCCTTCCCAGAGTACCTTTCTATAGTTTATAACCTAACAGGAATAATTACATGTATACAAAAGTAATTCTAATGCAAGATAGAATGTCTTATCTTAGGATTATTTGAAAGCAATGGGTAGATAATGGTTACATTGACAAAAATAGGTAAGTTAGCAGAGGGAATGAGTGGGATTTGAAGGGAGAAGGAGGATGAGTTCATTTGAGGGCATGTTCAGTTTGAAGTGCTTCTGACAGGATATCCAGAGGGAGGTGTGGCATGAGCTTGGAAGTCGAGATAAAGATTTGGGAGTTTTTTATGTAAAGCTTGACAGTTGAACCTCTGAGAGCGGATGGCATTGCTGCGGAAGAGTGAAAAGTGAAGTGCTGATCTTCGGTTGATGACTGTATTTAAAGATGGGTAGTAGGAAAAAGAGATTCCAGGAGTTTATAGGAGAACTAAAATGGCATAGTGCCTCAGTAGCAAAGAGAGTACATACAGGTTTTTATATCATCTGAACAAAGTAAGGCTCTCCAACAACAGCTAAATGAGGTTTTGAGAGTTACTGGCAGGTAGTATAGGGAGAAAACTAAAATTCTCTTTATTAGGCTGTAGAGAAGGGATGGATATCTTGGAAGGATATGTATATCCATTCAGTTTCCTCTTTATTCTTCCTTATTTGGTTTTGCTACTTATGCAGCTCAACCTTCATTCATATCTGACTGGGACTTTCAGATGATGGTGGCCAGGTAGTTAGATGATAATGATAACAATTAAACTTCACTAATTCTGGAATCCCTTAGAAGCAGCCTCATTTAACTGGCATGTGAGCAGAGGACAGCTCTGCTCGGATTGATGCTTGGTGTGCTAATCTCATACCGTTCTTGTTCTCAGAAACCAGACCTATACCAGAAAACTTAATTATTGTGTGAATGTTATTAAACTGCATTTTTTAAACTCAACTTTTCATTAATTCAGACTGGCTACCTCCCACAGCACCTCAGTCTGAATTAGTGAAATTTTTCTAAGTAAGATGGAAGAAAATGAGAATATAATGTTTTTCTATCTTTCCTTGTTCCTTTTTAACTTACCCCACATTTTCTTCCCACCAGGAAATGACAAATGAAGAGAAAAATAATATCACCAGTCTTAGCAAGTGTGACTTCAACCAGATGAGCCAGTATTTCAAAGCTCAAACAGAAGCGAGGAAACAAATGAGCAAGGAAGAGAAACTGGTACTGTGTCTATATTTTTAAAGCCTTTCCACGACAACACTAATAATCACAATCCTCATCTCCATAGTGCTTTATGATTCTGAAAAGGTCTTTGCATACACGTTCATTTGACCTTTATCACAATCCTCTGCAAATGTTGGTTGTTGTCAAGTTGGGTTATTTACTAAAGGCCGCGCAGTGAGGAAATGAGAAAGCTGGGTTTCATACCCAAGCTTGTAATTTTCTATCAATCTTCTTTATGTAATTTCAGGCTGCACTTAATTATGATGGTCGATCGGTCCATCTACCCTCCTTCTCATTCTTCATCGCCATTCAGTAGACTGGATTTATTTATCAGCAGGCCAGTATTCTTGCCCCACAGAAATCTAGTTTGAGTTTTGCTACCTTCGAACAAGAGTTCATGAACAAGTACAAGTTCATGAACAGTAGCCCGAAGATTTTGGTTTCATTTTGTTTTGTTTTTTCTTTTTGGTGAGGCAATCGGGGTTAGGTGATTTGCCCAGGGTCACACAGCTAGTAAGTGTCATATGCCTGAAACTGAATTTGAACTCAGGTCCTCCTGACTGCAAGGCCAGACCTCTATCCACTGCACCCCCTAGCTGCCCTTAGAATTGACTTATAATGACATTTAGCTCAGGGTAAGCATCTAAGCCAAGGCCATTCAATCTTACTTTGATTTTTAACTGATACATCTTTTTCTCAGTTTGTGTTGCTGATTTCTACCAAAGGCTGATGATGTTCCTGGAGTGTGCTGGTTAGAACAGTTTATAGGGTTTTCCAAAAGTCTTAGTGCAGTTGTAAGCTATTAAAACTTTTGGGACACCCTGTTTACCTGAGGACTTCATTTTGACCGAATCTTTCTATATCATAGGCATAAATAAATCCTGAACATCACATTCTTGGAGAATTATTTTTGACAAGGAAATTATCCTAATCTTCCTTGCCTTTGGAAAAGATAGCACTTATATTTTTCTTTTAAAATTGTTTTGATTTCGAGGGCAGCTAGGTGGCACAGTGGATAGAGCACTGGCCCTGAAGTCAGGAGGATCTGAGTTCAAATTTGGCCTCAGACCAAACACTTGGCACTTACTAGCTGTGTGACCTGGGCAAGTCACTTAACCCCAATTGCCTAAAAATTTTTAAAAAAATTCTTTGATTTCTGTCTTTTGTTTTTACACCATCTCCATTGACCAATATATCCTTGTCTCAAAGAGCTGTCCCTTAAAACAAAGAATTTTACAAGGGGGAGAAACAGTCTAGTGAAGACTTAGACCCACCTCAGCCAAGTCTGACATTATATGCAGCATTCTACACCCTCTACTTCTGCAAGAAAATGGGGGAGATGTAGTCTTTTTTTTTTTTATTAAGTTTTCTTTTTTGTTGTGAAGTTAACAAATAATAAACAAATATGAATATTTCCATAAACAAAAAAAAACACAGAAAAAAGGTTTATGTGTAAAATTGTGAATCTTTATTACATCATACAGTTAGGTTTCTTAAAGTAGATATTAAATCTAACTAATGTGGTATTATTACTAATACTGCCCTATTTGTCTCATAATGGACTTCCTTTTTTTTCCTCATCTGTGTATTTTCAAAATGTTTTGTTGATGTTCTTTTCTTTCTGGCATCACTATCACCATACTTCCTACCCCCCTTTCATTAAGACCTCCCCCGTGTGTCCCCCTAAAAAAATCACCTCCTTTATAACAAGTAAGTATAATCAAACAAAGCCAATCTATATCTTGGTTGTGTCTGAAAATGTATAACTCATTTTCTCCTTCTAGACCAATACCTCTCTGGGAAAGAGATGAGCAATAAGATTCATCATTAGTCTTCTGGAGTTGTGATTGACTGATCATTACATTGATTCAGAGTTCTTTCTTTCAAAGTTATTTTCCTTTACAGTATAGTAGTAATTATATGATTTGTTCTCCTGATTCTGCTTACTTAACTTTGTATCAGTTCCTATAAGTCTTCTCATATTTCTGTGTATGAATATTCATCGTTGAAACAATTCTGATAGTCCCTGTGGACAGCTTACTAGAGATTTCTTTACTTTTTTATTGTTTTAAAAATAGAAGTGTTTTATTCTTTTTTTTTTAAACCTGACTTCCTAATAGCTCCTTCCTCCCATCCTTAATTGGCTAATAGAATTTTCCCTTGTAACAAAGAAGTACAGTTAAACAAAATGGATTAATCCATCCACAGTTTCTGTCACAGAAGCCCAGACATCGCATGATATAAATATATTAATCTATACTTAGAAAGGGAAAGGACTTTTGGCAATGCAAGCACACAAGCTGGGCAATTTAATGAGACATAAGGTACTTGATCATTCCTGAGTTTGACAGTATGTAGTAAGACTTTACTAATTTACAAATACTAAGCAAGACTGATATGACAGTGGAAAGTTGGAAGTACATTTGGCTTCCTTCCTATAGTCAGGCCCTTAAGTAGAGCCGTAGGGCAGAGCAGAGCAACCCAAAATTTGTCCAAGGGTGGAAAATATAGAGGTCTGCTAACTACATTTGTACTGCCTTTCTGAGGGAGAGAGGTGTGGGAAATCAAGCCTGGTCCTGGGGCAGGGGCAGGAATATAAGAAGGAAGAGCTGATTGCCGTTTGGTGAGAGGAGGGACTTCTGATGGAACAGAACAGCAGGACTATATCCTGAGATTGATCAGGCAGGAGTAAAGAGGGAAGAGAGGACACGAATGAGAAGGCCTGAGCTCTGACCTAGCCTGAGGGGTAGAAAGGGAGGTCAAGTGCTTGTCTAAAAGCAGTAGTACATTAGGGAGCATCATATAGCACATCTCACTGTCCAGGGAGCAGGAGCAATCCAGAAAAGAGCAGTGGACCACAATTGGACCAAAGAGAGATGGGGTTTAAAGTGGGTAAAGGAAAACTGTTCCTCAGCCCCTCGTTAGAGGCCCACACCTTCCTGGGAACACCTTTGTCTTCCATTTCAGGGATTTTTTTCTTTCCCTCAAGAGATTTGCCCTCCCCCGTGGCTCATGCTTTCCTGAGGTACATGAACATTTATTTTTATATTTTGACAACTTTATTTCAAGGTGATTGGTTTCTTTTGTAATCCCATGTATTTTATTTTATGCATTTAAAAATATTATTCTGAGAAGGGATCCATAGGCTTTACTAGACCATCAAAGAAGTCCAGTCACAAAACATGTCAAGAACTTCTGACCTGAAAGACTAGTGGTCCTGTCTCTGTGAATGGCTGCTTGGCCTGAATCATGCTGTCAAGTGCCACTGCTTTGGAAAGGCAGTGTCTCTGCCTCTGAGGGAGGACACATTTTAGCAGTCTTGTTGAAAGAGCACTAAAGTGGCTGAAATCTGTTTTAGCCTCTAATAACACCAATTCTAGGTACCTCTTATCTTCTCTGCAGTTGGGCAGTCCATGAATCTGAAATTTAAACTCTATTTGCCTCCACTCTCAACTCACCTCCTTGATCTTGACCAAGTCACTTCCCTGATTGAGGACATCATTTTTTTCCTCTGTAAAATCCAGAAATTACACTAAGTGGTCGCTCTGACATGTTACGCATTTATCATTCCATCCCCATCCCCATCTCCCAATAATCAGACTTCTAGAATGCCAAGTGGAAAGAAACCATTGGTTTTAGCATCCAGTTATCAGCATTATTAAATAACATAGGAAGCTCCCCAATAGCCCTCTTCCTCTGAGGGGGCAGGTTAGGCTTCCCATGAATAAGCTTATGGTATCCCAGGGTCTCTGCCCCCTCCCTTGGAGTAGGTACACTCCATCCCCCAACTCAGATCCCCTTTTGTACAGCTTGCTCTGGGAATGCTTTGTGGTGCTCATCCCAGATGTAAAAATTCCTTAGTAGTGGCTCTGCCTCCAGTGTTACATGAACATCAGCATGTATCACTGACTGAAATATAAATGGATATCACTGAAGAAAAAAGAGTTTGATCAATGGAAAGGGAGACAGCTATGGTGTGGCAGAGTGCTAGATTTAGAGCCAGGAAGTCCTAGACGATGTTTAGCTATGTAACTGGGGCAGTTTTCTCATCTGAAAAATGAGATTCATAATATTTAGACATCTTATTTCACAAATTGCACTTTGTAAACCTCAGAGCATTATATACATTTTTATAATAGTACTCTATGTACGTATTAAAATAATATCAATAATATTAATTTTAAATTATCATCAAATTATTGTTAAAAAAATAAAATAATTAATTCTTGTGCTAGAAATTCAAAACAGTCCCATTAGAAGAATCTGTGTTTTCTTTAATCCTGGTTTGAGGGTGGCTGTGGGGGGGAGGATGTAATCTTTATTCTAGATTCCCTTATGCCTTTTGGTTAAGACTCTGGCTATTCATAGGAATAAATCATTTCAAACTTCAGTCATTAAAAATCACTTGTGTCATGTGATAATTCTGAATTCAGAATGATTGGGGTTCAAATTAATGTTTTAGTTGAATTAATTTTTTAATTGCTTTCAAAATCTATATGGGCTTTGGGCCTGTAGGCCAGTAGATAAAATATCCTAATACATGACTGAAATCTGAATTTGTTTTTACTATTTTGTTTCTTTCTTTTCTTAGAAAATCAAAGAGGAAAATGAAAGGCTATTGAAAGAGTATGGTTTCTGTGTGATGGACAATCACAGAGAGAGAATTGCCAACTTCAAGATTGAGCCTCCAGGTCTTTTCCGGGGCCGTGGCAACCATCCCAAGATGGGAATGTTGAAAAGGCGGATTATGCCTGAAGATATAATTATCAACTGTAGCAAGTGAGCACAGTCATCTTTGGCTTTCTTCTTAAGTGCCTAAAGTAGTTAAGGGGCTGGGGCAGGAGAGTAAATGGGAAGATTTGCTTTGTTGGGGTAGCATGTAACTCTTTGAAATTGCCCAACATAGCGAGAGTCTAATTGGAAATGTGTGAATTACATAACTAAATGTTTCAACTATTTGAGGGATTTTTTATTAGGAGTAGGGAAGAGGTAAACTTGGTAATTTGTGCAAATAAGACAAACTCACAAATATACCTATATATGTATACATATTTTTTCCCTTCACTTTTTAGGATGCAGTAGCCAGCTTCGTAGATTTGGAAAAGAAATTACTATTGATTACTTCTCTTCACTTAAATACTTTCTTGTCTTATTGCCCTCTGTAGAGATTCCAAGGTTCCTCCTCCTCCCCCTGGACATAAATGGAAAGAAGTTCGACACGATAACAAGGTTACCTGGCTGGTATCCTGGACTGAGAATATCCAAGGATCCATTAAGTACATTATGCTGAATCCCAGCTCACGAATCAAGGTAACAGAGCAACTGGAAATAATCGTCCCAGCCAATGTGTGTGTTTGTGTGTTGGGAGGGAGGCCTGAGTACATGGGAATCTGCCCTTTGTTTTTGAAAAAAAGAATCTCACACAAAAAAACCATAATAGCCCAAAAAAATCTCACAGGTGTACTTTAGCACAATCTAAACGATGGACTCTATTGCAGTGAACACCCCTGGGCATGTAGATGTTTGACTGTAGTATAATCTTTTAAGAAACTCATATAAGGGGCAGCTAGGTGGCACAGTGGATAGAGCACAGGCCCTGGACTCAGGAGGACCTAGTCAAATCCGGCCTCAGACATTTGATACATATTAGCTGTGTGACCCTGGGCAAGTCACTTAACCCCAATTGCCTCACCAAAAAAAAGCAAAACACACACACACACAGAGAAACCCATAGTTAGAAATCAGATACTCCATTTATCTGACTTTAAGGAAGGGAAATGTCAAATGAAAAGAAGGTACTTAGAGAGTTTCAGAATTAGAAGGAGTATTAGAGATCATTTAGTTCAAATAAATGAGGACACTAAGGTCCAGTTAGTGAGTATTACGCACCTCCTATGTGCTAAGCACTATGCTAGACACTGGGAGTACAAATAGAAAGAATAAGACAATCTTTGCTCTCAAACAGCTTACATCTGAATAGGGAGTCTATCAGCATGTATAATATACATGTTAAGGGAGTAATTAAATACAGATAGTTAGAAATGGAAGAGGTTCTCAGTTGAAGGAGGTCAGGAAAGTCTTCATGTAGAAGATAGAGCTTTATCTACATTTTGGAGGGAGAGAGGGGTTCTCTGAGGTAAGAGGGACTACATTCTAGGCAGAGGGAAGGATGAGAACGGAGATTGGAGATGGAGTGTTATGTGTGAGGGACAAAGAGAAATTCACTTTGGTTGATCACAGAGTACAGGAAGGAGAGTAATGTCCAATGAGAACTGACAAGATAGATTGGCATAGATTTATGAAGAGTTTTGTAATCTTAATAGAGGAGTTTATGTTTTATCCTAGAGGCAATAGGGAACCACTGGAATTGATTGAGTTAGGGAGAAATATGGTCAGATCTGTGTTCAAGGAAATTCATTTTGGCTGCTGTATGGAGAATAGAGGTGTCTAGCCAAGAGGTTGTGGTGGCTTTGTTAGTAGAGGAAGTGAGTCAGATGTAGGATGTATATGACGGAGGTAGAAAAGGCAAGATTTGGCAACTGATTGGATAAATGGAGAAAGAAGAGCTAAGGATGATGTAAAGGTTACAAATCTGAGAGACTCGAGGAATAATGGTACTGTTACCAGAAATAGAGAAGTTTAGAAGAGGGGTGGATTTTAGGGGAAAGGTTAATGAGATTCGTTTTTAAAATGTTGAATTTGAGCAACCTGTGGAACATCCAGTTTTTGTCCAATTGGCAATTGGTGGTATAAAACTGAAGCTCAGGACAGAGACTGGGACTGGACATGTATAGATCTGTTAGATAACTGCACAGAGATAATAATTAAGCACATGAAAGCTAACAAGATCCCAAGAGAGAGTAGAGAGGGAAAAGAAAATAGGGCCCAAGACAGAACAAATGAAGTGATTTGTTCAATTTCATTTAGGAGGTAAGGTGCTAAATGAAGACTAGAAAGAAGTATGTTGATTTCCAATCCTATTCTTTTCCCACTGAACCACATTGCCTGTATACTTTGTACTGAAAGAAAAGAGAATATAAATTGCAGCTCACATTCAGGAAGCTGTCGTGCATGTACCTTCTCTCATGGTCTTTGAGAGTCTGAATGGGTTGAGTTGAAAACAAAAAGGGCATTGTAGAAGGATAACTGATGTTTGTCATCCAGACAAGCCACAGGATCTTTGAAGAGCATGGTTCTCCTTTCCTTCTCAGACCTTCTATTTATGGTTTTTCTAGGTTTCGTCTCACAACTAGAAATTTGGCAAAATAACAAAAGATGGAAATAGTCAATGTTGGACAGGCTGGAGGAAGATAGGAACATTAATATACTTTTAGTAGAGCTGTAAATTGGCCCAACTCTTCTGGAAGGCAATTGAAAATTAATGCTTTTTAAAAGTGCTTTTAATTAAAATTAAATTAATTTGAAATTAATACTTTTTAAAATATTTTAAAATATTCCATACTTTTTGATATCCCACAGCTAGTCATGCTAACCCAACAAGAAAAGTCCCTCATGGGCCAGTATATTCATAGCAGCACTTTTTGAGGTATTAATGTGCTAGAAACAAAGTTGACATCCATCAGTTAAGAATTGGCTAAGGGGCAGCTAGGTGACTCAGTGGATAGAGCACCGGCCCTGGATTCAAGAGGACCTGAGTTCAAATCCGGCCTCAGACACATAACATAGGTGCGTGACCCTGGGCAAGTTACTTAATCCCATTGCCTAGCCAAAAAAAAAAAAAACAAAAGAAAAACAAGAATTTGCTAAACAAGTTCCCTTCATTGTAGGGCATGATAAACATGAATGATTCATAGAGGGATTAATGGAACACTTTTATGCACTGATATAGAAAGAAGTAAGCAGAACTAAAAAAACAATATATATAATGACTATAATGTAAATGTAACAAAAGAAGAAAGAATACCCCTAACTTGGATCAAGACAAACAATGAATGACAACCCTTCCAGGTACTTCTGTTGGATTCCTATGCAGGGGAGACTGGATCAGGAATAGTAAACTGAATAGTGACTTCAGAATTAGGGTTTGAGTCGGTGGAGGCCTGTTGTTGAGGAGCATACTGAATGAAATGCCCTCTAAACCAGGAGTTCTAACCTAGAGTCCTTGAACGTTGTTGTTTTTTGTTTTTTAAATAAATTTGTTTTGATTTTTTGTTTGTTTTTACGTTGTCTAAATTTCCCCCATATCCCTTCCCCAACCTTTCCCAGATAGCCAGCCTGTTTAACAAAGAATATTTTTATTTCTCTTTATTGTTTTATGGAAAGACATTGATAAAACTTAATTTAAAAATATATAATCATATCCTCCATTTTTTTAATGAATGAAAAAGCATTTATTTGGGAAGTACTGTGCTAAATAAGACAATATTTTTAAAAGAAAAAAAGAAGAGGGAAAACAGCTGGCAAAACCAATCAAAACATTGAAAAAAAATCTGAAAATATATGTAGTGTTGCACACCCATAGACCTCCCTTTACAGAGCAATTGGGTGTGGGGTGTCTTTCCATATCTTCTTTGGAGTCATGCTTGTTCTTTGTGGTTTTGCAATGTTCGCTTTCAGTTGTTTTGTGGTTATTGTGTCTGTTTATATTGTTATAGTCTTTGTGTATTTTCTTGGTTCTGTTCACTTCATTTCATCAGTTCATCAGTCTTTCCATCCTTCTCTGTATTCATCATGTTGATAATTTCTCATTAGCTTTTAAAAAATATTTTTATTACTGTATTTCAAGACAGTTGGTTTTCCTTCGTATTTCAAGGTAATAGACTTCACCAACTACCAGAGGAGTCCATCATGCAAACAGGATTCAGAATCCCTGCTGTAAACTAAAGCCATTCTCTACACTCCTTCCTACACCTAACTTTTATCATTCATTTGACATTTAGCTGGTACAACTGTCTTACTTTTATTTATTTATTTTTTTTGGTACGACTGTTTTATTAAAGTGCCCTAGCTCCCTGACTAGACTGAGTTCCTTGAGAGCAGGAAGAATGTGTTTGTTTCCTTGTCTCCAAGTCCTCAACCCAGGCCTTCACATAGTAAGCGCTCGGTCATGTGTAAGGAGGAAGAACTGAGAAGTCACCTTTCCATCAACAGTTGTACTAATTAAATTTTTTATTTAGGGCTGAGTGCCTGATTTAAGACTTGGAAAGCTGGGATGGGGTCCAGAGAAGAGTCAGGAAGATGATTTTAGGATTGGAAAATGAGAAGGAAAACTTATTTCCTTCCTAATATAAATTGAACACTTAGAATAATCAAGGTTGGTCTCAAAGAAGAGAGGAGAAAATGTTCTCCTTTCCCTTCTTTATAGAGGTGAGGGAATCACTGGATATAGAACATTGAACATACTGTCAGCTTTGGCAAATGTGTTGGCTAATTTTGCCAAGCTCCTGTTTGAAAAACTCTCTTTTTATCTTTTGTTACAAAGGATGGCTCTCTGGGAAGGGGTCAAGGAAGGCAGATATATATGGTGGAATATTACTGTACCATAAAAAAAAATAACAAATATAAAGAGTTCAGAAAAAAATGAGTAGACAGACTTAATGAACTGATGCAAAATGAAGTAAACTAAACCAGGAAGGCAATATACACAGGGACTACCACAGCATAAAGAGAAAGAACAAAAAGGTGAAACTAAACATTGGATAATTATAAAAAGCTTGGCCTAGAATACAAGAGAAGACAGTGTGCACCCTCTCTTTTTTTTGCAGAGGCATGGGGCTGTGAATATTGCCCATACTGTCAGACACAGTTGGAGGCTTGTTTAGTTTTTCTTTTCTTCTCTCTCTCTCTCTCTCTCTCTCTCTCTCTCTCTCTCTCTCTCTCTCTCCTTAGGCAATTGGGGTTAAGTGACTTGCCCAGGGTCACACAGCTAGTAAGTGTCAACTATTTGGTCTGAGGTCAGATTTGAACTGAGGTCCTCCTGACTCCAGGGCCGGTGCTCTATCCACTGTGCCACCTAGCTGCCCCTCTTCTCTCTTTTTTTCAAATAATATTTGTTACAAGGGAGAGTTTTCTGGGGAGGAAAATGGTGAGGAAAATATATTCAGAAATAAAGGTGACATAAAACAAAAAGCAACCAAAATAAGGTTTAAAAAGCAAATGAAGGCATGAATTCCTATTAATAACCTCAAAATTGTACTACAGAACACCTCTAAATAAGGAGGTCCTAAAATGATGAGCTCTAGTAAGTGTTCGTGGGAGTTGTTTTTGCACCTTAACCATCTCATGCTGTCATTGGTTCAAGCTTCTTTAAGCCTTCTTGATTATACTATATCAGAATTTCATGGAATCTGATTCCTGACATGAAGTTACTGCAGGGACTCTGGCCGTATGGCACATTTATATAATGCTATTGTCTGTAACAGGTGAATTGGGAATGTTGGGGTACTTGGTGCCTTTTGTGGTAACGGCAGTGTTCCACTTAGATGGGCACTTTTTCCAAAATATGAGGCAGTTTACAGAGTTAAAGTCAGAGACATGGTTGATGGAAGAGGGAGGGCTAGGTTTGACAATCCCTCTGTGACAGTCTGAGCTCTCCTCAGTCTGAATATGCCAGTTGCCTTTTGATTCAGTTGTATTCACTTACCGACTCAAAGAATCTTCTTGATTGGAGCCCAAATGTGGTGCAGCCCAAGACCCTTTACTTGGGTATTAATTCCTCAGGAGCTTGGCTTGAACTTTATTCAGAATTATTTTTTATTCCTCTGGCTCTTGGCAGTAAACTTCTGGGATTGGGTCTCTGCAGGGGGAGAAGGATTGGCAGAAGTATGAGACAGCCCGCAGATTGAAGAAGTGTGTAGACAAGATCCGGAACCAATACCGAGAAGACTGGAAGTCCAAGGAAATGAAAGTCCGACAGAGGGCTGTAGCATTATATTTCATTGACAAGGTAAGGGGTATACTGACATGGAGACTAGTGAATGAATTTTCCCCCTTTTCCTTTTTTTTTTTTAACATGCCCTAGGTAAAGGGCAACTGTCAGCCCCATGGCCAAGTCTTTCCAGCCAAGATTAGAAGATATAGCCCATATAAAATAATGAGGATAAATGGAGAATTAGGTAATTACTATCTCGAAGAAGCCAGTTCTTACTGTAGCATCTTCTGGTGAAAGGCAAAATCATTTTTGTAGTTATCTAATTACTCTGCTGCTTTGTATTCCCATACTGGGTATAGGCATACTCTGCCCCAATCAAAATTGTTTTTTAATAATGTCACAGTAATCAAGCCTCATGATACAGTTGTGAAACCCTGCTTAATACTGTCCATTTATAGCATTTTTCCTATGGAACATTTTCCTATGGAACTAATTGCCCCGATAACGTAATTTTGCATAATATCATGTTTAGACAGGGTTTACCTATAGCAAACCATTTCAAGACTGAGCATGGTTGTTTGCTCAGAACTCCAGTCTTCTCAAGTCTTAATATCCAGCACAAGGCAACATCTTATTTGCAGCTCTATTTTAAAAAGCCAGATTCATTCTGTCCCTTTTTTGAAATAACAAGTATTAGTGACAAAAAGCAGTAGCCAGGTTGTCTGAACTAGAAGTTATGAATCTCCAGCCTCCAGTTTTCTACCTCAAAGTAGAACAAGGGTTCTTAACCTGGAGTTACATTTCAGGGGATTCGTGAATTTGTTTTTGGTTTTTTTTTTTTAACATATTGGTAACTGTCTCTCAGTACAGTTTTTTCCTTTGTAATCTGTATTTTGTGCCTTTAAAAACACAATTCTGAAAAGAGGTCTATAGGCCTCCACAGACTGCTGAGGGTCGTGTCCATGACACAAAAAAGTTAAGTCCCCTGAGGCAGTAGTGATACCCTGCTGGGAATATTGGAGTATTCTCAACTGAGAAATGGATGTACATGGCCTCAAGGCCTCAGGCTCCCCATCCCTGGACTCAGTAGTGGCATATGAGAATTCCTAATACTACCCAAAGAGGAGTAAAGGACTTCCTTTTTAATCTCATGAAATCTTAATCTAGCCTCCGTTTTAACTCATATTTTTCATCTATTTTCTTCTCTTTCTGCCATCTCTTCTTCCCCTTCTTCTGTCTCCCCTAACTCCCACTGCCAAATCTGCAGCTTGCTCTGAGAGCTGGTAATGAGAAGGAAGAAGGAGAGACAGCTGATACCGTGGGCTGCTGTTCCCTCCGAGTAGAGCACATTAACTTACATCCAGAGATGGATGGCCAAGAATACGTGGTTGAGTTTGATTTCCTGGGGAAGGATTCCATCCGATACTACAACAAGGTTCCTGTTGAAAAGAGGGTAAGCAATCCTGGTTGGTGTTTATGGCTTCAGAAAGGGGTGGCTTGAAAGGCATAGAGTATCCCTTATTTTGTTACTTTAATTTAAGCCTTGTTTTATCCCTGTTTCCTCATTTGTGTCCCCAAGGATAAGGCAAGAAACTCTTAGCATCATTAATATGCAGCAGAATGTGCTTCAGAGGCTTTGGTATTGCAATAATTGTTCAAAGCTTTCAAACATGAAGCTTAAACCCTTATAGACCCCAGCCATTCTTATATATTTGCCCTTCAAGAAGTTTCCCAATTTCCCTCTCAAAGCCTGACCTATAGTCACTAGAGAAAGCCATTTAGGGCCCCCATTGTGTGATTGTACATCATGAAGAAGGTTTTCTGACGTGTCTCAGAGCTGAAGGTACCAAAGAGCTTCGTTTCAAACTGTTCCAGGTCCGGATGTAATGAATATTGAGCTTTTTTAGTATATGTTTTTATACTTGTTGTTTTCTTCTAGGTTTTTAAGAACCTTCAGCTATTTATGGAGAACAAGCAGCCTGAGGATGATCTTTTTGACAGACTAAATGTAAGTATACTTGAGAGTTAAGTTGTGTTTTGAGGACTCAGGTCAGCCCCTTTAGGGCTACAGAATCAACCCACTTAACCCCTCCCCACAGCTGGAGGACCCTTTCCTTGTGTGAGCCAGCTAGGAGGGCTCAGAGACTGCCTAAGTGAGCAGCTTGCCTCTACACCACAGGCAGCATTGTGTGGTTCACCCTCTTTCTTCAGAGTTTCCCTGACTCTGTTGTCAGTGCAGTCTTTTGCTGCTGGTCTTAATCCTTTTGTAGACCTGTTCTTGAAATTCTAGGCCTGCCTTTAGTTTGTCTAAACCTGAGATGCTCGAGTTTCTAGGGTTTTGTGGAGAAAAGAAGACACTGCTTTTTCAGCCTGGCTCTCTTGAAAGACACTGCTAGCCCCTAACTTTCCATCTACCCCTGCCAGTGTTTGGTCTCTTTGGGCCCCAAGTGGGAGTGAAGTTGTATTGATATGTGAAAAGATCTAGTGACTTGGAAGTAAGCAAGTGGTATTTCAGGGCCAGGGCTTCAACTGAAATTCTCAGTTCCTCTCCTAGACCAGTATCCTCAACAAACACCTTCAAGATCTCATGGAGGGCTTGACGGCCAAGGTCTTCCGTACATACAACGCCTCCATCACGCTACAGCAGCAGCTAAAGGAGCTCACTGCCCGTAAGTGTTCCCCTCCTGAGGTAGAATGAACACAGTGTGGGATATGAAGCACACTCAGCCCATCAAATCCCAGGCATGTGGGGGTACATATGTGCAGTGTGTGTGTGTGTGTGGATATGTGTGGATGTGTACGGATGTGTCTCCATTCTGCGAGAAGCTTAGAGGCCAATATCCCCAACATTGGCTTCCAGCATCATTCCCTAAAATGCTAACAAGTGCGTTCAAGCACAGCTCTGAAAAGGCTTTTGTTTTTTATGTATGTTATTTCAAAGCTCACTCTGGTGAAGACATTGTGATATGATGTCCTTTTGAAATTGGCAAGCAAGTAGGGTTGTCATGGTTACTAGATGGAGAAGGTGGCAGTGAACCTGTTCCCTGAGGTATATGCTATTTTCCCCTCATAGTTGGTTGTATTTTCCAAAAACTAGCTCCAGAGGGTATTTGCCAATACCCCAAAGCAATTGGTGGAGCCAAATTACTGCCAAGTTTTCATTACTCTCCATCATATGTAGAGTGGCTTTAGTGCTTTGCAGTATATAAGGGGGTTCAAAAAGTGTGTGCTGTGATGAGGTCCGGTGAGTTGTCACATGGGGAACAGAGGATAGTAGAGAGCATTGTTTCAGGACCAGAGTTTCAACAGCTTTTCAGGTATTGAGGAGGCTTATAGAGAGACATGATGCTATTGCCTTCAAAAAAGGTTCACTGGATGCAGCCTGGTTTTCTATTTCACATAACTTTCTTTTCAAAGCAAGACAGAGTTGTGGCTTGAATAAAAAAAAATCTGTTGTCCCCTCATTGTAACTGAGATTCTTCTCTTGTTTTTCCTGGCCTTTTTCTGGCTCACCTGCAGATTTTCCACCGATCCTTTAAGGAGTGGGGAAGAGTAATGTCGGTGTGGAATTGATGGGTTTTCATTTGGTTATAATGAAAGTGAAGGTATAGACAGTGAGGTATCCACTATCTAGAAGCCATCTTCTCAGGCCCTTCCCTCTCACCCTGGTTCACCCCCCAGTAAAAGGCCAACCCAGAATGAGCTGGCATGTGAAATTCCAGGTGCTATTTTGATTTCTTATTATCAGGCTTTGTGACCTTGACTCTGAGGTGGTTGCCTCTCAATCTTTGGAATTAAATAAAAGTCAGTAAAACGAGTGGGATAGAGACAGGCTGGGATTTCAAAATCAAGTTCTCCCACTTACAACAGTGCTTGTTCTTTTATAGCGGATGAAAATATCCCAGCAAAGATCCTTTCTTATAACCGTGCCAATAGAGCTGTTGCAATTCTGTGTAACCATCAGAGGGCACCACCAAAGACTTTTGAGAAGTCCATGATGAACCTGCAGACTAAGGTAAATGGCTTCAAACATCTTGTCATAAGTGGCAATGCCCCAGGGGGGCAGCTGGAGGATGCTTACAGTCCAGCTTAGTACATTTGCATTGCCGAGATCATTTCATTGCTGAAATGAAAACTGTTCTAGAAGAAAACGGCAAATGCTATTATCTGAAAATACTCAAAATGCAAAAATTCTTCTATGTACGACTAGGGGAACTCAGGATTCCTGCCATAGATTGAAAAGAAATTACATCTTGGACAACTATTCTCTGTTAGGCACTACAGATTTCCCCTTCTTTATGTAGCTGTTGTGAGAAGATAGCGTCAGTAGCCTGTTGGGGAAGTGGTGTGTTATATTCTTTAGAACTTTTGGAGATGAATGGGCCCAGAGGAAGAAGAAATGGCTTCCTCACTGCTGCCTCCTATACTCTTGGGCAGGAGCTCTCCACCTTCTATTTGGGGCTAGCTTTTCCTGGACTGCTTGGGCAGGTTGGCCTTTCTTTGGAAGAGACTTCAGCTTTCTAGTTTGGCCTCTACGGTCAGTTCTTTGTTCACACCAGGAGCAAGGCAAGATTACTGTTACTAACAAAATTAACGTTAAGCTGGGACACAGGCTTTGTAAAGCCCACTTGGAGTATGCAGCCATGTTGCACACTCTTGGTTTAATTACTTACAGAATCCCAGAATATGAGAGTTGGAAGGGACCTCTTGGCCACCTAGTCCAACCTTTCCCCAAAAGAAGCCTCACTATGAGACAGCTGACTCATGGCCATCTTCCAAGACCTCCAAGCAGCCCTCTTAACTTTCTGACAGCTTAAAATATTAGGAAGTTACTCAGAATCATCAGTTTAGAATAGTGGGAGAAATAACAATTAGGTATATCAGGATATGCTTCACAGAGGAGGGGAGACTTGAGCTAAGTCTTGAAAAAACAAGGATTTTAAGGGGCAAAAATTTGAAAAAGAATACATTGCAGACATTAGGGACAGATTGTACAAAAGTGGTGCCGGTGAAAGCTGGAACATCACATTCAGGGAATAGAAAGTGGGCTAGTTTGACTAGAATGCCCCGTGTATAGAGGGGAGTAATAGAAAATTAAAAAGTCTGGAAAAGCAAGTTGGAGCTGGAGCACAGATGTTTTTAAATGCAGCCTAGAGAGATTGTGCTTTGTCATAAAGTTAGTTGGAAACCAGTGAAGATTCTTGAGCTAGAGAGTGACCTGGTCAGACTTGGTCAAGAGTTAAAAGTGACAGCCTTTGTGAAGCTGGGAAGGATGGTGGTGCCTTCAGCACAAACCTCTCTGGGCCTCCATTTCCTCCTCTAAATAGGAGGGGTGGGGCTGAGTGGTCTCTGAAGCCTGGGATTCCCTGGGCTGCACTGCAGGTGTGGCTTTTTTCCGGCAGTAATGTTCAGTGAGCAATGTTCCTAGTCCCCTGCTTCCTGCTCTTTCCCTCCCCCGATTTTGCCTTCTCTTAAAGTGGGTGACAATTCCTGTGGTTTGCTGCATTTAGAGCCCCAAAATGATCTCAGCCAGTGGGATGAGGGTTTCTTTTGTGTGCAGCCTTCAGTTATCCTAGCTTGGCCTCGGCCAACATATATGTTAGGGCAAAAGCCATTGGTAGTCCAATGTACTTGATGATTCCATTTAAAATGCCCTTCACAATACCGGGCTCTGTTTTCACCCTTGAGTATTCTGTGTGTGTCTGGAGGGAGACAATGAGAGGCTTCAGCAAGCTGCCTCCCCAGGCTCCTGAGTGATGCCTTGCTCTGTTCTCTGGAGGTTACAGCTGGTGAAGAAATCAGCAGGCTCTCTAAGGGAATGTGCATTTTTCATTCCAAGGCGAAGGTGATCTGTGTTTGATACCATTTTTGTGCCGCTCGCCCAATGCTTGGCTTTAACTTGCCTGCCAGTTTCCTTCGAGAGCCCTTTTGAACCTTGAATCACTTAAATAACCTGGCATGTCCATCAGATTATTCTGGGATCATCTTGCATTTGCCCTAGTCCTGGAAAAAGGGTACACCAGTCCTTTGAGAACATCAGTGCTGAGAGTTCCAGGAGAGACTTGGAAGTAGTAGCACGTCAATGATGTAGAGATCTGGTCAGAGTTACTGGGCTGTGGGTTAATTATAGCCAGGAAAGCTGAGGCCAAGGTTTTGTCCTTGACTACTCTCTTTTTCCTGTCCCCTCCCTGACCCTTTTCTACCTCTACCCTCTGCCCCCCAGCCCCCTTTCTGTCCATCCAGTGCTTTCCCTCTCTTTCCCTTGTCCCAGGGTAGGAACAAAGCATTAATCACACCTTGGCCGTACTCGTTGGGTCCCTTCGTAAAGCATCTCAGCCCAGACAGAGGGGAGCAGGATATTGACCAGCCGTGGAAATGGAGCAGCAGGAGCTTGGAATTGTCTGACCCTGGGGGGAGAGGCAGGGTGGCCCTTCTCACTCCATCCCTACACCAGTACTGCTCCCTTCATCAGGCAGTTGTCCAGAGGGTCACAAACCGAACAAAATTCTGGGTGTTTTCTGCACAAGAACTGCCCATTTTTCTAGTCGTTACTCATTCCCCTCCTGCTGCTTGAAGAGTCTTTGCACTGCTGGGACTCTGGAGTCTCGTGTCTTGGTGCCTGGCGTGCTTTTGTGCTGGATGCTCCTCTGTGTGAGGAGCTGTTTGCCATCTTCCCAGGGCCCTGGACATTTCAGAGGAACAGGCTTGTCCTGGCTCTGTTTCTGAAGGCCCTGGGGCATTCTTTAGGGTTTGTCCTTTGGCCTGCTAGGGGCCTGTGACAATCATTGTCTGAGCAACTCATGTTCCTTGTTGCTGAAAGGTTTTGTGTTTCTCGTTCTCAAGGTGAAAAACTCTCGTCCAGATTAATAATGAAGGAAAAAAGTAATAGGGAACATTTACATCATGCTTACTGTATGCTAGGTATTGTGCAAAGCGCATCACAGTTATCTCATTTGATCCTCACAACAACCCCAGGAGTTAGATGCTGTTGTCATCCTCATTTTACAGATGAGGAAAATGAGGCAAATAGAGGTTGAGAGACTTACCCAAGGTCACACAAGTAGTAAGTGTCTGAGGTCAGATTTAAGCTCAGGTCTTCTAACTCCAAGAATTTTGTATGACAAGGAACTTCAAATTTTTGGTTTTCTTCAAGGCTCGGCTCAAGTGCTGCCTTCTTCACAAGGCCTTTCTTGAGCCCCATAGTTGCTATTGTCTTCTCCCCACAAATTACCTTTTAAGTACATTGTTTTTTATTAATTTATTTTACAAGCATTTTTATCTTTCTTACTGCCTCCCCCAGCTCCACACACAAAAAAACAAAACTGTCGCAACAAATATACATAGTCCTGCCTGACAAATTCCCACATTGACCATGGCCCCAAAATGTGTGCTTCGCTCTGTTTTTTTTAAGTCCATCCCCTCGGGCAGCGTGTGGGCGGCATAGCTCATCGTCAGTCCTCTGGCCTTGTGGTTTATCATGGCGCTCATCAGAGTTCTGAAGTCTTTCAAAGTTGTTTGGCTTTATAATAATGTTGTCATCGTATGAATTGTTCCCCCAGCACCACTCGCTTCACTCTACATCAGTTCATCAGGCTTCCCTCTTTCCTCTGAAACTGTTGATTTTGTCATGATTTGTTCATCCATTCCCCAATATGAGAGCATCTTGTAGTCTCCATTTTTGACTGCCACATAAAGAGCTGCTGTAATTTGGGGAGGTGGGGTAGGGCATAGATCTTTTTCCTCATTCTTTAATTCATCATTCATTGGGGGATAGGCTTAGTAGTTGTATCACTGGGTCAGGATATATATCATCTTTGTGTGTATGTGTGTAAAAAGGCAGTGTTTCATGGCAGCTGTTCCTGGCCCCAGAGCCTGGAAGCCAGTAACACACAAGCTTTGTGACCCTGGGCAAGCCATTGAACCTGTTGGCACTCTGGGCAGTCGTCTAAGGCATAAGGTACAGGGCAGGTGCATTGGCAGAGGGAATTCCTCATCTAGGAATCCTTTAAAAGCCAATGAAACACTAGGTCCAGTGTGTGTGTGTGTGTGAGAGAGAGAGAGAGAGAGAGAGAGAGAGAGATGAGAAAAAGGGCTATTTCATTTTGTCTTTATATACCCAGCACACTACTGTGTGCACTTAATATATACTTGTGTCTCAGTTGCGTGGTTTTGTGATATACTGTTGCCAGCCTGTTGTTTAACAAGGGCTTTTGTTTCCTTAAATCTCCCTTTCATCATTTTCCTGTGGCACTTCAGAAAACAGGTATTGAGAATTAATAATCTATCTAGGGTCATGGCAGCCTTGTAAAATTAGAGACTAGGTTATAAAAATAAGAGCCATTCCCCAATTGATAAATGATCAAAAGATATAATCAGTTTTTAGATGAAGTAATCAAAGCTATCTATAGCCATGTGAAAAATTCTCTAACTCACTATTAATTGGAGAAATGCAAATTAAAACAATTCTGGGGTACTACCTCATACCTGTTACATTGGCTAATAGGACATAAAGGGTAAATGACAAACGTTGGAGGGGATGTGGTAAAATTGAGACATTAATGCACTGTTGGTGGAGTTGTGAACTGACTTAACCATTCTGTAGAACAATTTGGGACTGTACCCAAAAGGCTATAAAACCATGCATACCCTTTGACCTAGCAATACTATTCTAGTCTGTATCTCAAAAGAGATTTTAAAAAAAAAAGGACCTTTATATAGAAAAATACTTATAACAGCTCTTTTCTGGTGGCAGAGAACTGGAAATTGAGGGGATTTCCATCAATTTCAGAATGGCTGAACAAGTTGTGGTATGTGATTGTGATGGAATACTATTGTGCTATAAGAAATTATAAGCAAAATGCTCTCAGAAAAACCTGGAAAGATTTACATGAAGTGGTGCAAAGTGGAATGAATAGAACCAAGGGAACATTGTACACAGTAACAGCAATACTGTAAAATAATCAGCTGTGAATGATTTAACCTTTCTCAGCAATATAATGGTCCAAGACAACTCTGACAGACTTAGGATGAAAAATGCTACCCATCACCAGAGAAAGAACTTCTGGTGTCCGAATAAAGGTCAAAGCATATTTTTTTTAAATTTTCTTTATTTTTCTTGTCTATGTTTTTGTCATGTTTTACATGACTACGTGTATATAGCTTTTATCAAATTGCTTGCCTTCTCAATGGGAGAAGGGGTAAGGATGGAGGAAGGGAGAGAATTTGGGACTCAAAATTTAAAAAACAAATGTTAAAAATTGTTTTTACATGTAACTGGGGGAAAATGAAATATTAAATACTTTTTTTTTTAAGAATTAGAGCCTAGAAGCAAAGGCCCTGGAGTTTCCTAAGGTTCTTCTAGCCCAGTGAGTCTGCTTTCCTTCTCCTCTGGAATACCAGGGAGGGGCCCATCCTCTTGCAGGAGCTTTGTCTAACCCAAATCCCTGCTATTGTGTTTTTTTCTGACCCAGATTGATGCCAAGAAGGACCAGCTAGCTGATGCCCGAAGAGATCTGAAAAGTGCCAAAGCCGAAGCCAAGGTCCGAAAGGATGTCAAGTCTAAAAAGTATGTCCTGACATTGAGATCCCATGCAGGGGTAAGGGGTTCACAGCAGTGAGCCCAGAGGCACAGGGAAAAGCAGGAGGTTCTGCTTTCTAAGAGCCTATCATTGAATTCTTTTGGCATCTAAGACTTTGAGCTGTTGAAGTTAGTGACTGAGCTGTGAACAGAGTGTGTCTGTTGGATATCATGAGAGTTGGGTGACTCTGAGGTCTACCTCTGGGTAATGTTTCTGCCCCGTTCTTACAGGGTGGTAGAGACTAAGAAGAAAGCTGTACAGAGGCTAGAGGAGCAGTTGATGAAATTGGAGGTTCAGGCCACAGACAGAGAGGAGAACAAACAAATTGCCTTGGGAACCTCCAAACTCAACTATTTAGATCCCAGGATCTCAGTTGCTTGGTAAGCCCCTGCCTCTGCCCTCTATGTGGAGGAAGTAGAGCCCTTTATGCCCCTTTTTAAGGGTACTGACTGGTGTGCAGGCTTCCTTCTTGCTTCCCTAACATTCCCTCCCCTCCTAGGAGATGGTAATGATGACTTTCCTAAAACTCTGGAACTCCTGAGAGCAAAACTCTATCATAGGAACTCTTTTGTTTTCCAACAAGTTGCGTAAGTTTGGGTTTGGTTGCTTTTTTTTTTCTAAGCAACAAAATTTTTTTTAATATGTATTTTATTTTATCTATTTATTTATTTTTTGGTGAGGGCAATTGGGGTTAAGTGACTTGCCCAGAGTCACACAGCTAGTGAGTGTTGTGTGTCTGAGGCCGGATTTGAACTCAGGTCCTCCTGACTCCAGGGCCAGTGCTCTATCCACTGTGCCACCTAGCTGCCCCCTATTTTTTTTTTTCAAAGACAAGCTTTATTAGAACATCTGTCATATTGCGAAGACACTTAAAGAGTCTGAATGTAAGTGAGCTAGTGGCTAGATTATTTTTAAGAATCTGAGCCTAAGCAACAAATTTTAAAATAACAGAACATAAAATGTTCAACTTCTCTACTTTCTTTTTTAGACCAAACCTGGGATTTCATAAGTATAGGAAACTGCTGGTAACAAAACTCCCTATACCAATGCAGACCAGTACCTGCTCGGTAACTAAAGTTGCTGGGGTCAAAGAGAGAGGTCTCGAGGCCACATGTGGCTGCCTAGGTCTTCAAGTGCGGCCTTTTGACTGAGTCCAAGTTTTACAGAACAGATTCTTTTATTAAGAGGATTTGTTCTGTGCAGTTTGGATTCAGTCAAAGGGATGCACTTGAGGACCTAGAGGGCCACAGGTGGGCTCGAGACCACAGGTTCCCCACCCTGCTGGACCATGCTTCCTCTTCAATCCATCCATTTCGAAAATAAAAATCATAATGCTATCTAATAAATATAAAAAATATATGTTTCAGCATCATGGCCATTTGAGGGAAAGTTAGTGGGGAGACGAAAAGAAGAAACAGACACAGACAAAGAAACTCAGAAATATACCCAGATACTTCTGTGAATGACATTCCGAAGACACTGACAATCTGAAGCTGTTCTTCATAGCATATTATGTTTTTGCAACTTTGGCTTGGTGGAGCGAAGTTATGTTCCCTACCCTAAAACAACACCCATTTTTAAAAATCTGTTTTAGTCTTTGGAATAAAGACTCTTAAAGAACCCTTGGATTCTAATGGAACCTTAATTTGAAATGGGCACCAGCTCTGGGCTTGTGTCTTCTCCCTCCAGGGGATCTATTTACCTACTAATAAACAACTAATGTTTGTCTCCTTTTTATTTCTAGGTGTAAGAAGTGGGGGATCCCGATTGAGAAAATCTATAACAAAACCCAGCGAGAGAAGTTTGCCTGGGCCATTGACATGGCCGATAAAGACTATGAATTTTAGCTGTTTTTAACAGGGTGAGGTTTTATGGGAAGGAAACAGGTTTGAGGAATACTAAGAAACTGTGAGCCTTACTTGCCCTTGTACTTGAGGGGGTGGGGACAGAGGGACAGCAAGTGGGCAACGAAGAGTTAACAAGCCAACATCTTTGAGAAGAGAAAAACCTGGAAATATTCTAACAGAGAGCTGAGCCAGTTGTCCTATGGACAACTTATTTAAAAATATTTCAAATATCAAAATTCTAGCTGTATGATTTTTTTTTTCATTTTTGTTTTGTTTTGTTTTGTTTTTTTAAGAGGGCGAGTGGATGGGAATTTGTCAACCTTCCGCCAGACAAATTCACTATTTCACTGAAGAGTTTGGGTTCTTTAGCTACTGTATACGAAGTCCGATTATATTGGTGCGTTTTTACAGTTAGGGTTTTGCAATAACTTCTATATTTTAATAGAAAATGAACTCCTAACCCTTCCCCGCCTCCTGCTCCTCCTTAAGTAAAACAGAAACCCAGCGCACCTGTTAGAGCTGTCAGTTTTCATTTAGCTTGCAGCAGTTGTGACACCGGCAGCGTTTCAGTGCAGACATCTGTTCACAGCAAAGCATGATGGGAAGATGCTTCCTGACTTGAGTGTTCCTTTTTAAATGTGAATTTTTATTTCTTTTAATTATTTTAAAATATTTAAACCTTTTTCTTGATCTTAAAGATCGTGTAGATTGGGGTTGGGAGGGATGAGGGATGAGTGAGTTTGAGAATAATGAAATAATCAGTGACTGAAACCATTTTCCCATCATTCTTTGTTCTGAGCATGTTCTGTACACTTCGAAAATACCCACCTCTCTCTTTTTTTTTTCTTTTTAAACCCCAATGTTTTTACTTGAAAGAGTCTATTGTGTAAAAAGTTCCACAGGTCAATAAATTTCGAGGAAAATGAGTATTTGGTCCCAAAAGGAAAAATAATCAAGATTTTAGGGCTTTTATTTTTTCTTTTGTAATTGTGTAAAATATTTTAAAAAAAACAAAAAGCAGAATTTTAATGTGAAGACTTTTTTTTTTGCTATAATCATTAGTTTTAGAGGCATTGTTAGCTTAGAGTGTGTGCAAAGACCATTTCCCACATCTTTCCTCAAGTATCTTCTATTTTTATCATGAATTCCCTTTTAATCAACTGTAGGTTATTTAAAATAAATTCCTACAACTTAACGGAATCTTGGTGTCTGTGTCTTCCTTGGTCAGCAGGTTGGCATGGCTGGGCCTGGGTGTGGGACCTCCAGCTGCAGCTGACCTCACCACACTTCACTGCCCTGAGTCAGGGGCAAAGTGAAGTCTCTGCTATGTCTTGTCTCGTACGTTCCACAACAAAATTATTGTGCTTGGCCACATACACAAAACCACCAGTTTGGTTTTTTTCCCCGTGAGTTCAGTTGAGCCACACCAATCCATGTATCTTTTTTTTGCCTTTTTTTTTTTTTGGTGAGGCAGTCGAGGTTAAGTGACTTGCCCAGGGTCACACAGCTAGTAAGTGACATGTGTCTGAGACTGGATTTGAACTCATGTACTCCTGACTCCAAGGCCAGAGCTCTATCCACTGCGCCACCTAGCTGCCCCCACACCAATCCATGTATCCCCAGTACTTTGGGGAACCACTCTTGTACTGGGGCGTGAGGAAGACAGTCCTTGATAACCATGAGGGGTTCCATTGAAGAGCAGGGTTTGAGTTGTAAGCTGAGGTGAGGGTTATACCTGTGGGATGTTGGGGTTTGAGGTTCATCTACAGCTATGGAACAGAGAGAAAACTGATGCAAAGAACAGATGTTTGTCCTTGGTGTTTTAAGGTCTGTGCTGTCATCACTTGTCCCATTGGGTACGAAAGTGGACTTTGTTCAGGATCTAGACAGAGCTTACATTTCTTTTTTCATTCCTTTTAGAAATGCAGGTCACACTGTTTGTGCTTCCCTGAGGCAGGACACCTGTATTGCCTACTCAGAGGTTCCCAAACTATTGGTGGTAGTTATAGGTAACCGGAGGAGTAGCACCTTATAGTTCATAAAGGACTAGGGAAGAAGTACTGGCCAGTGGGGAAAGTTATAGGGAGTCATTTCAGCTCTGTATAAGGAAGAACTTCCCAACAGCTTTTCAGGAATGGGATGGGCTATGCAAGAGTTAGCAAGATCCCTGTGAATAGATTGGCAAAGGTTAGATGACCATTTGCTAGCAATGTTTAGGAGTTGGAAGTCCCCCTCCAGATTGAAGGTTCCCTAAGCAGATCCCAGACACCCCCCACACTAGGACTTATGGCCGGGCAAGGAACATGCAGTGGCCATTGTAGGAGGAGGGTACTCAGTGGTCCAAATATGGAGCCCATATCCCAGAGCTCTTAGCATCAGGCTGGCTCTGGGAGTCCCTGTCACGGAGTGTTTCTAAAAGACTCCTATCATGTGAGTAAGGCCAACATGGAAGCCAAAAAAGTTAGAGATGGAATGTAACTGATGGTCTTGGTTTAATGTCTGACCTATAACCAACCAAAGTTAAAACTTTCCTCTGCCATCTACAGCCACTTGGGATTGTGCTTCGTTTTTTGCTGCCTTTACGTATGATGCCACTGTCACTTAGAATGTCTCTTCTCCCTCCTCTTTCCCATCCTTCAAGGCTTAGCTCAAATGCCACGTCTCCCATGAAGCTTTCCTTGGCCGTTCCACTTTGTCTTCCTTCTCTGAGCTTAGTGCCATTCGCTTGGCATTTAGGGTACATATGCTGCCTTATATTCTTAATTAACTTCTCCTCTGGATGTACATCTGATCTCTCCAGACGAGAGCACAGGGACCTCAAGTATTTCCTCTCTATGCCTCCCCCACAGTGCTCAGGAAATGTTCCTTGATATTTGAGATTCGCATAAGACATGTGATATTGAAAGCATTCAGAGATAGTCGTTGTCACTGACTCACTCTGACATCAGTCTCCAAAGCTCAAGCTGTCCTTAGACTTCCCTCCCCCTCTGGCAGGGCTTTGTCATGCCAGAATTGATGGCTGATCTTCTGAGTTGTTGAAGCCCCCTCTATACTTTCCACCCGTACAACCTCACTGGGCTAGATAATAACTTCTGGTCATTTTCTCCCTGCTGGATGAAATATGACTTCCTTTGATCACGAGGCTACCTTGCTCACTCTTTTAAGGATCATCCTAAACAGTTACACACGCACATGCACACACATGCACACCCCACTGCCACCACCACTATCATCAGCAGATTTGATAAATAAGACTGTGGACTCCTTCCTCGTCTTCTCAGGCATCTTAAATGTGCTGCTATCTCTGCTTGTGGGTATGTTACCAACCAAGAAGAATGGGGGTTGGAGAACCTTGATCCCATTTAAGGGAAAATGGGGGCTAATTCTGCTTAACTCCAACCTGTACCATCTCCTTTGTCCCCAGCAACATTAATCCATAATGAAGTGTTGTGCTTCGTACAGTTTCATTCTTTGTCTTTGCATCCCTACTGCCTGGCACACTAAATAATTGTCAATTGATCGATAGGCTTTTCATAAGTGTTTATTGAGTTGGATTGGAGCTGCATTAGTTTTTTGTTTTGTTTGTTTTATGGTAGAGAGGGGAGAGTGCCTGAACTGAACTCAAGGGACCTGGCTTTGAGTCCCCCACCTCCATGTCCAGCTGTAGAGCTGTGAGCATGTCACCACTTATCTGTTAAATGGAGACAATCCCAACAGTACCATCACCTATCTGGAAAGGTAGCTGTGAGGAAAGCCCTTTAAAAGTGTGAGTCGGTATCTTTTTCCTCCTTCCTGCTCTCCCAAGCTCTCTTTCCTCACCAATTTCTTTAATTGCCCTCCTCTCGCTCTATGTTGGCAGCCCCCTTCTTGTCCACCCAGCTGTGTGCTAAGCACTTAACATCAGATGTTCCTTAATCTCTCCTTCCTTTCCCCTCTAAGGACAGCATCCCTTTAGTAAGTTAGAGAGGGCTTTACCTGGACACATAGCTCTACCAGAGGTATTAGATATGCTGTTAGATCTAGGTCAGGAATGAGGAGCCTTGATATTGCCAGTTGTTTATAATGAAGAATCAGGTCCTGGATCAGACAGTTTTGACCATTAAGGAAGGAGAAAAAAGAAAGGATTTGAGGCAGGGAGTACAAAGTTACAAATGAGAAAGGAACAGAAAGGTATTTAGGGTAGCTATGGGAAAGAACATTAGAGAGGTAAATTGAGAACAGATTGCAGAAGGCCTTGAATGCCAGCATTTTCAATGAATAAGCATTTATTAAGCACCTATTTTGTGCCAGGCGCTGTGCTAAGTGCTGGGAATATATGTGCGTGTATGTGTATGTGGGGGGGGGTGAGTGTGTGTATGCCCACATACATATACATAAAAATGTTTTAGGTGTAAATATGTGTATGTATGTGTAGCTCCCCTGGCCTCAAGAAGCTGACATTTTGTTGAGAGAAACAACACGTACGCATATCGTTCAAATTCAAAACAAAATCAGAGAATTAGAAGAGATCTCAGATGCTGCTTTGTCCGACCCCCTTTATTCTGTAGTATTGGGGGCATAGTGAATAGAATTCTGGACCTAGACTCAGGAAGACGAGTTCAAATTCAGCCTCAAACATTTACAAGCTGCATGACTAGGGTCAAGTCATTTAACCTCTGTCTGCCTCCATTTCCTCATCTGCCAAATGGGGATGTCAATAGCACATACCTTTCTGTTTTGTTGTGAGGATAAAAATCAGATATATTTGTAATATTTTCCATGTTTTAAAGTGCTATGTAAATATTGTAATCATTATTACTATTACAAAGAATAAAACTGAGGCCCAAGATGGTAAGTAACTTGTCCAAGGTCATATAGCAATGCCTAATAATCAGAAGTGGAATTTTAACCTAGGCCTTCTAAATCCTAAATCAGGGCTCTTTCTGCTGTCCTCCATTGCCTCCAATGGGAAGTAATTTGGGGACAGGAGCGGAGGGAGATTCCAGCAGCTTGGGGGAGAGGATCAGGAAAGGTTTCATGTAGGATGTGGCACTTGAGTTTTAAAGGATGCTAGAGATTCTGAGACAGAAGTGAGGAAGGAGAAGAGTGTTCCAGGCCTGGGGGCAGCCTGTAGAAAGGCAGATTCTATGGAGTGGGATGTGTGAGGAATAGCAAAGATGTCAAAGTTTGGCTGGACTGGCCACTGAATGGAGTAATGTATCAATTCGGGAAAGCTGGCTGGAGCTAGACTGTTTGAAGGGCCTAAAATGCCAAACGGAGGACTTCCTGTTTGATCCTAGATTCAATAGGAAGCCATTGGAGTTTCTTGATGAGGGGGTTGCATGTTCAGACCAGTGCTTGAGGAATACCACTGGATAGAAAAAAGAGAAGCAATGCAAGGAGACCAGTTAGAAGGCTAGTGTGGGCAAGGGGTGATGAGGCACTAAACTGGGGAGGGGGGGGAGCATGTGAGTAGAGAGGAAATAAGTTCAAGAGATGTAGAGATAAAATCAGCAAGCCTTGGTGACTGACTGGATAGGTGTGGGGGGAAATGGGGGGGAAGTCAGACATGACTGAGGTTGCCAGTCTGGGTGACTTAGAGGATGGTAGTGCCTTGAACAGAATTCAGAAAGTTAGGAAGAGAGGTAGATTTGGAAGGAAAGGGGATGAATTCTGTTTCATACACAAGGCAATGATGTGGGACTACAGCTCAGATACATACCTATATATGTATATGCATATGCATATTTACACATATATCTGGGAGTCATCTGCATAGAAATAATATTTGAACCCAAGGGGATTTATGAGATATCCAGATTTGAGAGAGAGAAGAAGAAAGTCTAGCGACAGAATGCTGAATAACACCCACAGTGGGGGCAGAATTTGGAAGATAATTCAGCGAAGGAAAGAGCAGCCAGCTAGGTAGGAGAACCAAGGGAAAGTAGTATCACAGAAACCAAGAGAAGAGACAGTGGGCAGGAGAGGCATTGCTAGGTGTGATGTCAAAAGACTGCCGAGAAGCCAAGAGAGATAAAGACCAAGAAAAAGCCGTTGTATCTGGGATTAAGAGGTCACTGGTCACTTTGGAGAGGGCAGTTTTAATGGTCACTGGGGAGTAAGGGAAAGTTTTTAAGCATGGACATTACATGATCAAGGGTTAACTCAATAGCATCTGTCAGTTAGACTGGGGAAGGGGATAGTGAAAAGGTAGGGAGTCCAAAAAGGAGTCTGTCGTTGTAGTTAAGTCTAGAAGTGATGAAAGCCTTAATCATCATGTGAATATAAAGGAGGAAGATGAAAGCAAGATATTTTTGAGGTAGAATACACAGAATTTATCACCTGATCAAATGGAGGGGGGGGATGGGGGAGAGGCTCATGCAGGGAATATGTTAGGAATCAGAGAAGGAAATAGGAAGGGAGAACTAGCAGTACCAGATCTCAAACTGTTCAACAAAGCAGTCATCACTAAACCAGATTGGTGTTGGTTAAAAGGCAGTTAGGAGTTACAGTAGACCCAGAATCAGGAAGATCTGAATTCACATCCGGCCTCAGATACTTGCTGTGTAACCTTGGGTAAGTCACTTACCCTGTATATCCCAGTTTGATCATCTGTAATGGGGATAATAATAGCACCTATCTTCCAGCTTTGTTCTAAGGATATTTGTAAAGGGCTTTGCAAACCTTAAAGTGCTATTATCATTATTTTTGAAAAGACGTTGATCAGTAGAACAGAGTAGATATACAACATACAGAAGCAAGCATAGTAACATGGTATTCAGTAAACCCCAAAACCTCAAATACCCGGGGAAGGAATTAAGTACTGAGACCTGTTAAAGATCCTAGCTTGAAAAGGCCAAGGTCCCCCACTGCATCCTGGGCCATCTCCTGCTGTCCTGACCCATATCTGGCCACTGGACCCAGACTTTGCACAGCCCTCCCTCACTTAAATCCAAGTCACTTGCAAGTCAAGGCATCATCTTCCTGCTGTTGTACTCCTCTCCCGAGAAAAAAGCAGCAGCAGGTACAGACCAACATCTCACACTGTAAAACCACAATAAACCCGAAATGACCCAGACATAAAAAGGTGATATTACAAGTAAATTCGAAAAGTGAGGAAGAAATTACTTTTCAGATCTATGATTAGAAGAAGAGTTCATGACCAAACAAAAATCGGAGAGGATCACAGAAGATAAAACAGACAATTTTGGTAAAGTTTTTGCACAAACCTAATGCAATTAGAAAGGAAACAGGTAACTGAGGCGAGGAGACTTCAAAGTAAGTTTCTCTGATAAAGGTTTCATGTACAAGATATATAAAGAACTAATTCAAATGCATAAGACTAAAAGCCATTCCCTAATAGATAAATGGTCAAAGAATATGAATAGGTGGTTTTCAAAGGAAGAAATCCAAGCTACCAATAACCATATGAAAAAATTAGAGAAATGCATATTAAAGTAATTCCGCAGTTTCACCTAATTTTACCCATCAGATTGGCAAATATGACAGAAGGAGAAAATGACATGTTAAAAAGACAGCTGGAAAACATGCCTACTGAAGAATCTGTTGGTAGAGCTGTAAATTGGTACACCTATCCTGAAAGGCAATTTGGAATTATGCTTCCCCATCACCACAGTCACTAAAGTGTGCATATCTTTGACCCAACTATAGCACTTGGCCTTTACCCCGAAGAGATCAAAAAAAGAGAAAAAGGATATGTATATATAATAACTTTTTTGTAGTACTCCACAACTGAAAAGTAAGGAGGTACCTACCTATTGGGAAATGACAAAAGAAATTATAGTATAGGAATTAATGGAATATTATAAGAATTATCAAAATTAACAGTTTCAGAGGAAACCAGGAAGGTCTCTATGAACTGATTCAAAGTGAAATGACCAGAAGGAGAACAATTTACAAAATAACGGCAACTTTTTGGAGCAAAATAACTTTGAAAGACATTCAAGCCTTGATCAATGCAGCGATAAATCTCAAGTCCAGAGGATTGAAGATGAAACACACCACCCACCTGAGGCCAGAAGCGATGAACTTAAAATGCAGAGTGAAGCATGCATTTGGGGACAGAGCTGATGCAGAAATTAGTTCTGCTGGATTATGTATGTATATTTGTTATGGAGGTTTCTTTTTTTCTTTGGTTGTTGTGCAATGGAAGGGGTGGTGGCAGTGGGGAGGGAGAGATGGTAAATGCTTGTAAACTTAAATTAAAAAAACAAAAGGAATCAGAGATGGGATTTTGAACGTGAGAGAATGATAATGGCAAGGATCTCAAAAATAAAATATGAGGGGGGGCAGGTAAAGGGGGCTCAGTAGAAGAAAGCAGTTCAGGGCCTGTTTGTGTATTATAGTAGAATGAAGAAAAACAAAGGCAAATCCTTTAGAAAGACTACAGAGGAGACAGGATCCCTTCGTCCTCAAAACCAATAGCTTCTTCAAAGGATCCAGCTGTAAATACTTTTCTGTCCAGTCTTCTCTACACCTGTCCCTCACTTTCCTCCTCCTTAACCCCTCTCACTTTCCTTAGTGACTGCCTCTCCTGAGGGCCATGCTTGTCCTAAAACCAAGCTCTGCTCCCTACCCAGCCCTTAGCACAGTGTCTGGCCACATAGTAGGAGCTTAATAAATGTTTATTTGTTGACTTCCTAGCCTCCACCTATCTACATCATAGCCTAGACCACTGTCTTTCCTCCACTCCCCACTTTCTCTAGTCCTGGAGACACAATCAGATCTACTGTGTCACATTTCAAGAAAGGGATATGGCAGTCTATTCTTGAATAGCCCCATTCACCATCCCTTTAACTGCCCCTCCCTGACTACCGCTACCCTATGTGTGTTATCTTTACCTACTAGAATGGAAGCTTCTTGAGACTGTTTTTGATTTTGAATTTGTACCCATTGGGCATAGCACAATAGTAAGGCTTAATAAGTAATTTTTCATTCATTGATTTGTTCATTCCTTAAGACAAATTCTGAAATTCTATTGCTCTATTTTATCCTATTTAGCTAAGGTCCCAGATAAACTCCAGCTCTGTCCTGGGAAAAAGAGGATTCACTTAAGGGACACCCAGAGAATGGATTGAGGATGGCTTTGATGTTTTCCCTTTGGAAAAAGCACAGATGCAGCCTGGGCATAACTAAGGGAACACACCACCACCACCACCACCACCCACCCAGGTCTGCTCTCTCATTTGCCTTCTCTGAAAGGTGAACAGATGGATTCTCGATCAATCATTCAACCAATCAGTCAACAACCATTAAACACCAGCTGTTGTCGGGCACTACACTGGATGCTGGCAATAGAATAACAAGTGGGAAAATCCCCTTCCTCAAAGGGCTTACTGTCTCTGACTGGGATACAGCTCTTTCACAGAGAAGTAAATATAGGATAGACACAAATTAATAAAAGTGAGTACCAATCACTGGGAGAAGCAGCAAAGGCCTCCAGTAAGCTCCTTGAGGTCAGGAGATTGTTTACAGTGCTTTTCACATACATAGTCAATACTTTAAAAATGCCTGAATTGAACTAAACAGAAATGAAATGAATGAGTTTAATTGACAGGTTACAGTGCTTTCATGATCAGGCTAGGAAACCAAATTCCAACTGGGACTCCCCACCTCTCTCAAGAATCCAGGTCCTCCTTTGCTAATATTTATTTATTTTGAGGCAATTGAGGTTAAGTGACTTGTCCAGGGTCACACAATTAATAAGTGTGGAGGCTGGCTTTGAACTCAGGTCCTCCTGACTCCAGGGCTGGTGCTGTATTCACTGTGCACCTAGCTGCCTGCTTTGCTAACATTTTGTTGACTTCCCTACAACTTAAAATAATCTCTCCTTCAAATAATCTCAGGGCACTTTGCAGTTAACACATTTTAATCTATGTTATAAAGACAATAGTCTTTGTACATCATATTTCTTTCAGTGGCCTGGGAGTTCTTTTATTTCTCTTTATTTCTCTTGGCGCCTCTGCTAGCTCCCAGAACAGCATCCTGCCTGGGCTCTGGAGTCTGAGGACCTGGGTTTAGGTTCGCTGAGGCTTATTTACTGACCTCAGACAAGTTACTTCACCTTCCTGGACATCATCTGTAAAATGAAGAGGTTGGAGTAGTAGATGGCCTCTGAAGGCCCAGATTCCAGAAATAGGATCCCATGAAGTGGTTATGAAATAGTTGGTTAGTGAATGGCTATTTGGTAGTTAGTTATACTCTCACCCCGTTGTACCTCCTGCTCTAATAGGGATCCTGAAGAATGGTACAGAGATAAGGATTGTTCTCTCTAAAGTCAACCTTCTGTCCTTCTTTCCTTCAATATTTATTATGTCTCCCTCCTGCCTCCCACACACACACACCAGGTACAGAATGCTATGCTAGGCACTGTAATAGAAGTTGAGTCAAGACACTTTCCCTGCCTTCAGATATTTTACAGAGAGATAAGACACAAGATAATCAAGCAATCAGTTATTAAGGACCCACTACGTGTCAGGTGCTATGCTAAATGCTGGGGATGCAAAAAGAGGCAAAAGACTTTTCCTGTCCTCAAGGAGCTTACTAACCAATGGAAGAGACAACATGCAAACAAATATATACACAAAGCAAGCTAAATCGGGGATAAATGGGAAATAATTAACAAAGAGAAGGCATTGGAATTAAGAAGGATTGGGGAAGGCTTCTTGTAGAAGATGGGATTTTAATCCGAACAGATAGCCATGATGTAGACTATTGCATAGTGCATTAGAGAGAAATAAACAAAATTCCTTCAAGATTGAGGACATCTAATGAGGAATATGAGGAATTAATTGATGGATTGATTCTGAGAAACACGGGAAGATTTGTATGAATTGATGCAAAGTGAAATACCAAAAGAATGGTATACATAATGACTACAACAGCATTATTGTAAAGACAACTAGAAGGAGACCAAATTGAGTTACAAAAAAAACAAAAACAAAGACACTAATGGTCCTAGAGGAGAGAGAATGAAATAGAACACTGTATACATTATCAGACAGGTCTTTGTGGTTAATTGTTTTTTCTTTGTTACTAGGAAGGGTTCCATGTTTAAGTGGCAGGAAGTGGGTGAGGACAACTGTTTCCAGATGTGATTATGATGTAAAAAAAATGCATCAATGAAAGTGTAAAAAAAAACAAATTAGTGGCATCTGCAAACCCCCTTGACTTCCCTAAATGTGCAAGCCATGTATACATCTAAATCCTCCTGCTCCGTTTCCATCCTGAGTCCGTTCCTGGGAGTGGAGAGGGGAAGGAGGGCTCAGCTGCATACACTCATTCACTTCCCTCTGTGCGAGGTAGATGTTTTATCTGTAGGGAAACAGACTCTTCTAGGCTTCAAGGGGCCCCTTTCATCCTACTATCCCTAGAGTTGGCAAGCAGGTCCATGAGCCCCTCCCCATCCATCCTATAACTTTCTTGACTTTGTGTCCTTCTTCCCCTTCTGTCCTTCCACACTGAAGATCAGGCCTCATTTCCCTAAAATCAATTTGGCCAATTTGCATGGGCAGTGACTCTGGGACAAGATAGATACATATACCTCAGAAAGCAAAGCCCTGGGGTTAGTGGTCTGCTTGGAAAGGGTCAAAACAGTGGGTAGGGTAAGTCCCCTTCATCTCTGGCTCAGCTCTGACTTTGAGATCCTACTCAATGTGTCCTGTCCAGCTATTCGGCATTTACCTGTTTCCCCCCTACATTTGCCTAATCTTTAGGCAACCCTGGCTCTGAGGCCCCATCTGATGAAAGACTGTCTGAGGAATAGCCCTTTTGGCTGTAGGAGTTAACAAAATTACCTCTCAGGCCCCTCCTAACTTTGTAATTCTATGAGACAGGTATGGCATTTGGGAGACATCCTCTCAAATGTCTGTGTACCTCTGCCTCAATCCCATTCCTGTGCAGATAAAGTGGGAGATGTGAAAGGGACAGAGCTAAAGGCACTGTGCCGGGGATAGAGAAAAAGCAAACCAGAATCCAAGCAGGATCAGGTAAAGGCTGAACTGTCTGTTGAGAGAACAGCTGCACCTCGGATTTAGGGCACAAGAACCAGAAATAGGGAGCAACCACCCTGGGTGCTGGCAAAGAGAGGGTAGCAACTTCACTCTGAGGCTGGGAGTTGGGCCTGGCTTTGTAAGAAAGGGCTACCTGGCCTGGACAGAATAAATCAGTCTAATAATTCGTGAAGTCTGAATTTTGTAACAAAACTGTGTACCTGTAATTTGATGGTTCAAAGAAGTGGTCCCTAACTTTATACTTCATGGGCTTCCAAATACTATGTGCCTCTCCTTCATCAGTGGTTCCTTCCCATCTGCCTCAAAACATGCTCAGATGTTCCTAATCCTAAAAAGTCATTCCTCTGACCTTCCCATTTCACTCAGGTACCATCCCATCTCTTTCCTCCCCTTTACTCCTAAACTTCTTGAAGAAATTTTCTGTCTCAGTGCTGGAGAGACTGTGGGAAGACAGGCATGCAGCCAGTAACCCTGTTGGTGGAAAAGCAAATTGGTCCAGTCATTCTGGAAGCCAATTTGTAATGATGCTATAATGGAGTTCGGGAAGTGCTAGATGGGTTGCTAAAAAGGTGCACTTAGTGACAAATGCAATCAATCACCTCTGGCTGATTTCCTTGCTCTCTGCAGAGGGAGACATGGGTCTGGGGGGGGGAGGGGGTAGGAGGTTGACCAAGTGGGGGAAAGGTATGTTGTGATCTGTCAATTACTTAGCCAACTGAGGTAAGTACGCTGTTTGGCCACCAGATGGTACTCGAGCTACCTGTGAGTAGCCTATTCACTACCTACCTCCCACTCCCACTCATCCCAGATTCAATTGCAATACAGCAGATCTGGTCCAAAATATACTTGAAAATCACCCAAATACAAAATCTCTCATCCACTAACTAAAGCCCCTATTTTAAACCCCCCCCCAACAAAGGACTAGGTTTACTCCCCCACCTTAATCATAAAACTCCAAACTCATAGGATTCAACCATTTGCCATTTGTGTGTCCATGTATTTTATTAAATAAGTAGCATAAGAAACTCAAATCAACAATAAAACCATGTTCCATGTATCAGGCCATAATAACATTGCAGCATGCGCTGATTTCTTTCTTTTCCTCCTAACCCCCTTCCTTGCCAGGGGAATGGAAATAAACAGGTTTTGAAAACAACAGGAGCTTCCTTATAATGCTTTGAGGAAGCAGGGAAAGAAAGAAACTATAGGACAGAATTCTGTTTCATCTCATCTTTGGCAGCTTCTAGTTTCACCCCAATCCATTCCCCATAACCTCTCTGGGTTCAGTTGTTCTTCACTTCCTCTGGTGGTCATTCATAGACATACATACTTACCTACACACACATACATATATGTGTGTACATGTATATAGATATTGATATAGATTCTATACATCTCCACTTGTGAGCCCACCTCCATGAATAGTTCTACAAAAAGATCACTTCACACTTGGTTTTTCTGCAGTTGCAGTCACAGGGATAAGGTGCCCTCTTCCTTTTTTGTCTTAGCCCGTGAAAAATCTGGGTTGAATTTTCTCTGAGGGCAAACAAGATGGAAACCCAAGAACTCTAGGAAATGTATGTGAACATGCATTTCCCATCTCTATGATCCTTTTTTTTAACCCTTGGGTAGCATCCTGGGAAGTCTACAATGTACCTGGGCTACCATACAAAAAATAGTGATTAAAATGCCCATATCTCTGTTTGATTTGTCAACAAGAATACTAAAATTAGAATGGCACAGAGAAGGTTGCCCTTGTGCAAAGATGACACTCAAAATTGTAAAGTATTCTGTATTTTTTGTGGCACATGAACATAATGGAATATTACTATACTCTAAGAAATGATGAACATGAAAACATAGAGATACATGGGAAGATATATGAACTGAGGCAAAGTGAAACAAACAGAACTAGGAAAAGAATATAGACAATGCCTTCAACAATGTAATTGGAAAGAAAAAAAATAATCCAAACGGAGTGCTCTATCACTATGACCATGCTTGGCCCTGAAGAAGAGATGGGAAAATATACAGCTTTTCCTTATTTGCAAGAGGAGGAGACCACATGGAACACAGAATACAATGCCAGGTGTGTTTGATTTGTTGGCTACTTTTACGAACGTGTTTTTTCCCATTTCTTTTTTAGTCCTTATATTAATCAATCAAAGGCAGTTAAGTGGTGCAGTGCACCTAGAGTCAGAAAGACTCATCTTCCCAAATTCAAATTTGGCCTCAGACACTTACTAGTTGGGTGACCCTTGGCAAGTCATTTAACTCTTTTGCCTCAGTTTCCTCATCTGTAAAATGAGCTGAGGAAGAAAAAAGGCAAACCATTCCAGTATCTTTGCCAAGAAAATCTCAAATGGGGTCACAAAGAGTTGGACACAAATGAAATGACTGAAAACAACATTAATCACTACTAGTCAATAAGAATTAATTAAATACTCTCAATATAACAGGCACTGTGCTAGGCACTAGGGATAAAAGGGGAGAGGGGAATGAACCTACCTGCCCTCAAGGAGTTTACATCCAACAGGAGGCAGCTAGGTGATGAAGGGGATAGAATGCTGGAACTGAAGTCTGGATAGATCTGAGCTCAAATCCTACCTCTGGTACTCAGTAGTTGTATGACCCTGGCCAAGTCCTTTAAGCTCTCTCAGGTTCAATTTTCTCATCTCTAAAAGGGGATAATAGTAGCACCCACCTCACAGAGTTGTTATATGGAAAGCTCTTCCCAAATTTTAAAGCACAATATGTGTGTGCTATTGTCATATATGGTGGATTTATGTCTTCTGTATAGTGGACTTTTGTCTCAGGTACAGTATATGTATAGTGGACTTATGTCTTATTGGATATCAGAATTATCAATGCCAGTCTTATCTCCTGACTAAAACGTCCTCCTCCATTACAGCTGGATGGATATCTTATTTCAATTCTGTATTTCCTTCAATGCCAAGAATTAGGTACCACACACAACAGACACTTAACAAAACTTTGTCTTACTGTTATCATCATTGTTGTTGTTTGTTTTATTTTGTTGTACTCGGACCCATGATTTCAAGTGTGGCCCCTTGACTGAATCCAAACTTCACGGAACAAATCCCCTTAATAAAAGGATTTGTTCTGTAGAACTTGGACTCAGTCAAAAGGCTGCACCCAAGGACCTAGAAGGCCACATGTGGCCTCGAGACCACGGGTTCCTCACCCCTGGTGTAGAAAGCTATCTGGAGCCCTGAAAGGTTATGACTTTCCCAGAGTCACACAGCAGGCAAGTCACCGTGACACCACGGACAGCTCCCTATACAGTACTCCATGAAGCAGCCTCTTTGTTGTTGTTCTGCTACAAAACATATTGCCTGGGGTGGTAGAAGGAGTCCTGGATTTGGAGTCAGAGCATCTTTTCCTGTGATGTGCTATGATGATCCTATGATGTGCGCTGACCAGTGGGCTACAGGGTCAGTCTAAGGCTGTGAGATCAAATCCTACTTCTGCCTCAGTTTTATCTGGGTAAGTCACTGTTGAAATGACTTTTGAAATACTAGATTTCCAAGTTTGTTCTCAAAGAAAAGATGAGAAAACATACCCTCCTTTCTTTACTGTGGGAGTAGTGGCATTATGAGCGTGGACATTAAATTGAATTGATACTCTGCTATTTCCTGCCTGTGTGAGTTTAGACAAAACGTTTTACCTCCTCAGGCTTCTCTCCAATCCCTCCTCTGTAAAATGGGAGGGGGGGGAGGAGAGGAAAGAAATAGTACTAGATGGTCTCTAAGGTTCATCATTTCCAACATTCGATCCCTTAGTCCCAGTGATGCTGCTGTTACAACCTTTATGTATTGAAACTGTCCAAAGACCAGGCAACATTAGTGTGGGGGGGGGGGCACCAAAAAGCAACAAGAAATGTGGACTGTGGGTCTTTTGTCTGTATCCTTTGAGACTTCATAGGTAGAAAAGTGATGCTGGCACTCTGGCTGGCTGGCTGAGCCAGGGACAACCAGATGCTGATCCACAATCAGTAAGTCAGTCAGTGAGCGCTTACTGTGTTCTCAGGCCCTGTGCTCAGCACCTAGGGGGAGAAAAAGGATATGATATGGTCCCTGCCTTCCTGGAGCTCAGAATGTAGTAGGGCTGGGGCAAAAGGCATAGATACAAATAGCCAAAACATAGAGTGTCCAAGAGGTCCCTATTGGGTCATAGACTTAAAGCTAGAAAGGACCTTAGGGACCATTTGTTCCAAACCTCATTCTACAGAAGAGGAAATTAAGACTCAGGTGAAGCAATCTGTCAAGGTCACACAGAAAGTAAACGTCAGACTGGGGAGAATGAATGTAGGCAGACTCTCTGAAGGCAAATCCTTCCACAGTAATCCTTCCTCTTTCCACTCTAACACTGTAATAAATACTCTAGATCTAGGAGATGTACAAAGGGCCAAGTGGGAGAGGCTGAAGGGGATCAGCTGAGAAGCAGAGACCTGGAGCTATCACAGACGCAGAACCACAGAATCTCAGGGCTACAGGAGACAAACAGAGATCATATCTATGACATCCTTAACTAGAGGTTATCCAGCCTCTGCTTGCAGACCTCCAGAGATGGGGAAATCAGTAAGTCAGTCAGTCAACCAACATTTATCCAACCCTTACTGAGTGCTGTGTTAAGCTCTGGAAAGACAAATGTTTGTTGTCCTTCATTTTGGAAGAGGACCAAAATGACATCACTACATTAGAGACAAGTTACAATGCGCAGACTGTGGCTGATCAGACCAATACGAGCTTGGAATGCTCTACCCCAGGTAGAGCACAAATAGCCCATGTGAACATTTGGGGTGGGTTCTCTCAATTTGCACATCTTGTGTTTCTTTTAAGCTACTTCAATTCTGTTTTGCTTATAGAGCACAGCCCCTTCTCAGATGAGGGCACCCTATGCTGTGCAGTGTCTCCCACGTCACACAATCAATTCCAGAGTTCTTAAGATAGACCTTGAAAGTGTCCTTGTATCACTTCTTCTGACCACCATGTGAGTGCTTGCCCTTGGTGAGTTCTCCATAAAATTGTCTTCTAGGCAAGCATACATTTGGCATCTGAACCACATGGCCAGCCCATCAGAGTCGGCTCTCTGCAGTAGGGTTTTCATGCTTGGCAGGTTCGTTTGAGAAAGAACCAACACAAGAAAAAAGATAGACGGTCCTTCTCCACCTGGAGCTTGCATTCTGATGGGGGGAGGGGACAGTACATAAAAGAAAGGTGAGTGAGGTGGGAGGAGAAGGACAGAGATGATATTCAGCCAAGTGCATGATAAAGAAATCCAGAGGAGTGCCTTTAGGTAGAAAATGAAGAGTTGGCTGGCCTGGGTGCCTTCCTTAAATGAAGGTTCTGGGAGAAGCCCTTCAGTCAGGGGGAGGGGCTCCAGGGAAGCAGGGTCGTCACAAGATTTGAGTTTGTGAGCTCCAGGGTTAAAGAGTTCTTCCAGGATAAAGTACTTTGAGCAGCTAGGTGGCACAGTGAGTAGAGCTCCAGCCTTGAAGTCAAGAGGACCTGAGTCAGACACTTGCCACTTTAACACTTACTAGCTGTGTGACCCTGGGCCAGTCACTTAAGCTCAGTTGCCTCACCAAAAAGACAAAAAAAAAGTACTTTGGGGGCCATGATGGAGAAACCCAGAGGAGTGCAGCCTGATGGGAAAGAAAGATGTGACCAGCCTGGGTGCCTTCTTCTCCCCAGGCAGTCCATTACACTTTAGGGCAGCTTTTGTTGCTAGGAAGTTTGTCTTTCCTTACAAGAAAACTAAACCTGGTTCTTGATCTCAGGCAACTTGTCCCCATCCCTCCTCCTAGTTCTGCCCTTCTAGGGTTAAACAAATCAAGTCTAATTTCTTTACCCCATGACAACTTTTTAAAGCCTTGAAGACAGGTTGGCCCTAAGTGTTCTCCCGGCTAAAGACCCTGAGTTCGTTCCATTGATCTTTCTATGGCATGATCTACAATCCTCTCACCAATCCTAATTGCTGTTCTCAGGATTTGCCCTGACTTCTCAGTGTTCTTCCTAAAATATGGCACCCAGAACTGGACATAATACTGCAAATGTAAAATGAGGGGATCAGACTAATAGATCTCACTGGCCTTAGCCAACTCTAAATCTGTGAACCCGTGATGTGCTATAACCAGATGGCCACAGGGTCAGTGTAAGGCTAGGAGGTTAAACCCTACATCTGCCACAATTTTATGTGGGTAAATCGCTGGGATTAGCTATTGAAATGACTTTTGAACTACTAGATTTCCAAATTTGTCTTCAAAGAAGAAATGAGAAAAAACACCTCCTTCTTCTTTACAGTGAGGGTAGTGGTGTTGTGAGTGAGGACATTAAATATGCTGTCAGACTTAGTGCATTAGTTAACATAGTTTGCTGGATTCTGACAGGCCAGTCTCCTGGCAGTTTAGGTTAGATATTATAATGAAATGAAACACTGGCAGGTTATTCAATAGTTAACAAAAGGAGATTGACTTAGCCAAGGAAAAGGAAGGATATTCAACCAAGATATGCAGTTGATCGGGATGGGATCTGAACCCCTAAAAGGAAAAGACCATGTCTTTGGGATCTGGAATCCAAAAAAGAAAATCCCTGGGCTTTTTTCAAATCTCTGGCATTTGTCTGAGGCCGTAATCCACTCAACTGGTCTTTCACTGTGGCTATACCCAATCTCCCAATTCTGTTCCCTTACCTCCTGATTGCCCCTGGCTACTTCCCACCCTTAATCCTAACTACACTCCATTTTCTGTTGGCTACCTACTTGGTCCTGATCCCTGTTCACTCCAGTTTACTGGCCACTCCCATCCAGATCCTCCTTAGACCCCTCCTCCAGTCACCCCAGACTATTTGGTCACTCCTGGATCCCTCCCACAGTCTTTCTGTGTATAAGATTCATCTTGTCTCCATTAAGGTGCTCAGATTCTTAAGATCTGGCCAGCTTGCTTTAGCCATACAAATGCTTAGATTCCTTAAGAGTCTGGCCAATAGGGCAGCTCTTTAATAAAGCTTGTCTTTGGCTGAAAGAAGGCTTGAGTCAAATTCATTTGGGTAGGTACCCATGTGTCGTGATTTTGGAGTCCCAGCAACTCTAAACCTCAACACAGTGACTCTACCTTGTATTGATTCAGGTGAGCACAGCTACCCTACCTCCGAGTTGCCCATGGTGGCCCATCAATCAAGCACTGGTATGGGTCTGGATCTCCTCTTGGCTTTTTGTACTCAAGCAACTAGGCAGTCATGCCAATGGCAGAACCTTTCAAAAACATTTAAAGAAAAGAACTATCACAGCACACAAGACAGAAGACTCTGGTATGAGATATGTAAGCCAGTTATTAAACTTTTAGTGTCAGAAATAAGCCAACGCTATAAATCAGGGTTTGATTTATTATTTTGTTGATTATCTAGACTTAAAGTAAAGAAAAAAAAACATTAATGAAGCAGATTAAACCTGAAAACATGTCAGAGTATTTTTTTTTCCGGAGTCAGTTGTTAAACACTTACCAGAATCCCTTTGCTTTGGTACATATTCCTCCTACTACAGTTAATTTTGTTAAACTTGTTTTTTTTTTATTTTTTGTTTCTTGTTATGAGAGATAGCTTTTTGGATATGGGAAGGGGAAAAGATAAATTTAGAAATGAAGGTGATGTAAAAAAAAGATCTCAGTGAAAATGTGAAAATATTTAAAGAAATACTGGGTAATATTTTATCTTCTAGTTAAGTAAGTATTAGGGGGGAAATTCTAATCTTGGAACCATAGGTTAGGCAAGGTGCTAAATAATGGGGACACAAACAAAACAGTACCTACGTTCAAAGAGCTTACAATCTAATGGGGAAGGAAAAACATATAAAGGGGAGCCAAAAAAGGGCAGAGGTAAATGTTGGCATGATTTGGAGATGGCCTGGAAGTGGAGGCCTGGTTTTCCGCAAGATAAAGTAAAAATTCCTCTATCAGAGGCTGGTCCAGAGGCAACATCCAAGCTTGGAGGGGTGGGACCTGACAATAAGGATGATGGGCAAAGTGAGGACCATTCTTCTGGCTGTGGACTACTCGTCTAGCCCAAGCATTTATTAAGTACCTGCTATGTGCCGGACACTGGGTTCAGTTCTGGGGATAAACCTACAAGCAAAAGATAAGAATCTCCTCCCTTAAGGAGGTTACATTCTAATGGAGAAGAACTATGCAAAAAGGAGCTGAAAGGGTGGGGTGGAGTGAGAGGTGACAGTGCTGACCAGGCCGGAATCAGAAGCTGTGCTGGGAGGGTCACATCCTGTCAGCAAGTGGAGGCCCCCTGGAAGGAGCACACCAATTGGAGAAGGGGCCCTGGCCAGCCTCCACTTCATTCACAGCTTGACTTTCTGGATGGGTTTTCCTCATCCTCATTGCCCAACCCGCAACTCCACCTTTTCTGGGTCTCCTTTATATGTTATCTTTCTTCGTTAGAAAGTCAGTTCCTTGAGGGCTTGAGGGCAGGGACTATATCTTGTTTCCTTGTATCAATATCTCTAGGTCTTAGCACGTGCCTATCACATAGTAAATGCTTAACCTCTCTCTCTCTCTCTCTCTCTCTCTCTCTCTCTCTCTCTCTCTCACACACACACACACACACACACACACACACACACACACACACTTTTCTCTCTATACACATCTTTGTCTCTCTCTAAATAATTTTCCTCACCTATGAAACAGGAATACACTGCTTACCTCACAGGATTGTTGTGAGGAAAGTACTTTGGAAATTTAAAATCAGCGGAGATGTGATCTTATTGGTGGAATTCTTAGAAGTGGCCAGAAGCCCAGCCAACTGAGTAGGTGCCTACCTCAATGGTTTGTGATAAATAGGGCTGGAGCTGGAGTTTGGTGGGGGAAGACAGACTGTCCAGTGAGACACCTCCCTGCCGTGGTGGCTGAAGGTCACTCCTGAAAGGACTTTGGGAGACATGTGGATGTCCTCTGGGACACCAGCAAGGACAAATAGGCCCTGGCCTCTGGAGCTGGGGTTGCTGAGCTCTGAGCAAACAGAAGGTACATGAGGTCACTGTATGCCTGGGATGGTGAAAACTGATGGGCAATGTCAGTTAATCTGTCAATAAACATTCGTTAAATGCCTTCTATGTTCCAGGCAGCTAGGTAGCATAGTAGATATGGTGCTAGGCCTTGAGTCAGGAAGACTCATCTTCCTGAGTTCAAATCTGGCCTTTGGCACCAGCTGTGTGACCCTGGGCAAGTCACTTAACCCTGTTTGCCTCAGTTCCTCATCTGTAAAATGAGCTGGAGAATTAAATGGCAAACTATTTCAGTATCTTTGCCAAGAAAACCCCGAATAGAGTCATGAAGAGTCAGACACAACTGAAAAACAACTGCACAACAAATGTTTCAGGCACTGTGCTAAGTTCTGGGGATACAAAAGAAAAAGGCAAAAGACAGTACCTGCTTCCCAGGAGCTCATCATCTCATGGAGGTGACAACATGCAGACAGCTATATACAAAAAAAAAATTGCTATATACAAGATAAAGGAAGGGGCTACAATTAAGAGAGATTGGGAAAGGTTTGCTGTAGAAGGTGGGATTTTAGCTGGGACTTGAAGAAAGCCAGGGATGCCAGGAGGCAGTGAAAAGAAGGGAGAACATTCCATGCATGAGGGATAGCCAGAGATAAAGGAGGAAATTAAATACAAACTTGGTCTTTTTCAAAATTTGGCCTCTGACTTGGGTAACCCTGAGCACTGGGATAAACAGGGTATCAGAGTATTAGTGTCCTTGGGGAAAGAACCTTCAAGACCTTAAGGTCAGCAGTATGGGTTGAGCTGGAAGATTACAGACCTTCTGTGGGCCTCAGTTTCCCACTCTGTAAAAATGAGGTTTTCAGATTTGATGATTTCTAAGACCTTTTCTACTTCCAAGTCCTAACATCCAATAGCATTGTTCCTCCCATTCCCAGCCATGCCCAGGGGTGGTGCAGCTTGTGGCGTGTCAAAGCACGTAGTGGTGTGTGTGCACACACACATTACTGGTCCTGAAGGAGCTGGGGCTCAGGCAATGCTGCCTGGGAGACAGACACCATGTGGGTGTACTGGGGCATGTGCAGCCATGAATAGCAGTGTGGGGGTGGGGATCCCTCCAGAACTTCTTTCTCTTCCCCAGCCTCAACATCTTCCCATTTTTTCCTTCTCCATCCCTCCAACCTCTTTCCTAGCTGAGGCCTTCATCTCCTCTCGCCTGAGGCACTTCAACAGCTTTTTTTCATTAGTTTTCCCTCTTTCTACCCTCTCGTCCTCCAGTTCACCCTGCACTTACATCCAGATTCATATTTCCATGTCCCAGGGTCTGATCACGTAGTGTTCTTGCCCAAAAGCTTTTCAGGGTCTACCATTCCCTGCAGGGCAGTGAAAGGGCCTCAGAGTCTGAGTTGGGAACTCGGGTTCAATGCCTGGCTCTGCCATTACTTTAGGCAAGTAGCATCCTGTCTCTGGCCTCAGTTTCTTCATCTATAAAATGAAGGGGGTGGACATGATGACTTCTACCTCTAAATACTATGGACTTCCCTTTACACATTCAAGGCCCTTCACAGTCTGCCCCAATCATCCTTTCCTTCTTTATTCATTTTCCTTTGTTATCAATCAGTTAACAAACATATATTAAGTCTTGTGATGTCCCAGGCACTGGGAATACAAATACAAAGAATGTAATTACCCCTAATTTACATTCTTTTTTAATTAAGCTTTTATTGATGCATTTTTTTTTGTAACCATAGTGCCCCCAATATTTCTTCCCTTCAGACAGCCATCCCATATAACAAATAGTATTTCTTAAAGATAAAAGAGAAAAAGAAGAGGAAAAAGACAGAATAACGAGTCAATACATTGAAAAAATCTGAAGATACGTACACCTAATATTCTTTTTTTTCTTGGCAATTGGGGTTAAGTGACTTGCCCAGGGTCATATATCTTGAGTCTGCTGCTAGAGTCAGGTCCTCCTGACTCTAGGACCAGTGCTGTATCTATTGTGCTGCCCAGGTATCCCTTTGCCTAATATTCTTTTTTTGGTTGGTTTTTTTTTTATGAGACAATTGGGGTTAAGTGACTTGCCCAGGGTCACACAGTTAGCAAGTGTCAAGTGTCCAAGGCCAGATTTGAACTCAGGTCCTCCTGACTCCAAGGCCAGAGTTCTGTCCACTGTGCCACCTAGCTGCCCCATACCTAATATTCTAAAGGAAAAATGAGTACATATAATAAACTTAACAATCAAGAAACATGAATGTTTCCATAAACAAAGATGAGAGAGAAAGCTATATATGAAACTCTGATTGTCTTTTATATATAATTTGTTCTTAGGGGGAAAAAGAGGTATGCAGTTATCCCTTCTACCTCTCAACTTTCCCCATTAAGGTATTGATATGTCAGGGGTCGCGTTGGCATAAGAAATTAAATGGGAATATTTTGGGAGTTTTGCAGGAGCTTAGACAACATGCCAAAGGCCAACAGACGACACAGAAAAAAGTTTAGAAACTCAGAAATGCAAAAAATATATGTGTAGTATTGCATAATATCAACATAGTTTATCTTTTAATACCCATAATAATTCAGACTTCTCTGGTACAAAGGGAAGGCCAAAAAATATTTGGATTTTCCAGATCATGAGGGCACCATGCCCCTAGCACCCCACAAAGTGGAAGGGATAACTATCACATTTATCTCGGTAGTAACAACATTGCCAGTTTGTCCCCCTTCTCAACTTCTTTCTTATTTTCTTGACTGTATTTCTTAATGTTTTATTGATGCTCTTTTCTTATCATTTGCATCTTTATCCATATTACTACCTCACCCCCCTTTCCCTTCTTCTGCTACTGTTTCTACTGCACTGTTGCATGGCTCCCTTTTCACGTTCCTTCCTGCACATAGCTGTTAAGCCTATAGGTACTATAAGACTGTGCATGGCTGTTACCACCTCCAGGCTTTTGCCCCTACTTTTCACCTACCTAAAAGATCTTCTTTCCTCTCTACCACCAACAACCAATTCCTAACTTCAAGGTTGCCTTTTGCCCCACTTCTTTGAGGAAGTCTTCCCTGATTGTGTAATCCAAGGTCTAAGATCTTTGACAGCAAAAACACCACATGGGAATAACATTAATTTTTTAAAAATTCTTACTTTTTTGTTATTCTAAACTTGATAGTTTTTCCCCATAATGATGAACATTTCCATATACAAAGAACAGAAACAATGGATTGTATCTGAAACTGTGAATCTCTGTTACCAAAAACATCAAAAATTCAACATGTTACTTTCAAAGCTATTAGCTTGTCGTCTACTTCTGAACTTCTTCCTATCCTCTTCGTTGTAATTAAAAAACACTTCATGGCCTTACTTTTCTTTCTCTCTCTCTCTCTTTCTTTCTTTCTTTCTTTCTTTCTTTCTTTCTTTCTTTCTTTCTTTCTTTCTTTCTTTCTTTCTTTCTTTCTTCTTTGTCTTTTATTCCTCCTCTTCTTCCTCCTCCTCCTTCTTCTTTCCCTATTGGTTGTTCTTTTTTTCCCTCCAAATCCTCTTAAAAAACAAACAAACAACAACAAAAACAGCTGCCTTCCCCTGTGACAGATACACATGGTAAAGCAAATAAATCCTCACATTATGCTTCTATGTCCATCACTTCTCTCACAGGAAGTATGACTCTTAATTCTTTCATGAATTACTAGATCTGAGATCTCCCTAACCAGAGTGGGAGTTCTCTGAGGGCAGAGTTCCATTTTCCTCTTTCGGTCTCACCCCCAGCACTGGGCTGGGAATGCATTGGGCACCCAAGATTGGCTAATATGTTATTCCAGAGACTTTTCTCCCTCTTGAGGGGCAGCACGCTGTGGTCAGAGGGTATTGGCTGTGGGGACAGTTCTCCAGGGGGTGGCTTCCATAAGCAGCTCTGCAATGAGGCTGACCCCAAACAGAGTGTTTCCGTGTAGGCCTTCACCAAATTTAAGGATACTGTGAGCAAGAGTGCTCCAGAGATGCTTATTGTGGGCCACGAAAAGAATAAGGAGTGAAAGTTAGTTACATTCTTGCCCCTCCCACATCTGTCCTTTGCTACAAGCCAGACTCAAGTCCCAGACTGCAGTGACCTGAGGCTATGGTAGCCTCTGACATCTCCAGCTTCAATCTCCTATCTCACTCCTATCTGTCACTTTTTTTCCCCCTTACCCTTATGTCCATTCCTGCTCCGTCAAGCTCTGCTGAGCCTCTCCTTTTCTGGATTTCCCATTCCTGACCTCTGACCATTCTTGGGTTCCCATTCTTATAGCCTACAACCTAATCCCACTAGCTGAAAACATTCTCTTCCTTCTCAATTTTTGTTCTGGACAACTTTGTCTGGATCTTTCTTTGGCTCCCATCACACCATACCTTATGAATATATTGTGCTCACCTTTTTCATGTTGTATCTCTTTTAGAAGAATGCAGGATTTTGGAGGATGGAGGATTTCCTTCTTGTCTTTGTAACTTCCATGCCTAACATAGTGCCTACTACTAGTAGGCATTAATGAAAGGTTGTCAAATTGAACTGAATTGTATGTGGGGTGAAGTCTCTGCTCTAGCAGATGACCTTTCCAGGTTTGTTGTATGTTACTCAGCCAATCAACAAGCATTTATTAAACACTCAGCGTCTGGATCTGCTTGAGGCACCTGGAATATGAGGACAAAAACAGAAAGGGCTCTGCCCTTGAGGATTTTGTGTTCTATCAGGGGAAATGCAAAAATGCAAAATATATGCCAAGTAAAGGAAAAATAATGGGGGAGGCACTAACAGCTGGGGTTGGCCCAGGGATCAGGAAAGGTCTCCCATAGGAGGTGGCTTGACCTGAGCTTTGAAGGAGGCTAAGGATTCTGGAAGGCAAGAGCAGCCCATTACAATCATGGGTAACAATAGCCTGTATTTGGGGGGGGGTATGGAGGCAATCAAGGTTAAGTGACTTGCCCAGGGTCACATAGCTAGTAAGTGAGGCCTGATTTGAACTCAGATCCTCCTGACTTCAGGGCTGATGCTCTATCATCTTTGCCACCTAAGTGCCCCAACAGTAGTCTATAAAAAGATACAGAGAGGAAATGGAATCTTATACATGAACAAAGGGAAAAAAAGGGTCAGTCTGGTCTGACCAAAGAGTGCCAGAAAGGGAATAATGTATGTCTGGAAAGGTAGATTGAAACCGGGTTCCAGCCAAGTTCTTTATGTGCCAGCGAAATCTGGACTTCAGCCTAGATGCAATGAAGAGTTACTGGAGCTTTTGGAGCTGGGGAGTCACCAGTCAGACTGGTACTTTAGGAACATCACTTGGGCTGTTGTATGGCTGGATTGGAGAGGCAATTTAGGGAGGGAGGGAGGCAATAAGCATTCATTAAGCACCTGGTTGTCCCAGGCACTGTGCTAAGTATTTAAGTAAGTGCTTTATAAGTATTATTTCATTTGGTTCAGTCAATTGGACTGGAACTGGTCTCTAACCTGGGAATGGCCAGAGCCCAACAGAGCAAACCAGAAGCAGGGATTAAGCAGAAGTTTAATTTCTTTCTTTTCTTTTCTTTTTTTTTTGGCTAGGCAATGGGGTTAAGTGACTTGCCCAGAGTCACACAGCTAGTAAATGTCAACTGTTTGGTCTGAGGTCGGATTTGAACTCAGGCCCTCCTGAATTCAGGGCCAGTGCTCTATCCACTGCGCCACCTAGCTGCCCCAGAAGTTTAATTTCAGAGTGAGCAAAACTCTTGCAAGTGGAAGCCCAAAACAACTGGATTAGACTGTTTTCTCTAAGAACCATATACAGATGTATCTGATTGGCTTCCAAATTTCTTTATCATGGAAAATCAGGTTTTGAGTATGTTTTCTTTCTCAAAATTGGATTAAGATATTATTCATTAAGGATTAAGTGGATTTTATACATAAATTGTATTGATAATGGTAAAGAAAGTGGAATTATTTCCCCCTTTTTTTTAAGTATCTCTGATCATTTTAAAAGGCAGAAGAGTTCATTTTACATTTTACCCTCATACTTTTTTAAAAAGATGTATCCTTACCTTTTAGGTAAAGGTAGAAACAGCAAATATATATAAACTGAAATTCTCTGAGAGATTCTCTGGAGAACCAGAGTTATCTAGAAACCTTTAGGTTTGGAACCAGAGAAGCCCCCTTTAGAGTTGTCCTGAGAATAAAGACTATTGTCCAAGAAAAGACATCTAGGGACCAGATAACTACATGAGACATCTGGGACTATCCTTTCCACATTCTCTGTTTCCTAACCAACTGTTGTACCTCTGTTTGGTTTGTGCCTCCACAGGACAGGGGGCTCTTACCTCCTTTGTTCTGGTTTCCTTCCCGATGACTCTTCCCCCCTCTCCCCCCAGCAACCAAGAGAGTGTTTCTCCATGCCTCTGTTAGATGGAATTTGATGTTAATGTTTAAGTCTCCCTTCTTAGAAGTAGTCCCTGGTGAGCCCTCTAAGTAGTTTGATCTGTACCTGACTTAATGTAATTATGCAATTATGGGAATTGTGTAAAAAAAAATAAAACTTTATTATATTGTTTGAACATAGCCCTGCATGGTTGGGAAACTGGACCATCTCTTATGTGCTGTTTAAGGACCTATGTCATGCTAACCAGAAACTCAGATCCAAAGGTTAATCCAAGGAGATTTCTCAAAATTGTACATCTCAAGCAACTCATATATCTTGTCTGAAAATTGGCCTACCTGGTCTCTTATGGCATGTTGGCTTATTCCTTCCTCTGTGTTATTGGCCATAAGGGTAGAGGTTCTTTCAGAGCCCCTCCCTTTAGCCAAAAGGGATTTGGGGGTACCCTATTTCCCCCGAGCTAAGACTCACCAAGCAGGCTGTGCCCTGAGCTTGGCAAAACAACAATTCTTTGCACTCTGGATGATTTTACCCTCTGGCAAAGTATATTGCTTTGACCAGCACCAGATGTTCACTGAAGGATTTGTGATTTTCACATTAATCAATAACTATTTAGATTTGTTGGAGCACCCCCTATTTCCCAGGGACCTGACAGCCAATGTGCTGTAGCCTAAAGCCATCTATCAAAATCTCCTGACATGCTAACAATTCCTGAATTCCTGTGCTTTGTGTAATCCAACCAAATACTGCACTCCTGTTCCTGCCATGCTAACTCTGGTTCTGTACCCCACTGAATAATCACAAGGCTCAACAACCCACAAGACTTAAGACAATCAACTTAAGAACTGTTCCCACAGGACCCGAGAACCCCTGCATTGTCCACACATGATCCTGCTGCGGGAACTGCTAAGAATGACTATGTTGTGTCCAGCCCACTTGTAGTTTTTTAGGTACATAAGACCTGCCTTTGCCCCAGCATGTTAAACCCTTCTTCTCAGGAGGTGGGGCTTCTGATTGTAAGCATTTTCCTCACTCTGAAATAAATTAAAATTCTGTTTAATCCCTGACACACCTGCCTCTGGCTCTGGCCATTCCCAAGTTAGAGGATGGTTCCAGTCTGGTTGACATTCCTTACAACAGCTCTATGAGACAGCTTCTGTTATTGTTCCCATTTCACCGCTGAGGAAACTGAGGCAGACAGCGGTTAAGTGACTTGCCCATGGTCCTACAGCTAGTAAGTGTCTGAGGTCAGATTTGAATCCAGGTCTTTCCGACTCCAAGCCCCAGTGCTTTATCTACTGTGAGACTCAGGACCTTTCTGTGGATCATAGCCTTTATTATTAGGAATTAGGAATGAGTGAGGACACTATCACAATAGTAGAGAGAGAAGGGTAGTGACTAGATGAATGGAGACAAAGGGGTAGAATACAAAAGACGATGGGGGGGTAGAAGTAAATGTGGGGTGAAAGCGAATGAGGAGTAGAGAATGACACTGGGTTTATAAGCCTGCGAGACCAGATAGATGACGAGACTCTGGATAAAAATAGGGAAGTCGGGAAGAAAGTTATTTCAGAGTGTCCCATAGGCAACTGGTGATACAGAACTGGCAATCAGCAGGGAGACTAGGTATATTGACCTAGGAGTCATATACATAGTGATGATAATTGAACCTGTGGGAGCTGATTATATATTAATAACATATCATAATTATATACACAAATATATTATTTAGATTTATTTTTTATATATTATATATAAATAGATTTATATTGATATATTGATATATAATTATAATTGTTATTTATATAATCAGCTCTCACAGGTTCAATTTTATGTATGAATATGTTATATAATATATGTGTATGTGTATAGATACATACATGTATCTATATACAGCCATGTATATATACATATATGCACATACCATATAACATAGGGAATGTATGCATGTATATATACACATACAGATACAGAGAGAGACAGAAACAGAGACAGATCTATACTGTGGCACGGGCAGTGAGGAACAGGGCATGGCTCATGATTCAGTAAAGGATGTGGAGAAGGAGTCATCAGAACTGTCTGCTCTCTGTTCCACAGATCCCCCGTTCCATCTCAATCTTTCTCCCAGAGCCCTCTTCAGCCTTTGACATGCTGGTAAGCCACTTTCCCCTCCTTGACGCTCTCTTCTCTCTAGGTTTTCAGGGCTCCACTCTCTCCTGGTTCTCTTACTTCTCTCACAGCTCCTCTGTCTCCTTTGCCGGATCCACTTCCACACCCCACCCTCTAACCAGAGGTGGCCCTCAGGGTTCTGTCCTGAGCCCTTTTCTCTTCTTCTGTGTTTCTTCACTTGATATCATCAGCTCCCAAGGTTTTAATTACTATCTCTATTTTGATGACTCTCAAATCTACCCATCGTGCCTCATTCAGTCTCTGCTGACCTCCAATATCACATCTCCAACTGTTTTTCAGACATTTCAAACTGGATATCCAGTAGACATCTTAAACTTGATATGTCCAAAACAGAATTCATTATCTCTCTTCCCTTACCCCCTCCAGGGCAATATGATCCTACCAGTCCTTCTGGCTTGCAGCCTAGGAATCATCCTGGTTTTCTTCACTATATCTTACCCATCCCCCTCCCCATATCTAAGTGGTTGTCAAGGCCTATTGATTTCACCTTTGCAACATCTCTTGAATAAGTCCCTTTCTCTACTCTGCTGCTGCCGCCACTCTAGTGCAGACCATCATCCCCTTGCACCTGGATTATTGCAATTGCCTGCTGGTGGGTTTGCCTGTCAGGAGTGAGTCTCTCCTCACTCTGATTCATCCTCCATTCAACCACTAAAGTGATTTTCCTAAAGCACAGGTCCAGTCATGTCACACACACCTCTCCCCTCCCTCCCCCAACTCAATAAATTCTAGTGGCTCCTTATTGCCTCCAGGGGTAAATACAAAACGATCTGTTTAGCATTCAAAGGGCTTCCTAACCTAGCTCCCTCCTACCTTTCCAGTCTGCTCACACCTTACTCCTCTACACTCTTGGATCCAGGGATTCTGGCTTCCTTTCCTTGAACAGGATCTTCCATTTCTCAGCTCCTGGCATTTCCTCTGACAGTCCCCCAGGCCTGGAACACTCTCCCTCTTCTGCTCTGACTACTGACCTCCTTGGCTTCCTTTAAATCCTAACTAAAATCTCCCCTTTTACAGGAAGACTTCCCCAACCCCTCTTAATTCCAGTGCCTTCTTTCCGTTAATTATTTCTTATTATCCTGCATATAGCTTACTTTGTATGTATTTGTTTGCATGTTTCCATTAGATTGTAAGTTCCTTGGGGGAAGGAACTGTCTTTTGCCTCTTTTCGCACCCCCAGCACTTAGCACAGTGCCTGGCACATGGTTGATGTTTAATAAATGTTTATTGATTAATTGTCTCCAGGCCTTTGCCTAGACGGTCCTTTAAGTCTGGAATGCATGACTTTATTCAGCCTCTTGGAAATCTCTAACTTCCTTCCAGGTTCCGTTAAAAGTGCCATTTCTTACCTAAGGCCTCTCCTAATTCCCTTCCGGCTGCTACTGCCCTTGCCCTCAAAATTACTTTGCACAGATTTTTGTCCAGTAGAAGACAAGTTCCTAGAGGGCAGGAGTTTTGTTTTTGTTTTCCCGGGGACCTAGCACAGTAAACCTGCAACTGGTGAATAGTTGGCCATAAATAAATAAATGTTTGTTAAATGAATTTAGGAATGTAGGAAATCTTCACCGCAGCCTTGGGGGTGAATTCTTGACTTGGGTGTGTTTTGCACATTGAATTTTGGGTAGAATTTCCATATTGGCCCTGGGAGTGTCCCAGGCACAATGTATTATTCTCCAGTTGACCTGGAGTTAGTTTGAAACCCGAAGCGTGGTGGTGAAGTGGATAGAGCGCTGGGCCTAGAGTTGGGAAGACTGTGTTCAGGAATTCAAATCTGGCCTCAGATACTGGCTCGATGTGTGACCCTGGGGCAAGTCGCTTAACCCTGTTTGCCTCAGTTTCCTCATCTGTAAAATGAGCTGGAAAAGGAAATGGCAAACCACTCCAGCATCTCTGCCAAAATTAAAACAAAACAAAAACCAAAATGAGGTTACAAAGAGTCAGACTTAACTGAAAAATGATTGATCATCTTTGACGCTTTTGTCCCACATCTATGACTAGGATAGAGACCTTGGTGATCTAGTGGATAGAGAGCTAGCCATGGGTCCAGTCCTGTCTGACACATATTGCCAGTTTGAGCCTGGCAAGTTATTGAACCTCTAAGTGCTCTAGGTAACTGTCTTGGTCTGGGTTCTTAACATGGAGTAGGATTCCATGGATAGATTTTAGGAGGACTGTGAACATGGGTTGGAAAAAAATTTTTTTTTACTGACCCCCAAATAAAATTTCCTTCAATTGTGAATTTTTAAATAAAATATTATTTTGCGGAGTTCATGGGCGTCACCAGGCTGTCAAAGGGGTCCACGGCACAAAAAAATAAATTAAGAAGCTCTGAGAAGGTGCCTTCCCTATTACATTGAAATCACAGGTCCAGTCCCTAACCCTATGACCAGCCGTAGTGGGGAGACTGGGAAGGGAGGCCTGAGCCGGGTAGGACGTGGGAATTAATCAAGCAATCCGCAAACCCCAAGGGGCGGGAGGAGACGAAGGTAGGCAAAGCCTAGTCTGGACAATCAGGGAGTGACCTCAGCCAGGGCCGCCTCCACCTCTCAATGGGAAAAGGGGGTGGTGGAGGTGGAAGGGCTTGTCAATCAGTTACCCCCCTGGCCAATCAACAGGTGGCCCCGCCTTCCCAAGCCCCTTTTCCGTCCTTTACTCCACCCTCTTACCCCCCTAGGAAAGAGAGAGAGAGGGTCGTAGCTGAGATCCGAGGCCAGCTACCCGACACAGTTTTCCTCCTTTTCCATTTTGCAGAGCTGAATTGGACGCGCTCAGGTGAGCGAGGGAGGGGGCGCTATATTTAGGGGAATCCCCCTCCTCCTGGAGTTAAGCCTGGTGTCCCTTTAAGGGGTTGGGTTCCCCCCACCCCCTCCCTCTCGCCGCTTTGTCTTTCTGAGCGCCGGGAAAGGGGGAGCGTCTTCGTTGCTATTCGCCCGCCCGGCCCCTCTCCCCGCTCCCTCTGCAGCTAGAGCTACGGACGCCACCGGATGTGGGGCGGGGGAGGCCGGGGGCAGCGGCGGCCCGAGAGCCCGGGGGCACTTAGGAGACCCTGCAAGGCTCCCGCCCAAGAAACCGAGAGAGAGAAGAGAGGAGACAGGGAGAGACAGGCAGACAGGGAGAGGCCGGGAGGCAGGAGCAGGCAGATTGGGAACCGCCCTGCGGCTCGGCCCAGTTCTCCCCCACTTCTGGAACCAATGCACGTGTTGATTTAGGGCCAAAAGACCCCCCGCCCCCATCAGCTCCTTCCTCCCCACCCCACTCAAGCAGAGGGAAGAGAGAGAGAGGGAAAAGCAGGCCCAGGTAACAGCTGTGCCCGGGAGGTGAAACTGACTCAGGCTGTAACAGGGTGGGTCTGGGTAGTTGTGCGCCTGTTTGTGTATGACTGTCCCAGGGACTTGTGTGGTACTGTTGCACTCTGTGACTTCCATTATTTGTACGTGGCTATTTCAGGGTTTCTTGTTGTATATGTGTATGTGTGTGTCTGTATTTCAGGATGTACGAAGGACTATTGCAGGGTATGCGACTAGGTTTGTTTCGGGGTGTGTGTGTATTTCAGGGTGTACGAAAGACTATTGCAGGGTGTGCTGTCGGGTTCGTGTGTGTGTGTGTGTGTGAGTGTGAGTGAGACACTGCTCTGTGCTCTTTTTCAGCCATTACTTCCTGAGTTTTCTGGACGTCTTATCGGCCTCGAATCGATGCCGGGGCTCACAAGATCGGAAGACTGACAAGTGGCTAAGGCGCCGGACCCGGACAGTGCAGGCTGTTGGAAGGTGGTCCTCAGGGCTAGCCTGGAGAAGGCTGGGAGACAAGGAGGAGGCCTTGGTGGGGGGCGAGGAGCCCCGCCTGCTGGGGGCGGGAAGGGGGGGGGTCTTTGTTCGGGCCGGGGAGGCGGGGTCTGCGCGGGCGGGGCGCTGGGGGGGGGGTCAGTCTCCTGGCGCCTCCTTGGTTAACTCGGCCCCTTCTTCCTCCTCCTCCTTCTCCTCCTCTTCTTCCTCCCCGCCCCCTCAGGAGTCGCTGCCGCGGCGCGAATTACTGGATTGCTCGCAGACGTAGCGCTCCTCCGGACGCTGCCTCCTGAGCGCCCTCCGGGGCTCCACGGCCTGCAGTTTGGGACAAACTCGGGTCTGGAGGAGAGCAGGAGATCCCCGGAATGATGGCAGGGGTGGGGGCCCCCTTCGCCAATGGCTGTGGGTCCTGCGCCCCGTCGGAGGCCGAGGCTCTGAACCTCTGCAGGAGTTTGGAAGTGGGCACAGTCATGACCTTGTTCTATTCCAAGAAATCCCAGCGACCAGAGAGGAAAACCTTCCAGGTCAAGTTGGAGACCCGGCAGATCACGTGGAGCCGTGGGGCAGATAAAATCGAGGGAGCGGGTAGGTGTCTGCGGCCCTGGCCCCTTTCTCTACCTTCTGTGGTTGGAAGAGAACTCGAATCGTTCCGTCCAGCTGTTTGTCCTGGACAGGGGAGGGTGGAGATATTTTTGCAAACTTTATGCATTTCCAGCTCTCTCCCTCCTTCATCTGCTGCTTCTCAGAATTTGGTTGCTTTGGGGAGGGGGCAGAGGCTAAGGGCCGTAGTTACACTCCGTTCACCCTTAGCTAAGCGATTTTTACTCGGTGTCGAAGGCCATGGATCAGGTACTGGCTGCCGTGACGATTCATCCAGGGAAAATTGGGCCCAGGTGCTCTGAAAGACACCTTCCCACCCTCCTAACTACAGGCCCAAGGCATAGATGTGTGTGTTCCTCTCCTTCAGGATAGCCGGAGTGTGTGGGGGGAAATGAATCCCTGGGTTGGCGGATGGGGATAACCGATGCTGCGGGCCCCCTCCCCAGGGAAGGAGAAGAGGGGTAGCTTTGTCTCCCGGCTTTTCGCTGCTCTTGGCCTGAAGAGGAAAGAAACAGCCACATTGTATCCTTAGGTTGTTACATTGTTGCAGTTAGGGTGGGGGGGTGGGGAGGAAGGCCTGCAGGCCGGGGCCTGCCTCCCCCACCTCCCTCCTCCCGATCCCAAAGGGAAGGAAGCTGTGTTTGGGAAGGCCTGGGAGGGAGGGAGGGAAGAGAAGGCCTCCCCTAGCTCCCTCCTTCCTGCTGCACCTTTTGTCCAAACACTGAATGTCAGCTTAGCCTGGGCCAGGCCCACAGGGGGTTTCTGGGAATTAGGCCCAGTTTATAAGGTAGGCTCCCTGGGTAAGGGAGTGGGGTACCTCCCCCAGTCCCATTTAGGGTGTGTTCTGATCAATCCAGCCCTTCTAATCTGGAGAAGGGGTGTGTGTGTGTGTGTGTGTGTGTATGTGTGTAAAGTATATGTCCTGTGTGTTCACTACCCTTTCTAAGATAGGCCCTAAGGAAGAGTACTCCTTGTCAGTTCTTCAAGGGGGTTGACACAGGTCTAGACTCATGCGTATTGGCTCCTTGAGGAAGAACCTGGCTTCAGTGGAGGGTGTCCAGGACTTTTCTTAGAGCTGTATCTCCCTCCTTCCAGATGGGAGCCTAGAAGTGATACCCTAAGGAGATTCCCATACAACTTCTAAGAGGAGGTAGCACCTGGTTGGGGAAAGAGTCTCAGAATGGGCACTTAATTAGGAAGGAAGGTCTGAAGTGAGTTTGGGATTCTGGGCCTGAAGAGGGAGAACTTTGGCTGTGGCACACTAAAGATCTTAGGGCTGAGGCCTCTTTCTCTTCATCTAGAGCTAGGGGAAGGCATAGATTATATCAAGAAAGATAGAGCTGTGACTGCTTAGGTCCAAACAGGAGTCTCAGGAGGAATCTCTCCCAAGGGAGTAAGTTAGGGAATTGAAGTGTTGAGGTCCTGCTTCTCAACTCTAGGGCACATTAGGTGGTCAATCAGGCCCTATAGACCAAGGGGTACCCCCTTCCCCAGGCCCTTGGCTGAGGCCTCTGACCATATTTCTGTCATTCTTCCGGGGGGATGCCCAGCAGTAGGCTGATGTGTGTGAGTCTGGAAGCCTAGGTTTTACTGGCAGCTCAGTGACTGATGTTTGGGGGAGGAGAGAGGCATCGCCCTTGAGGAGAGTAGGGGTGGAGCCAGGTGCCTCAAGGTTTGAGATGGTGGTGAGGATGAGGGAGAAGGGATAGGCAGCAAATAGTTGAAGGATCTGAGGATAGCAGGAGCTATGTTGAGAAAATATAGAGCTTGATATGGGAGTGGAGTTTGCAACGGTGAGGGTAGAGTGACCTGGTCTGTAATATGAAGGTAGTGGGGGGTGGGTGCCTCATAGAAGCCTAGTATTTGAGAATGGAGCTGGGGCTCTTGAATCTGGGTTCCTGCAATCTCAAATCTTGTAAGATAGGTGGCCCTTTCCCAGCCAGTCCTGAAGCTCTCAGGTCTGGATCGACAATTGTGATATCTCACCAGATCAAGTCAGCAAGTGTTTTTCAGGGCCCATAATTCAGATGTCTAAACATCGTGGTGAGCTAGATTTTGAGGGGTTGGATTTGAATCCTATCTCTGTAACTATGTGTGAGACCTTGGGCAAGTCACTTGACCTCGAGGTGCCTCTATTTCTTCATGTGCAAAATTATTTCCAAGGTACCTCCTGCCTCTAAACCTATGATCTCATGAATCCTTTGTGGATTTGAAGTCAGGACCCCTAGCTTTGCCATTACCAGGGAAACTTTGTGCCTCCAGGGTTTTCATCCTGGGCCTTGGTTTCCTTATTTCGAACTTCAAGAGGTTGGATGACATGATATCTAAGGACCCTTCCAACTTGAAATCCTGTATTCCCTTAGTCATATGATTTGACTCAGGTCATATAGGTAAGTTAAGTATCAGAGTCAGGATTCAGTCCCAGTTTTTCTACCTCCACTGTACAGAGCTCTTCCCACTCTTATTGGTGTGGTGTGCGTCTGAGGATTCTTGCCCTCAGGGAGCTTACAATCTAGTAAGATAAGACACAAACACATAATGGCAATAACAGTATGATACCCTGTGATCCAGTAAGCATTTATTAAGTACGTAACATGGACTTGCTAGGCTCTAGACCTAGCGAAGAATGAAAATTATTCTTGCTCTCAAAGGGCCTTTATTTCAACAAGGGAGAGAAAACATGTGCCTCCTTAAAACTATGTAGAATGAATATAAAGAATAAATTTGTGGTTGTTCAGCACTAGCACTGTGTGTGGGGAGAATCAGGAGGAGCTTCACGTTGATGTTTAAGCAGTTTCTTGCATGAGAGAGGCATGAGGAGGGAGCGAATTACAGGCATGGGGGATGGCTAGTGCAAAGACATAGGAATGGGAGATTATTATGTGTAAGGATCAGAAAAAAAGCAGCCTGGCAGGATTGCAAAGTATAAAAAGGGAAGTGATATATAATGAGGTGCTGATGAAAGGTTGGGACCAGGTTGCGAAGGGCTTTAAAGGCAAGTAGAGGATTTTATATTTTATCCTAGAGGAAGTAGGGAGCTATTGGAGCTTATTGAGTAGTGGAGGGACCTGGTCCCATTTGAATTTAAGGAAAATAACTTTGGCGGCAGTGTGGAAGATAGGCTAGAGTAGACAGAAACTTGAGGCAGGGAGGCCATTTAGGAGGTAAGGGGAGAGATGTCAGGGAGCTATGTGAGTAGAGAGAAGGGGTCAGATTGGAGAGATTTGTTGGTAGGAATGACAGGTTTTGGCAACCAGTGGAGTAAGGTGAGGGAGAGTGAGGAGTAGGGGTAATGTCCAAGTTACGGACCTGGAAGACCTTTAACAGAAATAGGGACCTTTGGAAGTGGAGTGGGTTTTGAGGGGAGAATAAAAGGCAGAGAAACCTGGAATAAGTGTTTTTTGAGATCTGAAGAGTATAGTGAGGAGTAGCATGAAATGAACCTGGAAAACATCGAAATTCAGACTACTTAGGGATCCCTCCAATGTGGAGGCTGGGGCCAGAGACAAGGGGTCTCCTTTGAACCAGCCAGGCCCTGTTACCCTCCATATTTTCTAGTTTTCTCTGTTTCTCTGGAACCTGTGCTCGGGGCTTTATGAGGTTCCATTTGTCCGTTTCTGCTTCCCTCACACCCCGAGCCCCCATCTGGGGAGGGGCTTCAGCTATTTGCTACTTCTTGGCATCTCTGGATCTGGTTGCACTGTGCTTGTGGGTATGCACCAATACAGGTGCTTAGGGATGTAGGTATTTATATGAAGTGTGCCTGCTTGCCTGCCTGTGTTTGCACACATGTGTGTCAGTGGATGGGTACGTGCATGCTGAGCTGGTGCATGTGCCTTCCTGTCTGGGTGTATGTGTGTGATGTGGTGTTGTGTATTCTTGCTCGCCCAGAGTGTGTGTGTGTGTGTGTGTGTGTGTTTGTATCTGTGGGCAATTACAAGACCTGGCGTATGATTGTGTGAGAGAGAAGGAAAGGCTCACTGACTGTGACAGCCAGAAGGCACCTTAAACATCTTCTTAGTTAACCCCCCTTGTTTTTATAGTATGTATAGTAAGCTGAAGCCCAAGAGAGGAAGTGACTCTGGAAGTCTGTCAGCCCCATTGTTCAGTTCTAGCCCCAAGGCCAGGACTCTCCTTTCTGCTCTGCCGAAAGACCTTGCGGTGTAAATTCAAAGACTCCTAAACTAGGGTTCAGAAGACTTGTTTTCTCCCTGACTCTTTCGTTCGCTGATGGGGTGACCATTGTCCCCTCCCATCTCTGAGCCTCCATTTCCTCTTCTGTCAAGTCAGAAGGATAATTCCTCTTAGGTGCAGTGAAGTTCCAGTGTGATGATGAATGTGAGTGATCTCTGACACATCACGGTTTTCCAGTGTAAGGCATTCTCTGTGTATGTGTGAGTGTGTTTGTGCAATAGAGACACCGGTGGGTGGCATTTGGCATCTTAAGCTCATGTGTGGAACCCTAGTGTTTATGTCCCTGACTTGAATCTTACGCCCTCCTTGGAGGCCTCCCTGGAGTGGTCCTCACCTTGGGGATTTTTAGCGTCTTCAGTCCATCTGGTTATCACTGGTGGCGCTGGTAGGGGTCTTAACCTGGGGTGTATGAACTTGTTTTATTAAAAAATAGCTTTAACTATATTTCACTATAATGGGTTTCCTTTGTCATCCTATATATTTTTAAATTTTTATGCATTTAAAAATGTAATTCTGAGGTTTTACCAGACTGCCAAAGGGTGTAGGGGGTGGGTGGGATGGGGGGGGTCCTGGTCGGTGACACAAAAATAGTTAGGAACTTTTGTCCTAAAAGTCATGGGTGATAGGTCCGGGGTCATGGTCTTGAGTAGTTGGAGCTAAGGCAAAGACTTAGAATCCTGAAAGGGCCTTCTTGCATCTCCTATGGGAATGCTCTGCCTTTTTTACTGTATAGGACTCTGCATGTCCCTCTGCCACCCCTGGCCTGTTGTCTCCCCAGCTGTCAAAGGGGTTTTGTGAGGAGGGTGAGAGAGAAGAGAGAGAGAGAGAGAGAGAGAGAGAGAGAGAGGGACAGACAGAGAGAGAGAGAGAGAGAGAGAGAGAGAGAGAGAGAGAGAGAGAGAGAGTGTGTGTGTGTGTGTGTGTGTGTGTGTGTGTGTGTGTGAGTGTGTGTGAGTGTGATGAAGTGCCCTAGCCCAGGGTCAGCTTGACAAGCTGTGACTAGTCCCTCATTTTCTTCAAAACTCCATTCAGGCACTGCCTCCTACATGAAACCTTTCCCAGCCCTTCTTTCTCTCTCTCTCCCCCCCAACCCTTGTGTTCCCCAATTATTTTGTATTGATTTATTTTGTAGATACCTCTACCTGTATATGTTGCCTCCTAGTAGACTATAAGCTCCCTGAAAGGCAGGGACTGTTTCACTCTTGTGTTTGTATCTCCAGTGCCTGGCCTTTCTTTCTTTCTTTCTTTCTTTCTTTCTTTCTTTCTTTCTTTCTTTCTTTCTTTCTTTCTGTCTGTCTTGTCTGTGTTGTCTGTCTTGTCTGTCTGTCTGTCTGTCTGTCTGTCTTTCTGTCTGTCTTTCTTTCTCTGTCTTTCTCTCCTTTCTTCCTTCCCTCCATCCTTTAAATTTCCTTAGTATTGGGAACTCCCAGTGAGGAAGCTCTTATGCTGAAGCAGATGAGCAGGCACTTTCTCTACAATTTGTCAAGTTGCCTGGGGCACCAAGAGATAGCCGACTTGCCTGATGTCCCACAGCTGTTTGTCTCATAGATGGGACTTGAACCCACATCTTTCTAACTCTGACACCAGCTCTCTCTCCACATTGCCTTTCTATATGAGTGTTTAATACATATTGGTTGACTGACAGATAAAAGTTTCACAAAGGAACTCTGGTGCCTGAGTAAGTAGACCCCATTATATCTGTGCTATAATTGACAGAGCTCTGGATGTGGAGATAAAAGACCTGGGTTCAGGTACCAGCTCTTCTACTTCCTCACTGAGTGACCCTGGAAGTCATTTTCCCTTCTCTATAAAATTAGAGAGTTGGGCTGGCTGACCTCTAAGTTCTCCCCTCCCCCCAGCTTTGTTGTTCTAGGCCTTTGTGATTTTGAGTCCTGGAAGAAGGGACGTTTCCAGGCCTGTCTCTTCTGGACCAAAGGCGGTTTTCATCTGTTTTGAATGTTAACTCCTTCCGAGGGTGGTTGCCTTCTGACTCGTCACTAACTGTCCCTGCCTGCAGAGAAATGCTGTTTGAACACATTGCTGCCTTGTTGAAAATAAGAGACGCTTCTGTGGCCTGTGTTGTGGTGGAAGCCCAGGCCTTGTTGGCCATGGCCACTGCCTCGTCCTAGGGATTAATCATATGTTCTCTTTTCCCCTTCCTGATTTAACCTGTAAGAAGTGGCTTTAGAGGCCTCAACCCTGGATGAATTGGAGGGAGAGAAGATGGCCTGGCAGGGCATGAGTTTTGTTAAGGATCTGGTCTGAAGCCTAATAACTCCTTCCTGTCTGGTTTGGGTGATTGGAGACCCTCAGGGTCAGGCATGGAAAGGGAAAGTCGAATGGATGGCGGTGGGAGGCTGGCAGGGATTGCAAACAGCTGTGTCTAGTTCAATTCTATAAATATTTATTAAGTACTTGCTATATACCAGGCTCTGTAGGTCCAGGAAGTGTATTCTGTCCCTTCTGTACCATGAAGACTTTGTCCTATCATGTCAGGGAGTACTTTTGGGATAATAACTGTAATGATAATTCATATAACTGTGATACTTTAAAGTACTTTGCTCAAAAAAGGATAGTGAAAGGTCTGGATTCTAGACCAGCAGTGGGAAACCTGCGGCCTTGAGAGCAAATGTGGCCTTCTAGGTCCTTGGGTATGGCCTTTTGACCTAGTCCAAGTTTTATAGAACAAATCCTTTTATTAAGGGGATTTGTTCTGTGAAGTTTGGATTCAATCAAAGAGCCACACTTGAGGACCTCAAGGGCCACCTGTGGCCTCAAGGCTGCAGGTTCCCTGTCCCTGGTCTAGACCAACCCCTCTGATTTTATAGAAGAGGAAGCCTCTCAGGGCTCTGTGTTATCTTAGATGACATTCCAGTCTCCTGGCATTTCTGGGGAGAAGAAGCTCCCTGAGGGATTGGTAGACCATTCCATGGTCAGATACAGGAACTGGGACTTGGAATCAAAGCCTGGGCTTAAGTCCTTGCTCCAATACTGACTGGTTTAGCTGGTCAAGCTTGGGCATTTAGTTATATACCCTGTGGCCACCTGGGAACTTTCCTGCCTTCTGATACTGCACAAGGGAATGTGAAGGCAGGAGCCCTACTTTGGGGTCCCTACTTTGCCACTTTGCCACTTCCTATCTATGTAAGCTAGCTATGTAAGGGGAAGTCTCTTCTCTGGGATGCAGTTTCCTAAACTGTCCGATGAAGAGGTCTGACTAGATGGTCTCTGAAGGCCTGTTGTGATTGGGTGACAATACAGAAGGTCCTGTGTGAGGCAGTAGGGGCTGGAGCTGAGACTGGAGCTGGCCATGGAGCACAAAAACTGTGGGCTGGGGGACCTGGGTCTGCCGTGTGGAAGCTACAGGGCTGGGGATCTCTTGCCCAAGCTTTCTGATTTCTCAGGAGGCAGGGATGGTGGAACTGTGAGGTGCCCTATTTCTTTTCTTTCCTTTTTTTGGTAGCAGTTAGGGGTGAGTGAGTTGCCCGGGGTCACAAAGCTAGTAAATATTGGAGTCTGGATTTGAACTCAGGGCCTTTTAACTCCAGGGCTGATGCTCTATCCACTGTGCCACCTAATTGCCCTGTGGGGTGTCTGTTTTTGATTCAAAACTCCTTGTTTTGTCACTGGAATGGATCTTAGAGAGGGCAGTCTTGTCTAACTTCCTCATTTAACCAGAATGGTTAGTGATTTGCCCAAGGTCTCAAAAGTAGTAAGTTAGGATTTGAACTCTGATCTTCTGGTTCCAAATGTGGCATTCTTTGCAGTGCACTGTGGATTCATCTCCAACTTTCTCACTATGCTACTAGGAGCCCTCAGGCTTGGAATACTATCAGTTGATCGATCAATCAAACAACAAGGGTTTATTTGGTAAGTGCTTGGTGCCGGGTGTCAGGGGTACAAATGTGCGAATACAAAGAATGAAGCAGTCCTCTCCTCTGAAAGGAGGGGTCTGGGAATCTTCTGAAAGGTGCTACAGTCTGGAGCATCTGGTCATCCTGGCTCCCAGAGTACATGGACTTTGGCCGGCTTCTGCTCTCTGTGAGCCAGTCTTGACCAGTGGAAGGGACCTTTTTTGTAACACGTGTTCAGACTCCAAGACCCTGGGCGACAGGAGGTGCCGCTTCCTTCCTGGCCCCAGAAACAACAATGCTCTGTAAACAAGCCCCCTGGGACGCTTTAGGAGTCTTGGGTGGGGCCCCAGGGAGCTCCGATTAGGAGAGGCCTCTGGTTGGAGGGGGGCACAGCCTGGTGGGGGGAAGGGGCCCTGTGCCAGTTGGAGGCAGCATCGGGAGAAGGATCAGGAGATTGCTTATATCAGAGGGGTGCTCTGTGTTAGGAAGAGGGTGGGTAAGCTGAGAATCTGAGGGCCAGGAGGTGGGAAGAGGGAGAAGAGAAATCAACAAGTGAGGAGAGCTAGGAGGGTCAGCCTGGGTTTGGGTGTGGGAGGAGGGAGCATACCTACACATGTGCTGATAAGGATTTTACCACATTTTCCCTTTTGTTCTGATTCTTCTTTCACAACATGACTAATGTGGAAATATGGTTAGTATGATTGTATATGTATAGCCTGTATCAGATCGCTTGCCATTTTGGGGAGGGGGGGGAGGGAAAAGAGGAAGGGGGAGAAATTTGGAACTCAAAATCTTGTGAATGTTGTAAACTATCTTTATACATAATTGGAAAAAATAAAATGATACTATTAAGTGGGGAAAAAAAGAAAGGCTTAATCTGATAAAAACAATGGCCACTCATGATTGCAGAGGACTCATGATAAAGCATAATACCCACCTCCTTCCTGACAGAGAGTTGATGGACTCAGCGTACAGAATGAGACATACCTTTTTGGGCATAGACAGCTGAGGAAATTTGTTTTCCTTTACTGTGAATATTTCTTACAAGGGTTTTCTTTTTTCTCTTTTTTTCCCCACAGGAAGAGAGGGGAAGAAGGGAAAATAGCTTTTTATTTATTAAATAATTAAAATTAAGAGGAAAAGTGGAAAAAAGATTTTACCACAAATAATCTGCATTATTAACATTTTATTTTCTCAATCACATTCTTAAATCTGGACTATCGACAGAACAATAAACCAAGCCCTAATATATAGTTGCTGATTTCTAAGGGGTAAATGCCTACGTTGAAAATTTAACGGTCAGCTGAGGGTTTCAAGTGGCTTCAGTGCACCTGGGAGAACAGAAGTCTCCTGGCTCCATCATCCATCCAGGCCTCCTGATGTGGCTGGGCCAGGGAGAGAAGTCATTGGGTTGGGCAAGGGTGGTATCAGATCATATCTGGGAACTGAGCTTGGGGAGTAAGACAGCATTCTAGGGAAACTCTTCATCTGCTCATCTGGTCTGCAAGGCTTTCTTGAGTCGTGGGCTTGTCTGTGCTCTGGGAAAGAGATAGGGGAGGTATCTGGACAACAAGCCCTTGAGGAATTCATAATGTATTTGGGGCCGTGAGTCTAAACATACAACAGAGACAATATATTTTCATCTCTGTTCAAGATGACATATTATCTAATACTAAACTGTGTGATGTCCAGACTGTTAGATCCTATGGGGCCAGACGAGGTACAGACCTCAAATGCCAGGCTCAGATGTTTGATCATGTTTTTGTTATGTAATCTCATAAGACTGTAGAATTTGGAGCAGGAGGGGACATTAAATGATCATCTAGCCCAGGGGTTCTTAATTTGGAGTCCATGAGCTTAAAAATTTTTTTTCTATAACTATTTCTATATAATTGGTTTCCTTTGCAATCCTATGCATTTTATTTTAAGACTTTAAAACATTAGTCTCAGAAGGGGTCTGTAAACTTCAGTAGACTTTCATAGAGGTTTGTGATACAAAAAAGGTTAAGACCCCCTTCCCCCCAGTCCAACCTCTTTGGAAGCAGATGAAGAACAGAGAGGGGAAGCGGTTACTAGTGGCAGAGCCTGGATAAAACCCAGATCTTTTGATTGCAAATTCAGTGCTCTTTCTATTGCACATTTTCCCTACCTCCACCCCCCCCTTTTTTTTTAAGTCTGTCATTTTGCCTGGTAGGATTGGGTTTGAGTTAAGGATTGGTCTCCTCAATTGGATGGACTCGGTTCATTATCCTTGGGGATAATGACTATCGGAGTAACTTTTTGGGGGGAGCAGGTGGACATTTCAGATCACGCTTGGTCTTCTTCCTATAAGCTTAGAATTGTGGCTTTTTCCATAGTGTATGTGATTTGGTTTGGGGACTAACCCTAGGTGACCCAGAGGACCACCGTGCTTGAGGGAGGTGAGCTGTGCGGTTTCTGAAATGTGCCTGAGGCTAAGAGTGAGAGGTGGGGACATCTCAGTAAGAAACCTCCAAGTTGTTATCTTAGGTCCAGTGACGGAGGGAAGTCTTGATTCTCTGTCCCCTTGTCCCTCCTCTCTTTGCTACCTCTTTAGCTAGTCACAATCTTTGGATGGGCCCACTGTGACCTGAAGCAATTCTTCTTCTCCAAAGGTACCCTAGGGGCCAGAACAAAAAGGCAAGTTCTGCCCCTGGGGCCATACAAAAGAAGCCTGCTCTTCTTTCTCCTTGACAGGTTTTAAGATTATTGAAAACAACCATTTCCCCCCACATTGTTCTTCTCCAGGTCTTTAGCCTTCTCTGGTCTAGCTGTGGTCAACACTGTTTGGGTAAGATAACCTATTCATTTATTTATTTAACTGATGCCTGCAGGTCAGTCGCCCAAAAACCTTCTAAAATTAATCTTTTGGGGGTGGTTATGGATAATGGGATTTATTATTTTGCCAAACATGACATGGGGATGAGCTAACACTAACAGCCCTAATGAAGCCATCAGTTGAATAAACCATTACATTGAGAACCAAATGTCATCATAGGTATGAGCCTATAAAAGGTTGCTCTTCCCTTCCCCCCCAGCATGTATCTAGGTATGATTTTAAGTCATTAATAAAATGTCCCAGAAGGCTAGGTGATAGTTTAGAGGTTGTAGTTACATATTGTGTTTCTAGAAGTTATTTTCCTGACTTGTCTAATTGTACTTGAGCTGAGATGGGAGGATATAGGGTCATCCTCCATCCCTGGACTAGGGTCAGGTAAAACGTAGACTAGAGATAGGGACTTAAGCATCGGGAATGTCTCTGTTCTGTTTCAGAAGAGCCACAGGAAGATGCCAAGTGCCAGGCCAGAAGGGTCCCCATTATGGGAGGGACAGTAGGATGAGAAAGATGCATAGTCTTAGAATTTGAATGACCTTAGAATGCAGAATGTCAGAACTAGATGTGACTTTACAGTATAGAAGGATAGAGCTAGAAAGAACCTTAGACCACAGATTATCAGAGCTAGAAGGGATGCTCTCTGAGGTCCTTTCCATTCCTAGAGCTGTGACTCTGACCCAGCAATCTCAGACATCTTTTAGTCCAACTCTTTTATGTATGAGGAAGCTGAGGCCTCAGCAAAGGGGAAGTGGCTTGCCGCCAAGCTTCTATTGAAAGAGGGATATAGAACCTATTAAATGACCAGAACAAGCAGTCAAGGGGCTTATTGTTAGGCACATTTGTCTCTTTAGAGACATTTCCTCTCTGCTCAGGTTTGATGTACAGAGATAGGACTTCTGACCTATCCAGGAGGGTCTCAGTTATTAATTCGGTTCAACACACAGTACGTATTTGTGGAAATTACTGTGCTTGGCATGAGGGGATGAAGAGATAAAAAAGTCTCTGCTCTTAAGAAGCTCATATTCTAACAAGGGGAAGTCACGTACTAAGATGCCAGTTGTGACATGAAGGAAGACCTAGCCAAGTGTTAGGAGAATCACAGGACAGAGATGTTGCAGGGAAGGCTGGATGGAGAGGCTAGTACCACAGTTGTTCCCTGAATGAAGGGACAGACGAAGGATGGGGAGAAGAGTCCGTGGGAGACAATACAGATATCGGAGAGGACCGGACAAGCATGGGACCCTGCAAGAAGTGCAGCTGGAACGTTGTGTTTGTGCAGATCAGTGCGAGCCGGGGCCGAAACGGCCGTGGTTGCTGAGCCTGTCAGGGTCAGTGCCCTGTGTGCGGAACCTGGAGGGATATGGTGGAAATACTCTCACTCCCAGGAAGGGTCTAGTTCGGTTCAAAAAGCATTTATTAAGCACCTAGGTGGTACAGCAGATAGAGCGCTGAGCCTGGAGTTAGGAAGACTAGAATTCAAATCCAGCCCCGGACACTTAGTAGATGTGTGACCCTGGGCAAGTCCCATCTTCTGTCTGCCTCAGTTTCCTCAGCTCTAAAATGAGGATTATAATATCACCAATCTTCCAGAGTCGTGGGGCTTAAATGAGATAATATCTGTGGGGCATTCAGCACTGTTCTTGGCTCTTAATAAATGCTTTTTCCCCCACACCTCCCATCTACTTCAAGTGCCCAGATAAAGGCAAAAATGAACCAGTCCCTGCCCTCCAGGGGCTTGCTTACTGTCCATAAGTCAAAGACAAAGAATGAGAGTAGGGGGAGGGGAAGGCACAGTGAGATACGAGAGGCTTGTTAGACTTTATGCCTTACTCTCCTATGACACGAGCTCCAAGTGGGGAAGGGGCAGCATTTTCGCTAAATGCTATATACTCTGGCACCCAGAGCAGGGCTGTGCTCTGAAAATTTTGTAATCAGTAAGTTTTGGGTTGAATTGAGTTCAACCTAGCTGGAAGTTTTACTTAGACATGAAGAATCTCAGAGGTTGTCAGTCAAAACTGCAAGGGACAGGAAGACTGAGGCAGGGACGGGCAGTACTTGGATGGGTAGATGGGCATTCTGACAAGGAGAGCTGAGTGGGCCCCCAAAGATGTCTGGGATTCAGGTGAGTTAGGAAAGCATGTACAGGCCGGAGGACAGTGTGAGTAAAGGTGCTAGCTCTCTGTGAACATGAAGCCTCAGACTATAGGCAGAGGGAAGAGTATGGGAGGAATCAGCTCGGCTGCCCAGAGGAAGTGTTGGGGGGGTGAGACCAGACTTGGAGAAGCCTGATGGGATTCTTTATTTTTTTTATTTTTTAATTTTTTTTTTCCATATGCTTTTGAGTTGAAATTTTTTTTTCCCTTTTTCTCCCCCCCCAAGACGGCCACAATCTGACATAGGCTTTACATTTACTTACCCATTAAACATCATTTACATACCCATTAAACATCCTGATGGGATTCAATATTTTTATCATTGGCTTGGATGAAGGCATCCAGGACCTACTGGTTTTCAGAAGACACCAAACTGGGAAGGAGGCACTTAATACATGTTTATTGACTGACTGATGGGGACAGTATTGGGGTCTAAAAAGATCTTGACAAACTAGAATAATGGGTATATTATAAGAAGAAATTGAATAGGGATAAACAAAGTCTATTGGGTTCAGAAAATCATCCGTATAGGTGCAAGATGAGGGAGGTGTGACTAGACTGATTTGTGAGGAAGAAGACTTTTGAGGGTCCTAATGAACCTCAAGCCCAGATGAGTCCAAGCCATCTGGCCACTGAATTAGCAGACAGGGTGAGGGAGGGGATGGTCCTGCTGGGCTGTACCCTAGTCAGGCCCCGTCTGGGGTGTGCAGTTCAGTTCTAGATGCCACCTTCTCCAGAAGGACATCAGCAAGCTGAAAGACACCCAGAGGAGAGTGACCAAGGTGGTAAGGGGGTCTGGTGGTGATTGGAAAGGAGTGGCAGGAACTAGGATGTTTGGCCTGGAGAAGAGACTTGGGAACCTAGTAGCTGCTTTCAGGTATTTGAAATGTCAGGTAGAAAAAAGATCACTTATGCTCATTTCCATAGGGTTAAACTAGTAATAATGAATAGCAATGGAAAATCCTCAGTGTGGTCTTTAAAGTCCTACATAGGGGCAGCTAAGTGGCTCAGCAGATAGAACAAATGGCCCTGGAGTTAGGAGTACTCGAGTTCAAATCCAGCCTCAGACAATTAATAGACATGTGACCCTGGGCAAGTCACTTCACTGTGCCTCCAAAAAAAAAATCCTATGCAGTATGGCTGCACCTACCTCTTTGGTCTTATTTTGTGTTAACCCCTCCCCCAACTCCCTTCACACATTCTCCAGTCAGAGGTGGCTTGCCCAGCTGTGCAAGATAGACCATCTTTCACAGTTGCTCTTTTGAATAGGTGCTCTTGGTGTTTGTGAGATGCTTCCTTCTCATTTCTACATCTTGAAATTCTTACCTTCCTGGGCTCAGCCCGGGTGCCGCTTTCTCCTCCAAGCCTCTCCCAATCCCCTAGTCTCGCTTGAAAAATTAATTTGTATTTGTTTATCAGGATGCACATTGCATCTTCTCGTACAATTTAAGCTCCCGGAGGACAAGTAAAGTTTTATTTTTGTTCCTGTATCTCCAGTGCCTTGTACCTACTAAGTACTTAATAAACGCTTATAGAATTGGATTTTATGGGGATCAATCTTCAAACTTCAAAGGGAAACACAAAACTTGTAAAAAGGCCATTGTCCCATGGGAAGCAGTGGTGGTCATGGTGAGTGAGAGCTTCCAGAGAGAAAACTGCAGGCGGGTGCCTGCTCTCACAGGCAGAGGTCACAGGACTGAGCAAAGTCTGTGTCTATGATAGTCTGACGTGTGGCCTTGGACGGGGACCAAAGTAGTATTAGTGTGTGAGGTGGGCTCAAGGTCAAGGTCTAAGACTGCTCGTGGGGGTCGTGCTTTCTGGTGGGCCTTCTGTTGAACCCAACAGGGGTCCTGACAGTTGGGCTTCTGACCCAGACTTTGGCTAGTTAGTATTTTCAGTTGAAGGCAAGTGATCCCACAGAGACATAGGTCCTATCCCCTTTAAATGAGTTCTGGTCTCCACATGTGTGGAGGAAGGAACGTGCAGCTGTGTGTTCCCAGAATCACTGTCATCTTGACAAGATTATGGAGAATTGGAGATGTGAGGAGAGGCCAGCCCTGTGAGCCTCTTCTGATGTTTCAGAAACAAACAAGGTTGGATTCTGAAAACTGTGGGCTAGTAAGCTTGGTGTTTGCCTCTTGGAAGATTCTAGAACATCTAGTAAATAGATGCTTGGTGAACATCTGGTAATCACTAGGCCCTAACATGGGTTCATAGAGAATAGAGCTTGCTAAATTAATATCCTTTTTGATACAGTTACTAGATGACAAGATTATAGATCTAGAGCAGGAAGGGACTCCAGAGGCCTTCTAGTCTAACCCCCTTATTTTATAGATGAGGAAACTGAAACCCAGTGAAGTGACTTGCCCAAGGTCACAGGTCTGGTCAGAGGTGGGATTTGAACCCAGGGGCTATGCTATCAGACAGAGAAATGTTGTCATTGTAGTTGATCTTGATTCAACAAGGCACTTGACAAAGTCTCTTGAGAGAACCATAGAGAGATTAAGTGATGTGGCCAGGGACTCAGTAAGTGTCAGTGCTGGGATTTGAACCCAGGTTTGTAGATGGCATTGAAGCTGTTTGAACGGTTGCCACCAGTTAAGTGTTGATGAATGGCTCAGGAACAAGGATCTAGTGGAGAATAGAAGAGGTACGTTCATTTTTTTGTCCCGTTTTGTCGTCACTTAGAGGAAGACATAGAAGAGATTCTTGTCTAATCAGCATTTGCTAGAAAGATGAAGAGGATGAGCATCGGGATGGAGACAGCAGACAATGTCTGCCCTTAAGCAGCTTTCATTCTATTTGGGGGAAACAACACAGGCCCATGGGAGTAAATTCAAAATATGTACAAGGTAAATACAAGATAATTTGGGGCGTTTTGGTTATGTTGAGTTTGAGGACATCCAGCAGGAGATGTCCCCTAGGCAGTTGGTGATATGGAGCTGGAGGTCAGGACGGAGGTGGCTTTGATATGTAAATCTAGGAGTCATCTGTAGAGAGAGGACTGAACCCATGAGGGCTGGCGTGTGCTGTGTGTGTGTGTGTGTGTGTGTGAGTGTGAGAGAGAATAAGTTCAGGACAGAATTTGTGCAAAACAGAGCCTTGGGAGATGCTAGCAGTTAGGGAGTAGGGCATAGATGATGATCCAGCGACAGAGACTGAGAAGGAACAGCCATATGGGTCGGAGAACCCAGAAAGCAGTGTCATGCAAATCTGAGAGGACTGTGGGAAGGGGCGTGTGTGTAGACCGTCATCAGATGCTCCAGTGAAGTCAAGAAAAATGAGGACTGAGAAAAGCCCACTGGCTTCAGTAATAAGGAGCAGCTCTGCAGAGAGTGCTTTCAGTGGAGTGACAAGGTCAGGAGCCAGATTGCAAGGGGTTGAGAATCAGGTTTCAAAATGATCTCAGCAGATTGGAATGCTGGACCCAAACCATCAAAGCAAACGTTTATAGGGATAAATGTAAAGTTACAGCATGCCCAGTGCTCCAGTGTAGTCTTGAGGCAGACACGGCTTGGTGTTTTTCACTGGAAAAAGCCCTGGTGGTTTCAGTTGAGCACGAGTTTGTGATGAGCCAGTCTTGTGATGTGGCTGCTACCAAAATTCAACAGGGCCTTCTTTGCTTGTGCTAATCAAAACCTAGTGTCCTGAGCAAGAAAGGAGGCAGTCGTTCTGGCCTATCTGGCCAGAAAGCAAATGCAGTATTGTATTCAGTTCTGCATGTCACATTCTAGAAGAGATTGACCAGCTGGAGGGAGTCCAGAAGAGGGCCACCCAGACAGAGAGGGCAGAAAAGATCATGTAACCATAAGGATAGGTTATGTTATCATCTAGGTATATGGAGCTGGAAGGAACCTCCAAAACTGCTAATTCAAACCACTCATTTTACAGATGAAGAAACGGGAACATGGAGGTTAAATGACTTTGACATAAGCTACACAGATAGTGAGAGAGACAGGATTTGAATCCAGCTCCTCTGATTCCAGTAAGCAGCTAGGTGGCATAGTGGCTAGGGGCACAGGCCCCAGCCTGGAGTCAGGAAAACCTGAGTTCAAATTCATCCTCAGACACTTATTAGCTGTATGACCCTGGCGAGTCACTTAACCCTGTTTGCCTCAGTTTCCTCATCTGTAAAATGAGCTGGAAAAAGAAATGGCAAACTACTCCAGTATCTCTGCCAAGAACACCCCAGTAGGGTCATGAAGAGTCCAACATGACTGAAACAATTGAACAGCAGCAACCTCTGATTCAAAAGCCAGTGTTCATTCCACTGTACCACAAAAGAAGAGGGTCTTGAGGAAGAGACAACTGTGGTCATGGGGGATGGTCACTGTCCCAAGTAACAGAAGAGCTGATGTGACAGAAGCCACAGACTAATTTAGTGTGTGGTTCCAGAGGTCAGAATGGGGTGATGGGTGGCAGTTCCCAGTAGGCAGATTTTTAGCTTAATAAAAGAAACTTTGTAATAACTGAAATTATCTAGCAGTATAATGAGCTACCTGGGAAGGCAGTGAGCTCCCTGTTACTGAACATGTTGAATAAATCATTTATCTAGAAGAGAGACTTTGGAAATCTTCAAATCCAGAGTCCCATATACAGATTTCAGCGGAATACTTGAACTTATATGGGAATAAAATCACCTCTTTATTTTCACTGACCTCTGAAAGCGTTTCCTTCAATTATTTTAAAACATGATCCCAAGAGGGGGTCCGTAGGCTTCGGTAGCCTGCCAAAGGAATCCACAGCACAAACATGGTCAAGACCCCTGCTCTAGTTCATCCTCTCACCTGGTGCAGGAATCTCTCTGACTCAGGCCAGCCAGGTCCTCACAGAGGCTGGGTGACCTGGGCTGTCGTTGATCTGGCTTCTCCTCTTTCCTGTGGGATCTCATAGCCATATTTTTCCATCCATGAAATGGGCCCTGTGCCCAGGCTTGAAATTACTTTGTGTGCGTGCATGCGTGTGCCTGTCTAGGCTTGAAAATCCTTCCAAATGCCCCTCCATTCCCAGGACCTATGTCAGGACATTGTACTATCATGGAGTACTAGGCTTGGAGTTAGGAAAACATACTTCAAAACTTGGCTTTCATAGTAGTTGTGTGACTGTAAGCAATTCATTTAACCTTTTTTGAGCCTCAGTTTATTCATCTATAAAATGGGAATAGTAGTACTTCTGCTACCTGTACTTCACAGGGTGATTCTGGGGAAAGTGCTGTGTAAATAGCATAGCTGTCTAGAAATGGAAGCCATGAGCCATGCTTATTGCTGGTGAAGTTTGTTGTTGTTGGGTTTTTTTTTTTTGGTGAGGCATTCTGGGTTAAGTGACTTGCCCAGGGTCACACAGCTAGTAAGTGTCTGAGATTGGATTTGAACTCAGGTCCTCCGGACTCCAGGGCTAGTGATCTATCCACTGCACCACCTAGCTGCCCCCGCTGGTGAAGTTTTAAAATTGTTTTTCATCCTTCCCCTTTTCACTCTGCTGGGCCCCTGTCCTCAGTGGCTGATGTGGGGCTGGGGTTTGTTTGTCTTCACCAGGCAGTGGGGGTGTGTGTGATGTTTTGGGATAGGAGGCTGTCAGGGGGTCCCTGGCCCTCCTGAGCCAGCTGGCTGAATGGCCTTTTCCTGTTTACCTAGTCAGGGAAAGGGGACCGGATGGTGAGTCAAGCTGGGGCTGCTCCTCTCTGCCAGGTCTGGGGAAGTGGGGAGGGGGAGCCATTATTAAGCACCAGCTGTGTGTGCAGCTTAGCGCTTGGCCTTTTCTCATTTTGACCCTTGGGGAGCTCAATTTAACTTTGGTCTCCTGTGGGATGGAGCAGGGGGCTGGGCAACACTTCCTTCCTGTAATTTGGTTCTGCTCTTACTAGCCTTACCTTGCCCCGTTAGATTCCACCCCAGCCCCCAACCTTGGGAGTTGGGGGTGTCTGAGTGTGTTTACCTGTGTAGATGGCTGGGGGAAGGGGAGCAGAGAAGTCAGGTCTAGAGTTCACCCCCAGCCTCCATTAGCTTCATCCCATCACCCCATCCCCCTGCTTACTGTTGTGACCTCATTGTTCTTATCGTCACTTATGTCATCATTATCTGATTACTCCCACTCCCCCCCCCACTCAGTTTAATCCAATTTAGCAAGCATTTATTAATCACCAACTGTAAATGCAAATCCCATGCTATGCACAGGGAGAGAGGCAAAGATTGATCATGGTACTCCGAACCTTGTAGTAGGGTATGATAAATAGACAAATTTAATCCAGAACCACAGATGGTAAATGCATCAGAGAGGTGCCAAGTGCCCCCATGATGCCCAAAGGGGGTAAAGAAAGATCATTACTGACTGAACAGATCAGGGAAGGCTGCATTAAAGAGGTGACGTTTGAATTGGATTTGTAAAGCCTGGCTAAGAATTTTTTATGGACTGGGAAGGGCATTCCAGCCCCAGGGAACAGTTTCAGCAAAGCTGGAGGAGATGGTCTATTCACCAGCGTTTGTGAAGCACCTACTGTGTGCTAGGCACTATGCTACCATCATGTACAAAAAAGCATTTGACTGAGGGGAAAACACAGCCGTAAAGGCAGACTCTTGTTCAACGAGGAGTGCTTCCATGCAGAGTGTAGACCATATAGAACTTCTTGAGTCAAAAAAACACTCTATTGCCCATTTGTAGGAAAGCATAGAGTATGTACCAGGCCACGTAGAGTAGTAGAAATATAGAAACAAAACAACAAATACTGGGTGGAGCTGGGATGTGCAGGGCCTTGAACGCCAAAACATTGACCTTTCGGGGTAGCTAAGTGGCGCAGTGGGTAGAGAACTGGCCCTGAAGTCAGGAGGACCCGAGTTTAAATCCGGCCTTAGATCAAACACTTGACACTTACTGGCTGTGTGACCCTGGGCAAGTCACTTAACCCCAACTGCCTAAAAAAAACCAAACAAAAAAACAGAATAAAAGCATTGACCTTTCTATGGGAAGATCTTTGAGCCAAAGAGAGGCAGGACCTTTGGGCATTTGAGTGTTGGGTTGCCATTGTTGCTGCAACCTTGGGCTAGTAAGTTTAGGTTCCTGGGCCTCAGTCCCCTCATCATGAGGGGATTGGACTGAATGGCCTCTGAGACCCCTTTCAGCTCCAGAGCTATGAGCCTTTGGACCCCTTTATTGTGTAAGGAAGATGGTTCTGAGAAGTGAGAGGAATCAAAGGGAGGAGCAAAAAGTGGCAGTGGGGAAAATGGCTGGGAGATGACCACCCAGGCCTGCAGGAAAACATCTTTGTTGAGAGAGGCCTTGGTGCTGAGGATGGGCAGAGGCCAGAGGGAAGGCACCATCCCTGCCTGACCTCTAGGAGCTGAGAAGGCATGAGATGGGGGTAGAGGGAGTGTGTGCTGACAGGAGCCCCCACTGGGGGGGAGGCTTCTTCTAGTTGAGATGGGCAGGGAAGGCTTCATGGAGGAGAGGGGATGTGAGGATGGGTAGAATTTGGATAGAAGTGGAGAGGAAGACTGAGGCAGGGGAGGGATCATAGGACGGGGAAAGAGCATGAGCAAAGGCCCAGAGGTAGGAATGAGCATAGTACACAAAGGACTGTGAGGACAATGACTTAGATAATGCAGGGAGCGTCCCCTTGCCCTCTCTCCCGACAGCCAGGCTGAGGGAGCTGGGAGGTCCTGAGACTTTGCTGGCCTGGGCTGGATCTGACTGGTGCGTGGAGGCCTCCCTGGGGGAGGCACTTCAGATGAACCTGGTTTGGTTCTGTCTAATGCAGAGGAATTGTGGCTGTACCTGGGGTGGGGGTGGGGGGTGTAAGTTGTGTAGGCTCCTGGATCCACACGAGAGAGGCCTTATTCTGTGTGTGTGTGTGTGTGTGTGTGTGTGTGTGTGTGTGTGTGTGTGTCCACGTCCAAGCACACACACACAGCTTCCAGCTGCACAGGAACCTGGCTGAGGTGACTTGGGGCTGGGGTGGGGGGATGTGGGAATCGCCGGATGGCGGCTGCTTCCCCTGGTTGTTTCCTACATTGATCACTCCTCATTCTCCTGGGGCCCTTTGCCTCACAGGATAGCCAGAACGAGCCCTGCCCTTCGGCCTGGCCCGCAGCCTGGGGAAGTTGAACCCAGAGAAGGGAGGTCTCCCTCCCCACTACCTCCACTTAACAGTTGTAGTGTCTTCCATGCATACGCAGACATATAAACACAACAGACACAATGTGAATGTGTATTCAGGCAGCAGGCCTCTGACCTCCTTTGCAGTTTGATTTGGATTTCTTGGGCTGGGACTGAGCTTTGGATGGTGGCCGTGAAGACGCATTCATGGGGTGGTGGATCCGTGGTTCTTGGATGTGGGGGGCATCAGTTCTTGGCGGGGAGGGGTCAGCTCCTGGGCATTGGCTTCTTCCCACTATGTGGTACAGAGCTGTGTACTCAGTGGACCTCAGTCCGTACTTGTAGAAATGTTGAGAATCATCCCCAAGCATCCGTCAGGAACTTTTGGACCTTTACCCAAGGCTTTCTGTATTCTGGCTGGTTTCCATTCTCTGTCCTGGCTCTCCTGGGCTTCCCTACACATCCTGTCCACAGTTCCATGTACCAGGATTTTTCCTTTCTCTTCACATTACCCCCACCCTCCCCCACTCCCCATTATCCTCCCTGTTCTCTTCCTCTCTCTGTCTGTTTGTCTGGTACTGCTGTCCTTCAGGGCCCAACTCCAGCCCCATCTTCTGTCCCCGGGGAGGGAGGCAGGCAGGCAGTCCTTATCGATCAGTGTCTGCATCCTACAGCACTCAGTGTCTTGGCCGCATACTTAGCTCTTGCTTATATCCTGTTCTGAGTTCTCTAATTGTTTCTTGGGTGTGAGTCTTGTCTGCCCAACTAGGAAGCTCCTTGATCCTTTGTAAACCTTTGAGCTTGAGCAGCAGCATGAGGGTGGGGACTGGTCAATAGGAGAACATTTAGTGTTTACTGGGTACCCAGGCAGTGTGCTAAGCCTTGGGGGTACAGAGAAAAGCAGCAACACAGACTGTGACCAAAGGCAGCTCACTGTAGTATAATAAGTATTGGGTTGGAAGTGAGAGCACCCAGGTTCAAATCCCAGCTCAGCTGTGAGCTATCTGTAACTAAGGGCAAGCTATCTCACCTCCCCTCACCCTAATTCCTTTGTAAAAATGTGAAAACTGAGTCTAGATGGTCTGTTAAGGTGTGTTCTAGACCTAGATGTGATGGTCTACTGTCTTTGCCTTCTGGTGCCTTCCATCCCATTTTTTAAAAATTTATTTTATTCTTAATTTATGGAATAAAACAAGCATTTCCATAATATAGTGTAATAAAACAAGATGTTTGCAGATGAAACTGCAAATCTCTTATGTACAACTTACCATTCCTTTTAAATATGTGATAAAGTTATCATGTAAATTTTTTTTCCTCTCTCCCCTGCCCTAGAGATGGCTACCATTAGACACAAATATACATACACATATATACATACATACATACATATATACATATATATACATATATATACATATACGTATATATATGTATGTATGTATGTATGTATATGTAAAATCATTCTATACATACTCCTCTTTGTCATTTCTTTCTCTGGATGCAGATAGCGTTTTTCTTCATAGATCCTTTATAGTTAATTTGGGTATTTATAATAGTCAAAATGACTTATTCACTCAAAGTTGTTCTTAAAACAGTATCGTTGTTACTATATACAATGTTCTTTTGATTCTGCTCACTTTGCTCTTCGTTATTTCATGCAAGTCTTTCCATGTTCTTCTAAAATCATTGAGCTCATCATTTCTTATTGCACAGTAGTATTCTATCACAAGCATATACTATAACTTATTCAGCCATTCCCCAGTTGATGGGCATCAAAGTTTAAAAAAAATATACATATTTTAGAAATCACATCTCTCAGCATCTGGGAAGAATGGAAGTCTAGATTGCGGTGACCCAACAGGTACTAGGCCTTAGGCTGGGTAATCTCCCCTCCTGGCTGTCAGCCTGTGCCAGCCCAAGCTCTCTCCCATTCTGTCCGAGGCCTGAACCGCCTCCCAATATCCAGTTCTTTGCCACCACAAAGAGAGCTGCACGTGAACATTTTAGAACCTTTGGGTTCTTTTTCTTTTCCCCGATCATATTTGGAAATAGGCCTACATCACAAGAGTCTTTCCTCCCTAGCAACATCGAGATTGGGTCTAGGATTACAGCAGGACACATAAATTTGTTTGTTTTTAAAATTTCTTTGGAATTTAAAAAAATTGTAAACTTAACAAACACTAAATATACTGAGCATTTCCCTGTACACAGTGGAACAGCAACAAAAAGAAGATGGTGCCTAGAAGCTTCGTACTGGAAGGGCCCTTAGAAACTATTTGCTTCACCCCTCCTCTTACCCCCCATTCATAGAAAATAAAACTTGCTACACGGGGACTTGCTCAGGGTGGCAGAAAGGATTAGTGGGAGACCTAGGAGTTTTAACTTGATCCTCCTGACTTCCATTTTAGGGTCCTTTTCACTAATGAAGCAGTCTCTCCTCTTGCTCCATGGTTGGTTGGTTGTTAAGTCAGTAGATTTGGGGACATTGAGTGACATGGTTGCTGTTTGGGACTGCCTGATCTGGTTAGGGGGGCTGTCCCATGGGTTCCATAAACATCTTTCAGGCCAGGGCATCTTATGTGTACTTGGTGTTCGTGGGCCCCTGCTTTTGATGTGCTCTAAGCATGAGGACACCCCATCTGAGGGTGCAGTCAAACTTTGTGGCTCATTCTGGCCCTGTGGCTTTGCATGTCCCTGGGTTGTGTCTGGGATGGCAGTCTGGCTTACCACGGGCAGGGAGCTCAGCTGGGGCTGAAGAAGAAAAGCTGAAGAGATGGTGGGAAGCGGTTCAGCCTCGGACGGAGTGGGAGAGAGCTCCGGCTAGCACAGGCCGACGGCCAGTAGGGGAGATTACCCGGCCTAGGGCCTTGTACCTGTTGGGTCACCGCAACCTAGACTTCCATCCTTCCCAGATCCTGCCCAGCTTTGATTCCGAAAATATGTTTATTTGTTTTTCTTTTTCTTCTCTCTCTTTTTTTAAACTTAAGAAAAAGATGCTATTTTCAGCTAGGTTTGTGGAGTAGAAGGAAACACCATCCCAAACCTAAGGTGGGACCAACTGGTTGCCTGCTCCTCCCCTCTTCCGCTGGGCCCAGAGCTTCCCACAATCCTGTGTATGTGTGTGTGTGTTGTGTGTCTGTATGTAGGTATCTGGTTATGTGTGTGTTTGCAACTAGGGATATATATGAATGTAACTGAGAGTGCTGTGTGTGTGTGTGTATGTGTGTGCACGTGCGTGTGCATGTGTATATGCATATAGATATGTGTCTCTGTTAGGTCAGATGACTTTAGGAGAGACTCTAGTCTAGTATTTCCTACTGCCTGCTAGACCTAGTGAGAAAATGCATTTTTAGAAATAGCATCTGCCATGAGGAAATGCATGTCCCTCCATGTGTCCAGGTAGGGAACCATCAGTATGAGGTATTACCTATCTGGCTGAGCTGCTGGTTTTTCTCTTCTTTGTTACAAGGTAAGGCTTACTTCATGGGAAGCAGTGTGTGAGTAAGAGTGGTGTTCATTTTGTGTGTGGGTTTAGCCAGATGGCTGCTGAGGTCACTTCTACCACTCAGTCCAGGATTCTCTGGTTATATTAAAAAAAAAAGGTCAGTTAAACTTTAATTTAAAAAATAACTAGCAATCATCCTTCTCCCCCTCACCCCTAGGGGATTCATGGACTGATTCTTAGGGTGTCAGTGACTCTTGAAGTGTATGTATTTGTACTTTGTTTTTCCATGGAATGTGAATCTTACTGGATTATCCAGAGGGCCTTATTTTTCTGTTAAGAATCGAGTCTTCATTTAGCCTTTGTGCAGTTCTGTCTTCCTTGACAGTGTTGAATGCCTTTGGCAAACATCCATCTCCTTGTTTTATGCCTTACTTGATATTCTTAGTTAGAGTACTGTTGAACAAAGTTATTTCTGTGGTCATATCTCTCTAGGAGTCTCATATGATCTTAACATTGCCTGGGGGCCACTTTGGGTTGAGTGAGAGCCTTTTAGATTCTCACGTTTTGCTCTGCCCAGTCCAGATGCTTTCGTTGTAATCAGTAAATATGCCAGGAGCTTGTATTATATTTATGTCTCAGTCTGTTGTATGGCTATGATGATGTGGTCTGTCGTAGATAATCAAAAACTTGCCTATTTACTTCTCATGTATTTTCATTAAGGAAACTTTTGATGACCATTCTCATGAAGATTTTGTAGAGCTGAGAAAGGTACGTGTATAGTTAGTTAGTGCTGTCATCTTGGTTACCCTGATTTTAGGTAATGATGTAGTCCACAGTCTTTTCATTCTTTTGAGATCTCTGAAGTATTTTGAAAATTGATACCTATGAATGACTTTTTTTTTTTGAGGCAGTTGGGGTTAAGTGATTTGCCCAGGGTCACACAACTAGTAAGTGTCTGAGGCCACATTTGAATTTAGGTCCTCCTGACTCCAGGGCTGGTGCTCTATCCACTGCCACCAGCTGCCCCTTGTGAATGGCTTTTCAGTTGTGCCATCCAACAAGGGTTTCAGCTCTGTCAGGTCTATCTGTTTTCTTGGCTTAATTTTTTGAAGTATTTCCTCTTAGTATGTCAAGTACCCAGGTGTGTTAGTCCAAATGTGATGATATGTGTTCTTTTATGTCAGATTGAAACTCATTATGTCCAAAACAGAACCCAGTATCTTTCCTACTAACTGAACCCTTCTTATAACCTTCTGTCTTTATCAGGGACACTATTATCCTACCAGTCATCCAGCTTCGCGACCTTGGTGTCACCTTGAGCCCAGGAGCCTGGAGACTAGCATTGTTTCCAGCTCAGTGCCCTCAGTCACCATCCTGGGTAATGACCCCTCTACAGATGCAGCCTGGCACTTGTTCCTGCGGGTGCCATGGCCACATCTGTTGAAGACCTAGAAAAAAAAAGTATTTGTCACCAGAATTCTTGGCACTGTCAAATGGTTCAACATCGGAAACTGATAACGGTTTTATTAGTGGAGATGGCATTAAAGAAAAGGCATTACCATCTCCTTTGTGGTGTACTCTAAGGACCCTGGGTCCTTTCCATCCAACTTGCAGCCAAACCTTCCATGTGTCTTGTCTCCTCCATCAATCTTTTTTTATTTGTATCTCTAGCACTCAGCTCAGTGCTTTGCAAATAGTAAATGCTGGGCACTTAACCCTGTTTGCCTCAGTTTCCTCACCTGTAAAATAAGCTAGAGAAGGAAATGGCAAACCATTCCAGTATCATTGCCAAAGACATCCCAAATGGGGGTCATGAAGAGTCTAAAACAAGACTGAACCACAACAGTAGTTAATGAATGCTTTATTCATTCATTTCATCCTCAGCTCTTCACTTTCACTCACCTTACTTATGCAAATAATTGCCAGACTTCTCTCTTCTTTCTCCACATCGTTTGTGTCCATCCCTTTTGTTCATTCACATGGTCACCACTTTAGTTCAGATCCTTGTCATTCTTACTTGGACTGTTGTTACAGTAGTCTTCTAATGGGTCTCCTAGCCTGGAAGCTCTGTCCATTCTAGTCTATCTTGCACTCTGCTGTCGGAGTGATTTTCCTAAAGCATAGGTTGGATCCTGGTAGAATTACCTGGTCAGCTCCAGTAGCTCCATGTTACCTCTAGGATCAATTAGAAACTTGTCTTTTTGGCATTGAAAGCCATTTACAACCTGGTCCTAAATTATCTTTCTAGCCTTATTACCCATTACTTACAGAATCACAATGTTTGAGAGTCGGGAATAGACCTTGGTGGCCATCTATTCCAACCCACACTTGAAAGGAATTCCTACTATAATATATTCAACAAACAGTCACCCAGCCACTGCCTGGAGAAATCCAAGGAAGGATAACTCATTGCCTCTTCAGGCAGCCTGCTCACCTTTTGGACAGGTCTGATTGCTGGGATGCTTTTCCTGACATCAAGCCCGTTATGCCTCTTTGCATCTTCTACCCACTGCTGCTGGTTTGCCCTCTGGAGGCAAACAGAACAAGCCCAATTGCTCTACTACATGACAGCTCTTCAGAAACTTGGAGACAACTATGGTCTCAACCCCCCTGTCTACCCTCTTCCCACCATCTTGTCTTCTCCTTCCGTGATCTTCATATAACATGGGCTTAAGCCCCTTCACCGTCCTGATTGCCCTCCTGGATACTCTCCAGTTTATCAGTGCCCTTCTTAAGCTGTGGATACCCAGAATTGAGCACAGTACTCCAGATGAGGTCACACAGAAGCAGAGTGCAATGGGACTGTCACCTCTCTTCCTAGAAGTTCTGCAGCTCGATGTGCTCAAGACTGAATGAGCTTCTTCTGGTTGCTGTATCACACTGTTGACTCGTATGGAGCTTGTAGTCCACTAGAGCCTCTAAATCTTTTTCATGATATCTGCTGTCTTACTCTGCCTTCTCCATCTTAATGCTTGTGAAATTGATTTTTTGGACCTGAGCATAAGACTTTGCGTTTGTTTCTACTGACTCTCATCTTATTAGATTCAGTCCACTCCTCTGGCGTGTCAAGATCTTTTTACATCTTAACGCTCACCTTGTGTGTTAGTTATCCTTGTTAGCTGTGAGTCATCTCCAGATTTGATGAGCGTGCTGTTGTGCCATTTCTTCAGGTCATTGCATCATCGGAGCAAACACATGCTAGCTCACTGTAACCACCACTTCTCCTTTCTAGAGGTTCACCAAACATCTTTTCGTGTCTCATTCTAGAATTTCAATAGGAATTGAAGTCAAGCTCCCTGCCCTGTAACTTGTAGACTCTTTTCTCTTCCTCTTTTTTGAAAATCAGGACCTTTACCCCTTTTCAGTCTTGTGGCACGTTTTCCGTTTTCTGTTTTTCTTGGCCTTTCAGATATCACTGCTGGAAGCTCGGGAGTCCCGTCTACTGGTTCTTGTAGTCCCTGAGGATGTGGGCCAGGGGCTTGGATTCATCCAAGGCAGCTGGGTCCTCTCTAAGCGTCTCCTTGCTTATCTTGGGTATCAACTCCCTATTATATTTGTTCTGTCATTTGTAGTCTGGGCTGTTGGACAATCATGATAGTCCCCCTCTTGACAGAAAGAATGACCGCAGACCTCCCATGACCAAGTTGTTTAATGCCCACCAACTCCATCTCCTCCTTGCTCGCTGATAATTGCTGTGCACATTAGAATTCAAAAATGTCAGAACTAGAAGGGACCCCTTAAGGTCATCAAGTCCAACCCCCTCTTTTCATTTTATTTTTAGATTAAAATTTTCTTTATGCCTTTTGTTTTTACATCAGTCATTTCTAAGTGGACACTACACCTTTTCTATAGCCTTCCCTTGTAAAAAAAAGAGAAAATAGCTAAGCCAAACAAAGGAAGTGACCACAGCTAGCTCTGTGTGATGTTCTGCACCCATAGCCCCCCATCTCTCCAAGCAACATCAGTCATTACCAAAAACTCTTATCCAGAGCTTCAGATGAGGTTTTTTTTCATTGTGTATATTGTTTTCTTCATTCTGCTTACTTCACTCTACATCAGTTCATAGAAGATTATCCATGTTGCTCTGAATTCCTCATATTTCTCACTTCCTAGAATGTAATCCACAATGTCTTCAACTGTTTTCCAATTGATGGGTATCTGCTTTGTTTCTAGTTGCTTTTTTTTTTAAAGAAAGCATGCTGTTGTGAAGGTTTAGCTCTATATGGAACCTTTGTTTTTGTCTTTGACCTCCTTGTAATCCCTTCCTTTTACAGAAGAGGAAGCTGAAGCCCAGAGAGTCTGAGATGCTTGTCTAAGGTCACGTGGCAGCATCTCCCATCTTCAGGTAGCATCACTGCTGTCACAAAAGTGTGAATCCTCCAATCCCAAACCCTTGCCTGAGCTCTGACGAGCTGGGATGTAGGAGTCCAGGAGCCGATTGTGGCTACCCTATCAGTTGGCTTAGACTTGTTTGACAGCTTGCTTATTGTGATGCTTGTGTGTGTGCTTTGACCCCGTGTGCCTGGGGTCTCTGACATGGGTAGGAAAGCATTGTAGATAGGTGGCGGACTAAATGGTCGGAGTCAGACACATGTTTTTGTGTGGACCATATGTGATTATGTATATTTGTTTCGAAGATTTTCTTTTTCTTTTTTTGTCCCTCAAGGGGGAGAGAAAATAAATTCTTGTTGATTAAAAAAAAATTAATCTAGAAAAGGAAAGCAGCCCTAGAACCCCCTTGTGATTGGAAAAAGCCCACCATGTTTTTGAACACAGCGCATCAGTGGTTCATGGTAGAGAGCCAGTGTGTGTGTGGCATTTGACTGGGGAAGGGTAATAGTGGTCACGGTATCATTGCTTCTGGTGTGGGGGTGTCTTGAGGGTGCCTTCTGGACCCTGAAGCTGTGCACTTGGATTTAGGTCAGCATGTCAGCAGTCCATGATGTGGGTCCATGTTATGGGTCATGGAGCCTATTGTTCTTGGAATGGTCTTGGAATATGTCTTGATAACTTGTTGCTGGGTTCTTCTGTTCCTTCCCCTGGAAGAGGAGTTACTTGGGTTGCTGTGCTATGGGAAACCAGAAGGGGGCTGGGAGGTGGGCAGGATGTGGGTTTGAGGTACCAGGGGCCTCATGCCCTACCCCAGGCCCAGCTTGCAGTTCTGAGGAGAATGTGCTTCCTTCCGGTTGGGGCTGAGACTGAACCCCATTTCCCCCCTGGAGGAGGGAGTCTGGTCCAGGGGGCTTTTCTTTTACTGCTTGGCATGATAAAGGCTCTTTGGAACAGGATCTGACAAGAGGGGGTGTCGCATGGGTTTGAGGGAATGGGGGACTTCAAGGAGTTACTACATTTGGGAGGATCCCAGCCCCAGGTAATTGGGAGCTCTGAGGCCTGTTATGGCTTTCCTTCCTTTTCTGCTCTGTGTAAACCTCAGTGGGAATGGCAAAAATTGTTGCCTTCTCCCCATTTTCTGGAGTTGAGGATAAGAATGAGATGGCAGGTAGTATGCCTGGGCTCAGTATTAGGTAATACTAATTCTCAAAAGTTCTCACAAGTTGAGCAAACAGAAATTTGTGGCTCTTATTTTAAAAACACTCTGAAAGTGGGGCATTCATTACACTCTGCTTATTTTTTTAAATTTAAATTTGCCAAAAATTTTATTTTTTATTAGAAATCGAATAGTGAACATCAGTATAAGCAACTAAACTTGTTTAGTAACTGTTCACATTTGAAGTAATTTCATAAAGTGTCCTAACACTTTTTCCAGTCCCTCTCAGGAGACTAAAGTATCCTATGAATATTCTTTGACCATTTTTTCTTGTATGATTACAATTAAGTGAACTCCATTATTCTGGTTCTCCTTTTTCATTTTCCATTATTTCAGAAAAATTTTTACTGGGTCTTTGTTTTCCTCATAATTGTCTTTATTTGCTTCACAGTATTCCATTATCCTTAATGAACCACACTTTGAACATTAGTAGACACTTAGATTGCTTCCAGTTTTTTTGTAATTACACATAATGGTTCTGTGAAGTCTTTGAGCAGATGGTTCTTTTTTGTCTTGTTTTTGATAATACTGATAAATATATTTCTGGCAGTGAAATTGTGTTTCAAAAGTGTGATTATTTTTGTCACTTTTGCTGCATACCACCGGGATTGCTCTCCCGAAAGTTTCTACCTTGTCTATCCTGTTAGCAGAGAATGGGTGTACCTGTTTATTTAAAACTGAACTAGCATTGAGTTTTTAATTCTGTTTGCCAATTTGATGTGGTGTAGAGATAGAGATAGGATAGAGAGCTGGCCTTGAAACCAGGAAGATGTGGGTTTAAGATCTGCCTTCAGAACATACTGGTTGTGTGACCTTGGTGAAGTCACTTATCTCACTGCTTCAGGCAACTCTGTAAGGCTCAAAGTGGAAGAGAAGGTGCCAACCTATATGGGAAGAGAGAGCTTCCTCATCATTCCTTATGCCAAGGAGATTACAGGTCCCATTCCTCTTCCCTGTGAGGTGGTGCCTCCATTTTGTTTTTGATTATTAGTGATTCTTATTGTGTTTCCTCTTTTGAAAGTCATCCGTATCAACTGACCATTAATCCACTGTGGAAGTGGAATCATTTTAATTTTTGGTAAAGTGAAGAGCCTTTGGCATCACCTTATATATATATATATGCCCTTCTCTGTCAGCCAAGTTTGCTGTAAGTGAAGTAGGCCTGAATACCAATGGGACTCATAGAGCATCTCTCTTACATCATAACAGGAAGAGAAGGAGTGGGGAGAAAAACCAAGGGGTGCAGTGAAGGGGGCCTGGACTTACATGAACTCACTGGGTGACTGAGTAAATCGTTTACCTTTTCTAAGCTTCAGTTTTCCTCATGTATAAAATTGGGTTTGATGATCTTTTCCCCACCCTAGCTATCTCCTGGGGTTATTATGTGGAAGGCACTCATGACTCACAGGGTTTCTTTACAGCTGAACCAGCATTTACATTTTTTTTAGTATTTTCCCCAATTACATGTAAAAACAATTTTTAACATTCATTTTAAAAATTAAGTTCCAAATTCTCTCCCTCCCTCCCCATCCCCCTTATTGAGAAGGCAAGCAATTTGATATAGGTTATGGAGCATTTAATTTTTAGTTATTTTTGCCCATTTGCTGGGTTATGAGGTATTGAGAGGTGTGGTGAACTTGAAGTGTCACACACATGGGAGTGTTCATTGCCCAGGAAGATGCCTTCTGGGGACTTCAGTTGGGCTAGAGGAGGGTAGCCCTGTTCAAGGACAGAGAAGGGTCATGGTCCAGGTGGCTGGTGGGCATCTTCTGTCTCTTTGTGTATGTCACCATGTGCAGGGAGGGTTTGCAGACCTCTGGGCCGCCCAAACGTTCCTGTATGGGGCAGAGGAGCAAAATTTGCACAAGAAGGGTGGTTTTCTGTTTCAAAGGTGTTCGATGGTGGTTTCACATTGAGTGAGTAGGGAGTTGACACTAAGTGGCTCCTTCTACCCTTTGAAGTTGCCCTCAGCAGAGGCTTGTCCTCTCTCCCTTTCTGTCTCCACCCATCTAGTCCCTCCACTTGATTTCCTTTCCTCCCAATCCAGACCCCTGTCTCTGCCCTCCTGGTGTGCCTGCTTTTAAAACTTATTATTGTTATTACTAACGACTCCTATTTACATAGGCCTTTGAGGTGGCCGATGGCTTTCTCCACTGTGAAATGTGAATTCCCATTTCTGTGCAGCTGCAAGGTTAACACAGTTTATTTTTTACAGTATCCTCATGAGCTAGATGGTGCAGAGATTGTTAACTCACTCTTTTCAGCTGGAGAAACTGAAGTTCAGAGAGGACAACTAATTTATCCAAGGTCACTCTTAGCAGTAAACAGCAGAGCCAGGATTCAGATTTGGATCTTCTGACTCCCATGCTAGGGCTCATTCACTGTACTGGCTTTGTTTTTTGCAAGCAGTGGGGTGGGGGGTGAGGGAGTGATTGATGGTTTGAAGTCCTGGAGGAGGTCAGAATCAGAGGGGATCAAGAGAACATGGCGGGGCGGGAGGGGCAGAAGAGGGCTGCTGAGAAGGTGGAGGGCCAGCTGGTTCTGAGAATGAAGGGAAGGAGGAAAGGATAGAGGAGGAAAACAGCCCACAAACAATGAACCAAGAGCTTTTCAGACAGGGGGAGAAGTAAAGGTGGGTCCCATCAGACCTACATCTTTTCAATAAAGTGGAAATCCACAGAAAATGGGAGCATGGGAGTTTGGACTTGACCTTGGTGGAGGGGGGGGAGAGAATGAATGAATTATTTACAGCAGGGCTGCTTGGAATGTGATAGAGAATGAAAAAGAGATAGATTAAGGATTGTTGGTTCCAGTGAGGGCAGAGAGGAAGAATTTGGAGTAGTCCCAGCTGCCTGCCTTCATTTTGCTCCACAGCCCCAGAGTGGAGAGAATGGGGGGGGGGCATTACCTGGCACTGGAAACAGGGCTGTTCTATCTGACCCTGGGTAACATCATTATAGGATCAGAGATTGAGAGCTGGAAGGGACCTCAGGGGTCATCTGGTTCAGCCCCCCTATATTTTACAGAACAGGAAACTGAGGTCCACAGAGGTAGTAAGTGCAGAGCTTGGCATTCTATCTTGGTTCCTATGACTCCAAATCTAGTGTTCTTTCTACTGTACCACATTGCCCCCCACTATGCTGAGTACAGAGGCACATGAAGCCAAATGGCTGATGGACTGGGGGGAGAAAGGGGAAGGGGGGGTGAGAGAGAGAGAGAGAGAGAGAGAGAGGAGAGAGAGAGAGAGAGAGAGAGAGAGAGAGAGAGAGAGAGAGAGAGAGAGAGAGAGAGAGAGAGAGAAAGAGAGGACGGGCAGGGGAGAGTTGGAAGATCCTTCAGTATAATGAAAAGCTTTGTAACAATTGCTCAATCACGTACAACTCTTCATGACCCCGTGGACCATACTGTCCATGGAATTTTTTTTTTTGGCAGAGATACTGGTTTGCTGTTTCCTTTTCCAGTAGATTAAGGCAAAAGGTTAAGTCACCTGCCCAGGTTCACACAGCTAGTAAGTGTCTGAGGCTGGATTTGAACTCAGGTCTTCCTGACTCTAGGCTCAGTGCTCTTTCCACTGAGCTACCTCACTGTCTCCTAGGCAAACAGAAGTTAAATGACTTACCCAGGATCCCACGGCTAGTAAGTGTGAGGTCGGATTTGAACTCAGGTCTTCTTGACCCCAGGCCCAGCACTCTATCCACCAAGTCTTATACTGCCTCTTTTGTAACCAGCAGAGCTGTCTAAAACTGGAGTGGACTGCTTTGGAAGGTAGTGAACTCCCTGTTATGGGAAATGTTTGAACCAAAGGTAAAGACCTGCCTGTGATAAGAAGAGGAATTCTGCATGGGGTGGGGGGTTAGATAATAAATAGCCAGCATTTATGTAGTGCTTTAAGATTTGCAAAGATTTTACATACATTATCTCATTTTATCTGAGAGGTAAATGCTGTTAATACCCCTATTTTATAGATAAGGGAACTGAGGCTGACAATTTAAGTGACTTACCCAGGGTCACGCAGCTAGTGAGTGTTTGAGGCAGGATTTGAACTCTTCCTGGCTCTGGGTTCAGTACTCTAACCACGGTGCCACTTGATTGCCTCTGTGGTCCCATCCTATAATTTAATAAACATTTATTAAATGACTACTATGTGTATTTTCTTTAAGAGTTTGTGATCACAGGTTGCTCTGAGGACAAAGTGGATTCTCTGAGTGTGAGTCAGGAGAAAAAGGAAACTGGTCCAAGAGCGATCAGGGTTGCAGCAGTTCCCAGGGATGCCCCTGTGTGGCTGACGTGCATATGGGGGATAGCAGCAGGAGAGGATCTGGGGTGCCTAGTCACACATGCAGCAACTGGCTGTCCTCTAGGGAGGCCTCGCCCTGACCTTCATTCCTTTACATGTTATCATCTCTGCTCCTGTTCCCCTTGGCAGTCTCTCTCTGTTCTTTCCATTAGCAGCTGGGTCAGGGCTCCTGTTCTTGTACACTCAAAGTTTTAAAGTTCAGACCCATTTGGGGTTCTGAGAATTTCTCAGGGCAAGAGGTCTGTGGTAAAACAGAACAAGGATGAATCCTGAACTAACTGCTCCATCCTTCCCTGTTCATGGGTTCTTGGGTCTTCTGGTTTGGGGCAGCGGGGGAAGCGGGCTGGGAGGGCAGTGCAGAAAAGGGGAGCCCTTCCTTGCTGGGACATGTTAGGTCCCTCCCACTGGCTGAAATTGTTTTGCCATTCAGCGCATTTTAGAGCTCAGTTTGACCCCTTCTCCAGGGCCACCCCTTTGGAGTGACTCTAGGATGAAAGTTCTGGTTGGTTTCTGGGAAGCCTTAGTGGTGCTGTGATCTGTGGAGTGCTAAGAAGTCACCTCTCCAATCTGCTACCAGTATCTACCTCTCTAGAAATTTCGGAAATTCCAGTAAGTCATTCCCATGGGGGGTAAGCTTTGTCCCTCCAGGGCCTTCTTTTTTTTTAGCTAAGCAGTGGGGTTAGGTGACTTGCCCAGGGTCAAGTAAGTGTTATGTGTCTGAGGCTAGATTTGAACTCAGGTCCTCCTGAATCCAGGGCCAGGGCTCTATCCACTGTGCCACCCAGCTGCCTCCAGGGCCTTCTTTTAAAAGGCAAGCCCAGCCCTAGGAGGGAGCTGACACTCATTCCCCTAAATCTTAGGGTGACTGGATTTCTCGGCAATTTTGCTTCCTCCCTGTGGGAAGGCAGGAAGCCAGGAGTGCAGGAAGAAGGTACCAAGAAGGGAGGCCCAGCCCCGGCTGGCCTACCCAAAGCTCCCTTAGCTTCGAGGACAAATCTTCTTTCTCTTAGCGTGTTTGTGAGACATATTTATAGCCTCCATGGTGTTTGCCTCCTACCTGAGGTTTGGGTGGGGTGGATTGGGCTCTCTCCTCTTGGCCACTGACTGCCTCCCACCAGACCAGAAGCTGGTAGAGCAAAGGGGGAAGAGGGTATGTGTTGGGGAACATTTGTAGCTCCTCATTCTCAGCCTTCTCTTGGCTAACAAGAAGCCACCCCATCCCCGTCCTCCCACCCTCCATCCCCAGCCCAAACGCCACACAGAATCATAACTGTGGGTTGGGGTCTGTTGTTCAAAGGTACCTTGTGTTGAGAAAAAATGACTCATGAAGTGTTGCTCACCCTGCGCTTCTCCCCTAGTTTTCCCCAGGCATCTCCTCACCTGACTCTGCTCCCTAGGTGTCTGACGGAAGGAAGGTCAGGTCATGGGTGGACATCAAAAGGGCTGCTTCTTAGCCCAGGGAGAAGCTCCTGAGCCCTAGCCGTTTTGGACAGGCTCCTTTGTCCAGTTGTCGGGCCCAGTCATGGCTAGTATTTGTGTTGGTCTGGGCTTGAGAATCAGGCAGAAGGCCTAGTTCTCTGCTTTTTCAAGCAGTCTGTGAGATCCAGAGCTGGAAAAGACCTTGGAGGTCATACAGTCTAATCTTCTTATTTTATAGAGAGAGAAAAGGGATTTGCCTGAGCACATTATAAGTAGCAAGGTCAGGATTCGAATTTAGCTCCTCAGACTCCACAGTCATTCTTTCTGCCAGGCCGTGCCAAACAAGGGCAGAGGGGTGCTTTTGGTGGGGATTATAATTACAGTGACCTTTTGTTTATTGATTTTTTTTGTCTTTGCTATAAAAAAAATGATAGCTTTGTTTTTTACAAAACCTTCATTTCTGAACATATCCTTCCTCCCTCTGTTCAGTGAAGTTGTTCCTAGTACCAAAAAAGAAAAAAAGCAGGTCAGCAAAACAAACGACATGGTCAAGTCTCACGGTCTGTACAGTATCGCACACCCATAGTCCCCACCTCCTCAGAGAAGGGAGGGATGTGCATTTCTGGGGTCAAGTGCACAATGGCTTTTACAATTTTTTTCTATTGGTATCTTGTTTTTATATTACCAAAATTTCCTTCTGTGGACCCCTCCCTTCTCCCCTAGCTGTCCCATGTAGCAAAGTTTGTTGTTTTTTAAGAAAAAAGAAAAAGGAAGAAGAGGAAAAAACATCAGCTAAATTACTCAATTATATAAAAAAAAAATCTGACAATTTGTACAGTACTCTACCCCCGTGGACTCCCCACCTCTGCAAAGGAATGGGGAGGAGGTGCACAATGAGATAATTCTTGGCTTGTTCAAGCCTTCATGCCTTTGCTCAAGCAGTTTCTTCTACCGGGAACGCTTATCCTCCCCTCCAATCATATCTTACCTGTCCTCCCAGGCTCACCTTGTAGAATCCTAGAGGTTTGGGAATTGGAAAGAGCCTTAGAGGTTGGTGGTTCTAACTCCCCGCCCCACGATGGAAACTCCTTGGAATAATACCCTTAAGTTGTCATCTGCTAGATAAATAAAGCAGATGAGAAGAAAGATGTTGTGGCTAAGTTGAAAGGATGATGGGTTTAGAATCAGGGACTTTGCTGCCACTTGCTGCCTTTGTGACTGGTCTTTTTTTTTTTTTAAGGCAGTTGGGGTTAAGTGACTTGCCCAGGGTCACACAGCTAGTAAGTGTCAAGCGTTTGGTCTGAGGCCGGATTTGAACTCAGGTCCTCCTGACTTCAGGACTGGTGCTCTATCCACTGCGCCACCTAGCTGCCCCTGTGACTGGTCTTGATGAGCTTCTGGCTCCAAAGCTGTGATCCTGCGAGACCTTCAGTGATGGGGGTGCTGTCTGTGTCCCTCACAAAGAAACCCATCCCTTTAGAAAAAGCTCCTCTCATTGAACCATGCTCTGAGTGGTCTCTCTCTTCTCAGAACTCTGAGAATTTCTGAGAGTTGGGAGGAACCTCAGAGTTAATCTAGTCCAGGGGGTGGAGAACCTGTGGCCTGGAGGCCACATGTGGAGGGGGCATATTTCCCACCCTGATCTAATCTAATCCGTTCTTGGTCAGGAAGTCCCTCCCTGCCATCCCTGACGAGTGGTCATTCCAACCCCTGCTTGGAGAATTTCACTGATGGGGAACTCACTACTTCCCACAGCATCCCCTTCCTCTGGTTATTGTTGGCCTCTATGTGCCTTCCCTGTTACTCTCAGTTTTGCCCTCTGGGGCCAAGCTGGGGCCTCTAATCAACTTTTTTTCCATATGGAAAATCCCTAGTTTCCCTCATCTGTTCCTCATATGGGGTAGTGCCGTAGAGCATTTAGCCATACGATTTAGTGCTAAATGTCATAGTTTGGGGCAGCTAGGTGGTACAGTGGATAGTGCCCCAGCCCTGGAGTCCGGAGGACCTGAGTTCAAATCTGGCCTCAGACACTTACAAGCCATGTGATCCTGGGCAAGTCACTTAACCCCAAATGCCATAGTATGTGTAAGCCCTATCCCTCTTGCTAGAATGGAGGCTTTTTGACAGCTGTGAATGTCTCTGTCTCTGTCTGTTTCACTTACAGCCCCTAGTATAGATGTAGACTTGTGGAAGGGTGAAGGAAGAGGGTTGGTTGGGATCCTAGGCCAGAAGGGACCTCAGAGGTCTTTTAATCCACCCCCTTCGCTTTATAGATGAGGCCCTGGAGACCCAGAGAGGAGAGGTAACTTCCCCAAGGTCACACAGGTGGGCAGGAGCAGATGGGAAGCTCCACCTGGGTCTTTAGATTCCAGATCCCAAATTATTTCTGCTTTGCTCCGCCAGCTTCTGGCTAGCAGTTGTCTAGAGCCAAGACAGTTGAAGGGCTCTCATGAACTGACTTGGCCCTTTTCCCCTTTCACAGTTGATATTCGTGAAATCAAAGAGATCCGCCCTGGGAAGACTTCTCGTGACTTTGACCGTTACCAGGAGGACCCGGCCTTCCGGCCCGACCAGTCCCACTGCTTTGTCATCCTGTATGGCATGGAATTCCGCCTGAAAACTCTGAGTCTGCAAGGTGTGGGGCTGGGGAGGCCTGGAGGGAGGAGCAGTGGCTGTGTCCAGCAGCTTCGTGGGGATGGAGGCAGACACAGCCTAAGGTCAGCCTGCTTTCCCTTTGTGCCACAGCCACTTCGGAGGATGAAGTGAACATGTGGATCAAAGGCTTGAATTGGCTCGTGACTGACACCATCCAGGCTGCCACACCTCTGCAGATCGAGAGGTAAGGTCCCTGCCAGCCTCTGGGCCAGCTGGCTCCTTGGGGTCCAGGGCTGTGGGGGCAGGTGTAAGATATAGGGGACCCCAGGACTCCCCAGTGTATTGATGGTGACCCTATCACCTGCTCCAAGCCAGGTGGCCTGAGGCCCTCTGAGCAGAGCCCATCTCAAGCTGTGCACTTTGTCTTAGGTGGCTCCGGAAGCAGTTCTACTCAGTAGATCGGAATCGGGAAGACAGGTTAGTGTGGGGCCCAGGGAATGTGGTGCTGTAAGGGAAGCCTGGGTTTGGGGAGCAGGGGGCTGTGGTGCTTATACCTGGTGAGCTCTGTTTGTCCAAGGCTGGAGCCTTGTTCGTGATGCAGACTTTGTCTCCCGGGGGGAGGGGGTGTCACTGATGCCTGCCTAGGCCGGCCCTGTGTTATCCCTGGGCAGCTAGCCCTTCCCAGAACAGAAGGAACTTCCTTCCCAGGGGCAGTAAGGACATCTTTGTATGAAGAGAATATACCCCTTGGGAGCTGCAGACTGTCTGGTTATATTAAAATGTTCTGCCAGTAAGATCAACTGTAGGAGCTGGAGGGCAAACTCAGATGCCCTACCTACACCTTTTCTGTATCAAATTAGTTAATGAAAATAAATGGTATGAACCTTAAAGGAAAAGGAAGGATGTCACACAATTTAATTTAAGAAGAATTTATTAGGTACCTGCTAATGTAAGGAATTGGAGATATAGACAGAAATTAACTGTCTCTTCCTTATTGCTGCTCCCTTTCCCCCAACATGCACGCATGCACACATGCTCCTTCTAAATCTCTGTATATAGTTTCTTTTTTCTTTCTTATTTTTCTCATTCTTTCCCCCCCAATTACATGTTAAAACAATTTTTTCCATTTTTTTCCTTTGTTTTGTTTTTGGTGAGGCAATAGGGGTTAAGTGACCTGCCCAGGGTCACACAGCTAGTAAGTGTCAAGTGGCTGATCTGAGACCACATTTGAACCCAGGTCCTCCTGACTCCAGGGCTGGTGCTCTATCCATTGCATCACCTAGCTGCCCCAGTTTTTTACATTTAAAAAAAAAAGTTTTGAGTTCCAAATTCGATCCTGCCCTCCCTTCCTTTCCCTCTCCCTGAGATGGGAATCAGATACAGTTTGTACATGTGCATTTGTATGTAGTTTAGTTTAACTTGGGAGTCTAGGTGAGTGTTTCTCCTAGGATTGGTTGAGATGTTTGCAGCAGGTACTTGAAGGGTCGTTAAGAATGTGGATAATTGCTCTCTGATGTATTCCTCCCTCCTAAGCTTCCTCATCTAAAAAATGAGGAAGTTAGAATAAGTGTTCTCTGAGGCCAGGTCTGACATTCTGTGTTTTGTGGCCCGAGCTCCTTCCCAGCTCTGACAGCCAGTGACTTTGTATCCCTTTGTCCCCACAGGCACTCCTGTTCTAGCCCTGGTTTAGGGCCTTATTAACTTAGCTCTGGGGAGGGTAGAAATGGTGGTGGGTCAGTGGAATGGGCACACAGGCTCACTGACCACAGGGCAAAGGATGAGTGGGTGTCTTTGTTGCCTCAGGATTTCTGCTAAGGATCTTAAGAACATGCTGTCCCAGGTCAACTACCGAGTCCCCAACATGCGGTTCCTGAGGGAACGGTTGACGGTAAGGGTTGTCTCCCAGTTCATCTGTGTCTGTCTGGTACTGGCCAGCAATGTGAAGCCCCAGGGGTTCAGAATCAGCTTTGGCAGAGAAGTTAACCAGTGGGGGTTGGGTGGATTGGTGCACACGTTCAGAGTGACCACCCCCCCCAACCCCTGCCCCCCAAGAAGAGCCTCGGATGACGAGGGAGGAGGGAGCCTGAATTTCCTCTTGAGTTTCACTTTGTTTCCCTTCTCCCCTGATGCCCTTTGGCCTTGGGCACTGCTGGTCAGGACCTGGAGCAGCGGAGTGGGGACATCACCTATGGCCAGTTTGCACAGCTCTACCGGAGTCTCATGTTCAGCGCCCAGAAGACGGTGAGGACCGCTCTGACTCTGGGCACCTCCCCCATTCGCCTTCAGCAGTCTGTCTTTGAAGCTCCCTCCTGACCTCCTCATTTACATATGAGCATACTCCTGTGTCCCCTTGGCCTTGTAGCCCACCTCCATTCATATCAATTCAATAAATATTCATTAAATCCATATCATGTGGGGAAAGGAAGGGACTACATGTTTATTAAGTGCCTGCTGTGTGCCAGGCACTGTGCTGAGAACTTTACAGATGTTATTGTCTGATCCTCAATAGACAGTCTGTAATAATGATAGGTAGCATTTATATAGTAGTTTAAAGTTTGGAAAGTGCTTTACAGATATCTCATTTAATCCTCATAACAATCCTGGGAGGTATGTGCCATTATGATCCCCATTTTATAGATGAAGAAACTGAGGCAGACAGAGGTTAAGTGACTTGCCTAGGGTCACATAGCTAGTAAGTGTTTGAAGCAGGATTTGAATTCAAGCCTTCCTGATTCCCAGCCTAGGGTTCTATCTGCTGCAACACCCAGCTGCCATATTAGTATAGGGAAGATAACTGTATTTGGAGTCATGCTCCCAGTTGGGCTACTTATTACTATGGGCAAAGCATTCGGCCTGTTTCCTCATCTATAAGATATAAGTGTTGGACTAGCTAATCTCTTGGGTTCTTGATAGTCTTTGATTCCAAGTTAGAAGCTAGAATACAAAAGAGCTCTTATCTGAGACCCTCTGACTCCCATTTCCTTGAAGTCTATTTCCATCACCCCCATCCCCAATTCCTAGGGCATCTGTGAGCCCCATCTCCAATCCCTTTCTCCTGATTCAGCTCTGTCTCCCACAGATGGACCTTCCTTTCCTGGAAGCTGGCACCCTGAGGTTTGTGGGGTTAGGGTGGCTCCCCTCCCTTACCCTCGACCCTTCTTCCTTCTGGCATGGTGGGCGAGGGGGGGGGGAAGGGGAAGGAGGAGTTGGGGAAGGATGGAATCATTCATAGCATTAAGATTATCCTCAGGGCTCTGGACACTAAATGGCTTCCCAAGGGAGGAGGAACACTGCTTAGTAGGTACTGTACGTAGATATCTATCTGGGGTCCCCCCGTATACCCCCAGTTGATCCAATGGACAGTACATGATGTAGGCACAGTACCAAATTTGGATTCAGAGGATCTGGATTCAAACTCCAATTCTGTCACTCAGTGTATGACCTTGGGCTGGTCACACTCATCCTTCTGAGCCTTAATTTCCCTCTCTTTAAAATGAGGTGCTTAGACTAGGTCTTTTTTCTGTTCTAAATTCTATGATTCCTTGAGCTGTCCTGGCTGAAGTGGGCTGAGACCTAACCTCTCCTTCCCTTTTTCCTTTCTTCAGGGGCGGGGATCGGCCAGAGCTCTGCAGAGTGTCCCTGTCTGAGTTTCAGCAGTTTCTCCTGGAATACCAGGGGGTATGGGTGGTCCAAGGGCTGGGGGAGGGAGGGTCTGGTCTCCCCAGCTTATAGGACTTCAATCTAAGAGGAATGACCTTGAGCTTGACCTGACTAGGGGATTGACACATTCTTTGTGACAGGTCGGGGTTGAGGAAAGGGTGGAGGTCGTTTAGGAATGAGGTGAGTGGAAGTGGGTCTCTGGAGGGTGTCAGGACTGGGAAAGGCCTCACCCCTGGGAAGGATCGCCCACCAGCCTCCTAGGTTGCTGCCAAGGCTCCAGGGCAGATGGTGGGCTGGGCTAGGAGGCCTGAGGCTCCTTGCACCTGGCATCAGTCCTTTCCCTGCAGGAGCTGTGGGCCACTGACAGGCTGCAGGTGCAGGAGTTCATGCTCAGCTTCCTCCAGGACCCCCTCCGGGAGATTGAGGAGCCTTATTTCTTCCTGGATGAGGTGAGGTCCTCACAGAATCTAAGGGGACCTCGCAGGGCTTCTAGGCCAACTGCCCACCCATTTCAGGAATCTTCTCTCAGCATCCCCAATGAATGACTCTCCAGTCTTGACCTGAATATCTGCAGTGACAGGGAGTTCCCTATCTCCCAAGGAAATCCATTTAACAGCCCTAATTCTGTTAGCAAGTTCTTTCTTAGGTGGACTGAAAGTCAGCCTCCTGTAGCTTTTTCTTGTAGATCTAGTTAATAATAGCTACCATTTATATAATGCTTTATGGTTTGTAAAACACTTTAGAAATATCTCATTTTATCCTCACAACATTCTAGGAGTTGGGACTATTATCTTCATTTTACAGATGAGGAAAACTGAGGTAGACAAAGGTTTAAATGACTTGTCACACAGCAAGTAAGGGTCTGAGGCCGGATTTGAACTTAAGTTGTCCTGGCCCCAAGTTCGGGGCTCTGTCCTCTAATTAGCTGCCTAGTTATGCCTTTGGGAGTTGGGTTGAACAAAGAGAGATTCACTCATTCACGTGAAAACCAGAACGTACTCAGTACTTTAGCTGCCAGCCAGGCCCCAGAGCTCTTGCCCACACTGGGTTCCTGTAAAGGGGGAAGCTGGAGGAAGAGAGACATTGGACCGCAAAGGTGTGTGTGGGGGAAGGTGAAGTCATGTGAGCCCGTGGCTGGTCTGGGCTGACCCAGCAGTGCCTTGACTTGCCATGCTCCTTACTGGGAGTCATAAGCCCAGACCCTTCTTTGGAGGTGGCATTCAGACTGCCGGGAATTCAATTTCTTTCCCCATCTGTTTTGGGGCAGTTTGTTACCTTCCTGTTTTCCAAAGAGAATAACATCTGGAACTCCCAGCTGGATTCGGTGTGCGTGGACACCATGAACAACCCCCTGTCTCAGTACTGGATCTCTTCCTCCCACAACACGTGAGGAACTGTGGGCTGATGGATGGGAGGGCCCGGGCTGTTCTCTTCTTCTCAGCATCACTTTCCCCCTTTCTTCTCTGTCATCTCTGCCCTGGGAGGACAGGAACCCAGGGGGAAGCCAGGTGATGGGTAGGGGAGGAGGGTCTGCCCCCTTGCTTGGCCTGACTGCCCCCAACCCAGATTCCATCCATGAATAATAGGTACCTGACCGGGGACCAGTTCTCCAGTGAGTCCTCCTTGGAGGCCTACGCAAGGTGTCTTCGTATGGGCTGTCGATGCATTGAGTGTGAGTCGGGGGTGGGGAGGGATTGGGGGGTTGGGGGAAGTGTTAAAGTTGGTTAGTATCTGGGACCATAATGAAGAGGTGCCTTAGTTTTTGTTCTACTTGGACTGAACCACCATCGTCTCTTCCCTTGAAGTGGACTGCTGGGATGGACCAGATGGGATGCCTGTCATTTACCATGGACATACCCTCACCACCAAGATTAAGTTCTCTGATGTTCTGCACACCATTAAGGAGCATGCATTCGTGACCTCAGAGTGAGTGGAGTGGGATGGGGAGTGGGGAGGGACAGTGTGAGTGGAGTGGGAATATGAGTAAGCCTGGGGGCTCCAGGCAGGAGTCTTAGAGGGGAGGAAGGACTCGTACGTCTACAGACTGGTGGGCTGGGGGACTGAACAATTCCTTGTCTCCCCCCACCCCCCCAATATATCACCCCTGCTTCCATTGCCCCGAGACGCAAAGCCTTCAGCTATCTTTTTTTGGGGGGGGGCTAGGCAATGGGATTAAGTGACTTGCCTAGGGTCACACAGCTAGTTAAGTGTTATGTGTCTGAGGCCACATTTGAACTCAGGTTCTCCTGAATCCAGGGCTGGTGTTCTATCCACTGGGCCACCTAGCTGCCCAGCCTACAGCTATCTTTGCTCATAGAACGTTAGAGCAGAAGGAGACCCCACAGGGCATCTAGTCCCACCCCTCCTAGATGTCTCATTCCTTCATACAGATGAGGAAACGGAAATTCACAGAGATCCTAAGAGAAGGGAGAATGAAGACTCAGAAAAACCAGGTTCTGGTCTCTGCTTGGCTGCTGTCTCTTTCTGTGTAGCTTGGGGCAACTTGATTTGCCTCTCTGATCCTCAGTTTTCCCATCTGTGAAATGGAGTTGGATCGGATGGTTATTTAGAGCTGGCCTTTCCAGCTCTAATGGTCTATGAGGTTTGTCTGACATCGCACAAGTTAGTGGCAGAACAGGAACTCAAATCCAGGTTTCTTAGCTTCCGGTCCAGTGTTCTGGCATACTATGCTGGCTCTTCTTTCATCCTAGTCCCATTCATTCTACCTGTTTATCCTGTGAATAGAAATAGAGATAGATTCCTGGCCACATATTGACTCAGCAAACCGCAAATTACCATTTTCTGTGTCGTGTTGCATTTTTATATTTTTCTGTTAAACATTTCCCAATTACATTTTAACCTGGTTTATCGTTTCTCTGCCATCGATCCACCCCTTCTTCCTATTCCTCTGTCATTCCTTGTGCAATAGGCTTTTACCTAGCGTCCTTGATTCTGGCGTCTTCTCATCCAGCCCTTTCTGGCCTTCCTGATGCTGAACCCATCTCTCTCCAGGCCTCAGTTTCCTCATCTTCTAAATGGGAGGGTTGGCCCAGATGAAGTCCTTTTCAGCAGTAATAACCTGCACGAGAACCTTCCAGGTCCCCAGCCTGGCATCATCAGGCTCAGCCTTGACCTCTCCCCAGTTTCTCGCCCCTCATATCCAGTCTGCCAAGTGTTACCAATTCTGCTTTCACAACATGTAACAGTAACAATGATGTTGGTAATTCTTTCACACTATACAATAATGATACCAATGATGATTCTACTTTCACGGCACACAAAAATGCTGCTGCTAATTATAATGATACAAATGGCTAGCATTTATCTGGCACTTACTATGTTCTGGTAAGTAATTTACAAATATTGTCTCATTTGATCCTCGTAACAGCCTTGCAAGGTAGGTGCTATCATTATCCCCATTTTACAGTTGAGGAAACTGAGGCAAACAGATTAAGTGACTTGCCCAAGGACATAAAGCTAGTCAGTATCTGAAGTTGGTCTTCTTGACTCCATGCCCAGCATTCTATCCACTGCGCCACCTAGCTGCCTGATATATCTTAAATTCATCACCTTCACTCACATGGCCATCACCCTAGTTCTGGCCCTTATCACTTCTTACCTGGAGTGGCCTCCAAATTGATCTTCCAGCCTGGGCTCTCTCCTCTCCAAACCATACTTCACACAACTGCCAAACTGATAGTCCATTGAAAAATACATATATGTTTGTGTGTATGTATGTGTATATGTACCCATACACACACACACACACACACACACACACACACACACACACATACACACATATGGGTTTTTTTTTAAATTACAAATTAAAAAGTACAAAAATAAACCCCTTGTTAATAAACATGCATTGTCCAACAAAACGAAATCCACATTGGCCATGTCTGAAAATATGTCTTCCACATTGTCTTTTGGATTCATGATTTTTTATTGCATTGACTAGAGTTCTAAAATTTTCCAAAGTTGTTTTTTTCTGTAATGTTGTGTCATTCTTTAAATTTATCCCTTATTTCTGTTCACTTCACTCTGTATCAGTTCATAGCAGTCTTCCCAGTTTCCTCTAAAGCTGCTCATTTTATGTCCCCCTTTTCCAATTTTTGGCTGCTATGAGCTGCTATAAATATTTTTTCACATACGGGTCCTCGTCCTTTTTCTTTGATCCCTTTGGGGTGTAGGCTCAGTAGTAGTAAAGCTGAGTCAAAGCACGTGCACGTTTTTGTAACCTTTTGGGCCTAATTCCGAATTGCTTTCCACAGATCCATCAACAATGCACCAGTGTGCCTGTTTTCCACAACCATTTCAGCACTTGTCATTTTCCTTTTTGCCATTTTTATAGGTGTGAGATGGGATCTCAGAATTGCTGTAACTTTCATTTCTCTAATTATTAGCTATTTAGAATCTTTTTTCACAAGATTGTTGATGACTTGCCTGTTCATACCAGAGTGATTTTCCTAAAGCACAGGTCTGACCGATCTTCACTCCCCTGCTCAAGTAACTCCAGGATGCTTCTTCTTGCTTCTAGGATCAAATCCAATTCCTTTGTATTGTTTTTAAGGCCTTTCACAGTCTGGCTCCAGCCTGTTCTTTTATATCACACATTACTTTCTTCACACACTCTGTATTCCAGCTGAAGCTGCCTCATTGTCAGCCATTCAGTCTCCCATTTCTGGACCTTTGCACTGTCGGCCTCCCAGATCTAGAAGACCCTGCCTCCTTGCTTTGTGGAATCCTCAGCGTCCTTTTTTCAAAACTCAGATCAAGCACTTCCTGCATCCTACTTGTGTAGCCCATCCTGGTGGTAGGGCATTCTCCATGTAGAGATATTTGGCATTTTACTTCCTCATGTACCTTTAGGATGGAAATTCCTTGTGGAGAAGGGACTGTCTCATTTTCATCTTTGCAATTCCATCATTTAGCTTAGTGTCCTGCATATAGTAGGTGCTTAATAAATGCTTGTTGAATAAATGTATAACAGTTGCTTGTAGCTCAAGGTCTTCCACAACCTGGCACCTCCCTGAGTTTCCAGCCTTATCTTGCATTGGGCTGTTTTACAAATCAGCGATACCCTTTGTCTGTTGCCCAGCAGCTAGGTGGCAAAGTGGATTGAAGGTTGGATTTAGAGTCTAGAAGAACAAATTTTGAATCCCTCCTGAAGACACTTGAGAACATTGTGACCGTAGTCAGCCTTACTTTATGTATCTGGAAAATGGGGATGATGATAAGAATAGCACCCACTTCACCTGGCCGTGTTAAGATCAAATGAGTTAAGAGGTGTAGAGCGATTCACTTCAGAATCACCTTAAAAGCACTATCAGTTAGCTCTTTTTTTTTTTTCTTCAGGAAGGCAGTTGAGGTTAAGTGACTTGCCCAGGTCACACAGCTAGTCAAGTGTTTGGTCTGAGGCCGGATTTGAACTCAGGTCCTCCTGACTTCAGGGCCAGTGCTCTATCCACTGCCCCATGTGGCTGCTCCCAGCATTAGCTCTTGTTATTATCATTCCTTTGTCCCCCGCTCAGCCCACATTCATGCCTGACTCTGTTTTTCTTTTAGCTTCCCTGCCTGAAATACCCTCTCCATCCTCTTGTTCTATCCCATCCTCATCTTTAAGGCCCAGATTAGCTTCCTGCCAGGAGCATTCCCTAACTCCTGCAGTGATTTTAATGACCCCTTATTAAGTACTGATTATATGCAGGGCCCTGTGCGGAACATTGAGGGAGATACCACATTAAGCTAAACGTCTTTTCTGCCTCTTCCAGCCTTCTTCGGAGGCTGGCTCCAGCCTCCCCATTAATCCCAGCCAGCCCTTTGTCGTTCAGTCATTTCAGTTGTGTCTGACCCTTTGTGACCCCATCTGGGGTTTTCTTGGCAAAGATACTGGGCTGATTTGCCATTTCCTTCTCTAGCTCATTTTACAGATGAGGAAACTGAGGCAAACAGGGTTAAGCGACTTGCCCAGGGTCACACAGCTAGTAAGTGTGTGAGGCTGGATTTGAACTCACAAAGATGAGTCTTCCTGACTTCAGCCTATTGCTCTCTCCACTTCACCTAGCTGCCCAAACCAGCCTCTAACAGTGAGCTTTCCCTTCTCCAATGCCCCCCTGCCACCTGCTCTCCACGTTCCTTCCTCATCCCACACCAAGTGTGCCCTGCTTTGAGTTGGTAGTGATGTGTGCCACGTACTCCCAACCAGACTTGATCCCCAGGGCAGGCCCCATGTCCCCATCTCTTCTCCCTTTCTAACGGGGCTGAGCGTGGGGGGAGGCCTAGCCTGATTTTGGCCCCCACCTTCCTGTCCCAGGTATCCAGTGATCTTGTCCATTGAGGATCATTGCAGCATTGCTCAGCAGAGAAACATGGCACAGTACTTCAAGAAAGTATTTGGCGACACCCTCCTTACTAAGCCTGTGGACATTGCTGCTGATGGTCTGCCTTCACCCAGCCAGCTCAAGAGGAAAATCCTTATCAAGGTACCTGGGTGGTGGGCAGGGCTCAGAGGGGAGAGAGCAGGGAGGAGGCAGTATCTCACTAGGTCAGTGAGGACCTAGGAAGCAGGTGGAATGAGGGGACAGAGGGGTAGGAATGGGGGTCTCCAGTTCTCTAGGCTCCAATGTAAATGTCCCTCTTCCTTTCGCTTCCACCATCCCTTCCTGGCTCCCTTTGCCTTAGCCAAGTTGGGAGGCTGAGCTCAGGTGGGGATGGACTTGATGGGGCCCTGAGTGATCTTGGCAGAGGAGCCAGGCCCTGTCTGGCCATTTCAGACCCTCTTGTCTGTCAGGGACTTTTTGGCCTAGCTGGTTGAGATTTCCTAGTGAATCTGTCAGAAGGGCAGAGGTCAGACTGGGAATGTTGGGACTGAGCAAGGACCCCCTGACTCTCCTTCTGGCAGCACAAGAAGCTGGCCGAGGGCAGTGCCTATGAGGAGGTGCCCACCTCGGTGATGTACTCAGAGAATGACATCAGCAATTCCATCAAGAATGGCATCCTCTACTTGGAAGACCCTATTAACCACGTGAGGGCTAGGCCAGGGCCAAGGGAAGGAGAATAAGCCAGGAGGGTGTAGTTAATTTGTAGTTACAGAAAGTAGGTTTAAAGCCTATCTCTGCTACTTAATTATCTGTGTAAGCTTGGGAAAGGAGGCCTGGGGAGTGCAGGGGGCCATGGGAGGGGGCGGGACCTAAAAGAAGCTGGGGAAGTTGGGCGGTTGGGCAGGAGTCATGGGGGCAGTGAGGAGCTGGGGATCATGGGGGCAGTTAGAGGCCCTTTGTAACCTTGTCCTCTGGCCCTCAGGAGTGGTACCCGCACTATTTTGTATTGACCAGCAGCAAAATCTACTACTCAGAGGAGACAAACAGTGACCAGGGCAACGATGATGAGGAGGAGCCAAAGGAGGTGATGATGGAGCTGGGGCCCAGAGGTTTGGAAACAGGAAGGGGAATGTGAGAGAACATGGAAGCTGAGATCTCAGATGATGAAACAAGTCTGAGAGGGAGGACTGGGTGATGAAGTCCCCCTCCCTGCAGGTGAGTAGCAGTGCAGAGCTGCATTCCAGCGAGAAGTGGTTCCATGGCAAGCTCGGGGCCGGTCGGGATGGGCGCCACATTGCTGAGCGACTGCTTACTGAATACTGCATTGAGACTGGAGCCCCTGACGGTTCCTTTCTGGTTCGAGAGAGTGAGACCTTTGTCGGGGACTACACACTGTCCTTCTGGTAAGGTCCCCTGTTGTTACTTGTGGCCTTGGTTTTCCTGTAGGGTGGGAAGAACCCTTCCCCCTCCCCCTGGCCTCCCTTAAAACTCCCCTTAGAGTTTACAGTTCTGTAGAGGGACCTTTACAGATGAGGAATGCTTGGTTGAACTATGCATGTTCCACCTCGGACCCCTCCCCCCAGCATCTTTTTTCCCCGAGGCCTCCGGATTCTGGTATCCTGTGATATGTAAGGCCAAGGACTGAAGGGAAGAATGAGCAGAAGGGCCCCCATATCTTTCTGAATCCAAAGCTAGATACCTGTGGGTACCTTGGGGTTCAGTCACCTTTAGGTTTGGGCCTTCACAATGCTCTCCTCCCCTCCTCCAGGCGGAATGGGAAGGTCCAGCATTGCCGGATTCACTCACGCCAGGATGCTGGCAGCCCCAAATTCTTCCTGACGGACAACCTGGTATTTGACTCGCTCTATGACCTCATCACCCACTACCAGCAGGTGCCACTGCGATGCAACGAGTTTGAGATGCGCCTTACGGAGCCTGTGCCTCAAACTAATGCCCACGAGAGCAAAGAGTGAGGAGCAGTCCAATGGGAAAGAGGACAGTTGGAGGGGCTGGGGCTCTGTGGGGAGCATTGTGGTAGGGATCTGGGACCTTTCTGTCAATGGACAGTGGAGCGCAATAACCCTGGGGACCTGCCTGCAGGTGGTACCATGCAAGTCTGACCCGAGCCCAGGCGGAACACATGTTGATGCGTGTACCCCGAGACGGGGCCTTCCTCGTGCGAAAGCGGAGTGAACCCAACTCCTATGCCATCTCCTTTCGGTGAGAGGCCTGGAGGGATATGGGGAAAGGTGCCTGGGGCAAGAGAGAGTGCTGTAGAGGGAGGGAATATGGCGGGGTGAGGAGGTGACCATGAGCTATTGCCCTGGAACTGTGCCTCTGTGTGGGTCATGGGTCACGGGGGAGGGTAGGACAGGGTAGGGAGGTATCCTAGCCTTGTCTGTAACTGCAAGGCTGGCAGAGGATTGGTCTTGGGCCTCCGTCCAGTCACTCAGCTGTCATTTGTTAAGCACAGGGATATAATTTTTTTTTTAAAGAGAAGGTTTAAGTGTCAATCAGCACATTTTTATTTATTTTTTTGGGAAGCAGTCAGGGTTAAGTGACTTGCCCAGGGTCACACAGCTGGTGTCTGAGACTAGATTTGAACTCAGGTCCTCTGACTCCAGGGTTGGTGCTCTATCCACTGTGCCACCTAGCTGCCCCAATATAAATTTTTAAAAATGAAAGCTCAAGGAGCTTACATTCTAATAAGTTAGAAAGCAAGTACAACTATAAATATGGATAGCATAAGTAGAGAATAAATGTCAGTAGAGAGAAGGGTACTGGGGGAGAGGACCTGCTGGCATTTGGAGGCATCAGGACAAGCTTCATGTAGAAGGGGTTGCCTGAACTGTGACTTGGAGGAGGAGAGAGTCTGGGAGGTCGAGGTGAGGAGAGAGTTGATGGTTGGGGGAGTGATGTCCTGAAAGATTCTGCAGAAAGTTTGAGCTGTTGTGTGTCTGGCTAACCCCTCAGGGCAGAAGGAAAGATCAAACACTGCCGCGTCCAGCAGGAGGGGCAGACGGTGATGCTGGGAAACTCCGAGTTTGACAGCCTTGTAGATCTCATCAGTTACTACGAGAAGCACCCGCTGTACCGGAAGATGAAGCTCCGGTACCCCATCAATGAGGAGGCACTAGAGAAAATTGGCACAGCGGTGAGAGAGGGGCACCCAGGAGGCTAGGGGGGGACTTCTGGGCAACAGGAGGGAGGGTAACAGCCTGGGCTGGCGTGGCATAGAAGAGCTTGGAGGAGGCTGGGAATCTGTGAGTGTATGACCTGGGGACATAAGAAGCATCGGATGGGAGATGGTTTGGAACTTAAAATGTAATTAAAGAAATAAAAGGCATTGGGTGCAGTAGGTGACCTTGGGTGGCTAGTGATGGCCAGGGGAGACTGTGGCTGGCAGGAAGCAAGAAAACCCGTGGAGAGACAGTGGGGCTTGAGCTGGGTCAGGCAGGTTTGGATTGGTGATGAAGAGGAGGGCAGGACTTACAAATAGTCCAGGCAGCGAGGCAGTTAGGAGTGGAGAAAAAGGGGCAGAGACAGAATTGATTTGGGGGAGAGTGAGAGATGACACCTGTGATTTCATACCTGGAAAACAGCAACACGGCAGTACCAGTACCATCAGCAGAAATAGAGGACGTCAGAGGGACGGCAGCTTTGGGGGAGAAAACAATGAGCTTCATTGTGGACAGACTGATTTTGAGGTGTTGGCAGGATTTCCAGAACCCGTCTCATGGGTAGTTGGAAACGCATGTCTGGAGTTCGGGGTTAGAGGCAAAGATTTGGTTGTCGTCTGTGTTGAGCATTGAAGTCATGGAAATGGATGAAATAGTCAAGGAAGGAGAGAGTGTAGAGAGAAGATCAAAGACAGGGCTGAGGGAAATAACTCTTTAGGGAGTGGGAGAAAGATCAGGAAACGGGGTGAGAGACCAAGGGCCAGCAATCAGAAAGGAAGGAGAATGTGGCACCAGAAAAGCCGCAGGAAGCGTGAGTTTGAAGGAGAGGTACGTGCCTCCAACCAGAGGGGCAAGATGAGATCAGAGATGCCTGCTACCCCTCATAGGAAGTCCCATTCTTTTTAGGAGCCAGACTACGGAGCCCTGTATGAAGGACGGAATCCAGGTTTCTACGTGGAGGCAAATCCTATGCCAACTTTTAAGGTAAAGGGCTGTAGGGAGCTCAGGGGATCAAGTGCTGGACTTGAGTTCAGATTTCACCCTACATACTTACTGTGTGACTGGGGGCAAGGCAATTTCTCTCAACTTCGGTTTCCTCATCTGTAAATTAAGAATAATAATAGTACCAACCTCACAGGGCTGTTGTGAGGATCAAAGAGATAACATGTGGAGTGTTTGGTAAACCTAAAACCCCTGCATTAGCACCTAGCTGTGTTTATTAGATGCTACCACCTTGACACTGTGCCTTGTGGCCACTCACTGCTCATGTACCTCTTTCCAGGGACTCACTTTCCCCTGGGACAGTGGTAGTCTGGGGCCTCAGGGCACCTCTCTTTGGGCTACCACCATGGGGTGAGAGATAACCGGGGGAGATTTCCCATAGGGTGGGTGTTTGGGATCCCTTCTTCCTCCCCTCATCCCTCTGCCTCATACCTGATCTCCTGGGTTGAAGCAGAAGATTTAAGACTTGTAGTCAGTATTCAGCTTCCCCTCCTTGGGAAGGGATGCTGGCCATCTCAGCACCAAGTAGAGCTGTTCCTAGGAGGCCAGAAGGCAATTTTTCAGGATGGCTGTTAAAGGGGGTTCTTGTTCTGATAAGGGTTAGATAAATGAGATGCCCCTTCCAGCTCTGAGGTATTGTCACCTTCCAGGGCTGAGGATCTTATCCAGTGAGGCCCTGAGCAGGAAGAGGCTTAATTTTCTTCCCCAGGGCTGATTGAGGACTCAGTTGTCCCTAAAGGTCCCCAAATTGCCACGGTCCTCTTACTGGGCAGGCAGAGCTCAGGTAAACATCTTAGTCCCAATTTCTGCCTCAGTTGCTCTAAACTGTGGCACGTGCCAATCAAAATAGGACACATCTAATAGGCATAGGGAGAAGGTTCATTAAGATCAAACCAAATTCTTGATTTTTTTTTAACAGAAGAAGAAATAGGCCTAGAGAGGTAAAGTGACTTGTCCAAGGTCACACAGGTAATAAGTAGCAGAAACTAGGCTCTCTGTCTCCAAATTTCCTTTGCATATCCCTACCTCTCCTAGGCTATTGGAGTTAGAAAGGACTTTAGAACATAAAATATGTGATAATGTATATATTCTTATCTACAGGGATTTATGCATGTTTGTGGGCACACATGCATGTATGTGTGTGGGTGATAGCTCCAACATGTGGAGGAGGGACCACATGAACAGTGAGTCAGTCAGCACTGTCAGCTGGCTAGAGTGAAAATAGCGTGGAATTTGGAGACAAGACCTGGGGTTGACCAGTCTGCTCTGATGTTTGCTACCTGTAAAGTCCTGACAAGTTTTCCCCTCTCTGGGCCTCAGTTTTCTCCTCTGTAAATGGAGAGGTTTGGACCAGATATTCTCTAAGGTCCCCTTTTTTGGGAAGCAGTCAGGGTTAAGTGACTTGCCCAGAGTCACACAGCTAGTGTCTGAGACTAGATTTGAACTCAGGTCCTCTGACTCCAGGGTTGGTGCTCTATCCACTGTGCCACCTAGCTGCCCCAATATAAATTTTTAAAAATGAAAGCTCAAGGAGCTTACATTCTAATAAGTTAGAAAGCAAGTACAACTATAAGTATAGATAGCATAGGTAGAAAATAAATGTCAGTAGATAGAAGGGTATTGAGGGAGAGGACCTACTGGCATTTGGAGGCATCAGGACAACCCCTTCATGTAGAAGGGGTTGCCTGAACTGTGACTTGGAGGATTTGTATTTGTAAAATGAAGAGATTGAACAAGATGACCTTTCAGACTTCTCTCTTGGGGCTTTAAATCCTGTGACAGCAGAACAGGTTTAGGCCATCCACTCTCCAGGTCACCTCCCTTACATCATGGACAGTACAGAACTGTGTACAAAGTTCCTCCTGGCGGACTCTCTGAACTTTCAGCCCAGCCCAGCTTAGCTTTTTCCCCCTGCAGCTTTCGCTCCTCATTCGAGTAGCGAATAACGTGGAACCATGTCAGTGCCCCAGAAGCGAGGCCATCGTCCCCTTCCCTGCCTCAGCAACCCTAGGATGCATTTTCTGAACACAGATACCTCTCTCTCTACCAGGGCTTGTTAGGGGCAGGGTCCCTGTCCCCTCCCCCTTTTGACCAGCCCCACTGTCTCCCCAGTGTGCAGTCAAAGCCCTCTTTGACTACAAGGCACAGCGGGAAGATGAGCTGACCTTTACGAAGAGTGCCATCATCCAGAATGTAGAAAAGCAGGAGGGAGGCTGGTGAGTTGGTACTGTCTAAAGTGTTCTTTTTGGGGGAGCTTCCAACCTCAGACTATCCTAACCTGGGTGCTCTCTACCCCACCCTCTTCAACTAAGATGGTGGGAAGGTCTGAGGAGGTGCTTAGGCCCAGAAGGTTGAGAATTGGGCCCACAGTTGGGAAGGCAAAGAGAATTGTGGGATCTGCATGCTTGTGTAGGTCTGGACTCTCACCTGTGTGATTGTGCTCAAGTGTATACGTGTACTTAAAAATATACCAGACCCCCAGCTTGGTGCTAGCATTCTGGACAGGGCAGAGTGGGCATAGGGCATGTGGAAGGGGGAGCTAGGGAAGGTGGCTAGGGTGGCCATTCATCCAACATGTCACCTGCCTCTCGTGGTCTGAGTCCCACGCTCCAGGGTGTCCGCTGTGCTGTCTGTCCTGCAGGTGGAGGGGAGACTATGGAGGGAAGAAGCAGCTCTGGTTCCCATCCAACTATGTGGAGGAGATGGCCAATCCTGCCGCTTTAGAGCCTGAGAGGGAGGTGAGGCCATGGAGGACCCCGTGTGCATGTACAGCACCCCCGCACTGGCAGGAGAGCGTTTCTGTGTGAGCAGGGGGCTTTCGGCCAAAAGGTCACACCTGCCCCATAATGTATTCATACACATGCAGAAGTACACAGGTGTTGACAAGCTGATGGTCACTGTAGCTTTGCTCTCTACAGCAGCTGGATGAGAACAGCCCCCTGGGAGATCTGCTCCGTGGAGTCCTGGATGTGCCAGCCTGTCAGATTGGTGAGCCCTGGGCCTTACTCATGCTTGTCCTGGACCAGCCCCCTCTGCTTTTAGGCTAGGCTCCGGGTTGCTGCAGCTTCTGGTCTGTGTGTGTCTCCTAGGTGGGATGTTTTCATCTAGCCTTCTAAGGGTCTGTTTTATAGAGGGTAGGGAGCTTGGGAGAGGGGTCGGGCAGACGAATCTCACAGCCTCTGACCTGTTTTCTCTCGTTGGGCTTTTGCCTTGCAGCTATCCGCCCAGAGGGAAAGAACAACCGGCTGTTTGTGTTCTCAATCAGCATGGCTTCCATTGCACATTGGTCCCTGGATGTGGCTGCGGATTCACAGGAGGACCTCCAGGACTGGGTGAAAAAGATCCGAGAGGTGGCCCAGACTGCGGATGCCCGGGTGAGGGTCCCTCCTGGGATGGGCTGGGGTGGAGGGATATGGCATAAGGTAGCATGGAATGGCTGCTAGGTGGGGAGTTACTGCATGGGGCCCAGTGACAGCTGGCAGACCATGTACTTTTAGCTCACACCTTTTAAGGGATGGGGAAAAGGCAAGGATGGAAGGAGGGATGAGCGGACAGAAGAGTTGGGCTCCGGAAGGGTTCAGAGAATGTGCTGTGCTCCTGGGATCTTCCCAGAAGGGATAGAGTGTTCCGAGGGCTGGCCCTGGCCTGTTGGTATTAGGTCACGTCCTCCTCACACTGGGTGTGTGGGACCAGGGGCCAGGGGACCTAATGTACCTCCCTCTGCTCTGCAGCTCACAGAGGGAAAGATGATGGAACGGAGGAAGAAAATTGCCTTGGAGCTGTCTGAACTTGTCATCTACTGTCGGCCTGTCCCCTTCGATGAGGATAGTGAGTAAGGGAGGGAATGAGGCAAAGGCCAGACCGGAGCCAGCGTGGGTGACTGTTGGGGTGTGGATATAGCCAGTCTGAGGGCGCATGTGTCTGGATTGGCACAGGTGACTGTGCAGTAGGAACGTCAGGGGCAGGTGATGGCCCTGGGCTAGGGGCTCTGCCCCAGCCTGGCTGGCCTGGCCTGAGGGATCAGGTCTTGGCTGTAATGGCGCCCCCTTGTCTGTGGTCTGGGCTGGCAAGAGCCCCATGGCCAAGTCGGTGACTTCCTCCTCACACATTCCCAGAGATTGGCACTGAGCGGGCTTGTTACCGAGACATGTCCTCCTTCCCTGAAACCAAGGCCGAGAAGTATGTGAATAAAACCAAGGGCAAGAAGTTCTTGCAGTATAATAGGCTCCAGCTGTCACGCATTTACCCCAAGGGCCAGCGGCTTGACTCCTCCAACTATGACCCTCTGCCCATGTGGATCTGTGGCAGCCAGCTTGTGGCCCTCAACTTCCAGACTCCAGGTGAAGGGGGCATTTTAGGAGTTCTGTCTGGAGAGGTGTAACTTCTATGGGGTGTGAGGCTGGGTTTAGGGGTTTCGCTTCATCTTTTCCCATCAGCTGCCCAAAGATCTGGGTCGTTTGCCTGAACTGAGGGGTCCAAAGGTAATTTGAGTTCACTGTAACTTAATTTCTTCTAGACAAGCCCATGCAGATGAACCAGGCCTTGTTCATGTCCAGTGGGCGTTGTGGGTACGTGATGCAGCCAGGCAACATGAGAGATGAAGTCTTCGACCCCTTTGACAAGTGCAGCTTGCGTGGGATAGAACCGTGTGCAGTCTGCATTGAGGTGGGCAGACCTAGTAGGGTGAGGGGGTGGTTGGGGAGGCAGCACTGTCATCATTATACCACAGCAAAGGCCACTTAGGGCAGGAATGGGGTCCAGGCCCACAGCTGACCAACTTCAGTTGTTTCTGGAAGGTGAAGAGTGTAACCAGGCAGGAGGCGGTTGGTCAATACTCTAGGCCTACCCCATGTTGGAATGTGCTGCTTGCCCATTGGAAAAGGTCTGGTTAACCCAAGGATGTGATTTTTGGAAGCTGGCTTGGGCCCACAAAGAGCCGGAGGAGAGACTGGGCTCTATTATGGGGTGTCTATCATTGTGGGCCGTAGATGGAAATGGGACAGACAAGGCAGGTCTAGAGAGGCTTGGAGTAGAGAGTCTGGTAGGTCTAAGCAGATAGCGGGTCAGGAGAAGGGCACAACTAGTATAGACAGAAGCAGGTAATTGAGTTGAGTTAGAGAATCTGACTCCTATCTTAGTGGGTACTATACACAATAATAATCATAACTCCCATTTCTGTAGTGCTTTACAAAGTGCCTTTCTCACAACCACTCTGTGAGGTGGGTACAAACATCATCCTCATTTTACTGAAGAGGAAACTGAGGCTTAGAAAAGTTAACTTCCCTGTGGTCACCTTCTGAGGGCTGAGAATGGTGATGCTGTCCAAAGCCCAGTGTTAACTGTAGGAGCTGCCACTGTCTTGTAGGGTTGGTGAGGTTACAGGACACAGATGAGGAAAATGAGACTGGGAGAGGTGAATTTACTTGCCTGTGGTCACAGATTATAAGTAGCAGACATGGGATTTGAACTGTAAATTGATGCTCTTTCTGCTGTCCCATCACATGGCATAGCCATGCCTGGCATGTCCTTCCATGGTACAGTGTGCAGGGGAGAAGGTGGCAATCAGTCTGGTTGGAGGCCCTCAGGAGGGTGGTATAGGTGTCAAGGATGGAATGGATGCTGGACCTCCTGGGAGTCCGTCTCTTTGTAGGCCATGCCAGGTGGGCTCTGAGATGCTTCCTGGCACAGAGCAATCCTGGAGATTTACGAAGACACGCTGTAGATGACATATGCCTCTGAACCTGCGCTTCCAGTCCCGGAAGGCATCCCTTCCATAATTATACATTCTCAATCTGTCCCTGTGGGCACTTCAGGAGATTTTCAAGTGAATAAATGATACAGGCCCCACAGACCCGATGTGAACATTGTCCAGTACTGAGGTGCTGTCCAGGCAGGCTTCCTTCTCAGAATAAATCCCATTATGGGGCCATAGAAGGTCCTATTGGAATTCTCCTATTCGCAGAAGACCCTGCTAAGCCTCATGAGGTACATGGAGCAGAGCCATTCAGGGGGAAGGAGCCTCTTACTGATGGTGGGGGAGGAAGGAGAAACATCTGCCAATAGTTGAGCAAGGTGAAGGGCTCAGGTGGGGAAAATCCATGACCTCTGATCCTCACCCAGAGAGAGTCGGGAGTCCTAGAAGAGACGTAACGGCAGAGTACCAGACCAACCATGGGCTTTGGCTGGGAGCAGCAGCCTTGTCAGGCCCCAGCAGAGGGCGTCTTGTCTCCACCAATCCGACTTCCCCACTTGGCCCATTTGGACCTGCATGGGCCAGGCCCCAAGGCTCAGGAGTGCATCACTGATGCCTGGCCAGCCTCTGTCTTGGGGCGTGGCCTGTCTGGATTTGGGGTGGGCAGTGTTGTCCTGCTGTGCATAGAGGTAACATTCGTGCCTCCTGGAGCGGTGCAGGATCAGGGGTGGTGGCTTCCAGCTTTTGATCCTGGCCAAACATACCCTCTCATCTAAGAGGAGAACCAGCATGTAGGGGGTGGGAGAAGGGGGTATGTGTGTCTGTGTGGGGAGTGGAGACAAACCATCTGCCCCGCCTAGGTCCTGGGGGCCCGGCATCTCCCCAAGAATGGCCGTGGCATCGTGTGTCCTTTCGTGGAGATTGAAGTAGCCGGGGCCGACTACGACAACATGAAGCACAAGACAGAATTTGTGGGTGAGGCCCAGGTGGGACAGGGTGGTGGCACCCCAGGCCACAGGCTGACCCAGCACCTCCCACCATCTTCCTCCCCGATGCCTGGGCACTGTTTGGGTGGGTTTGTCTTGGCCCACAAGGGCCAGGTCAGGGCCATGACATAGTTGGTCAGTCTTCCCAGTCACTGGCATTTTCTGTGTTTTTGTGTGTGTGCATCTCTGGGAAGAGTTGTGGTGTTGAGTCTCTCTAGCCTAAGAAAGAGCTTGTGAAAACTTAGAGTCTCTTCCCCTCCCCTCCCACCCTCACCCCCCATACTTGGCTTCCTTTCCCTCCTCTCCAACTTCCCAAACACTGTGGGCACAAGTTAGCTTGGGAGAATGGGGGAGGTACCTACCTGCCCCAAAGCAAAGCTTGGTCCTCTAGCCTCTGACCCCACAGTTTAGCCCTGTCACTCCTGCATGTGGGAGAAGAATGGTTTCTGAAAAGGGGGTTCCTAAGGTGGTCTGAATCCCTTAGCCCTGTGACCTTTTCCCTCAACATCCTGCTTCTCCTCCCATGCAGTGGGGGTCCAGGGGCTGGGGGTGCCCTAGAAGCTAGACTGAGAGGTTGATTGCTGGTTCCTGCCTTCTCTGCTTTACAGTGGACAACGGCCTGAACCCTGTATGGCCAGCAAAGCCCTTCCACTTCCAGATTAGTAACCCTGAGTTTGCTTTCCTGCGCTTTGTGGTATATGAAGAAGATATGTTCAGTGACCAGAATTTCTTGGCTCAGGCCACCTTCCTGGTGAAAGGCCTGAAGACAGGTAAGGCCTGGGGGAGTGGGGCTGGGGATGCCAGTAGCTGGACCATTCAGGGAACCTTTAAGGACCTATGAGATTTCTTTTCTGCCTCCTGACTAAGTCATGAGGACACAGTCATTTAGCCCACAGAGAAGTTTGGGAAACCATGGCCTAGCTCCTTTTTGGTCTTTAGGGAAACCTCCCATGCCATACTTAGGTGTGGTGCCCTCATAACTTTTCATCACACTCACTTCCATGGGCGGACCAGCCAGGCTATGTGGGTGTTGTTGTGCCAAGGTATGGCCTAGCCACAGTCCTCACAGCCTCGTCATGCACGTGATACCTGTGATAAGAGGGGTCCTGGGAAGGCCCCTCTCACCTCCAAATATCTCCCCCTTTGGCTCAGCCTGAGATCCCACCATTAGAACTTCATTCTTTTGGGTTGTCACTTAGCACAGGCCTTCTTAAACTTTTTCCACTCGAACCCCTTTTCATGTTTTATCTGGCAAAATACTCATGCTTTGTGTTCAGAATCAAGGCTGCAATGAAGTTGTCCAACGCATCACAAGCAAGTGCTGCCAGAAACACCTTGGATTCATTAATTTTAAATTAATTTTTAGTCATGCGTTCAGAAACCTTTTACCATTGCCAAACTTATGGGGTCATGACCCACAGTTTAAGAAGTGCTGCCTAGCACAGTGACCTTAGAAGTTGGCTCAATAAGTGATGCTTTTTGGCTGCCAGTTCTTTTGAAATGCTAAGCCTAATGTAGCATTAGTATTACAACTGTAGAGAGTGCTGTGTAAATGTGAGCACATACCCCAGGAGAAGGCTAGCACCTGTGATGTCAATGATACTGCCACAGAAATTAGCCCTTTGGTTTTCCTCTTTGACAACCAAGCTCAGTTGTGGGGAGGAGTTAGGGAAAGGGTTATGGGGCAGACAGGGTGAGGGGAGTTCTCTTCCTCCAACTGCAAAGACTTGGACAGAGAAAGCCAAGGCCTCGTCATGAAGTTCAGTGTAAAGGGGGGGAGGGGGAAGTCCAGTGCCTACAACAAACTCACAAGTGGCATGGGATGGATGGTGTCTTATTGGTTTCAGGATACAGAGCAGTGCCTTTGAAGAATAACTACAGTGAGGACTTGGAGTTGGCCTCTCTGCTTATCAAAATAGATATATTTCCTGCCAAGGTACATGCTGCCCAGCTGAGGCTACTTGTGTCAGGAGGAGTTGTAGAAGGGGCCTTAAAGATACTAGGTGGTATCAAAAGGAGAGAAGCGAATGCCCTAGTTGGGGGGTAGGGGGTGGGGTGGGGTGGGGCAGGGAGATCTAAAATAATGCTGCTTGAGGTGGGGGCAGCTTGGATCTAAGCACATATCACTGAGGAGATTAGGGGTGAGGGTGAATCGTGGCACCTGCAGAGGCCATAGCTGGGTGTGTGTGTGTGTGTGTGTGTGTGTGTGTGTGTGTGTGTGTGTGTGTGTGTGTGTGTGTGTGTGTGTGTGTGTGTGTGTGTGTGTGTGTGTTTCTTCCTGAAGCAGGAGAACGGTGAAGTCAGCCCTTTTGGCACCTCATCATTCCGAGAACGGGGGTCTGAATCTTCAGGCCAGCTGCTCCATGGACGAGCCCGAGAGGGCTCTTTTGAAGCCCGCTATCAACAGCCTTTTGAGGACTTCCGCATCTCCCAGGAGCACCTCGCAGACCACTTTGACAGCCGAGAACGAAGGTGACACAACACATCATCTCCTTTCCTTCCTTCTTCCCACCTCCTCCTCCTGGGGCTGTCAGGGAGAGGCAAGAATGTGGCCAGGACACTCCCCAGGAGGTTCACAGGAGCACCAAGGCCCTGGCTTTTCTGGTTCCAGGTTTCCCAACAGGTCTCTTTCACCATTTGCAAAGGTTTGGATAGAGTGAGCCAAGGCAGCATCATGTAACTCAGAGGGCATGGGCTGCAGCTTAAATGTTCAGGAGCAGCCCTTGACCCAGATTTCATTCAAAGTGGGCGGGATGTGGGCCACATGCCAGTATATATCCATCTACCTTTTTGCTAAAATTGAGCTGTGCCAGAGTACACACATGTGTTTGCCTGTGCTTGAAGCTCAGGTCACCACGTACTCACAGTTTATATTCAGAAAAAGGTCTGAGAGCAGAGCTTAGGGTGATGGTGAACCTGTTATTCAAATAATCAGCCAGTTAGAACAGCTATGTCTGATGACTATGCCATTTTATGGCAGAGTACCACCTTGGTAGATCCCACAAATCAAAATCATAGAACTAGAGCCAGAAGGGACTTCTGGATCATCAAGTCAAGCCAACAAGCATTTATTAAGCAGTTACTCTGTACTAGATAGTGCTAAGCTGCATGTGGCTTAGTCCAACCTTATACAAGAATTATATGGCTTGCTTGGGCCACTCAGATTTTAAGTGGGTAAGGCAGAATCTCCAGTGTCCTTGCTGTTACTATACTACTCAGGGTCTCCGCCCAAGCCACAAATGGGACTCTGCTCTAGGATTTATGCCCTTCTCAAGTGGTTTTTTTCTTTTTTTTCTGGGAATGAGTTGTCTTACATCTGTGTCGCCAGCTCTTGTCTACCCTCAGCATATCTCTTAGGGGGTGGCTTCACCTCAGGGGGGTCCTCTGTCCCAGTCAGGACCTTTGCTTCTCTCCCTCTAGGGCACTTCGGAGAACTCGTATCAATGGAGACAACCGCCTCTAGACTCAACCACACTGGCCTTTGAGAATTATGTGGGTTTTAGCAGCAGATGCCTTGTGGAATTCTGTGAACTGGTTTCTGTGGAGACAACACTGCTCTGGCCCTTCCTTCAGGCAGCCCTCTTGGGTTCTCTGCCTGCAGCCCGATGTTCTGGTAGAGATACGTTACACAAAAACCAAGCCATTGTTCAGCTGTTTTACTGTCCTGAGTCTGTTCACTCTTGTCCAGGGTAAAGGCAAGAAGACTGTATACCATGCCTGGCATTGAGCACAAACATCTTGTCCCAACTCCCCAGAGACTGGTGCTCTCATCTCACCTCTCCTGGAAAGGACAGGGCCCTTGTCTCAGCTCCTTCACTCACAGGGAGAGTTGGACTTGTCAGTCACCTATCCCACCCAACAGAGTGCATGGGGCTCTGAGGAGCTACGGACAGATTCCTGAGCATGATCAAGGGGCTGACTGCTGCCTTTGCTGTTTCCCTAAGGGACCTACAAAGATGAACCCCCAAGAACAAAGTTTACATCCTCCTGTAGCTTTAAAACCACAAATGAACAGCGTGAGAGGGCTAATGTTCCTGAGTGGTTTGTCCCTTGGCTGATCCAGGCCCTGGCTTGAAGGCTGCCTTGTCAGTCAGACCTGAAACCCCGTAGGGGTGTCTATGCTGAATATTTTACTTAGTGAATGGGGCAAGAAAGGCAGGATTGCAGACACAGCAATATGGCCCTGGAACACTAACCCCCTTTCAGGATGGAATGCTCTCCTGAAGTTAAAATGTGTTACAAACAGCAGTATTATTTTTTCTTCTAAATTGTATTGTAACTAAGTTATTTACTCCTCCCCATTCTGTTCCTGTCATCACAGGTGAACCCCCAAAGCAGGTGGCATTTAAAAAAAAAAAGACCACTGCCAGCCACCCACGTGCAGCTTCCTGAGCTGAGCCTTGCACCAGCTGAGATGCTCAGAAGTGGCTGGTTGGTGGACCTTCAAGCTAGTGACTTAGTGTTTGTGGCAGGGGAGGAGAATAGCTGACTTTTAAAAAATTTTTTTAAGGGAAAGAGGGCACATTTTAGGACTCTTTAAGTTTTTTAGGCATGAAAAGGGAATAAGAAGTTGTATTCATAAAGAGCAAGGGAAAATGGGAAATTCCTATGTCTCGTGTTGAATGGTCAGGAAGACATCTGTAAGGTTGAACCAGCAACTTGGATACTACGTGGCTTTTGTACCTACCTGGAATGACTGACCCTCTGGCCCCTAGGAGAAAGCCTGCCTTTAGACCTGACTAGGAGAGACAGACTTACTTTGGTTGGGAGAATAGACACTATAGAACCTACGACTGGTGTCTCATGTCCTGGGCGTGAGAAATCAGTGCCTGCCCTGGGGCTGGGGCTCACAGGGAGCTGGGCCTCAGCCGCCTTCCTTCAGCACAGGCAAACCTGCCACCCCCGGTTTTAGGCCCTCAAGACCTGATTGCCAAATAAAAAGGCTTCATGTGATTTCTCCCCCCCCATTGGTGTATTCTTTATGGGGGCAAGGAGGGCTGGGAAATTCTTAGCACTTAGTCACCTATACTCAGCCTATGCAGTAAGCAAAGATGTTACCAGATAAACTGGAAATACAGGGTGTTCCAAAAGCTTTAGTGGTACAGTGGTATAGTTACACTAAGACTTTTGGGACACCCTGTATCATCAAAGACCAGATGCTACAACTCCTTTTTGCCTGTTTTTATCCCCTTAAAGGGGTGGGGAGAGAGAGCAGTTAGGCAGGGAGGGTTCCATTTCCTTGTTTCAAAACTTCCATTCAGACAAGCTTTTCCCGCAAGGCCAGCAACCCAATAGGTATATCCTCTGTCAGTTTGTAAAGAAATTTAATAAACTGTTGTCACCTTCCCTGTTCCCCCCAAGCTTGTCCTCAGAAGACCCCAAGCTGCTCTGAAAGCAAACCTGTCTATTCCTGGCCAGACTGCTGCTGAGCAAGTATTTCATATAAACTATCTCCCATTTCAGCAGTTTACCTATAAGCCTAGGCAGACTCGTGCTGATTTCAAATAGTCAATGTAGAATGAATTCCTAGAGCCTAAGGTATACATATTCTGCAGGAATAGGGAGTGTCTAAAGAGAAAAGAAGCCTGTCCGGAGAGAGATTTTTATTATAGTTAACCAGAGATAGCATAAAAATTGGTACCATAAAGAAAAACATTTTGAAGTCCAGGCTATGTAAAATGCCAGCCCAAAGGAGCATTTTAAAGAAAATGTCTGATTTACGTGTAAGTTTTATTGAAACTCAAAGAGAAGTGTATACTCAGTTGGTTCTTAATGCCATCCCTACCCTGTTCTCCCAAACAAAACCAAAAAAAGTACTTAGTAACTTGTGCCAAGGATCATGAGGAGGAAAAAAGAAGTAATTGGGAGTACTTAAAAAAATCACTGAGCTGAAAGCATGAGGAAGACGTTGGGCATCTGTGTCAGCCCTCTCCTCTTTTTCCCTCAGGGCTCTATTAGAAAGTATATGCTAACATGGTCCAGCCCACTTGAAGGGGAAGAGTACTCTTAGTAGTTGTTCATAGGTGGGATTTAGTACAAAAAACTTTGTACTTGATGTTACTTCCTGGGGGCATTAAATGAACTACGTAGGCATCAGGAAGTATGATCCTTCCCACTGTTCCCATAAAAAGAAGGCCAAGGCCACCTTATGGCAACATAATCCAACCTCATAGTATGTATTACTGTAAAGGAGTCAGTTCCCATTGGAATCAACTTTGGGTTTTTAAATTCCTTGATTCCTGTTTTCCATTTTATCGTTTTGGTTTTTAATATTAGAAAAATGGTAACATCTTGATGCCATGAGAGAGCTTTTCCTGATTAGTAAATGGCAAGGATGAACAGTGGCACATACCATTGTCAAATCTACTTCATTACAAAATGTACTTTGTTCATTTATTCTGACAAGTTTAGTTTTTATGAATAAATACCTCAGTTTATTAGCAAGCTTTCTTTATAGTACATATTTTGTCAAAGGGATGAGATGAAGTCATTTCTATTGAGCTTCTCAAGTAATGGTTGAACTTGTATAACTTGTCTTTTACTAGAATATTTTGATGTTTCTGAAGAGAAAATATCCCAATTCTAAGTTAAAAATTTAAGAACCTTTTCATTCAGTAATAACCTCCACATTACTTTAGATAACATGGTTAGTTAGCAAAATTAAGAGAAGCCCAACCGAGCCCAGAGACTTGGGACACAATCCTTTTATCCTCAACTTGAGCTCATCATTTCAGCCAATTCAGTGAATCCTTGGGTCACTTTTCATGAGGGACACTCAGCTGGATCCATTCCCTAAAGCAATAGCTACATTTTCACAACCAGACTCCTGGCATATCATGGAAGACTGGTTCTGCAGTGGTTGTATCATTCCCCTTTCAACTGCTGCTGTTTTTATTCACTGCAAGACTAATTTGGTTGTTATACCCATGAGGTATAAAAGATACTTTGGAGGGTTTGAGGTGGGCAAGAAGACTTTCCTCTGTAGCACCAGTACTAAGAGGAATAAAGCGAAGCTATTTTTTAACATTGGCCTTAGGAACTTAAACAGGAATGGACTCTTTATGTACTACTCAGACTTTAATTTATACTCTTTCAACAAAAGAAGCAATTTCATGTCTAGTTTGTGATTAAGGCAACTCAACTTGGCATGAGGGCATTAGGATATAGATGGAATAAAGGCTTTCCTTTGGAAAGGAAAGATGGACGTTCTGGCAGATGATGTTTAAACATAAGCTTTTACTCCTTTTAAAAATTTTTTTTAGGCAATTGGGGTTGACTTGCCCAGAGTCACACAGCTAGTAAATGTCAAGTGTTTGGTTTGAGGCCGAATTTGAACTCGGGTCCTCCTGACTTCAGGGCTGGTGCTCTATCCACTGTTCCACATAGCTGCCCTACTCCATCCTTTTAAAAAATCATTTAAACTATGGGGATTGGCAAAATCTGCTTGGGCAGCAGTTACTAATGCTATATGATTGGGAAAAGTAACATGGAGGCAGTGGTTTGGACTAAATCAAGGCCCCTTTCAGCTTCCATATGCCAGTATTCCACGTCAATTACATGATGCTATGAATGGGCTTGGCACAGTTTGACCTAGTTTATTAACTAACTCCAAAGCCTTTGGCTGAAGTCAAATGTTGCAATTACACATAGAAACCAGCACAACAGAGTTGATGTGAGTTGGGTTGGATCATCTGCCAGCAACCACCTTAACTAGAAATTCGGACTCCCTTCATAGAAACACATCTGTGAATGTGAGATGATGGTTTTATGTATTTTATTTAGGAATAATCAAGGTTTGAAGTACCATTTAGAACCATTGCAAACTATACAAACAATTTCTTTTCTTTTTCCTTCCCCACATCAAGTCCACATATACAAGATTTAGGGAAATACACAATGTACTTCTTAGAAGGAGCAGTAGTGCTGTGAGGAGTGCTAGCCCTTGAGACCAACTGTAGGTAAGTTTGCACTCACATGAGCCACTGCAGGCAGTAGCAATAACCACAGCCCCAATCTAAGGCAGGTTTTAAACTTTTAAAAAATGTTTACCCACAGTAAAAAAAAAAGTTATCTTCACACATAAGGCTAAATTAACATGTGCCACTGTCTTAGTCCCTTGGTTTCTCCACCACATCCCCTACCACTCATCTTCAGAATCCGAAAGGAAGGCCTGTTTCTACTACATGTGAAATGGGCCCCTTATTCAGTCTACAGTCTGGCTAAAGTTCTTTACCTTTATACAAGCCACCAGAAACAGGTCCATTTTGAACTGCTGAATTCATTGAAATGAATTTTATTTTCAAATCCAGCCTATTTCTCAGCAGAGGTCAGTCTTGCAACAGCAAGATGTTTAACAATCTTTCTCAAAATCTCTTCCTGCAGTATATAAAGAACAAAGTGCTTATACTCAAATTAGATCACAAGTAAGTAGGAGAGGAGAGAGAAGCAGAGCTGCTCTCAGGAAGCTGCCTGTAGATCATTGGCAAAAAACGCTGGTTTTTACAAAGGGTGTGCTTAATAACAGTCTCAATGAAGAATCTACAGGGGGACAGGGAGAGTGCTGGCAGGTTTTCCTTTTTTTTTTTTTTTTTAAAAAATAACAGTCATGGTACAGGCCACTCTTCCTGGCACAACGGAAAAAAGCTTTTGCCTATGGACAAAGCAGGAATTACAAATTGCCCAAGATTAACTGTGTCCCTTCTTTAATTCCCACCTGAAAACAGTGGGGCTGATTATCAGGTTAAGTATTTGGGATGTAAAACCACACTCTTCCTGGTTCTAGTCTACCATTTATAATAGGATATGCCTCCATTTTCCAGCAGACTGCAAACATGGTGTAGTGTTATAGGCAGGAGGCAGAGATGATATAATTCTTTTGAAATATAAATTAAATTATAGAGTTAATAGGCACCATGTGAGTAGAGTTAACACTTAAGAATGTGATCCTGACTTGGGAAAAACCCCACATTTTGTGATTCTGAACAGCTTTTATCCTAGATTTTCCTGCTGATTTCAGTTTCCTGGCTCATCCCTTCAAAAGAGGGACAAAAAGTTAGATGAAAAAGCTTTTAATGCAGTAACCAAGACAAGCTATTCTAGTCTTTCTCTCCCCCCTCTATCCCTTCCTCCCCTAATTTTCTCCTTTTTTCTGAAAACTACACCAAAACAAGGATTAATTATAATCTCCGACTTGTCCTTGCTTGCCCTCGAACCTCTCCCAGAAGAGTTATTCCACCAAAGCCATTTGGAAGCAGACAGCCTTCCAAAAGGCTATGTCTATTAAATATTTTAATGCAAATGCTTAATGTTGCCTCCTTGACCAGGCCAAACTATATATATATATATATACATATATGTATGTATATATTTTCAGACCCCAAAAGACAAAGCTTTGATTTAAGAAATAACCTTTCCTACAAGTCTTCACTCATACAAAAAAAGTACTGTTATAAAGAATCCACAGCAAGTCAGTCCTTACAACAGTAATCCTTTCCACACCACACTAAATTTCCTACTTGGTCATTATTTTTGGTGATCAGGGCTTTGTGTACCCAGGCCGAGAGGACAGAAAGGTGGCAGCCAAATTCAGTTACCAATTCACTTCAATCACTCAGGGTACTGGGAATATGCTGAATTGATAAATGGGAGAAAAACAACTTTAATCCCTAGAAGAAAACTAATAATTATGTTAACCTACATAAAAGACTAGGTTTAAGGATGGTCAAATTATATGGGACACCCTTTTCAATTAACAACCAATAGTCTAGCCAGGAGGTGCTCAGTAGATTTTTTTTTCCTCCCGCTAACATGACTAGCCTGACTCTGAGAAAGACATGATATAATCTGAACAGAAACTGAGTATTAAAAATTGGGTTTTAATCTTCACATATAACTACATAAATAAACCAAGTAATCCCCTGATGTATCCCAATTATCTTAGGTTTCCCCACTGTTTATTAATGATTTTTCTACAACCTGGATGCAACTTGCCAAATTATACATGGGCTACAGAAAACAGGATGTATGACATATTAGCTTTTGGAAGACAGGGCCTAGGTTTTTAATATCTGCTCTCTGAAAGTAAAGTGAAGCTTTCTATAGACAGGTGTTGTCCTTAGCCATATCTGAATATTATTAATGCTCCAGAGTATTATTTATACTTGGGTTTGTGTTCATTTACCTGTACACATTTATCAGCCTTATCAAATAAAAGCTCCTAATGGGTGCTCTGCATTCAAAAAGAATACAAGGAAGTTGGGCTTCCAATTACCCTTATTACCAGAGTCTGGAAAAGTAACTAGGGTCTGCAAAAATGAGGCTATTTGAGTGAAAGCAATGGAATTCTGGATGGTACCACATCCTCAGTTTCTTGAAAAACAGTGTGTTTAATGGAAGTCTTCCCAGGTGGACTACTCTTTCTATTTCTTATGAATGACACCTGAATGATTATTTTCGTGCATTACTGCTTGGACAAATCACAAGATAGGATAACTAGTGCATTACAGAAATCTTAATGAGTTATTGGCAGTACACACATCCATTTGAGGGAAATTACCTTAGTCCTGAACACTGCCCTCTGCTCTACATGGTACAGGCAGGACTTAACCAACCATACACTAAAATCTGGATTTATTAAACATACATTAAAGAAGTATCACCCTTAGCTTTACATCAACATAGCTTTTGTACAGTCAAGGGCTTTGCAGTGCTTTATAAAAACATTCTAAAAGTCCTTTTCTATTCCTTGGGGACTGACTGCCTGAGTTGACAATAAAATACTATTGCCTGCTAACCTCAACCAAACTCTTTTGGTCCATTAAGAAGGAAGGAAGATAAGAGCTGATAGGGTCCAAGACAGGTTATTGGGAGAATATTCACATACTGAAGGAAAGGTTATATTCTGACACCCAGAGGAGAAAGATGATAGGAGTGCTGTCCAAGAAGCTGGAGGAGAGTGGAAGAGGAATGCTAGTCACCATCTGCTCACTCGATGAGTGAGCCTACCACTTGCCAGGATGCCAGTCTGGAGAAATGTTCTGAATTCCTATGACAATCCCAGGCAAGAGGGGAGTAGGAATAACTGTCCGCATGCTTGAAACCAAGGAAAGATCCCCTCTAATACCTTAAGCTGACTTCTTTTGTCCTTAGAAAACAGTGCAAATAATCAAGCAGATCGTGAATAAATCAGAAACAGAGCCTAAGTGTATGAATTAAGAGATCAAATATTAGAAATGAGGCAGCACTCACAGAAGCTGTCTAACTATTAGTGCATTCAACTAACAAAAAAAGTCAAAGTGCTAAGAGATCAGACTTCAGTAATCTATTTTTTAAAAACCTATTTAAAAATGAGAACTCTTAAAACACAAAATCTTTTCTACAATCAAAACTTCAAACAAGTAATCAAAAATATGAAAAGCATACCACATTATCCTGTATTTCCTTCAACATAACAGATCTGGTTTCATCTATAAAAATCGATCTATATCTTCATGTAAAAAAATTAAACATTTAAAAAAACAGGCAATAAGAAACATAAATGTACATAATCTTACTACTCTCCAAAGTCCAAGTGCATACTGGGAAAAGGAAGTGAAAGGTTAGTCAGCTTATAAAACATTCTTTTTTCCTCAAGAAAGACCAACTTAAGTCCCAGTTCTCTCCTACTCCTAATTCAAAAGATTGTCTTCACTTAGAAGACAACATAACACTTTGGCTACATGCAAAATTGTGGCAATGTGTACTAGAATACCACAATGGTTGCTGCCAGGACCATTAAACCTAGCTGTCCACTCCATGAACCTTTTTTTTTTTGCTTCCAATTTTTCTGCTCAGTTTTGGTATCTCCTGAGATTTACACCCAAAGCACTGGGCCTCTGACACCCATACAGTTAATATTTTTATTTTATTCCATTTTAAGTACATGGATCTGAGATCAAACTACTTCCTTCATCACTTGCTTATGTAAATTATCTGCAAGAATAAATATCAAACCATATTTATATACACTCAGATACAAGGACATGAGCAGAACATGGGTCTTGTCTGCATCCCTGGGATTTCCCTTTCAGTTTTCCTTCCTGGTTCTCTCACAGTGCTGACTGTGCAGCCATTAGGTCATAGCCATTTGAGAGGGCTAATGCGTATGAAAAAAGTTCACAATATTAAAAAGCTCCTAAGTCTTCCACTAAACTGCTTTTTATGTAAGTGGACCTGCATGTATAGTGGACAGTTTTCATGTCCAGAGTGCATTCTGTGAACTCTGACTGAATATGCTCCAACACTGCAATTTTCTATTACTAATTTTTTCCATTACAGTGTTTGGATTATACATTTAATATGACCTCTAATAAAAGAACCAAGAAAACATTCTCCAGTAAAACTCTGTAGTTAATACATGAAGAAACTATGGGAGTGATTGTGTTTCAAGGGCTGTCACTTTGGAAGTGAGATTCTTAAGTGGGATACTTTGAAACTGGCCTTCTCTTTGCCTCTCCCCCAGTTGTGTTCAGTGTACAAATAAATACAAAGACATTCATTTCCAATGCATGAGCTGTTTTTTTCCCTTAGTATCTATGTTAATTCATTTACTAAAATGCACATATCATGTACATTTTACAAGGTAATATCAAATGATTATTTGTACTGTATATGTGCATATATAAATTAACCTGTATGTATATAAACGCTAGAGAAAAAAGTCATGTATTTGTTCTCTGGAGGAAGCTATCACTCACAAATCCATGCTCTTGACGTAATATTCAACACAATCCATCAGGGCCACCCCACTGTCATATCCAACACAGGGTGCAAAATGACAGAACGCAAGTCTTGGTAAAACTCCCAGGTCATTTTCTCAAGAAAAAGAGGTGAGCTAGAGGGGTTAGGGTCTGGAAGAAGTAGTAGGAAGGCCTTCGGATTTCAAAGAGAGGTTTCTCCCAGACCACAGAATAAAATTTCCCTTGCCCCCAGAAAAGGCACCTTTTTCAGTACTATAGGCCAATTCAGCTACGTGACTTGCTATGTGTGCCCTCAAAGTGTTTATTTGGGATACTGAGGGCTGAGCGGTGGGCATGCTTGATTTCTACTAGCTAGCCATAGTTCATGCCACTCAATTTCCAACATAATTAATTTTCTTTAAGCTTCTACTTGCCTGTCTTAAGTTGGCCACACATCATAGAGCCACAGATGTTTATATTTTTCAGGATTTCCTGTGTCTCAGTTTACTCTAGACCCTGAAGCCCTGTCACCTGCTCTCCCTAACTCTACCCTAAAGAGCTGGCAGTCATTACCTTACTGAAGTCAAGGCAAAGGAAATGGAATAGTGTCTATAGTATCGACCACTAGACTTGGCATCAGAGAACCTGACTCAAGGTCCCATTCTGCTAGCTGTATGACTTTAGGCAAAGCGTTTAAACTCTTGGAACTTCAATTTCCTCATCTGTAAAATAAGGGAACTGGATGATTTCTGAGGTCCCTTCTAACTCTGACAGTCTATGAAATTCTCTGGAAATAACTGTGTACGTTGCTAATAAACACAGACAGGTTAGTCTTGCAAATTGTCTAAGATGCTTTCCAGTCCATTCTTGCACTGGGAGATATACTAGAAATGAGATCAGAAATCTTCCCATGGAAGCTGCTTCTTATATTAGAGGATTTTTGTATGAATAAGGTAGATGGTACATTCAAACAATTATTCTAAACTTCAAAAGGTATCATTTCAGCTGATTTTCCAAAAATACCAAAGTTTCAAGGTAGGCAAAAATGATAAGCTAGAGATTAAAGTTAAATAAACCACATTTGGTTACAAATCGAGGGGAACATTTTAAAAATCACTGCTTAATAATGATTTCCATCCTTAATCTTTAAATCTTGTGCATTCACCAAGCGAGAAGACTAGGAAAACTCATGATTAGAATAGCAAGATGAGAAGTTTTATGATTTTATTGGGAAGCCTTATACCACTGACTTAAACTTGAGAGCTATTCTCAACTCAGACAGCTAAGAAAGTCACTTAATCTCTTCTCATTCTCAGCTTTCTTACTGGTAAAGTGGTGATTATGTTTGCCACATCTTATCCTTTCCAAGTTTGTATGAGGATTTAGAGATCAACATTTATAAAGTGCTTTGAAATCCTCAGGTGAAAGGTACTACACATAGTGGCTTTGTGCTTTGTTTATGGATTTTGTCTCTTTTTATCTAATACTGGAACATTTCTGGCTTTCAGTAGTAGGCATCTGAATACATATACCAGGTTCAAGATCAAGTACATCTTCACTTAACCCAGTAATGGAAAAATAGTTAATAACTGATCTAGAATTTTTCATGAAAAGGAAACCAAATAACCAATAAGTTTTATTTTGTTTTGTTTTTTAACCTGGGGGAAAATGGCTGTTATTCAACTATAACTTCAGACAAGAAAACTGCTGCTTATAAACTTACTGGTCAGAGATTGCTTAACAAAGCAGAATTATTTTCAGAAAGGGATCCATAGAAAGGATTCCAGATAAAGTTGTAAGTGTACTGATGACATGCTCTCTAGATTCAATGCACTGCACCCTGATAAGACTTAGAGAGGAGTAAATGTAGTGATATCAACCTTCAGAGAACAGACACTAAATATATATAGAGAAAAAGGAAATGCACTGCTTTGCTAATCAGAAGTTTCTATGTAATGAACATGTTTGTAATCTGATGTTTTATTAAATGTGTATAGGCAGATGTATATGTTAAAAAGTTGGTTCTGTTGTACATGAATAAGAAATCTGAAATATTTTATCCACTGGAAGGCAAAGAAGAGGTCCTATATTGCTGGAAGAAGAATCTGACATGAACCCTGCTCTGCCCAGCTCAGCATATCATCCTAAATTGGCTGTGAAGAGCTCTGGGCCGACCAGTGAGTTCCCCAACAGCCTCTCCCCAGTGTGCTTGGCTAAAAGTCTCACAACAGCAGGCACTGTAACTGGCCCCTGCAGCAGAGGTTCAGATCCAGCCCATTCCATTTGATATCTTCCTACATTTGGCAGATCCTTCATAGCAGTCAGTTTAAATTCAATCTGCTTCTGGAGAAAGGGAAAAAAAAAGATACATAACATACATATTAGAACAGACTTCAAACATGTACAAGTGAAAGTTTGAGCATCTTAAATATAGCATCACATTCTCAAGTTAAGAGCTGTTTGAAGGCTCCCTTCACGCTAAGTAGCCCCCACTTCCAGGTTCAGCTCAATTATAGATTAAGGGAGGAGAGCTGCTAGCTGGCTAAACCCAACATGGCAATCAGAACACAGCTGCATGCTGCCTCCTCTGGCCTGACAGCCACAGGTCAACCCACAGTCATGCTGTGGCCTCCTTTACTTGCTGTCTCACATGGCTATCCTCAGTCTCCTCACAACACTCCTCTAAGATAAGCAGGCAGTCTAATCTTCTACGCAGATTGTTACTGTAGCCTTGATCTTTGTTTCCCAATTTTCAGCCCTAAATGCGAATTAAACAGGTACCTTTAAAAAAAAAAAACCAAAAAACCAGGGCAGATCTTGATTAAAAAGGCCTTCCCAAAACAGACCTTTACACAGCTTATGGTGATTAATGACAATCAGTAACATTCTTTCTATGTTATCTGCCCTGGCCTATGGCAGTCATTTGGGGCCTGTGACCCCCCCAAAAAAATTAGGCCATTAAAGTGTAGCACCTCCCCTTCCCCACCCTTCCATGAAATGCTACATATCCCTTGTCATCCCAATATACTTTCTTGCCTACAGCAGAATCGAGAGGACTACGCACAGATCTATAGATCATAGATCTATACCTGTAAAGGACCTCAGAGGTCAACCTCTTCATTTGGAAAAGGGAGGAAGGCCCACAGAGATTAAGTCAGTTGCCCAAGGTCATACAGATAATAAGAGTCAGAGGTGGGATTTGAAACCACATTCTTTTAGTCCAAAGCCAGTTCTCTTTAATACACCACATTGCCTCCCAAGTGGTAAATGCCATGAAGATACCAACACTTGCATTACAAGTATAGGTAATACACTTCCAGTTTAGAAGATAATAAACATGTTTTTCATTTCCTCATGTCTTGAAAGCTGAAACAATCATACTTGGAATCAGGGAATTACAGAAAAAAATAGAACTATAAGGGACCTTAAAGGTCACCTTTTTCCAGCATCAAGTTGGATTTGAAGTTGCAAGGGAAACTGAGTATTTTAGACCTAACCTGTCAGATGAAAGGAGAAAAGGCCTCCTCCTCTGCCATGTTTTCAGTTTTAAGACTTGAGGTTTAAAAAAAAAGAATCATTTAACACTACATCCTTTCATGTTGACTCAGGGCCAGCAATAGTACCACAATTAAGCACACTCACTATTACCACATCAAAGGTTTACATGAAAGGTTGTCTATCTAGAAAAGTTATCGAGCATCATTTACTCACTCCACAAAGGACAGCTGGCAAAACTCAAGCTATAATAGGAAGATGAAATGCATTTACCGTCACTAATAGCACTAGGAAGGCTGTATTCTCACACCAATATTGTTTATCATTTACTTTGCAATAGTGTTTGCAAAAAGACTGTGATTCAGGTATTAACAATGTGTTCAGGCCACACAAAAACATGCCACTTTGATTAGGAAAAGCAGTGTCCCCAGTGATTATTCATAATCTTCCTTATGCTAATAATTTTGTAGTTGTAACTAATAGTCACAATAACACACAGTAATTACAAGTGGGCAACAAAAAGACAGGTTCATTTTCAGTGCTACCCCATAATACATGTACCATTGGTTTAATAGCTTGCCACTGAAAATTGTGGATAATTAAAAAAAAACTTTACGTGAAGCAAACACAGCAAAATTTATGTTTTAAAATTTGTCTATTCCTTTTATGCATATGCTCTTAAAACATCCGGAGAAAAAAAAGGTGAAAGTCCCCCATTTATAGAGAACTATTTGTAGTGACACTTTCCATGGTAGGAACAAATTGGAATTAAACTAGGTGCCCATCAATTGGAGAAAGCTGAACAACTTACTGTGTTTGAATGACATGGAATATTACTATGTCATAAGAAATAGAAAACAAAAGGTACAAAAGAGAAACTTGGGAAAACTCATATGAACTGAGGCAGAATCAAGTAAGCACAACTATATAAACAATCTCTAGAATGACTACAATAATGTAAGGAAAATAATACTGAAAAATACCAGAACTTTGAAGAATGCAGCACACAATCTTAAGAGGAATGAAACAAGCCTTCCTCTTCTCACAAGACAGGTGGTGGGCAATAGCTATAAAATGAAGTATGATTTGCCTGTCATAACCAATACAAGGTATCCCAAAAGTCTTAATGCAATTTTAAGCACTTTTGGAACATTATGTATATTGGTTTGTTTGTATTAGTTGTACTTTGGGGGCAGTTTTTTTCTATTATTTCTCACATTATAGTGTTCAGGTTTTTTTGTTTGTTTTTTTTTTTGATTTGTGTTCTGGGTGACCTACAATCCTGCAGCTCAGGGGCACACTGGATAAAGTGTTGGACCTGGAGTTAGAAAGACTAGGGTTCAAGCCCAGCTTCAGATACTTACTAGCTGTGTGACCCTGGCTGAGTCACTTAACTGCTGTCAGTTCCCTCAACTGTAAAATGGGGACCATAAAAGCACCTACCTCACAGAGTTATTGTAAGGATAAAATAATATTTATAAAGCACTTAGAACACTACCTGGCACATAGTAGGTACTCATACCTTGTTTGCTGCCTTCCCCTCTCCCATTCTCTACCTATCTTATCTTGGTGATTAATACGTTTTGCTTGAATGGAGGTCATGGTTGTTTTTTTTTTTTTTAACCTTAATGTTTTTTCTTTTCTTACAGATTGTTTTTCATTTCATGTATTTGCATTCCCACTCAGTTATTCTCTCTTTTGTTTCTCTGGTGAGACCACCATGGCAAGTTTTTCTATTCTGCCAATTATTTCTGCTCTGCAGGCTATATATTCTGCTTTCACAATTTTTATTTCTCTTTTAAATCATTCAGGAACATCCTGTTGAGGTTCTATACTCTCTTGGGATCTACAGGGTCCTCTGTGTTACCAGGTATTAATTTTCCTTTGCCTTGCAATATTTATTCATAGATATGTGGATCCTTTTGGGTGATCTGGAGGTCTTATTCCCTTCTGTTAGTAATATCTTTTCTGTGGGTTTGTCTTGCTCTGTTCAAAGTTTTTTAGTTTTCTTCCTCTTGAGATTTTTGATAATTTTAATCTTCTTTCTTTATATTCCCCTATGGATCGCTTTCTGACTCCTTCCCTTTTGATGGAAGTTTCCCCAGAAGCTGATCTAAAGGCTCTCTCAGCCTCCTCCTACTTGGACAAGCCTCAGTCTCTGCCACAAGTGATTTCTGAGGGGGTCAGAACTGGCCCCAGATGGATGCTAGACTCTTCCCCTCAGGGTTAGTGGAGTGCTACACAGTCACACACACATGTCCTGCCCTACTTCCTTCTGTTCTTCAGTTCTCTTGCTGAATTCTGCTGCAGTACAGAGCTGTGCCTCCCTGCTGTCCCTGCCAGCGTAAACTGCTTTTTGGTTTTCCTTGGCACTGGAAGGAGGAGAGAAAGGTTGAGCTCTGTTGCAAACCCATAAGTCAGTTAGTGTTCCTGTTGGGGGAATGGAATAGGAAGTGCTGTGGCATTAGGCATTGGCATTAGGGATTAATTTTCACTGAGATTTTTACCTCATTAGCATTCTTTGTGTCCTAGAGCCTAGAAAGAGTTGAAGTTGCTTTATCTTTTGTCCATAATTTATATTTTGGACAAGTATGAGAAGTTGTAAAGACTGGAGAAAAAGTCTAGTTTGCTATCCTATTGGTCAAGTGACCCTGAAGTAGGTTATACTTGTTTGTCACAAGGAAGGGTTCTGTGGGAGCAGCAGTCATTGGGAAATGCCAATGACGTGAAAAAGGAAAAAAAAAGTATCAATAAAATACATGCTTAAAAAAAGAAAAAGGGTGGTGGCCATTTAAGAAATTTTAGGACCGAAGTAGATCAGGGTAAAAAGCCTTTGGGCAATTGATAGGCTCATAGGCAATTGAGTCTAGTGGAAAGAATGATGCACAGAGGGATCAGGAAGACTTGAGTTTGAATTCCTCCTCTGATATTTACTTGTTCTCTGTCCCTGGGTCAAGTCAATTAATCTTTCTCCACCTCAGTTTCCTCATTTATCCCCATAAAATGGAGATTAAAAATAGCATCTACTTCACAGGGCTTTTCTGAAGGTTAAATGGGATAATATATGTAAAGTGTTTTGCAAACTTTAAAACCTATATAACTGTTAGCTATTATTCATAGTATTATATAGACTTAGCTAGAAATGACCTTAGAGGTCATCTAATCCAACCTCTTTATTTCATAGATGACAACGTTAAGCCCCAGAGAAGTTGTGTTTGTTCAGTCATTTTTTGAGTTGTGTCCTATTCTTCATGACTTCATTTGGGGTTTTCTTGGCAAAGACACTGGAGTGTTTTGCCATTTCCTTCTCCAGCTCATTTTACAGATGAGGAAAGTGAGACAAATAGGGTTAAGTGATTTGCCCAGGGTCATACAGCAAGTAAGTGTCTGAGGCCAGATTTGAACTCAACTCAGGAAGATGAGCCTTTTTGACTCTATACCTGGCACTTTATCAACTGTGCCAGCTAGCTGTGAAGTTAAATAAAAAGTTAAATGAATTGTCCAAAATCACAAAGGTTGTAAATATCAAAGGTGGGATTTGAACCCAGGATTTTCTGACTCATCTTTCTACTGTAAAGAATCATCTTATTATTCTATGTAAAACAACTTAAAACAAAGCTGAGTTGCTCAAGTAGGAGGAGGGAGTATTGTTACAGAAACTTTCTTGATTAGATAAAATAAAATCTCAAGATTTCCTAGGGGAGTGAGAGCAGTCTAGTCAAGCTTTTCTGGTTTTTGGTTAAGAAGGTGAATGCTGAATGAATAGTAGTTGTCAGCAAGTTACTCAAATCCCTGAGGTTAGAAAGGCAGCTAGTTCTCTCTCCAAAAGATAGATTGTTGAAAAAGATACAGGTACTAACTAGCAGTACTACCTTTACCTGGGTCCTCAAAGAGGGTCACTCAAAGCACACAGAATGTGAGCATGTTAAGCTCAGAAGTGTTTTCATTTTTGTCTTTGTATTTCCAGCAGCTAGCCTAGTTCCTGGAACAGAGTTGATGCTTAATAAACTCTTGTTCAGAAGCCAAGGACTTGGGCATTTCATCGTCCAAAAGCATGAATAGCACAGAGGTTTCAGATTTTAAGAATAATTTCAATTGAATTATGGTAGTTTTCTCTTATCCCCAGCAAAGAAAACCAGAGTTATATTAAGTAGTAAAAATAGCTAAAATTTAGTGGAGGAGGTATCCAAACTTGTAAATTGGAATTTATATCACTTAAAATTTCCTCCCTCCTTTCTTCTTCCTTCCTTCACAGTGTGTCTTAGGTTTTTTTTTTAATGTTTTGTATGTCAAGGACCACTTTGACATATTGCCAAAAGCCCATGGATCCCTTCTCAGAATAATATTTAATATTTATGAATGCACAAATACCTCAGTTTTCAAAGGAAACTAAGTATACTGAAATATAATTACAAAAATATTTTTTAAAAAACAAGTACATGAACTCTAGGTTAAGGGTCCCTGGCGTAGGAAGAAATAATCAACCTCTATATATGGCTTGCCTTGTAAATCCAAGCCTACAAAACAAGGCCAAATATCACAACCTCATATTATCAATTGTTACCTATGAAGAAAAAATAATTTTGGTTGGCGAAAGCCCATGCTACCCTAGTCCTCTAAGGTTTTGACATGCTGTCTCCTACTTCCATGAACATGCATTCCCTACACCTGGAAGGCAATCTCTTATTCCCTTATCTTCTTAGCACTTAAAATCCTTATCTTCTTTCTCAGCAGCTCAGGGGCCATTTGTCACTTGAAGCTTTCTCTGACTCCTCCAAATGAAAGTGTGTTGTTCTTTCTCTCTCTCTATCATTTTCCTACAGCACTAGCTCTCTCCCTTGCCCCATTACACCTCACCCTGCACTATACTTTTCTGGGTAGTGTTGTATATAGATTATCCTGCCCTGCCTCATCCCACTAGCATCTGAGCTTGTCAACAGGCAATCACAATGTCTTGAGACTTATGTGAAAACCAGATTTTCTTTCTTTCTCTTTCTTTCTTTCTTTCTTTCTTTCTTTCTTTCTTTCTTTCTTTCTTTCTTTCTTTCTTTCTTTCTTTCTTTCTTTCTTTCTTTCTTTCTTTCTTTCTTTCTTTCTTTCTTTCTTTCTTTCTTTCTTTCTTTCTTTCTTTCTGACTTGCCCAGAGTCACACAGCTAGTGAGTGTTATGTGTCTGAGGCTGGATTTGAACTCAGGTCCTACTGACTACAGGGCCATTGCTCTACCCACCGCGCCACCTAGCTGCCCCGAAAACCAGATTTATTACAAGAGAAATGAACATGCATGTGGAACCCAAAGGGTTCCCCGTTTTTAAGGGCATTTACATTTTTATAATAGCAGGACAATGGGAGGAGGGGATACCAGGAAGGAGAGTGACACAGGATGGGAACAGTGCAGCAAAGGTGGGAAAAAAGACAAGACTACTCCCCCTGAGGAGGAGCAAGGTAATGGCAAAAGCCTCATTCTTTTCCCTTGGGAACTGCTAGATTATGTACATAGGAGGGTCTGCTTATCTGCAAAGGACCCCAGCTGCACAAGTATTATTCTAGCCTGGCACAGACTGGCTAGCACCTGTCTTGCCTCCCAAGGACACACAGAGAATCCAGCTTGGGGTACAACAACAAATTATGCCAGCTCAGGGACAGCTTCGTCCTTGACACATTCAGGGCCTCTTGCAAGCTCTGGGTCCAGTGTTTCTGGAAAATATGGCAACTCAAAAAGACAAGTTCAGGGGACCCCTTAACAGCCCTGAACAAGCTCCTTGAGGGCAAGTTTGTAATTTTTGTATTGCTAGCACCTAGCACAGCATTGCACATAATAGGCATTTAACAAAAGTTCTCTGAATTGAATTTTCAAAAGGACATGACATTAAGATCAGCAGCAGAAGGAAAATAAGTGACACAAAATTATCCATGTGGTAATGGCATATAGGGAAAGCAAAAATAACACATTCACAACTAATCTCAAAATCTTACTAGGCTTCCACCAAACCTCTCACTAGAATTAATATCTGTAGATGAATGGGCTCATCAGAGTTTCACCTCTCCTTGGACATCTCTTAATATATGTGTTTACAAAGAGTAAACCAAAAAGAAAGCTTAAGAAAAGGGGAAGAAGATCCCAGAAAAAGACCTAGGAACCCATCAAATGCATAATCAAGGCCTGGAAATCTGAGAGATGTTTGTCCCTTCAAATGCGCTTCTTTAATCATGTAGGTCCCTCCAAAACAGACTTTAAACCAGTGGTATCAAACTCAGTTAGAAACAATCCCAGGAGGCTGCCTACTTACTAAGAAAACCACAAGTTAACATTATCTATGTTGTACTGTATTTTTATTTTCCCAATGCCATTTTAATCTGGTTTGTGCCCCAGACCATGAGTTTGACACCTCTGCTTTAAAATATAACACATACAGTTCCACAAAAAAAGCATGAGATTCAAAATACTGAAACCAAATGCCAATACTCTTCTAAGAAATAGTAAATGATTTTTCATTATTGACAGCATTTCTTCAATGGATAAATTTAAACCTAAAAGTTTGAGAGAAGGCAGCAGAAAAGGCAGTACATAACTTTTTATTTGTCAAAACTTACCATATAAGGACAATTAAAAGTCCTTTTTTTCCCCTTATGTCTTACTAATTAATCTTCCATTGTTTGATTTTTAAAAATTCCCTCCCTTCTCCTTTCTCCCTCCATCACTTAAAAAAACAAAACCTAACACGAAGGCATATGTACTTCTCCACATCAGCACAACATCTCAAGAACTTCTGGGAGCCACTTTCTACTCACAAATTACTTCTAGGGCAGTTGGAGAGACCACCTTAGACACATTAAGTTCTTGTTCCAGCATGAGTACAACCCTATAAAGGGTTGGCTCTTTCTCCCTCTTATAGCATTACATTAACTCATCCTCATGACTTCTGTCTCTTTCTCACTGTGCCACAGATGTCCCATGGAACAGGTTGTAGATCCTGCCCAGAAGCCTTAAAATCAACAGTCATCAAATTCACATTAGTATTGATGACCAGACCACAGTAATTGAGAAGAGTGCTCTAGAAGCTTGGTACTCTTATGCTCCCCACTGTGGATAGTGATACATTGTTCCTTACCTAGCTGGATTCCAGTCTGAGGGCTCAGTGTGTCAAAAGGTTCTGAACTGATCTCCTGGCCACTGGGCTCCCAGGACTCACTGTTCTCAGACACTTCTGAATAGGTGTCACATGTCCCTTTGTGATTTCCTGCTTGTTCTCCAGTGCTGGAATACTGGTCCTCACTGCAAGTGTCAGATACAGCTCGGGTTTCCTCACCCATTTTTTCAGCAAACCATAGTTTAACCTGTTGTGAGCTCATCTGAGTTTTGTCACATAGGCTCTGAAGATCATCTTCATACAGCATTTTGTGTGTTTTATAGTAATCCTGAAGAAGCTCTCTATTGCTTGGACTGATGACCAATAGACCAGGGGGGAAATTACCATGCTTATAGTCCTCATACCACTTCAGTTGTCCATTTTTAAGTGCATATCTGCTGTCTCCAAACCAGCGTACGACTTCGGCCCTGGGCAGGCCAGACTGGGAGACGAGACCATCATACTCCTGATTTGTTGGCCACTGGGTTTGGACAAACAGTTGCCTGAGCAAGTGCCTTTGCTGGGCTGTCTTTTTATAATTCACTTTGTTCTTGGGTTGTTCCAGGGATTTGCTCAAACCCTGCTCATCCTCATGGTCATTGGCACTCAGTCCTACCGATTCATTTCTGCCATTTGCCTCTGTCACTCGCAGATTCTTGAGATTGATTTTGATGGGGCTGACTTTCCGCTCCACTTGAGGATGATCACTACCTGGGGCCTCTGAAGAGCCGTTCTCATTTGAAACCCTCCACTCATCAGCAGCATCATCTTCACCACAATCTTCTTCAGCCTCTTCCTCCTCTTGAGAAGCTGCTTCTTCAGATTTTTTGTTCTCTTCTGCAGACTTTTTTTTCCGCCGCTCTGAAAACCAGCTATCAATTTCTCTTCTTGTCATTTTGGTTTCGCTTCTCAGTCGGTCTACTTCTTCTTCTAGGGGAAGAGGATTTTGTGCAAAACTGCTCTCCAAGGCTCTGAGCTGCTCTGGTGCTCTCTCCTTATATTTTGTTGGGGTGAAATCTGGTGTCTGATGCCAGGACTGCCGTTTGGCTGAGTGATGAACCCCTGGTGTCGTTGCTGTTGTCACACAGGCTAGGTCAGGTGCTTTGGGTGACAGAGTGAAGGTAACATCTGGTGTGGAGTCCATAATCATAGAGCTATTATCTCCAGGTAACATGCTTCGAGTACCTTTCAAATTTCTGCAATGGTATCTTCGATCACTGAACCATTTTCGAACCTCCCTTGTAGTGAGGCCTGTAATTTTGGTCAAGTGCTCTACTTCACCTTGTCCAGGGAACTGATTCCTACAAAAGCTACCTTTCAGAGCTGATAGCTGTTCATGAGATTTTTTATTTTTGTAGATGCTAGAATCTAGGAAAGCTTGGGAAGTTATAGCTGGGCATGCAGTGAGCAGAGACTGAGCAGCATTTACCACCTTTACGGTAGATGCAGTATTTGAGCAAACAGTGTTATGCGGTGCAACAGCTGGCTGCTTGGGAACAGAGGTAACGGCTAAGGTGAGAGAGGAGCTTGTCCCCTGTAGCCCATTGGCCATTATTGGCTGAGTAACCAGCAATCCGCCTGTACCTTCTGGTTGCCCTGTAACAACATGACCGGGTAAGGCAGCCTGAATGAGATGTTGGACATTGCCAGCATTGGCAACCAAAGGGGTATTTAAAACTGTGATTGTAGGCTGAGGTACTGACTGGATAACTGTGTTAAACATTTTTTTCCTTGCATCTTCTATCTCTTCAGGGGACCAACTGATACCTTGCTTCAATCTTTGGGCAGTAAACCAAATTTTTAGTTGTTCTTCAGGGGTACTTGGTCACAACAGTCAAGTAGCAAAGCTCAGCTTTGGTTGGGTAAGGGAACTTATGGAAAGAGTTTTTCAGGAAGCTATTTGAGTCCATGGCTGCATTGTATGTTGGAATGCTGCTCAGTGGAATCATCACTTTGGGAAGTGACTTGGATGTGGGCAGTGGCTGGTGGTGATGGTGTTGTGTATGCACTTGGGGTTGCTGTTGAATAGATAGAAATTGAGCTATGCCAGCAGGTAAAACAGGCACAGTTCCAATTAGTGGACCATTGGCAACATGTGAAGTTTTCACAGGGTTGCTGGCTGCCTGGCTGCCTGGAGCAGATCCATTGGTGAAAGAATGATCACTCTCTTTCATCTCAGTTTCGCCAACTGACTGACTAACTAAGTTCTCCCCGGATGGCTGACTTAGTAAATTCTCTCCAACAGATGGATTCTCCTTCAGCATGTGAATTTTTTTGGCTTCAGCTTTCCCTTTCATTATCTTCATAATTGGAGTTTTAGTAATGATAATTTCAGCTTGTCCATCTATTCCTTCTTCATAGGACTCCCCTGAAAGGTCATGACTGCTGGTGCTATCAGAGATGATTTGCTCTATAGTTATATGATTGTCCTGTTTGGCCACATTCCAAATGAAGCTGATTTCACCAGTATGACATTTGGCATTGTGGAGTGAAAGCCCTTCAGAGGTTTTTTGCCATAAAACTGCATTCAATACATACAAAAGTGGGGTCTTTATTAAAGTCTGTGTGTTCTGAGTTCATATGCCCCATAAATTGATTCATGTCTTGAGACCCAAAATCACAATATTTACATATGTAAGAATCACCATCCAAAGTACTTCGATGCCCATTAGACAGTGTTCCATTATTATTATTGTTGTTGTTAACAGCATCATTAACAGTAGGCGTTTCAGGAGGTAACTCTTGCTGAGTTCCTTCATTAAAACCTTCAACAGGGTCTGCTTCTGTTTCCTGTAACACCACAGTTTTTACTGGTATCATGCAAGGAGTGGTAGATTTCCGTTTGCTGGCCATTGCTAGAGTCTGTTCAGGTGATCAAAGCTTGAAAGCTCTTCTCAGCAAGGACTTCACAGTCCAAATTCCAGCTAATCCATGAGGTTCAAAGAAGTATTCTCCAAGAGCTGAATCTCAATTGGCTGAAGAGTGTACATTTTCCCTGTTAAACCTAAAGACAAAGAAAACAAGCAATTAACTTCTTTAAAAGTATTTATTTAATTCACAGACATAGTATAGATTCTTGGATACACTCTATAATCTGGTTTCAATTTCCATGACATTTTAAAAGGAAGTTAGTTAAGCAGTTTGGCTATGAGGATTCTGCTGAGACAGTAGAACACTGTTAGAAGGAGGGCTAGATCTGGAGTCAAAGCACTTAGATTCATATCCCAGCTCTTCTACTTATTCTCTTAGTGATCATGTGCCAGTCACTTGACCTCTCATTTCTTCATCTGTAAAATGAGGAGGCTAGACAACCTTTAAGATTCTAGTTCTAAATCTATGATCCCATGACTTGCAGATACTACAGCACAATATACACATGGGTAACTTAGCAATCTATCATTTCAGTTCGTTTGACTGGAACAATTGTTTTTTTTTTCATGTTACTCTTACAACTTTGCATGCAGCAACCCTGGGAAAAAATTCTTTAAGTACCTTGGAATTAATTCTGACCATGTTAGCAGAGGAATAAAAGATCCTAGTCTAATTCTGGCTCAAAAATTTAGAGCAATAAGCATTTTTCTATGCATATCTTCTGTTTGGAAATTCTTTTCATGTCAAAGAATAAAAAGAAAATTAGAACAGAAAGGCCACCATATCAAGGGAGTCCCAATGTCTAGGGATATGATGGCTAGCATTCTCACATAATCTTTGACAAGTTATTTATTGTTATTCCTTCTGTCTCATCTACCGGTTTTAAGTCATATTGCATGTTCCGTTAGGTATAAGAGAATTACAAATTCTTTTATTCAGTCCTTAGTCATTTTTACGCTGAAAGATACCCAAAGCTGAAAGATATAGATTTAATTCCTATAGATATGTGACGAGTATGCAATGATTCATGGCAACATTTCTTCACAACTGATGAGAATTTATTAAGTGACTAATATGTGCTAGTACTGGGGAAACAGAATTGAGACAGTTTAAGGAACTTACATTCTACTGGGGGGATTCAACATTTTCTCAGATAGGTAAATATATATTACATATAAAATGAATAGAAATGCAAAGTTAGGGGGTGCTAACAACTGGGGGAATCTTAATGAAAAATATACCACATAGTAGTTACTCAATAAATAGTTACTTAACTGAACTGAGTAACCTATTCATATGATGAAGAATCATCTGAAGAATCTGTAAGGGGCTAGCTACCTTTTCACCATCTTACAATGAATTAACATTAATAAAAAAAAATTTACTCTGAACTAGAATTTATACATCTTGGCATACATTTATCATTAGGCTTTCTCCCAATTATTGAGACAGATGAATACAGAACAGCAATACTGACACACTTATCTAGTGTTCAGACTTCCAGCAACCTTAACACCCTTTGAACAGAATAAGTCCCAAAACCCATAGGATTCATTTCATGGCACAGTTACATAGCCACCCTTTCCCTTCTCGGACATATAGAATATATAATATTTTAAGCACAGCAATTGGCTTCTGATTCCCCTGCACTTCAGAGCGAAGGTGAACAACAAGATTAGGGGCAAGAAGGGTGAGGAGGCAAGAGAACAATGGACAGCAGTGGCAGAAAAGTGACAGAAAATAATCAAGCCAGCATAAGCAAGGAGATGCAGCATCACCAACTATGGCACAGAGTGGTACAATGGAAAAGGGCTGTACATGAGTCAAACAAATAACTTCACCTCTATTTCAGTTTACTCCTCTGTCAAATGATAGGGTTTCCTTCCAGTTCTAAATCTATGATCTTGTGAACTCAAGAGAACAATCTAGGGGAAATCAACTTAAGAACAAGTGAAATCTTAAACACCCCCAGTAACGTGAGAGAATCCCTACTTCAACACAGTACAAGAATAGCTTATAATGGCCCCAAGATTAAATTATGTTCAGTATTATTTTTACTAAAGGAGGAAATGTAGAGTATACAGGGTAGGGCTATAAAGGTAATAAAATTGACTTTTGTCTTTTGAAAAGTGGGGGAGTCAGACAAGATAACTGTGAGGGTCACTTCTGGCTCTAAATCTACAACCCTATGAATGTGCATATTCAAATGATAATAATTCTTCAAAATAACTACCCTGAGTGGCTGTACCTCTCATTCAAATGATGCTGCCATTGCTCAAAACATTTTAGGAGATAACCTTTTGCAATGGCCTCTTAAACTGTGGCACTTAAAAAAACCAATTCTCAATGGTGGTAAATTTTCATACTTGGAGTTAAACTTCAGTTTTGGAAACAATAGTCATTCAGAGCCACGACTGGCAAATAAGCTAGGTGATCAAGTTTAGTAATAAATATCATTTTTAAAAGACAGTGTTGCTATAAAATAACAAGATTAATTTCCTTACATGGCTTATAAACTGATGCTGAAGGCAATTTCCAAAAAGGTTTACAGCAGAGATTCTATTCCTTTTTTTGTGCCAGGGACACATTTGGCCTTCCAATGAACCTGTGGACTATTGGAATAAGGATTTTAAATGCATCAAATAAAATACATAAGATTATAAAGGAAGCCAATTGTTTTGTCATAGTTATTAAAATATTTTTTAAAAAGCCAGGTTAAGAACCTATGGTTTAGAACTACGAAAGACAGGCATGCTAGAACAAGGATATAGCTTCCCAAGAGAATGACTCTGAAGAATAATCCTTATTTGCACGTGTAAGTGCTAGCATAGTTGTTTCAATATACATAAATGACTATATTTGTATTTTAGCATCAACCAAAAGTCTTAGTGCAGATTTAAGGATTAATAGCTACTATGCTTTAATAGATTACAACTATACTAAGACTTTTGAGATCCCCTGTATTATTTTATAGTCCCATTGCAAATGTTTTTAGGGATATTTCTCTCAAAAGTGGTTCAAATGTAAAAGCTCTGGTACCTAAATGATTAAGCTTCAGTTGTCTGAAAAATCCATATATTCAAACCTCGTGTTCTACCAATGCCCAACAAATCAGGTGCTATCATCCTATGAAAGAATATGTCAAGTTACTTAAGCTAAACCACATGTGAGATGAAAAAAAAAACAAGCTAGAGACTATTGTTATTGCATGGTTTGGCTGGGTGAGTTTGACTCTTTACAAATGATTAACCCAGAAAATATCCTGCTGAAGGCCTAAATTGGATTTTTTTTTTTTGCACAAGCCCATCCTCTGCTGGAGAGATACTACTTATTAAAAGGCTGCACTGGAAATTTTATGTCTCAGCTCCTATTTCCCCAAAACAAAAAATGTCTGCCATAACAAGTCACAATGCTGGAGTTGCCAAAGTGATCCAAGTGAAAAGGGAAAACTAAAAGAGCCTGTTCCTATCCCAGTCTTCCATATACTTTGCTTTTCAAATATTTTTTGTAAATCAATTATATTCTTTCAAAAAATTAAAATGACTTCAGTTCGTAAAATTAGTCTTTGCACAAGAGATTTCTTATACAATTCCCCAAACACAAGAACACAAAACAGGCAATAAAACTCCATCATCACACAAGATGTTAGGTGAGTTAAGAAGGCATATATTTACTGGATGGATTTTCCATATTTTAACTTCTGGCTATAAATTGTGGGACAAAGAATTTATCATTGCTAGGAAGGGAATGAGGGGAAACTAATTGTTTAAAATGGAAAGTCTGTATGTTCTAATTTCATGAAAAGTTGCTTATAGAATGAAGTTCAAGGAAGACAGTGTTTGGAGAAGGCAGTGTTATCACTAGAGTCATTACTAATAGAGTGCTCACAGAAGTCATGGGCATGGAAGTAGGCCAAGTAGGATCTTAGCATTGAAGGATTTACTATTTTAAAATAACATATTAAAGCTATCTTGTGTACAAGAAGACTAAGGTAGACTGACATCCTCTTGGGCTTCTAGGAAGTAACCTTAGAGATCATCTAGTCCAATCCCCTTAATTTACAGATGAAGAAACAGGCCTAAAACTGGCAACAAGAATATAAACAAATGTGTATAAGGCATATAAATAAACCATTTAATCATTAAGCATTTATTAAGTGCCTGCTACCTGCCACATACTGTGCTAGATGCTAGGGTATACAGAGACAAAAAAGAAAAGTCCTCAAGGAGGTTACATTCTGTGGGGGGAGAAGGGTACAACATATCCACATATCCTGCCCTAGTCTCTCTACTGAGCTCCAACACCAAATGTCTATTTTGCATTTTGATGTCCCATAGGTATGTCAAACTCCACATATTCAAAACAGAACTTTTCCCCCAAACCCATCCCATTTCCAAACTTTTCTATTCTTCCTGGGGGCACCACCTTCCTTCTAGTCACCTAAGTTTGAAACCTTGAAATCATTCTTGACACTTTATTCTCTCTCATCCCACATGTAATGGGGAACTGGCCAGTGTTAACCCAGTCCTCAGCGTCTGTGATATTCCCTTTCTTGTATTGGTCCAACATGTGAGAGTTTTTTCCTGGTCAAGAGAAGGGCTAGTGCTATGTGTTGACAAGGAGTTTTCTGATTGGCTTCAAAGTCAGAAGGGCTGATGACAGAACTAGAAGCGAATTCACATATAATAAAAGATAGTCAACAATCCCCTCCTGCTGCATCCTGGGCCACTGCCAGTCATCTTGACTTTTGTCTTGCCATTGGACTCCAATGACTCTGGAGGACAGAGTGAGGCTGATGTGAAAGTCAAGATGTCATCCTTGTGATATCTTTTGTCCTCTTCCAGAGCAAAGGAAGAACAACAATCTGTGGGTAGGAGTAGCTGCCCTCTGGGGACCCAACCTGCCAGTTCAAGTTGGGTAATGCTGCTATTTCTTCTTCTTCTCTTCTTCCTTCATTACATGAGGTCTTTCTGTCCACGTGGAGAGTCATACCCTTACATGCGGGTGCTCTGTCCAAAGGAATATAATTTTCAGTAACATATTTTGTAAGATATCTTGGTATTTGGTGGGTAGATTTAAAAAAAATTCCTATTTATTTTATCAATTTTTTTTTCAAAAAACTGGGACAATTAACTCTTTGTCTTGAACAGTTTTCATTTATGATTTCTTGAAATGTAGCTCTGAAAAAACAGGCCTTGAAAAAGCCCATTGTAATTCAAATGGAGCTACCTGACTAAACCTTTAAGCCCAAATCACTCTGACTTTCATTGAATGGCCAATAATAAGTCCCAACCCAAATCCCTCTTGCTCATTGTTTGGTGTTGATGCCTCAGAGTGAGGGTAAATAGCAATTGTTTTGTTCTGGCCAGAAATTCTGAGGGTCCTCCTCCTCCTCCCAGACTGATTTTTTTGTGATGGCAAACTAGGACATCTTTTGTTTTGATTCTTACCTAGCCCTTAATCACTGAATGGGCATTGCCTCAGACAAACTGGGACCCAGGAAAGACCTTAGTTTAAAAAGATCAAGGTCACCCAACTGCGTTTTGGGCCACTGCCAGTCATCTTGACTTCGGTTTTGCCACTGGACTTGATGACTCAGACAAGAGAGTGAGGTTGATGACTTGCAAAGCTCTGCCTCAATTAAATCCAATTCATGAGCAAATCAAGACATCATCCTTGTGATGTCATTGGTCACCTTTGAGAATGAAGGACGAACAACAACAATTCCCTTCCTCTGACCTTTTATTTTTTTGGAGTTTTTCTCTTTCCTAGTGGCTTTTGAATGAGGATTACTGTCAGCTGCTGAGCAAAAGAGGGAAAGGGCTCATCTCCCACCAGAGGGTCTGTGAAAGCATAGTCTTTGTTCTTGTGTTTCTTCTTTCCTGTACTTAAGTGAATGAGTATGCAGAGATATAAACTTTTCCTTTGACCAATGAGACTGGTAGATCCATCAAAGTCATGGGCTCACTTTCTCAACCCCAATTCTTACTAGCAAGGTGGGTCCCCAGAGGGTTGCTGTCTACTTCTAAGGGTAGTCTCGAAGCCTTGGAGTTTTGTATTATCTAGTATAGTCCTTCCATCATGGATTAACCATTTGATACTAATTAGCTTCTATAAAAGGATATTTACTGAAAAGATAGAACAATAACAGAAGTTACAAAAATATCCTCCAAATCAGAGTGTACTCTGTCCCCTCTACAAACTTGGTTCCTGGGGAAAATGGGCTCAAACTTGAAGCATAAAGGTACAGACTTACACATGTAGTGAACATGTGGGGCTCACAACTCCTAAACAAGAGGAGGAGGAATAGTCCTTTTCTCTCCTCTTAAAATCCCCATCAAATTTGCTTCTGGGTGCAGGATCACTGATGAATGAGCTGCTCCCCTGCTTAAATGGGCTAGCTCTTTGTAGGATGATGCAGTATCTCAGCTGATAGGTCAATCTGCTGCTGTGCTAGGTCAAGCAGGTCACCCTGATAGCTATGCTAACTCTTCACCAGACTCAGCTGCTACTGTCAACAGCTCCAGGATCCCAGTTGTTGTTGGGACCTCAGGTGGCTTTAATGGATCTCCTACTCTCATTGATTGCAATGATGCTCCCATCTCAGGATACTCTTACCTAAGTTCAGGAAAGAAGAAACACAACAGGAACAGAGAAGGCATGCTTTCAAGGATACATGGCCACAGTGTGAGTGACAGAGACCACTGCTTCTCCCTTACTTAGTAGCTGTCAGTAAGCCTTCTAACTTGAAAGATGACAGGAAAGAGAAGTGCAAAAAGGGTTGAAGAAGAGAGGTATTGATCCCTTTGTATGCAAATTCAGTTCCAGCTCTGTCATTGGTCCTTCTAGTTCCAAAGCCAATCCGAAAATTCCTTGTCAACACATAGCACCAGCCCTTCAGTCATTCACGGCTGGAAGAAGGCTCATCAAAGTTCCACATATTGAGAATAATTTAAAAAAGCTTTTATTCTGTAAGTGGTGTAGCCTTTTTGAGAAGAGTGACACAAGCAGTGGTGTGCATTAGGAGAAGTAGCAGAATACAGGGGAGACTGTACATAAGGCAAAGGAGACTGGAGATGTGAAGATCAGTAAGAAGATCAGTCAGAGCAAGAGATTAGGTAGAGGGAGTAAAAATGGAAAGGACATGACCAATTAAAGTATGAAAGAAGAATCAAAATAATTTTGTTACTGAACGGATATGAATTATGGTGGAGAAGTCAAAGATGAATGAAGATTTGAACCTAGATGCCAGGTGATATCATCAATGGAAATAGGAAAAGGACAGTGGGGAGAAGAGGTTTGTGGGGTAAAGATAATTCCCATTTTAAAAATGGTGATTTTGAGGTGCTAGCTGAATAGCTTGGTACCAATATCCAAGAGATTAGAGAAGCCAGGAGCTCAGAAGAAAGATCAGGACTTGAGATAAATGTCTGGAAGGTATTTGCATCAAATAAATAGTTAAAGATATGAGACCAGACAAAATTGTAGTGAGAGAGAGGGAACAAACATTTATTAGTAAGTGCCTACTATGTGCCAAGTACTGTGCTAAGTGCTTTGTCAAGTATTATCTCATTTGATTCTTACAACAACCCTGTTAGGTAGGTGCTATTATTATCCCCATTTTACAGTTGAGGAAACTGAGGCAGCAGAGGTTAAGTGACTTGCCCAGGGTCACACAGTTAGGAAGTGTCTGAGGCTTGATTTGAACTCAGGTCTTCCTGACTCCAGGCCCAGTGCTCTATCCATTGTTATCACCTAGCACAGAGAAAGAAGGAATAAATTAGCAGAAGGGAGGATATAGACAGAATGACTTGAGAAGTAATCACTAATTTCTGTCCTAAATGAACACTATTTAGCTATTGACTACTGGTATGAGAAGATATGCTGTTAAAAGATATAAAAAAAATTTCTGCAATATATGCAATTATTACACTGAAGGCAAGTTGGCAAATGCAAATTTCACACATTGAATTCTCTTCCTCCAGATTCCTACTATAAAATTGGAAACAGGCTCTAGGGAATTTAGTTATTTAAAAAAAGTAATTCAATTTCTCTCCTTTCCTTCTACCTTGCCTCCCTCCCTCACCTCCCCCATCAGAAAAGCAAAAAAAACTAAAACCCATCACAAACATGTATAACCAAGCAAAACAAATTCAGGGAAATTTATTGGAGTAATGGAATCAAAGTATCAAAGTTAGGAGTTAGTTCTTTTATAGGGAGAATAAGAAGCAGAGGCAATTTAAAGCCACCGCAGGGTCAAGCATGAACAGTGGCAAGAAACAGGACAGAACTTGAGACTGACCCCTCTGCCACACAGCATCGAGACAGAGAGCTTCTGACCTTAGGTACCTAGGGAGTTTAGTTACATCAAGATGGTAAAATAGGAAGTTTCACCTTCACAAAAGTGACAAAAGAAACTCAACCTATATACATTATCTTTTAAAGAAAATTTTTAAAGTTTACAGTTTCATGTTTTCTGGTTACCTTTGTTGAATTCCTGCCTCAATTCCATAAACTGGATAGCCACCTATTGGAAAATACCAGTAAAAGAGAGTCTCTTTACTTTTGAGGAGCTTCTGATAGCACTGAAGAGTTAATCCAACAATATAAAGCTCATTTGCTTCCTGATTTTACTTGAGAATTTACTTGCATAGCATAATAAATTTCTGAATAGAGGAATAAGAAAGGCATGGGCTCACTTGCTAACACTAGCTGTGTGACTATGGTTAAGTCACTCAACCTCTCTGTTTGTTTCCTCTTACGGAGGATAGTAATAATACTATCTGTATTACCTACCACATAGGGTCATTGTGAGGTTCAAATGAGATAATGCATATTAAATGCAATGTAAACCTTAAAGCTACACTAATGTGATTTGTTTTTCTTATGCATTCCTGAGAACCACTATATGTAAAGTGCCATATAAATGTCATTTAAAAAATGATGACTGAGAACTACCTGGCAATGAGGAGTCTCAAAGCTACTTCCTGCTTGAACTCCACTAATATTCCCTGTGTTTTGATACATCTTTTCAATTTTGTCCTTGCTACTGCTTGCCTCTTTAGGAAATAGCTGAAAATAGGGCAACATTTTTCATACCTGGAAGTCAACTTAGCATGGATAAAGAAGTCAGGAAGCTAAAAAAAGAGGCCTGCTACTAACCTTTAACTAGGATATCTGGCAGACCCTCAAATAAGTAGAAAGTACAATTTGAAGTGGGCAAGAAAATGTCTAATCTCAGCTATCGCTCATAATTTCTTCAAGCTGATTGTGCTAAATTCATTAGATTAAAAGGGGTGTGTGTGCATGTGCGTGTGTGTGTGTTTGTGCATATAAAACCCTATTACGGGTGCAAAACTTTCTAATGTTATCATGCTAACTGCTATGGTCAAAAAATAAATAGACAGAAACTTCATTTAAAAGCATTGATCAGGAACTAAGCTTAAAGTAAAAGTAAAAACAACAATAAAAAACATTTCTTTGATACCTTCAGCAAACACTGACTGATATATAATGCAAGAGGCACAGTGCCTCTGCCTGAGCCTGACACAATCCTTTGTCTTACTGGGAAGTTTCTGTAATCAACTGAACACTGTAATAGTGCAACTGTGATAGAACAATTCTTCTACCAGCTGTCATTTTAAAATACTTTTCTTATGGAGTGATCACAGAGAGGCAGTGTAGTGAAGCAGAGAGTTTATTACACTTGGGAAGCAGGAAGGCCTAAATTCAAACCCCTCAGTGGACCCTTACTAGCTATATGACCCTGGGCAAGACACTTAGCCTCTCTATATGATTCAGGCAACTCCCCAGGACTTAGCTACCAAGTTATAGACCATTGCTCAAAGTACTTTCATTTTATTTTTTCCTAGTAATTTGATAGGGGATACCATGATCCTATGATGTAGGGAGAGACAATGCATTATGTGTTCCTGTCTATAACAGAAGAACACTGTTGTCAGGAGTTAAATGCCCTGACCGAGGTCAGTCAAGTCTGGACAAATTCATGACAAAAAGACCAAAGAAGAAAATGTGTTGGGGACTTTAGAGTTGCATTTCTAGAGAAGGCAAGGAAAGTAGTTATAAGCGACTTCAATTTCCAATTCTCTTTCTAACCCCATAGCCTCAGTTTTTAGCCTGAATATATCTTCTACTTCCTACTTTGCCAACTGTTAGATAATTTCAAGCCTGTAAGACAACAGGAGAATAGCACGGTGCAGTGGATAAAGCTGGCCTATAAGTCAGGAAGATGTGGGCTCAAGCGCTACCTCTAACAGATAACGACTATGTGAGTCTAGGCAAATCAAATCATTTACCATCTCAGAGCACAAACAATATTTAAAATGATAAACTGTACAACTTTTGCTGAACTATGCTGGTAGAGTTTCCTCAAAGTTCCTTATATGAATAAAATCTTAGATGTAAATCAAACAGTGATTATCTGATGAAGGCCACCCCTTATCTCTGCGCTAAGGATACCATTATAAGTCTCAATAGCTTTGTTCATTCGGTAATTGCTACTCATCTGAAGGGTGGTGGCCAGCATTGCATATTTTTTCCCCTCAAGTTTTGTATCTGTCAAAAACTCAGATAAAAACACTTATTTTAGCCAAATGTTATTCACTTAGAGGAATTACTTAAAGTTGAATATTAATTCTGAATTTTCCGAGTAAAGTGCCAATGATCATCTGCATTTTAAAATTCCATGGAAAAATATAGCTTCTTGCTGATTTTGGACTTAATATTCTTATCTAATAAAACGGTATGACGCTATTAAATTCCATTATGTTTGGCAGACTTGGCACAACGTCATTAAGGATAAGTGAGATAAAGATACTGAATTTCACTTGAACTTGGTTAGTTCAGTGGAAGTACTTTTATGCAAAACAGCAAAAGTAGGTTTTAAAGGGGCTAAAAAATGTACTGTTGAGTTTGGAGTCCTGCCTTTTTTTTTCTGAGCTTTTAAATGTTTTAAATGTTTCAGTGAATTAAGGAGTTAAGAGTGCTAATACTGAAGTCAGACCTTACAATGCTGAGATTTTCAGTGAAAAGACCTGTACCCTTGTCAAGTACTGCTCAAAAACAAAGGAGAAATTAGAGCTGGAGAAGGAGGGACATACTTATATGTACATTAAGACTCATACAGTAGACTAAATCAGAATTCATACTATAAATCACATTGGAAATTATGTCCAAAGCCAAATTTACTTGTTTTTTCCTCCCACTTAATAGTAGTTTATTTTTTCCAATTTATATATAGTTTTCAACATTCACTTTTATATGACTTTGAGTTTCAAATTTTTTCTCCCTCCCTCCCCAAGATGGCAAGGTTATACACGTATAATCACTTTAAACATATTTCCACATTAGCCATGTTGTGAAAGAATCAGAACAAAGGGAAAACACCACTAGAAAGAAAAAACAAACAAAACAAAAAGTGAAAATTGTATGCTTTCATCTGCATTCAGACTCCATAGTTCTCTTCCTGGATATGGATAGCATTTTCCCTCATGAATCTTTTGGAACTGTCATAGATCATTGTACTGCTGAGAAGAGCCAAGTCAATCATAGTTGGTCATTGCACAACACTGCTGTTAACTGTGTACAATGTCCTCCCAGTTCTGCATCAGTTCAGGTAAGTCTTTCCAGGTTTTTCTGAAATCTGTCTGCTCAACATTTCTTATAGTATAATAGTATTCCATTATACTCATATACCACAACTTGTTCAGCCATTGCCCAATTGCTGTGCATCCGCCATAAAAAGAACTGCTAGAAATAGTTTTCTATATGTCAGTCCTTTTCCCTTTTTTATGATCTCTTTGGTATACAGACCTAGTAGTGGTATTATTGGATCAAAGGGTATGCACAGTTTTATAGCCCTTTGGGCAAAGTTCCAAATTACTCTCCAGAATGGGTGGATCAGTTCACCAACAATGCATTAATGTTTTAATTTTCCCACATCTTCTCCAACATTTACCATTTTCCTTTCCTGTCATATTAGTCTATCTGATAGGTATGAGTTGTTTTAATTTGTATTTAATTAATAGCGATTTAGAGCATTTTTCATATGTTTATATAAATAGCTTTAACTTCTTCATCTGAAAACTGCCTGTTCATATCCTTGGATCATTTATCAATTGGGGAATGACTTGCATTCTTATAAATTTGACTCAGTTCTCCATACATTTTAGAAATGAGGCATTTATCAGAAACACTGGTTACAAAAATTGTTTCCCAGCTTTCTGCTTTCCTTCTAATCTCGGTTGCATTGGCTTTGTTTGTGCAAACCCTTTTCAACTTAATGTAATCAAAATTATCCATTTTGTATTTCATAATGTTCTCTATCTCTTATTTGGTCATAAATTCTTCCCTTCTCCATAGATCTGACAGGTAAACTATTCCTTATTCTCCTAATTTGCTTATGGTATCACCCTTTATGTCTAAACTATGCATCCATTTTGATCTTATTTTGGTGTGACATACTTGTCCATGCCTAGTTTCTGCCATACTATTTTCCAGTTTTCCCAAGCAGTTTTTGTCAAATAGGGAGTTCTCATCCCAGAAGCTGGAGTCTTTGGGTTTATCAAACACTAGATTACTGTATTCACTTACTACTGTCTCTTGTGTATGTAACCTATTCCACTGATCAACCACTCTATTTTTTAGCCAGTACCAAACAGTTTTGATGATTGTCATTTTATAACATAATTCTAGCTCTGGTATGGCTAGTCCACCTTCCTTTGCATTTCATTAATTCCCTTGATTTTTTTTTTAGGGCAATTGGGGTTAAGTGACTTGCCCAGGGTCACACAGCTAGTAAGTGTCAAGTGTTTGGTCTGAGGCTGGATTTGAACTCAGGTCCTCCAGACTTCAGGGCCAGTGTTCTATCCACTGCACCACCTAGCTGCTCCTCCCTGATATTCTTGACCTGTTATTCTTCCAGATGAATTCTGTTATTATTTTTTTCTAGCTCTATAAAATAATTTCTTGGTAGTTTGATCGTTATGGCACTGAATAATTAAATAAATCTAGGTAGAATTGTTATTTTAATTGTATTAGCTCAGCCTACCCATGAGCAATTGATATTTTTTCAGTTGTTTAGATCTTTGTGTGAAAAGTGTTTTGTAATTGTGTTCATGTAGTTCCTGGGTTTGTCTTGGAAGGTAGACTTCCAAATATTTTATATTATCTACAGTTATTTTAAATGGAATTTCTCTTTCTATCTCTTGTTGCTGGGCTTTGTTAATACTATATAGAAATGCTGATGATTTATGTGAGTTTATTTTATATCCTGCAACTTTGCTAAAGGTATTAATTATATTATTTCAAGTAGTTTTTTAATTGATTCTCTATGATTCTCTAAGTATAGCATCATATTATATGCAAAGAATGATAGTTTTATTTCCTCATTGCCTATTGCAATTTCTTCAATTTCTTTTTCTTCTTTATTGACAAAGCTAACATTTCTAGTATAATATTGAATAATAGTGGTGATGATGGGCATTCTTGTTTCATAGCTGATCTTACTTGCAAAGCTTCCAGTTCATCCCTATTACATATAATGCTTGCTGATGGTTGTAGATGTATACTACTTATCATTTTAAGGAAAATTCCATTTATTCCTATCTTTAGTGTTTTTAATAGGAATGGGTGCTGTATTTTGTCAAAAGCCTTTTCTGCATCTATTGAGATAATCATATGATTTCTGTTAGTTTTGTTGTTGATATGGTCAATTATGGTGATAGTTTTCCTAATACTGAACCAGCCCTGCATTTCTAGTATAAATCCTACCTGGTCATAGTATATTATCCTGGTGATAAATTGCTGTAATCTCTTTGCTAATATTTTATTTAAATTATTTGCATCAATATTCATGAGGGCAAATTTGTTTCTTTATGAAAACTTGCCATTAAAGTTTTCTAAGACCAAAAAACAAATTACTTCATTAAGTTGAAAACTAAAAAATCAATTAGGAAGAAATAATAGTAATAATTTCTCTAAAGTTTTAAGGTTTATAAAGTATTTTCCTAAAGACAAACTTGTAAAGTTTTACCTATAATTACTCTAGTTTTAAACATAAGAAAAATCGAGGTTCAGGGAAGTTAAATGATTTGCCTGAGACTACAAGATGATTAAGTGTTAAATGTTAGTGGACAATTGCAGGGACAGGGCTTTTGACCCTAAGACTCCAGATCTTTCCATCAAACTATACAACCTCCCAGAAAAGAAAGTATCCTTTCGCTACCTTATTGCGTTAGCAGTTTCCAAGTGACAATCTATATGCAAAGGATACTTATGGGGGTGGGGGGAGTATGTATAAAACTAGGAACTATTTGTATAAGATGACAAATAGAGGTCTTATATCTTTTAATCAGCAGCTAGGTGGTGCAGTGGATAGAATGCCAGGCCTGAAGTCAGGAAAACTCTTTCTGAGTCCAAATGTGGCCTCAGATATTAGCTGTATGACTATGGGCAAACCCTGTTTGCCTCAGCTTCCTCATTTGCCAAATGAGTTAGAGAAGGAAATGGCAAACCACTCTAGTATCTTTGCCAAGAAAACCCCAAATGGAGTCATGAAGAATCAGACATAACCGAAACAACTGAAAAACAACAAAATATCTTTTAATCACAAGAGAGGGATTTTTAAGTTGATCACTATAACTTATACTTTGAAGTGAAATACTGATTGGTCTCTCTTTTTAGGGCTAATTCATTATCACTCATTTGGAAAAACGAGAGAATTACTTTTCTTGGTACCTTTTCCTTCACTGTATCCTGTGTATTTAAAAAATTCTTCCAAACTCAGTCACAAAATCTGGGAAACTTTTTCCAAAAATTACTTTGTTCTCCTTCTTCGTGTAAGACAGGAAAAATTCATAGTCTGTTCTTCCCAAGATAATAATAATTTTATATATTATTATATAGACTTTTAAGATTTTTATCTTGATAATGTCTCTGATGTTTGTTATGCTTAACCTGCTTCTTTCGCTGTAATTATCAGCAACAAAAAGCTTTAGAAAACCACAAATAGGTTTTTGTACTTGCTTAGGGATAGAAGAGGAAAGGAAAAGATTGAAAAACTATGTATCTTATTCCATCGAGGACACTGGACAGAAACTCAGATGAAAGCAAATGGTATAAGCAAAGAGGAGGAGAAGGTGAGCTAATCCCTGGGGGCCTGCTGAAGAAAAGCCAACAAAACAGGTGACAACATGCATGGGACCAGGAAGTGATGAGGAGATTGTATACCTGCAGGAGACTGAACCTGCTTTTTATTTTCCCAGACATCTCTAGTTGCTAAGGTTCTTTTTTGTATGCGCACTTCAAATCTAACTCCTTATAACTTCCTATCTGTTGGTTTTAATTGTGCCCTCTGGAGTAAGAAAGTATAGGTCCACTCCTTCTTTTATTAACATTTCTTCATATATCTAAAGGTAGTGATCCTGTCTCCTATTTGTCTTCCATTCTTCAGGTTAAAAACTCCCAATTTCTATGCTAAGAAAGTGAATAAATTGTCTGCATCCTTTACCAAGAGATCTCACTGCCAGGATAAGATAGAGGAATCATATGTACACCAAAATATTTAGGCCAGCACATTTTACAGTATCAAAGAACTGGAAACAAAGTAGGATATTTGTTGATTGGGGGATAGCTAAACAAATTGTGGTAAATGAATGCAGTAGTGATTTGCTGGAATACTGCACAATATGTCAGAGTTGGTTCACGTGTTGATTAGTACAGAGCTCTTCTTCACTTCTTTTTTAAATAAAGGATGGCCCTCTGGGTAAGGAAGGAGGAAGAGATATATTTGGAAATGAATTTGACATGCAAATAAATGATGTGAGTATTTTTTTAAAGTTTAATTCCTTCAGCCTTGGTATAGCATGATTTTCAGAACTCTCATCCATTCTTTTTACCCTCATTTAGATGCCCTCTACCTCAATATCTTTCCTAAAATGGGACACCCAATACTGTGGGTGTCCAGTATCCCAGATATGATCTAACAGAAGTATAGAATGATAACAATATAACTTCCTATGATCTATACACAAATTATGTCTCCTTGAGCTACTGTGTTAAGGGTTACTTCTCATCTCATGGTTCTAAAATTTCTAAGTACTGACCTACACAGGATCCAACTTGCTGTTGATCAGTCCCAAATAAAACTATAACGAGAGGAAGGTGACGATCCTGCTGGCCACTTCCATAGCTCTTCTACACATTGGTAGGGCTACTTGGCTTGGGGTTTATTTTATTTTCCAGGCTCTAAAGAGTATTAGTTTAAATGTTCACATTGAAAAATTTAAATAAATTTTAAATAACATTAGTATTTTATCAGAAAGTTGTTGGTTTCTATTTAGTTTGATTTAATGTCTTAGGACCAAAATACTTTTACTTCCAATTTTATAACATAAAATAAATGAATGAATTCTATTCCATATTAACTTTTTCAGGAAGACATCTACAACATGTAGAGGTTTAAGTGCTAAATGGGCACTAAACAGAAGTTTTGAGTTGGGTTTTGAAACACTGCAAGGGACATGATGGCTCACAATGGGACAGGGAGGACCATTATAGTGAAAAGCAATAGCCTCCTCGAATTCATGACTGATAAACTCAGTTGCAAACTCTCAAAAATGATGGTGTCTACAACAATGAAAAAAAGATATACATTCAAACTCAAATATGTTTGTTTATCACCTTCAACTCAGGCTGTGGATCACATTATCTTCCCAAATCTTAACTTTTGGCATTCCAGAACTTATTCATCTCTCTCTCTCTCTCTCTCTCCTTAAAGTTCTTGAGCTCAGGGCTCACATATTCTTTTTTTCTTTTTGATTATATATATTTTATTTCCCCCCAATTACATGTTAAAATGATTTTTAAAAAGTTTTGAGTTCCAAATTCTATCCTTCCTTTCCTCCCTTGTTTCCCTTCCCCTTCCCTGAGAGAGTAAGTAGTCAAATATAGGTTGGTATCACCCTTTATGTGTAAACCATGTACCCATTTTGACCTTATCTTGGTATATGGTATTAGATGTTGGTCTATACATAGTTTCTGCCATACTGTTTTCCAGCTTTCCCAGCAGTTTTTGTCAAATAATGAGATTCTGTTCCAAAAGCTTGGATCTCTGGGTTTATCATATACTATGATCACTTATTATAATGTAATGTGTACCTAATCTATTCCACTGATCCACCACTCTGTTTCTTAGCCAGTACCAGACTGTTTTGATAACTGCTGCTTTATAATAGAGTTTGAGATCTGGTACAGTCCACAAGATTTTTACATCTACTGCAAACCATTATACCCTTTCAGTTCAATAGGGAACCCACTACCAAAAGTTGTGAGAACTACTTTCTATGTCAATTCACAAATAAAGGTGTTTTATTTCTTACTCAGAATTCTTAGTTGTGTGGTTTTGGTGGCTGTCATCACAAATTGGATAACAGAAATGTGTTATTTTGTGAGGGGATTTTTATTAAAAGGTCACAGAACAATGACATTAATGGCCCTTTTTAAGATAACTCTTCTCTCTTGGGTTTTCATAGTAATGTCCTCTTTTGATTTTCTTCCTACCTGTTTGATTGTTCATTTTGCTTTTGCTAGATAACCATCCATATCCTGTCTTTTAACTATGGATATTATACCTCAGTGCCATGTCTTGGGTACTTCTCTCTCTTTGAGCAATCTCATCTGTGAGTTAAATTATCAACTCTGTCAAGAGGACTCTGTTTTCTATATCCAGCTCTAATCTCTCTCCTGAGCTGTAGACCACCATCAAAAATTGCCTATTAGATATTTCAAAAGAGATGTCCCATAAGCATTTGAAACTCAACATATTTCAAAACAGGACTTGTTATCTTTTCTACCAAGCTCACCTCTCTTCCAAACTTCCTTACATCTGCTGAAAGCACCACCATTTTTCCAGTCATCCAGGTTCACAACCTCATCCTTGACATCTCACTCTCTCACCCCACATATCTAATTACTTGCCAACTCATGTTGATCCTATTTCCAGATCTCTCACCTCAGTCCTCTTTTCTCCACTTGTACGGCTACCACCTCTAGTTCAGGCCCTAATCACGTAATGCCTAGAATATTATTGCATTAGCTTCTTAACTGGTTTCTCTCCACTTCAATCCATTCTCCACAAAGCTCTCAAAGTGATGTTCTTAAATCACAAATCTGACCATGTCATTCCTCTGCCCAATAAACTTTAGTGGCTCCCTGTTATTTCTATAATAAAATATAAACTCCTCTGATGGCATTTAAAGCCCTTTACTATTTGGTTCCAGCCTATTATTCTAGGCTTACTATCTATTGATGCTCTTCATGTACTCTATGGCCTGGCTAAAATGTCCCTGGTGTTCCTCACACATGATACTCCATCTCCCATCTCTGTGCCTCTGCATAGGCTGTACTCCAGGCCTGGCAGGCCTTCTCTCTTCACTTCTTCCTCCTAATATAACTTCCTTCAAAATTCAGAACAAATACCACCTCCCATGCTGATGGGAGCCTTACTGATCCCCCCCCCCAGCTGCTAGTGCCGCCCCTCAAAATTAACTAGCATTTATTTTATAAATACAATACTTACATATGTACATGCTGTTTCCAAGAATGCAAACTCCTAGAGGGCATACACTTTCATTTTTATATTTATATTCTGCATATGACTGAATATTTTGCATTTCTTGTCACTGATATAATTCTGGATAACAAATTAAATTTGCTTTGCTTTTTCTTCAAATATCACTGAATCCTTACAGCAAAAACAAAGTGGACATAAGTACCTGATTAACCCCTAATGATGGATTCCTCTTCCTAATGTAACAACATCCACTTAAATACAGAAGACTGGTAAAAATTTCTAAGCAGGATGAAAATTAAGCCAACGGCAGTAATTTTCTCACAAGCATCATTTAGTACACCAATACTTCTGTGATTTATATACAACTGCATTTCTAGTCAACATTTGTATTATTTATATACAATTTACTATAATCAAACTATTGTGATGGGGGCCCAGGGCAAGAAAAAGTTTACTGATTGAATCCAGCTTAAAAATACTTGGACAGGATACAGAGACTGTTTGCTTAAAACAATTGCATTCTTTCTTCATTAGGCGGCAGCACAGATCAAACTAGAACAAAAGACACTGAAATAGGGTCTTTTATATACTTTCTGAGGAGAGCCACCAAGATGATTAAAGGGCCAGAAAGTAAGATTTACAAGGCCTGGTTAAGAGAATTCAGATGATTTTGCCTAGAGAAAGCACACAGATGACTTTAATAAACTCTTCAATTATGATTATGATACAGATGTTTTCCTTGTCCACTAAAGATATATTCTCGTCAAAGAATGAACACAGAAAACAGGCTTAAGCTACAGTGTTAGGGAATAAAATACATTTAAGGAAGTACTTGGCTAAAAACTATTAAACACTGAATAGATAAGGGATGCTATGGAACATTCTCTGAAGATCTTTCATACCAGAAATAACACATTCGGCGTGATATAGTAGAAAGAACACTGGATTTAGAGTCCAAAAACTGGATATAAATTCCAGCTTTTGCCACTTATTGAATGGCCTTGAGAAAATCACTTTACTTCACTAAGTGGCACTCTAGACTACTTCATCACGCACATCCAATGAGTACCTACCCTCCTCCTCCATTTTGTTTTTTAGCTCCCTTTAATATATTGCTATCTCCTACTAGAATGCAAATCCTTTGTGGGCAGGGACTATCTTTTCTGCTTGTATTTGCATCCCCAGTCTTAGCACAATACCTGGTACATAGCAAGTACTTATTTAAAGCTTATTGACTGACTCTTAAGACAAGTTTTTTCACTTGCAAAATGAACAAACTAAATTAGAAGATTTCTAAATTTCCTTTCCGCTCTAAAATCTTATGATCCATCTCGCTAAGTTGGTTTAAATGGCCCAGAGACAAATGACTAGCAATCAAACAATAAGCATTTATTATTATTATTATTATTGTTATTGTTATTATTGGTGAGGTAACTGGGGGTAGGTGACTTGCCTGGCATCATAAAGTTAGTAAGTGTTATGTGTCTGAGGCCAAATTTGAACTCAAGTCCTCCTGACTCCAGGGCCAGTGCTCTATCCACTGCACCACCTAGATGCTCCAATAAGCATTTATTAAACACCTACTATATTCAAGGCACTGGGGATATAAAGACAAAAAAGAAACAATGCCTCTTTTCAAGGAGTTTCCATTCTACTGGTGGAGATAACATATACATATATAAGTATATGCAAAATATACATAAAATATATCCACGGTAATTTTTTTGGGAAAGGCACCATTGTAACTTTTTGGGGTGGGTGGAATTAGAAAATGAACAAATGAATGAAAAAGTGTTTATTAAGCACCTGCTATGTATCAGAAACTATGATGCACTCTGGGGACACAAATATAAAAGTGAGACAATCTCTGCTTTCAAAGAGTTTACATTCTAAGTGGGCAAGACAACACATATAGGGAAAGGGTGGCTAGAGAAAGGATGCTTTAGTGTGAGAAGTCAAAGGGATGATAAGTGGAGCAACAAAGCAGTTAATTGTCACATATTTTCCAATGGTAGTATTGATTCTATTACTGGAAAAGCCTTGTGTAGGAGGTAGCATTTGAGTTAAGCTCTGACAGAAAATAGGATTTCTAAAAGGCACAAGTGAAGAGGAGGTTTTTTTTCATTTCTAATTCAATTTTGTTTTATTTTCAGTTCCAAATTCTCTCCCTCCTCCCTCTCCCATTCCACCCATTGAGAAGGTAAGATAAAGTCCATTGCAAATATGTATAGAGAGGCAAAGCAAATTTCTTCATTAGTCATGTTCCAAGAAAAAAAAAGCAAGAAAAAGAAAGAAATTGAAGAAAATATGATTTGTTCTATACTCTATCAGTTCTCTATCGGGAGGTAGATAGCAAGTTTCATCACTAGTCCTTTGGAATTGGGGTTGGCCATTGTGCTGATCAGAGTTACTAAGATTTTCATGGTTGATTATTGTTGGAATATTGCTATTACATAAATTATTCTCTTGGTTCTGCTCACTTCACTTTGTATCAGTTCATACAAGTTTCAGTTTTTCTGGAAACTATTCCCTTCACTATTTCTTTTTTTTTTGGGGGGTGGGGTTGGGTTAGGCAGTGGGGTTAAGTGACTTGCCCAGAGTCACACAGCTAGTAAGTGTCAAGTGTCTGAGGCCAGATTTGAACTGAGGTCCTCCTGACTTCAGAGCTGGTGCTGTATCCACTGCACCACCTAGCTAACCCCTATTCATTATTTCTTATAGCACAATAATATTCCATCACATTAACATACAACCTGTTCAGCCATTCTCCAACTGATTGGCATTGAGGGAATGTTTTCTATAGTATGTTCTGGGGAATATACTATACATAGAGATAGGGGATCAAATGTTGTGTGAAAATTAGAAAGTTGGTCATTGTGGTTGGGCCATGAAGTATATGAAGGGACGCAACGGATAATAAGCTTGGGAGGGTAGGTTGAAGCCAGATTGTGAAGGGCTTTAAATGCCAAATAGAGGCATTAGTATTTGATCCTAAGAGTAACAGGAACTACTGAACTTAGTTGAACATGAGAGTGACATGTACAGACCTATGCCTTAGCAACATTAGTTTGGCAGCTATGTGGAGGATGGATTAGAGATAGGAAAGACAAAGCAGGAAGACCTATTAGGAGGCTATTTCAATATCTGGACCACTGGTGTCAAACTCAAATAGAACCAGAGACAACTAAACTGTGCAAAAGGATCCCTGTAGGTCATATATTGAAAATGCAATATCATCAATATTTTATTGTATTTTTATTTATTTTCTTAAATATTTACCAATTACCCTTTAATCTGGTTTGGGCTACACTTGGGAGTGTTGTGAACCACATAAGGGTCTAGGGTTCCTGTAGGCAAGTAGTGGGAGATTAATTTGTAAATAAAGACTAGGGGGTAGGAGCAAACTATGAAGGACTTGAAATGTAAAGCTAAGGACTGGCTTTTATTCCATAAATTATGGGAAAGCCACAAAATTTTTGAGGTGGAGAATAAAGTGATAAAAGTGGTGCTCAGACGGACAACAGTGACAGTAAAAGACTTAAGGGAAGGAGAGTAGTTAGTCATTCCCTGGACCGCATCATCATCCATGAGTATTCCACTTCCTTGATCAAAATCTGTTTGACATTCCTCTATCTGACCACAAGCCTCCTCTTATCATTTCATCTCTCCTTCACATTTCCCTCTCAAACTTATTCTTTGCCAACATTGCTGCCTCTGATTCTTCTACTCAGTACTCTTTCAGGCCATGACCCTTGCCCTGATTCCACTTTCCTCCCCTCTAATCTTGATTTTAGAGTTAACCAATTAAATTCAACACTGTCCTTTACTCTAGAAGCCACTTGCCTTATCACCATCCTTTCCCAAACCCCAACCTTGGAGTACTTCCATCATTAGTCTACCCCTCTCCTCCTCACATGCCGCAACAAAATGGCAATCTTGAGATGAATATGTCCAGTTTTCAAGGCAGCCTTATGAGTTTGAAAGGGTGAAGAGTCAAGATCTGTTGGTTGCCAGCTGACTCGTGGTAGGGAGAGTTTGTTTATTGGCAAGCACAACCCCTAACAGAGGGATGGTCTTAGGTCCTGCCCTTGATTACCAAGAGATACGGACTAGAAATTTTTTGCATGCAAAGCCAAGAAAAAACGTGAAATGTCTATTTGACAGTTCTATATTTTTATTGTTTGAAGTCTTGACCTCTTAGGAGAACATAACAGCAGTTATTATTGCAGTTTGTTATCTCAAGTCTTTCTATCAGTGTGTGCTTATGGGCCTTCTGTGCGTAGGAAGTGAAATTCTGGTCCATACCCAATTCATATTTACATATGTCCAAGAGGCACTCAGAGATCAACAACTACAACTTGAGAGAGAGGTCTAGGATAGAGATAATGAGATCTTTGTTAAAAATATCCTAAATCTAAGTTGAAATTTATTTTATTTTTAATGTTTTGAAACATTCCATTAAAAAAAAGGGGGTGAAGTAGGTCAGAAAATTCCAAGCTCTCAAGATTTTCTCCCTCAAAAGAGATAAAATAGCGCCTCGGGGCAAACACAGAGTGGGTAAATATAAATAACAGTAGGGACAGAACAGGGGTCCTCCTGGGAAAATCAGAGATCTGAAGAAAAATCCCAAGATGAGGTTTGGTCCCTGTGAAGAGTACATAACCTCTAGGCCAGGTCCACTTAAACAGCAAGCTGCAAGCACTGAGGTTAGCTGGGCTGAGAAGCTGCCCTGGTCCCAGCCACAGGAACTTTTATTCCAGGGACAGTGACGGGAGTTGGGCATTGATCCGGAGAACCTTTGCTGACAAGGAATGCCAGATGCAGCTGTGCTGCAGAGTTGAGGCCTGGGGCAACAAGGAACCAGCACACACCCAGTGAGCGCAGGAGCAGTGGGGCAGGGGTGCTGCTGGCTGTGGGCACTTAGAGATGGCTGGAGGTCTTGGTTTCAGTTCAAGGCCAGAGTGGAGAACTGAAGGAGGATCCAAGGCCAGAGGCACCATCCCCATGTCCCAGGGCCAGACTAAGCTGCTACAAATAATAATAATAATAAAAAAGAACAGGCAGAGGAGGAAGAATCTAAACACAGAGAATTACTATGGGAACAGAGAAGACCGGACAGCTCTTAACACACAGCATTTATTATACAGGCTTTGTGGAAATGGAGATTTATTGTTCTATATTTGGAGTCTTCTCTTATGTTCTAATGTGCACATGACATGCTTTTTTTCTTATTTTGTATTTAAGTTTCAATATTTAAGCTTACAAAGTTTTTTTCTTTTCTCTATTGTCTATTTTAGTATTTAAGTCTAAAAGAAAAAAAAAGTAACCTCTGGAATAAAAAAAAAGGGAGGGGCAGAGCCAAGATGGCAGTGTAAGGCAGAAACTCACCTGTAGTCTCCCAAATTCATCTCCAAACAACTATAAAATAACACCTCAAAATGAATTCTAGAGTGGCAGAACCAATAACAGGATGGGGTGAAGCAATTTTCCAGCCCAAGGCAACTTAGAAGGTTGGCAGGAAAGGTCTGTCTCATTCAGAGAGAAGGTGAGCACAGTCCAGTGCAGGTGGCATCCCGGAAAGCCAGCTGAAAGGCCCTAAGCCTCAGCTCAGTGATGAGGTCCCTCAGACCCTGTAACAGACCAGTGGTGAGGCCTCACACCCTCCGGCACAGGTTAGTGGCAAGACCCCATGCCCCTAGTGCAAGAAACTTGGGACAGTGTCCCTTCTACCCCAGGAATAGAGCCCAACTTTAATATTTAAGTTAAAAGTCACAAAATAGGTTGGAAAAATGAGCCAAAAAAAAAACCAACCCCAAATAACCCAACCATAGAAAGTTAGTATGGTGACAGGGAAGATGAAAACACAAACTCAGAAAACGACAATGATGTCAAAAAGGCTATATGCAAAGCCTCAAAGAAAAATGTGAATTGGCCTCAGGCCTAAAAAAAGAACTCCTAGAAAAGCTAAAAAGGGATTTTTCAAATCAAATAGGAGAGGTAGAAGAAAGATTGGGGAAAGTGATACAAGAGAATCATAGAAAAAGAGTCAACAGCTTGGTAAAGGAAGCACAAAAAATGGAAAAAGATGTATGAAAATTCTCAGAAGAAAACAACTCCTTAAAAAGTAGAACTGGCTAAATGGAAAAGGAGTTACAAAAATCCACTGAGGAAAACAACTGCTTAAAAAAGTTGAATTGGCCAAATGGAAAAAAAGGTACAAAAGCTCACTGAAGAAAATCATTTCTTAAAAATCAGAATTGGGCAAGTAGAAGCTAACAATTCCATGAGGCATCAAGAAACAATAAAACAAAATTAAAAGAATGAAAAAAAAATTGAAATATCTCATTGGAAAAAACACCTAACCTGGATGGAAAATAGATCCAGGACAGATGATTTAAGAATTATTAGACTAATTGAAAGCCATGATCAAAGAAAGGGCCTAGACCTTATCTTTCAAGACATTATCAAGGAAAACTGTTAGAACTAGAGGGTAAAATAGAAACTGAAAGAATTCACAGATCATCTCCTGAAAGATATCTCAAAATGAAAACTCCCAGGAATACTATAGCCAAATTTCAGAACTCCCAAGACAAGAAGAAAATACTACAAGTGGCCAGAAAGAAACAATTTGAATATTGTGGAGCCACAGTCAGGATTACACAGAATTTAGTAGCTTCTACATTAAAGGATTGGAGGGCTTGGAACATGATAATCTAGAAGGCAAAGGAGCTATGATTACAACCAAAAATCATCTAGCCATCAAAACTGAGTATAAACTTCAGAGGAAAATATGGTCATTCAACGAAACAGAAGACTTTCAAGCATTTCTGATGAAAAGACTAAAGCTGAAGAGAAAATGTGACTTTCAAGTACAAGACTCAAGAGAAGCATAAAAAGGTAAACAGGAAAGAAAAAAACATAAGGGATTTAATAAAGTTTAAACTGTTTACATCCATACATGGGAAGATGGTACTTGTAACTCTTAGAAACTTTATTACTATTAGGCCAGTTAGAAGGAGTACACCACAGACAGAAGATATAGATATAAGTTGACTTCGATGGGATGATATTGAAAAAAAACCCCAAAACAAAGCAAAATTAAGGGATGAGAAAGAGGATGGCACTGTGAGAAGAGGGAAGGGAGAGGCAGAATGGGGCAAATTATCTTATATGAAGAGGTACGAAAGACCTATTATAGTGGAGGGAAATATGGAAGGGAGTATCACTTGAACCTTTCTGTCATCAGAATTAGCTCAAAGAGGGAATAACACACACACACTCAGTTGGGTATAGAAATCTATCTTATTGTATAGGGAAGTAGAAAGGGAGAGGAATAAGGGGGGATTATAGAAGGGAGGGCAGATTGGGAGAGGAAGTGGTCAGAAGCAAAACACTGGTGAGGAGGGATAGGGTGAAAGGAGGGGGGAAGAGAGAAAGAGAAAGAGAGACAGAGACAGAGAAACAGAGAGAGACAGAGAGATAGAGATAGAAACCATACAGAGGGAAAAGAAAAGAGGACCTAGGACAAAACCTTGGGCAAATCCCTTAGGGGCTGTGATAGTATGATGTGACAGCAAAGGAGACAGAAGGAATGATTAGACAAATAGGGGATAAACCAGAAAAGAGTAGTGTCACGAAGACCTACCATGAAGACTTCCTTGGAGAGAGGAAAGAATATTCAGGAGGAGAGTGGCCAGCAGTGTCAAATACAGCAGAAAGGCCAAGAAGCGTTAGGACTGAGAAAAGAGGATCAGATTTGGCAATTAAGAGATCACTGGTAACTTTGGAGAGAGTAATTTCAGTTGAGCAATGAGGTAAAAAACTAGATTGCAAAGGGTTAAGGAGTAAGAAAAGAAGTCAATCAATAAGCATTTATTAAGTACCTATCATGGGTCACGCACCATGTTAAGAGCTAGGGATAAACAAGAGGCAAAAGGCAGCCCCTGCCTTCAAGGAACTCACAGTCTAATGGGGGAAACAAGCAAACACATATGTACAAACAAACTATACACACATTATATGTATGAAAAATAAGAAATAGTAAAAAGAAATAATACACTAGAACTAAGAAAGGTTAAGAAAGGCTTCCTTAGAAGATGGGATTTTAGTTGGGACTTGAAGGAAACCAGGAAAGCCAGGAGGCAGAGATGAGGAGGAAGAGCATTCCAGGAATGAAGGACACCCTACGAAAATGCCTGGCACTGAGAGATGGAGCATCTTGTTTCAGTGACAACAAGGAGGCCAGTGTCACCGGATCGAAGAGTATTTAGTGGAAAGTAAGGGGTAAGAAAAGTGGAAAGGGGCAGGGTAGGTTATGAGGGCATCTACATTTTTTTTTATTACTTATTATTTTAAACATTCTTTTCTTTCAAAATTTTGAGTTCCAAATTCTGTCTCTCTCCCATCCCTAACCCACCCACTGAGAAGGCAAGCAATATAATATCAATTATAATGTGAAATAATGCAAAACACATTTCCCTATTAGCCATATTGAAAAAAAAGCAAAAAAAAATAAAGTGAGAAAATTATACTCCGATTTGTACTCAGAGTTCATCAGTTCTCTCTTTGGAGGTAGACAGCATTTTCTCACCATGAGTCTTTTGTAAATGTCTTAGATCACTTTATTGATCAGAGTAGCCACGTTGTCAAGTAGTCAAGTCACAATTGGTCATCATTACAACACTGTTGTTACTATGCACAATGATCTCCTGGTTTTTTTTACCTTACTTTGCATCAGTTCATTTGGTCTTGCTATATTCTTCTGAAATCACCCCACTCATCATTTCTTACAGCACAATAGCACTTCACAACAATCACATGCCACAACTTGTTGAGTCATTCCCCAATTCATGAGCATCTCTCCAATTTCCAATTTTCTGCCACCACAAAAGGGTTGCTATGGCTGTGTGTGTGTGTGTGTATACATGCATGCATACATACATACACACACATATATATATAGATGTACGTATAGGTCCCTTTTTTAAAAATCTCTTTGTGATACAGCCCTAGTAGTGGCATTGCTGAGTATGCAGAGTTTTACAGCCCTTTGGACATAGCTCCAAATTGTTCTCCAGAATGGTTAGACCAGTTTACTACTCCATTCCATCAACAATTCATTAGTATACCTAATTTTTCCTTCATCCTCTCCAGCATTTGTCATTTCTGATAGGTGTGAGCTGGTACCTCAGAGTTGTTTTAATTTGCATTTCCCTAATCAATAGTGATTCAGAGCATTTATTTTTTTTGCTTTTTGCTAGGCAATCGGGGTTAAGTGACTTGCCCAGGGTCACGCAGCCATTAAGTGTCTTGTGTAGTGTATCTGAGACTGGATTTGAACTCAGGTCCTCCTAACTCCAAGGCCACAGCTCTCTCCACTGTGCCACCTAGCTGCACCAATTTAGAGCATTTTTATATGACCATAGAGAAATTTGATTTCTTCTTCTGAAAACTGCCTGTTTATATCCTTTGACCATCTATAAAGTGGGGAATGGCTCTTATTTTTATAAATTTGACTCAATTCTGTATCTAGTATTTTTTGAGAAATGAGGCCTTTATCAGAGAAACTTGCTCAAGGAGAAAATATTGCAAGCAGCCAGAAAGAAGCAATTTGAATATTGTAGAGTCACAGTTAGGATGACGCAAAATTTTTTTCACATTCAAGGAGCAGAAGACTTGGAATATGATATTCTGGAAGGCAAAAGAGCTAGGATTATAACCAAGAAAAGCCTATTCAGCAAAACTGAGTACAGTCCTTCGGGGGGAAATGGACATTTAGTGAAATAGAGGATTTTCAACATTACTGATGAAAAGACCAGAATTGAATAGAAAACTTGACACTTAAACACAAGACTCAACAGAAGAATAAAAACATGAGAGAATTAATAAAGTTAAACTATCTAAATTCCTATGTGGGAAGATGATATTGTAACTTCTAAGAACTTTATCATTATTAGGGCACTTAAAAGGAGTTTACATAGACAGTTGGCATAGGTGTGAGGTGATTTTGTTGAAACAATCTCCAAAAATAATTCATTTTTCTAGCCTATTTCTTCACTTTGAACTTTATATTAAAGGTGGGCTCTGCTCACTTGGGTGGAGGAGACACTGTTCCAAACTTCAGGCTTTTTTTGTGCTTCTATTTTCAGAGACAGTTCTGGGGATCTCCATGTTTTTGGTGCTTCCAAAGTGGTATGATCCTGGGAGAAGTGTGGTCACTGCTCTCCGGGTTGGTGTTCTAGTCTTTGCGAGAAAGGGCCCCTGCTTTCCTGGAGCCACAAGCACTAGTGCTCCTCTTGGCTCTGAAACTGTGACCAGAGCCCCTGCTCCCTTGTGACCAACCACAATCACTCCTGTCTGCCCTGGAACTGCAATTCAGAACTACATACAGGCAACAGAGTTGCCAATCAGTGCCAGCTCTACCCTATGCCAGCAGAGGGTCCCCCATAATCTCTTTCTGACCAGTTGTTCCCTTACCCTTTAGGCTGAGAGCTCCCAAAGCTGCAGTTGCTATTGCAGCCACTATTGCTGCCTCGGTATGTGTGTGCTTCAGATAGGCCTCCACTCCCATGTCACAGTTTTCTTAGGTTGGAAAAATGTCTCTCCCTGACCTTTAGCTCTCCCACTCCAAAATTTGATTTGAGGCATTATTTTAATATTGTTTGGAAGAGAATGTTGATAGAGTTTAGCTGGGTCTCTAATCCATCATGTCGGCTCCACCCCCTTATGAAGGGCTTTGAATACCAATCAGAGGATTTTGTATTTGATCCTGGAGGTGACAGGAAGCAGTTGCAGGTTATAAGGTGGTGGTATAAATGGAATGGTGGGAGAATATGGTCAAAGCTGTGTTTTAAAAAAATCACTTGGGGGCTAAATAGAGGATGATTTGGAGTGGTGAGAGACTTGAGGCAAAAAAACCCACCAACAGGCTATTGCAATAGTGCACGCCTGAGTTGATAAAGGCCTGTAACAGCGTGGTAGCAGTGTCAGAGGAGAGAAGGGGGCATATTTGAGAGATATTGTAAAGGTGAAATAGACAAGTCTTGGCAACAGATTAGATATGGGGTGTGTATGTGTGTGTATATGTGTGTGTGTGTAAGAGAGAAGGACAGTGAGGTATCAAAGATGACACCATGGTTGCAAGCCTGAGGGACTGGGCAGATGGTGGTGTCCTTCATGGTCAAAGAGAAATTGGAGGGGAAAGTTTTAAGATGAAAGATAATGAATTTGGTTTTGGACACATTGAGTCTAAGTGTCTACTGGACATCCAGTTCTAGATACCTGAAAGGCAGATGGAGATGTGAGATTGTAAGTCAGTAGAGAAGTTATGGCAGAATAGGCAGATTTGAGAATAATCAGCATGGAAATGATAATTAAATCCATGAGAGGTGATGAGATCACTAAGTGAAGTAACAGAGAGAGGAGAAGTGGGCCTAGGACAGAACTCTGTGGAATACCTATAGTTAGAGGGTATGATCTGGATAAGGATTAAGCAAGGAATATTGAGAAGATGAAGTTCAAAACCAGATTGTAAGAGGTTAAGAGTGAATGAGAGAAGAGAAAGTATACGCACCTATTGTAGACAGTCTTTTCAAGGAGTTTGCCTACAAAGGACAGAAGAAATATAGGATGATGGTTAGTGGGAATGGAAGGATCAAGCAAGGGTTTTTTTGAGGATGAGGGAGACATGGGCATGTTTGTATGCAGTAGAGGAGGAGCCAGTGAATAAGGAGAGACTGAAGATAAATGATAGAGTAAGAATGACAGAGGAAGCAATTTATTGGAGAAATCCAGATGGAATGAGATCACCTGTACAGGTGGGAAGTTAGGTCTTGGTAAGGAGTAAGGCCACCTCTTAGTGTGAGACAGGGGAAAGGAAGAGATAGGGGCAGAAGGCATCTGAGTGACATGAGAGAAGGGGAGGGAAGAGGGATCTCATGGTAAATGGCCTTAATTTTTTCTGAAAAATGTGAGTCAAGGTTGTATGCTGAGAAGAAGGGTGGAGAGAGAGTCATGGGAGGTTTGAGGAAGAATAAACAGTTTTAGAAAAGCCACTGTGGAGAGTGAGATAGTGAGTTAAGGGAAGGGAAGGGAAATACAGAAAGATTACCTAGTGGCAGTGAGGACCCAGTTGAAGTTATGTAACAGAAATTTGTAGAAGACTCAATAGGAATGGTTGCATGATTTTCTCTGTCTTTATTCAGCAGCATGTATATAGAAACAAAGGCTGTGGATGGTGGGAGTGACTGAAGGCTAAGATTTGGCAGGGTGCAACTGGTGATATGATAAAGTGGCCAGGGACTCAAGAGAAGAAAACAGTATAGAGCTGAACTGGTTCACCAAGGGGTCATGTTAGGGAAATGAGGGGAGAAAGAAAGCTAATGCAGGTATGATGACTTGGAAGAAAACTGAGGGGTTAGAGGTTATGGTGTGAGCGAAGAAGAGAGTTTGGTAATGGAGGGCTGAGGCAGAGGTAAAAAGCCAAAGATTATGTTCAGATAAGGGGATTTTAGAATTCTTAAACATGGAGGTGATGTATTTGTGGGTAATGGCAAGATCAGGGGTATGACCATCTTTGTGTGTGGCTGAGGTAGGTTGGAGGAAGAGGTCATGGGAAGTGAATAGGTTGAGGATCTGAGTTGTTAGGATTTTTGAGGGAGAATTAATATGTATTTTGAAGTCTCTTAGTATGAGAGCAGGAGTTGGTAAGGAAAGAAAAATTGTAAGCCAGGTACCTAACTTTGAAGAAGGAAGTGCCCTGGTAGACAACAGCTACCAGGATTTTGATTGGGTGGTAGATATGGATTGCATGAACCTGACAGGAGTGAAAGAAACAGGAGGAGAATCTGCAAGTGGCAATGGGGAACAAGGGATATTCCAACTTCCCTTCTTCAACAAGTGAGTTAAGGGGAATGAATGAAAGTACAGCCAATACTGAAAGGAACAGCTCAGAGAGGCTATGTCATCACAAGGCAGCCAGGTTTCAATGATTATTAGGAGATGGAAGAAGTAGAAGAGGAAAAGATTTAGGAAAGAAGTCTGTTGCCTTTGGAACAGGTATTTCAGAGGGCACAATAAAGAGGTAGGTGGCATTTGGTTGGGACTTCAGGGTAAGAGGGTTTGGGGGATAAGAATAAGGAATCTGTAGTTAGGGAATGGGGAATGGGATTTACATGATGACCTACAGGGGTTCAAAATCACTGGGATGTGTAGGGTAAGAGTAGGTGTAAAAATTTTCATCATTGGGTAGAAGGTACCATTGCTCTTCCCAGAGGAGACTAGGAAATCAGGTCACAGAAAAGTACAGCAGATGGAAGGCACATAGTCAGATTGTCAGATGAGAGGTCCTGTTTTACTATCACTCTTCCCTTCAAAAGTTGGAGACTAGGCAGGAGATGGTGTGGTAAGAGATGGAAGTCAAACCTGAATAGCAGGAGATATACATTCTGCTCTCCACTGACTTTTCTCTTCCCTCAAAGGACAGATGCAGCAGCAGATAGAAAGCCTGAGGTTCAAGGGAAGGTTGCTCCTATTCCTACCAGAGGGTCTCCACATCTCCAGTGGGAGATCAGGTAAGTAGCAGGAGGCAGAAGATGCCTTGTGCTAGTACAGATGGAAGTTTGTGGCCCCTAGCAACCTTCTCTCAGGGAACATATGCAAGAAAAGATAGAAGGGTAAGGTCAGAGGAAAGTCTCATTCTTCTTACCTGAGGCTGGAGATCAGGCTGGCACAGCAGGAGGTGGAAGTTTCTTAAAAGGGGGAAGTATTGTTTTGTTTTTGGTTTTGTTTTTTAGGCAATTGGGGTTAAGTGACTTGCCCAGGGTCACATAGCTAGTAAGTGTCAAATATTTGGTTTGAGACCGCATTTGCACTCAGCTCCTCCTGACTTTGGGGCCGGTGCTCTATCCACTGCGCCACCTAGCTTCCCCTTAAGGGGGAAGTATTGTGGCAGGTTGAAGTTGTGATGGAAGGCGTGGTAGTTAGAGGAAGGTCATAGTCATAACTATCCATAACTGAGGCTGGAGACTGGGCAGTAGTAAAGGAACCAGTGGATAGAAAGAAGTCAAAGATTTAAAAGAGATGGGATTAGATGCAATCTACTGGAGAAGATGAGAGGGGATACATAGAAAAAGACACAAATAGATACTAGATAATGTTAGGAGGAAGGCAGTAATTGCCAAGGAAATCAAGAAAAACTTTGTGTAAAAAGTTGCACTTGAACTGAGTTTGAAGGAAACAAAAGATTCCAAAAGGCAGAGGTGAGGGGCATTCTAGGCATGGATGACAGTCTATATTATACAAAGGCATAGAACAAGAAGATGGAGTGCTGTAGAGTGTTCAAAAAGGATGAAGTGTGAGAAGCAAGACAATAATAGATGATAACTACAACAATGCAGATTTAAAGATTACCTAAAGGAAGATGAACTCTGATAATGGAAAAACCAATGAAGGTCCTAGAGAAGAGATAATGAAAACAACTTTTCTCCCTCACAGCAGAAAAGTGGAAATCTACTAGGACAGAATAGGAGTGCCGGTGCATGTGTATAAGTAGACATACATTATTAGACAAAGTTTATACTAGATATTTTCCCTTAGTTGTTTTTCTTTGTCACAAGAGAGAGTTCAGTCTGGACAGGGTGAATGGGAAGTGACTTATGTAAAGGTAGAAGACGTCAATAAAATATAGTTTTTAAAAACCTAACAAATATTCAGATCTTTCTCTTCATTTTTTCCAATGATTTAGTTTAGATTGCCAGTTACTTTTCTTATTAAAGAAGACACAAACATGCAAGGTAATAGGCTGGAAATAATAAAGTAAATATAAAAATAAGTCACTGGTAGAATAAAACTTTTAAACTATGGCAAAAAGTTTCCTTTACTTTGGATTGCAATTTTAATAAAACACTCAACAGTATTGGAAATAAGTGTTCCAGGGTTTTAAGGTATTCTCCTTCTTTGCTTCACAACATTCTTTAAGCATTGCCCTTTTATTTTCTGTTACTAACAAAAAACAGACAATAATACTTTCAAGGAACCCCATCCAACATCATTACTTGGCTAAAAAATCCCAACAAGTAATACTAAGAGATTGGTCCTTAAAACTTTATAAAGGAATATTTGTAACAGACTACATATAGTATCTTTATTCTACACCGATAAGTACATTATTCAAGATGTCATCTAGTTGCAAGAAATGCATAAAATCCAATGAGAGAAGGCTTTATGTGGATACTAACAAATGATAATGATAGTGTAAACAAAGATATATGCTGATGAGTTCCTGTCAGTTTAAGTCACCTAATACAAAATTAAAAGGCAGCACAGCATAAAAGACAAAGACCTGGATTTAAAGTCATGATTCCTGGGTTTAAATCCTGCTTCTGACATTTACTAACTGTGTAACCTTGGGTAAGTCACTTTACTTACTCTCTGAGTTTTAGTTTACTCATCTATAAAATTGGAATAATAATACTTTTACAACCTACCTGACAGGGTTGTTGTGAGGCACTTCATAAACCTTAAAAAGCATCATATAAAACATGAATTATTATTATGCATCTATAAAATCAAAGTTTTTGACACGAAGGTTATGTCTAAGGCCTGAAAGATTAAGGCAAAAAAAGAGGAAAATTAAGACAAACCTAAATATAACCATTTTGTACTATTGTTTGGTATACTTATCTACTTAGAATTTGTAGGGTCTATAAGTTTAAACACAACATAGAAAGCAAGACAATTTAAGATAAAAATAGAACTGATTCTTCCTCAGAAGAGCAGTAGGAGTAGATGTGTTTATTTAGCTAACATTCAGCTTACAATCATGTGCACCCCGGGTTGGAGGACATACGAAATTTCTGTTACTAGGTACCTGAAATCATTTGATTACTACATGGTTAAGACTTGCACGGAATGGATATAGATGGGTTTCAATCTACACTGTGATAGATTGTGGTATATACTCACACCAACAAGATCACAGATCCTCAAGAGAGTATTTGAGACAATCAAAGGAGTTTAGAGATAGAAGGGATCTTCTAGAATGTGTCCTTTAAAAAAAACTTTGCTTATAGTCCAGGGGTAGTGAACCTGCAGCCTTGAGGCCCTCTAGGTCCCCAAGTGTGTCCCTTTGACTGAATCCAAACTTCACAGAACAAATTCCTTTAATAAAAGGATTTGTTCTATAAAACTTGGGCTTAGTTAAAAGGCTGCATCCAAGAACCCAGAAGGCCACATGCAGCCTCAAAGCCACAGGTCCCCCACCCCTGGACTTTATATTATTAATACAAGTTCTCCTTCCCATATAAACGTATTTGGGTCTCCCCAGTTCTAAGTTAAAAAAGCTATTCCTTAACCTTTCTACCCCATTTACCTATCATCCCAGCCTTTTCTACTCATTGCTAAACTTCTTTTAAAAGTTATGTATACTCAATGCCTCTTACTATCTAAGCTCTCCTAAACTTCTCACAGTTTTGCTTTTGCTACCACCTCCCCAAACACTCTAATGAAACAGCCCTCTCTAAGATGACCAATGACTGTCTTATCACCAAATCCAATATCTTTTTTCCCCCAGCGCTCATCCTCCTTAATTTCACTGCAGTGTCTGAAGCTGTTGACTACCTGCTTCTTACAGGGTATCTCTTCTTTCAGATTCAGAGAGACAACAGTCTCTTGATTTTCTTCCTATACCGCCATAATAATTTCTTGTTTTCCTTATTGCTCCTCATCTTCTCCTGAATCCCTTAATGTAGATCTTGCTCCTGCCACTTACTATTTCTGTGACCTTAGTTGGTCGACTCACTTAAATCTCCTGGGCCTCAGTTAACTTATTTGCAAAATGAGGAGGCTGGACTTGATGCCCTTTGGGGTCTCTTTCAAGTCTAGATTTATGATCCTAAATTCCTCAAAGGTCTGTCCTAGGATCTCTTTATTTTCTACACTATCTCTTGGAAATCTCATTCACTCCCATGGATCCTACTACTACCTCTATGGAAATAATAAAATTTATCTCCTATCTCTTAGCTCCAAATGTCTAGAGGACATCTCTACCAGAATATTCTGTTGGTATTTCAAACTCAACAGAGTTGAAACCAAGTTTATTGCTTTTCCTTGCCTGTTCTTAACGACTTTTCTACTTTTGTCTATGGCAACACTGTTACTCCTATTTTTTTTTGTTCAAAACCTCTGGGTTGGTTATCTTTCATTCTTTCCTCTTCTTCATTCCTCAGAATCACACACTGTTTGAGCTGAAAGGGATCTTTACATATCAACCAGTGCAACTACTTTGTCCTATTCATTTACAAATGTTTTATTAATATGTTTTGTCTTTACATCAGTCATTCATGACACAGATCTCCTGAGTAAGTCCTGGGCTTTCTGCTATGTTATGCTGTGCTGCCTCTCAAATGTATATCAAGTGACTTGAACTCAAATAACTCATTACTCATCTATCACTCTACCCCTTCAGTGAACTCTCCTTTGCAACAAAGGAAAACAATTAAAGGAAATACATCCAATACAGAAACCACATCTCTGTATTATATTGGATCATATTAAAACCAATGTATATAATATTCTGTTTGAAGTCACCTACCTCTCTGCCATTCTGGGTATGCTTTATTTTCCCTTCTTTGGGACCTTCATTCAGATCTCTTACTTTACAGAAGAAATCCTCCTGTTAATTCCACCTTTGCAAACTCTATTAAATTCATCCCTTCTTCTCTATTCCCACTGCTGCCACGTTATATAGTCCCTTATGAAATATTACAATGTTAGTCTTCCTTCCCCTCTCCCCCCACTTCTACTCTCCAATCCTTCCTTCATGTTGCTGCCAGACTAATTTTTTTTATACACACATATTGTTACTCTTACTCCTTTACTAAAACATCTTCAGTGACACTCCAGTGACATTAAAGTTCTAGCTTGACAATCAAGACCATCTATAACTTGGCACCTACCTTTTCCAGTCTTGTTTCATCTTACTCCCTTCCATGAACTTTATGTTTCAGCAAAACTGGATTCCACTCTTCTCCGAACTACATCTTGTACTCTTCACACTTGTAATCCCTGTCTATGACTAGAATATTCTATTCTTCCTTTGTTGAATTTATACCCATTCTTTAAAGTCCAACTCAAATTCTCTTAATTAAATATTCCTTAATGCTTTTGGTCAGTAATGACCTACCTCAGGATCAAACACTTTATTTTACAAATCGTATGCTTACTATGTAATGATGTACATTTTCATGATCTTACAGTTTGAAAGGCAGTGTGGCTCTGTGGAAAGTCACTCTAGAAGAAAGGAGAGCTCGGTCCCAATCCAATCTCTGACATACTAGCTGTGTGACCCAGGCATGTCACTCAACCTCTCAGTCCTCTAGTCTAAGCCATTCTCTGTGTCTACAAATGACAAACGTGTACATTGGGAGGAGGAGTTTCCTTGCCTGGGAGTTCCCTTATAGTAATGAAATCATAGGTCCAGTCATCCCTTTCATTCTAATAGCTTGCAAGCCTTGTCTTTATTTCATCCAGACTAGTGATTTTATATATTGAGAACTCCCACTGAGGGGTAAAGTAACTTACCCATAATAAGAGGCAGGACTTGAACCCAGATATTCTTGATTCCATGACTAGCTTTTCTATCCATTAATGCTTGCTGCCTCATGAAAAGTTATATCCAGTACTAAGCCATCTATATAGCCTTCTTAGATTTGCTTTATAGCAGAGCATAAACTTTCCAAGTGGTTAGCTGGGGTTAAAGGTACAATTATAGGAAAAAGATAGAATCTTGGCTTTTCATGAAGCTAACTGTGCCCCCAAATGCAATGCCACTTGTAACCCTGGCTTTAGCACCACACTCTGACTGCTATGCTAATTAGCCCTGAGCTAAGCCTTTGAAATGTTTCAGTCCCATATAACTAAATAACCAACAGATAGCTTGCTCCACTTTTAGAATTACTTGAGGAAGTCAATGTGATTGTTATTTTGTTATGCTTTATATAACATTGTTGGGGGCATGGACAATGGGGTAATTCTGCAAGTTTGGATATATGTATCCTAATTCTAATAAGATGTTAATATTCCTTTCCTTAAACTTGTTATAACTGCTTCAACTTAGCTTTATATGTAAAATACATATAATACATGATGATGTAAGTTTAAACTTTCAGTATTTTTAGTTTCACTTTGGCTAAAGGACAAAGGAAGGAAGAAATATGAAATGGAAACTAAGAAGAACTGGTTAGTAACATACATCAGTGTGCCACAATACTTCAACGTTAGAAATCAAAAGATATAAAATTCTGTAACTAATCAATGGTTAATTCATCATAAGAAAAGCATATTGCAAGACAAATTTTGACAAAGGCAAATTTTAAAGGGTTTGGGGATACTCTTCCTCCCCTTTTATCACCCTTTCCTTTCTCCATCTGCTGCCAATCAAAGGGGACTAGTGCTCCCTTGCTGCCTAAAACTCACACTCCCAGCACCTGTATTTTTCCCTTCTCCCTCCCATCAAAACTTACCTATCTTATATCCCTCTTCCCTTAGGGCTTTGCTAGGTGACTTGGTATGTGGAAAACTAATTCTCTTTTCAGTGTGGCTTTAAATATGAGTCCTCTGTAGCTGTTTGCCTTTTTAACAGAGGACTCCAGGAGATATAATGCTTCGACTCAAAGTAATAAATTGCTAATAGCAGAATGATAGAATTTGATGCATTTGAATGTCAGCAATGGAGTATTTTGAAGTAGAGAAGCCTATCCAAGGGTCCTTCCAAATCATACTATGGAGCATATAAGGCTGACCTTGAACCCAACTACGTTATCACTATGTGAGAAACCTGTGGACGGGGACTTTGGTTTATTTATTTTCGTCAACCCCATAGGATCTTGAACATTAAGTAGGTTACTCAGGAAGAGCTTGCTGAAAAAGGGAGGAAAGGAAAGAGGGAAGATAGCACTTCTATTTTCTGAAAATAAACATTATTTAGCAAGAGGCGGCACTGCTACATTTCACTATATTAGTGCAATTATTAGTGGAACTGGTGGGCTTTCTTTAAAAGTTAGTGGAATATGGGGCAGCTAGGTGATGCAGTAGATAGAGCCCTGGCCCTGGAGTCAGAGGGACCTGAGTTCATATATGGCCTCAGACACATAACACTCACTAGCTGTGTGACCCTGGACAAGTCATTTAACCCTACTGCCTAGCGCCCCCACTCCCAAAAAAGTAGAACGTGATGTTTACATTTAAGTTTCTGATTTGCTAAGTAGAGTTAGCATTGTTCATGCTTCACTAAATTTGGACTTTTTGTTAATTCAGAGGGAAGGCTCAGCTGAAGCTTTTTTTACATTTAAAACCTTTCCCTCATAAATTGCTTATACTATTAACTTGCATCATTGAAAATAGCTACCACAAATTATTTTCAAGGGTTTTAGACGATATCATTTATAAACTACTTATATACTGATTATAAATAAGTCTTATCTATTTATTAAAATAAGTCTTCTGTTAAGTCACATGAACTTTAAATTAATGAACTTTGTTAGCCAAATATAATAAGAGCTTTTAATTACATAGTCCTTTATAGTTTCAATGCATTTTTACTTCTTATATCATTTATTCCAGGAAAAAACCCTGAGAGGTAGGTCCTAAAAGTGTTCTCATATCTCCTTCCTCAAATTTCCCATTGCATTTTTGCTGGCCCTCTTCTTTTCAGTAAGTATTTACCGTTTCTTATATTAAAGTTATTTGTGTACTTGCCATTGTACTCAGTTCAATATATCCCCAAACCCCAATGGCAAATAAAATTGTAAACTCTTTGAAAGCAGTGACTATCATAATCTGTGTCTACAGTGCCAAGCACAGTGCCCAGCACACAGCAGGCCCTCAATAAATGTTTGTTGAATTGAATCCCCGTTTTACATGTAAGGAAGCTCAGACTCAGAGAACTGATTGACAGTTACACAACTAATGTCATCGCAAACTGCTAATTCAGGCAGATCAATCTTCATTGCTCCAAATTAGTAAGGTTTTTATAGTATAGTCTATCCAAAGGTCATGATGGAAAATGAAATACAGAGAGAAGAGGCTATATCATAAGGAAGGGTACAGATCTAGAGCTCAGAAGAGGTCTCAAAACCCATCTAGTCCAACCCCTTCATTTTAAGGAGGAGGAAACTGAGGCCCGGGAAGACTAAAGGTCACAAAGATGATAAATAGCAGAGGCAAGATTTGAACTCAGGTCCTCAAACTCTATAGTAATACTCTTTTTGAAAAAGGAATTTAGTCATCAACAAAAATAAACATTTCAACAAACAAAGACACCAAGAAAGGGAACTATATAAATTTATAAACTGTCATGTACTGCTTTAAAAATATTACATATCTATATATATATCTACTAATTTAATAAGATAGTAATGCAATTGTACTATTTCTTCTATTTTTATTTTCTTCTGTGCATTTAAAAATGTTTGGTTGATGATCCTACACCCTTACCTGCCCCCCCCCCCATTTTAAAGCATATCTATCAAGACTGCTTGGTGTAATGGATAGAGAGCTGACTTTGAAATCACACCTGGGTCCAGGTCTTAACTCTAACATATACCATTAGTGCTCTTTCCATACTATTCCATCCTGCCTTCACTAGGTTAAGCATTTCTTATGCAAAGGCCTATTGTTAATACCATCCTAACGGTAAATATTAGAATAATACATATTTTGTGATTCACTTCAATAGTGGGTGATTCATAGGAGATAACAGATTAAGAGCTAGATAAGAATTCAGAAATTAGTCCAACTCCCTTATTTTATATGTAAGGAAACTGAAGTCCACAGAATGTGTGATATACCAATGCCACAGACCTAGTAAGTAGCAGAGCTGGGCTTTGAACCTACATCACTGACTTGAAATCCTTTGCTCTCTCTCCTGTACCGCAATGTTCAAGAATGAGAAATCCCATTTAAGGCACTGTATCCAAAAACACTACTTCTTTGTGATAGGACAGAAAATAACTATTTAAAAAAGACCCTCCACAAAGTATTTCATGCCTACTGAGCAACATGTATACATATATACACAACACATACACATACACATATAATTCTTACTAGCCTGCTCCCCACAACTTACTAATTTTTCTGTCAAAATATCCTTTTGACCTGTTTAATCTATAAAAGTTCTTTATGTCCTTAACATCACAGTAGGCAGCTTTTGTGTTCTGGGTTACAGTACTTCCTCTATTCATAGTTTTATAAAATTTGCCCATTTAGAAAATGGTCACTACCAGGGTTCAGAACGAGTCCTGCTTTCTAGATAATTATTATGGAATTGTAAGAACACAGCATACTCCTAAAACTCAAGCACTATGTGCAACATGTAGCTTAAAACTATTTATATCTCCATATTTTTCTGTCCGCTCTGCTCCCACCTAGGCCCAAACTGAGGCAAAGCCTCAGTTTAAAAAGTGCCTTCTTCCACAGCACTGTTATGGATAATCTCTCTTTTAGCTATTGCATATGCCAATTTGTGGCAATGTTTTTCTGTTCACTGAACTGGTTCATTTCTTCAAGGGAACAAACTGTTCTTCAGTGGAGCAGGAATTGGCTGTGTTTTAACAAAGATTTTTCCCCTCTGACTGTGTTTTTGCAAGAGGCCCAAGTCAATTTATAGCCAAGTAACAAAAGGTCAGCAAGGTTAGTCAAGCAATGGGTGTAATTCCTGTGTATCACAGCCAGTAAAGGAAATGGGTGGGAATAAACAGTATGAAATTTTGACCTGAAATTATTTGTGTAAAACCATTATGGTAGAATAAGTTAAGAAGCATCTTATGACTTCCAAAGTCCAGGGATCCCTGTACTCCTCAAAAAAGTGGTTACCTTTATTGTTGGAAACTAAGATTTCACTCTGAGGGCAGGGCTAGTGTTTTTTTTTGTTTTTTTTTTTTAACCTTTGGTTCTCCCAGCACCACAATTACCTGGAACATAATAGGTATTTAATAAATGTTTGTTGAATTTCTTAGTCTCAGATAGACAGAGGATATATTTATAGCCTGATTTTTTTTAAAATGCAGGTTTTAAGCCTTTATGATATGAATTCAACAGTCCTTGATAATTTCATAAAAATTAAAAGTTACAGGTAAACCAGAATTTAATGAAAACTTTCATTCTATAATCTGTCAATCTAACTCTCTCATCAAAAATAGCTATTCTGACCAAAATAATATGCTGGGAAGAACAGCCCTACAAAAGTGGCAGTCAATCTGTTTTTAAACTGCTAGACATGCGAAGAACTAAGGTATCATTTAGCAAAGAGAATAACAATATAAAATGCCTTCCTTTAAAGCAGATGTGAAAAGCTAACCTCAATAAGCTAAACAGTAGCAGACAGATTTATAATTACTTTTACCACAGACCTCCAATATTCATGCACAGGTAGCAGGAAACCAGTTAGATGTCATGAAGGACCACTTACTTCCAAATAGCTCCTCCCTACCAACTTGTTCAAGTCCCTAAAGTTCCCACAATTGAGTTTTAAAAAAAACTATTGTGAAAATGTTACCTAAGAAGAGTAACTTATTAAGCCCCAATAATGAGCATTAGTTTATCAGATGAGTTGGCTGTCACCCAGAGTAGGTACAAGAATGTGGTACTAGTGAAGTTGTTTTCTGGCACTGATTCATAGAATGAGACTTAGGTAAATGTGGGACCTCCCAGTAAAGGACACAGGGGTCAGATAGTATAATAGTACTGAAGGGAACAACTGCTTCAAAGACATGCTTAGAGCCAGCTACCAAATTAGCAATAATAAATTGACATTATATTTTTTAAAATTTTCAACATTCACTTGTATAAGATTTTGAGTTCTGTATTTTTTCTCCCTGGATACCCTCCCCTCTCCCCTTTCCAAGACAGCAAGCAATCTAATGTAGGCTATACACGTACAACCATATTAAACATATTTCCACGTTAGAGTGACACTACTTTTAGCTGGCAGAATAACTGGAATAAACTTATCCCCAAAGAAGTCCACGTAAGTTCAATAATGTACTTAAAGCATGTTTAAGATACAACCAAACAGATGTGACAGAAAAAAAGAAACTTTAGTTGGGTGAATAACCTCAGCATAGTTGGACAGGATGAAATATGTTGGATATGCTACAAAAAAAGTGGAATCATCATGAGCTACCAATGGTATTACAACGATCCCAGATACATGGTATGTATGCAATAAATGCTTCTTGAAAAAACTATAAATATTTAAGGTTTGAGAAGAGGGCCTAAAAGGATAAAATGAATAAATTTATACAATTTGAAAATTTGTTCAATTTATTTTGATTCAAAGAAATGTTTTTAAAGTCCTTACATACATTAAAGAGGCAGTGTAGTACAGTGGAAAGAGAAATGCATTTGGTGGCAGGCATATAGCATTTGAAACTTGGCTCAGACATTTATAATGTGTGTTACCCTTGGCAAATCACCTAACCTCTCTGTGCCAGTTTCATCATCTTTAAAATGAGAGAATGGCATAGGATTGTCAAAGATGACAACAAAAGGAAAATGGCAATTGTTCAATAATGCACAGTGAATTAAACAATTTTCCATCCTGAAAAGCAATTTAGAACTATATCCCCAAAGTCACTAAACTGTTCATACCCTACATACCACTACAAGGCTTATACTCCAAAAAGATCAAAGAAAGAAGGAAATGACCCATATACATGAAATTACTTATAATAGCACTTTTTGCTATAGTGAAAAACAGGAAACAATGGGGGTACATATCAATTTGGGAATGGCTAAGCAAATCATGTTGTATGAATGTACTGGAATATTACTATACCATAAGAAATTATGAAAACGATGATTTCAGAGAAACCTGGGAAAACTTATGTGAGCTGATAACAGTGTGAAATAAGTTGAACCAGGAAATAATGTATACCATAACTGTAACACTGTAAAACAAAACAAAGCAAAACAAAAGGGAGGATGATAATCATTATCCAAGCAAAGGGTGAAAATATTTATATATGACTGAATCACAACCGAAAAGAGGGGTAAAAGTAGTCTTTTTTGTTCGTTTGATAATGACAAAATCTCATCATACCAGGCACCTCTTTATGACTACAAACTGCAAAACAGTTAAATTACATTACTTTCTCACCTAGATTCTTTGATCCAGCCAAACTCCTCTTTTCTCTGTTCCTCCAACAGGAAACTCCATCTCCCATTTAACGTGCCTTTCTACTACCCTGGAATCTGTCCTCTCACCCCTGCCTCAGAGAAGCCTCCTCTTTAAGATGTAGCTTAAGCACCATCTTCTACATGAAATTATTCTAGACACCCCCAACTGCTAGTGCCTTCCCTCTTAAATGGCCTTGTGTTTATCATCAAACTTAGTATTTATTTGGTGTATATACAAGTATGTAAACATATATACTTGTCTCCCTTAAAATGTAAGCTACTTGACAATAAGGTCGATTCACTCATTGTATTTGCACCCCCAGTGCTTAAAAGTGCCTGGCACAGAGTTGTTGTTCATTCATTCAGTTGTGCCTGACTCTTCATGGACCATACTGTCCGCAGGTTTTCCTGGCAAAGATATTACAGTTGTTGCCATTTCCTTTTCCAGTGTACTTGTACATAGTAGCCACTTAATAAATGCTTGTTGAATGATTGTATAGTTGCTGATCTGATCTGGTGAGTAGCATTTCTTTACCTTGAGTTCTCTACATCAATAGTCTCCAAAGTGGAGCTGTGAAGATACAAACAACAAGATTTGGCAATGACTGGATATATGAGAGTCAAAGACACCAAGGCCACAAATCTGTGAGCCTAAGAGAATGGTGGCACCCTCAATAGTAATAGCAAAATTTAGAAGAAGGAAAGGTATTAGGGGAAAGATAATGACTTCTAATTTGCAAATGTTTAGTATGAGATGCCTGTGAGACATCCAATTGGAAATATCCATTAGGTAGTTTGGAGATATGGGACTGGAGCTTAGAAGGAAGACTAATTAGAATTGGATACATAGATTTCAGAATCAACTACATAGAAATGATAATTGAACCCATAAGAGCTTAAGATCAACCAACTAATTTTCCTTAAGTACAGATGTATGTAACTTCCCTACACAAATAATTCCAGGGGTTTCATCTTTATTCTAGGATAAATATAAACTCCTTCCATTTAGCCTTTAAAGCCCTATATTATCTGACTCCCCTCATCTTTCCAGAATCATTGGACACTTCCATACTCTGATCCAGCTAAACTGACCATCTCTCTGTTCCTCACACATGGCACTCCAACTCCCATCTTCATGCCTTGGCACTGACTGTCCTGTATGCTTGTGATATACTCCCTCCTTGCCTCTACCTCAGTGAATTCCCCTCTTTCTTTAGGATGGATCTCAAGCACTATCTTCTGCATGAAGCCTTTCCTGATTGCCCCAACTGTTAATACCTTCCTTCTCAAACTACCACATAAACATTTTGTATATACGTGTACTTATTAACTTCATTTTTATGCTGTTCAGCTAGGTCACAGTTAATGAGAGTTTAAATAATACAAAATTCAATTCAGTGCAAGTTAGAAAATAATACCAGATCACATTTAATATGAGCCAAAATTCAATTAATGTGACACATGCAAGTCAGCCATCTGTCTTCTCTTGCCTATTGTCATGGGTGGATGTAATGTACTGCTGCATATCATATTACCAACAGCTGGGTTTTTTTAAGCCTCTAATAAAATGGACAAAAGGAAGAACTCTTCAAACTGGAACAAAAAATAAGAGGCTTATTATATTAGAACAAAGATTTGATGTAACTGAATGGCATGATCATGGTCACAGTAACTAAGATAAGATGAGATGCTGAAATGCCTCAATCTATGGTACAGAATATCATGAAACATGCAAGTGAAATAAAAGAAAAAAGGCAAAGTTGCATCAGCTTTTTTGTGGTTTGCAAACAACTACAAGATGTTACAGTGATCAAAAAAGAGCATCTTTTAGTTGCATGGGTTGAAGATGGCAGTCAAAAACACATTCCTCTAAGCAGAGCAGCCATTGAGACAAAAGCTTTAAGTTCATTTATGACAGTGAAAGAAAAGAGAAAGTGATAAAACTTTTATCACAAGTGTCATTTGGTTTTATTGCTTTAAAAACTGAGTTCAATTGCATTATGTTAAAATTACCAGAGAGGTGGCCAGTGTAGATGAGGATAAAGCAGCTAAATATCCTGATGTTTTGAAGAAAATAACTGAAGAAGGAGGATACACTAATCAATAGATTTTTAATGTGGAAAAGGATGCCTTCTAGAACTTACATTTCTGAGAAAGAAAAAAAAACTCAATCTGAATTTAAAGTATCTAAGGATGGGCTTAACATTTTTATTGGCGGGGGTTAATGAAGAAAGGTATTTTAAGTTAAAATCAATGTTTGTTTATTGGTCTTGAAATCCTCATGCTCTGAGAGGCTATACCATCCATCACTTTCAGTTCTTTGTTGGTCAAATAAGAAAGTATGGGTAACTAAAACTGTTTTTGAAGACTGGTTTTCAAGTTATTTTAGCCCAGCTGTTGAAAAAATATTACAAGGACAACAACATCCTTTATGAAGCATTACTGATTTTGGATAATGTCCTAGGTTATCCAACTACACTTGGTTTATCTTATGAGAATGAAAACACACAAATTTGCTGTGATATGATGAAAGTTATCCATATTTATCAGCATATATATATAAATATATATATATACATAGGCTTATCTTGAACTATGATATTCAGTAATTTTAATTTTTAAAAGAATTTTGATTTCTATAACTTGTATTATCTTGTAATAAACTTTAATAAGAAATAAATCTTCTCATCCTTTGTTATTATGTTACATTAACAAATTAAAAACTTATTTTAATATATTTTCACTGCATATTTCACAATTGGGTTAGAAATGATTACCATGTTTTATACATAATCATGATTTTGAATAATGTGAATTTAAATAATGTGACCACTTCACATACTTTACATACACTTGTTAGCTCTATTAGAATAATTAGAAAACAAGTTAACTGAGAGTAGGGATGGTTTCCTTCTTTGTACTTGTATCCTCAGCACCTAGCATAAAACCTGGCAGGTATAGTTGATTAATAAATATTTATTTAGTAATTGATTAAATGATAGGAGATGGTGATCAACACTGTCCAGTGCTACAGAGAGGTAAAAAAGGATAAGGAATAAGAAAAGGCCATTAGACTTCATAATCAAGAAATCATTGGCAACTTTAGAGAAGGAAATTGCCAATTATTTAAATCCTTTATTTCTGAAGAGTGTTTTGTTATATTCTTTAATTTCAGTGCGTGTCTCAGTAGATGGATAACTAGATATTTTATACACTTCACAGTTATTTTGAATTGAATTTCTCCTTCTATCTCTTCCTGTTGGCTTTTGTTGGCAATATACAGAAAGGTTGATGATTGTTGTGGGTTTATGTCCTTTCAAATACAAGTTGGACTAAATGGTTACTGAGATAGCTTTCCACTCTCAAATTCCAAGATTCTTTAATCCTGTTACTTTACTAAAGACATTGTTTCAATTAACTTACAGGTGATTCTCTAGGATTCTTTAGGTAAACCAACACATCATCTGACAAAAGCAATAATTTCATGTCTTCTTTGACTATGTTTATCTCTTAATTTTTGTCTTATTGCTATACCTAGCATTTCTAGAGCTATATCAAGGAATGGTATGAAAATGGATATCCTTGCTTTGCCCTTGATCTTACTAGAAAGGCCTCCAGAATTTTTTTCATTATAGATAACTCTAGTTCTTGTTAGATACAAAACCAACATATACAGGTATCCCTTGTTTTAAGAAAGCTTGTCTTCCAGAATTAAAAACTAACAGAACTGATAAAATAGGGCAGTAATTGATGTTACAAAGCTTGAAATTTCAAAATAAGTTAATTTGTATAATTCAATCAATTCAACAAATATTTGTTAAGTAACAAATATTTATTAAGATCCAAAGATCTAGAGCAAAAAGGGATCTTAGGGGCCACCTAGTGCAACCCCTCACCTCTTACAACACAGCTGCAAAAATTGAGACCCAAGGAAATTAAGTGACTTGACCAAAATTACACAGGGAACATTCCTGACAGGATTTGAATTTACAACCTCTGACATGACAGCAAATATTTTTTTGATTTTACCATGATACCTTCTTACTTCCAAGAAACTTAAATTCTATTCAATACATATTATATGCACAGCATTGTACAGTACTAGGGGAGATACAATGTTTAGATAACATATTAAATAGGTAGCTAGGTGGCACAGTGCATAGAGGACTGGGCCTGGAGTCAGGAAGTCTTGATTTTAAATCTGGCCTGAGACAATATCTACGTGACATTAAGCAAGTCATTTAACTTGTTTGCCTCAGTTTTTTTAACTGTAAAATGAGGATAAAATTAACAACTATTTGTCAGGATTGTGATGAAGATCAAATGAGATAATATTTGTAAAGTACTTAGCACACTGCCTAGTACATAATTGATGCTTAATAAATGCTTGTTTCTTCCTTTCTAGATAAGACACAATTCTTCACAGGATAGTAGATTTAGAGGTAGAAGGGATTTTAGGGATTATATAGTTCAAACTCCTCTTGCAAATGAGAAAACTGAGGCCTAGAAAGGAGAAGTGATGAACCCAAGGTCACAGAGCTAGTTAAGTAGGAGAATCAGCATTTAAACCAAAGTCTTTTGGCTTCACCTCCAGTGTAAATTCTGTCTTACCATGATCAAGCTCATAGTCTAGAAGGGAAATAAGCTACAAAAAGGTAACTATACTTCAGGTTAAGAGCATCAGAGGATTGTGGAAATATAATACTATATGAGTTCTGAGGGAAATAATTGCTATCAAAAGGAAGAATCAAGGAAAGGTTTACTGAAGAGGCAAATGATGAGCAGAATAAAGTGTGGCATATATCAGACAGCAAGATGGTAAAATAAGGAATGATAACTCTTCTTTAACACTTAATAGAGTTGTGATTCCGTCAATGTAGGTATTTCCTCTGAATTGGTACAAGTTACAATTTATGCATGTCTTTTCACTGGGCAAATCTTATCTGTGTTTTCCCACAATTCCTTTGTCTGGTTCCTTATCACATGATTGACCCACCTTCTTTTCTAATCATACATTTCATAATAATATCCCTTATGCCATATCTGAAGTGTAGTTCATCCTTTGAAATATGTTACAAGCTGCTTCCACCTACCATCCATCTCTATGTTGTCTTTCGAATCACTCAAAACTCTAATTTAATTTAATTAGAGATTATGTGTAAGCTGTGTGTTCCAAGATTAGCAATCATATAGTATCACTGGAAGAACATAATCTAAAAAGAAAAAAGACGGGCTTTGGGCAGGAGAGCAGCTTGGTATTATTATAGCACTGCACAATTCCCTAAATGCAATCTAGCCCACTTTCTTCCTGCTTTTCAATCTGAGGCACAACTCATTGTCCATCTTGCAATATCTGTCCCCAATATAGGTTGGCCATTCAACTGTATGCCAGACTGAACACAAGGGTTTTTTTTTTTAAAACTATTTAGTTTTTTCCCAGTATCAATTGTTAGGATAGTCTTTTGAATAATGATTGGATCACTGATCTAGAACTGAACAGACGGTCAACAGCCCTCTATTCTAAAACCCCTCATTTTGAGATGAGGAAACTGAGAAGCAATGAGCTTGAAGCGACTTGTTCACAGTCACAAAGGGGAAAAAGTACCAGAAATGGAATTGAACACAGGTTATCCCATTCCAGGGGCAGCATTCTTTCCACTATACCATATTACCTCCCTAATTAAATTTAATTTCTCTGCTATTTCTAATTCTGTTTTGCAGGATCCTTTCATTCCTATGTTCCTTTTTTGTATTCTCTGCATTCTTTTCAAGTGGAATTCAAATAATAGAGTATATGCTTCAAAGTACATTTTGAATTCTTTTGTGATTCTCCCATGAGATTTTGGTCACTTTTCTCATCCATTTATGCAGAACTAGAAAATTAGAGCTATCTGGGCAGGATATTTTTGCCTGTATTGACTTCTAACTTCTGTGAACAACAAGATGGCAGACTAGACATTTTCTCCAATCCCCACGACCTTTCAAACTTCCCCAGAACAGAAATTATGTGTCAAATATAAAGCAACTTCAGCTGTTTCCATGATCAAAGACACTCAGAATCCCAAAGGAAGGCAAAAAGCCCACCCAAACTCAAGAACTGATGTTCACTGACCTAAGCTCGATCAGGATCCCTCCCCCACCTCCCATATTACTGTCAATGAGGCTGCACTAGCAGACCCAAGAACACAACACAGTCTTACAACAAAGCCCAGCTCTCCTCTCTCTCCTTTCCAGTACTGTAAAGACCCTGGCTCCAGGCTACAAAAGTTTGCTTGGACTTCAATAGCCAGCTTGGCTGCAGCCTTCAGAAGCAAAAGCCTGATGAGGGCTGCAATCCGGAAGTACTAGTACTGCAAAGCTTAGGGAAAGCAGGCTCTGAATTTCCAGCAAGCTCTTAACTGCTGGTGCTGATCTAGAGAACTTAGGAACAATGGGAGAGATCACTAGGATAGCACTCCACCAAGCCTGAGAGAAACAGCACAACATCCAGCTGGGGCCATTTCTCACTACCCAAAAGTCAGGTGGGGCAGAGACCTATAGGCTAGTGAATAATGAATTGCCCAGCATGGGAGGAGGTTGAGATGCTTTGAGATACAGGCCACAATGAGAGGGCAGAGAGTTAGAAAGTGAGTGATAAGGAAAATAAGTGTTTGTGGATGGGGGGGGGAGTAGGGGAGGAGAGGACTGAAAGAACCAAAGATTATAGGAAGAAGAAATCTCAAAGACCTTGAATCCAAACAGGTAAATCAACAGGAAAAAACAGCAACAGAAAGAAATACGACCTTCAGATCTAGTAAAGGAGTTCAGGTATCTATGAATAAAGTCTGCAAAATGAGGGAAAATGATACAATACTTTAGGAGACAGAAGACCCTGTAGAATTTGAAGAAAACACGGAACCACAAAATGCTGTTCTTGAATGGTTTAAAGGAGGAATAAGAATTATGAGAGCAGAATTTATGTCCTGCACATCAAAAATAATGAGAATAAAAAAATTTGAATCTGTAATATCAAGCTTCACCAAGGAAACAAAAGAAAGAACAATAGGTTGAATGCAAATACACAGAAGTGAAGCATAACCTAGAGGATGGGAAGAAAGAACAACATTAAAAGAAAACAAGTTCACTATGCAAGAAAAACATATGGATCTTGAAGACATGATGCACAGACAACCTAAAGATCATAGGTCTCCCAGAAAAACATAAGACAGAACATCTTAACAGAAGGTAGGAAATAATAGCAGAGAAGAGAACTGCCTAGAACTTCTGAACAGAGAAAATGAAATTTCAATAGAAAGAATTCACAGACCACCTCCAAAAAAAGAACAACAACCACCCTCCCCAAAACCCAAGGCAGCAAACTCCAAGACATACATACATACATATATATATATATATATATATATACACGTGTATACACACACACACACACACACACACACACCCCTAGTGGTTAAATTCAACAATTCAATTCAGAAACCAGTTCTGCAAACACCAGGAAAAAGACCTTCAGATACAAAGGATAGGACATTTGAATAATGCAATGCTATTATATGCCCATTAGAAAAAGGAAAAGAGTATGGAATAATGCCTTCCAAAGAGCAATGGAGTTCAGGATGCAGTCCAGGGTGACCTGTCCTGTAAATCTGAACTTAACCACACAAGAGAAAAGATGAACATCCAAAAATAATGAAGAGTTTGATAAACTTTTAGAAAGAAAACCACAACTGAAGAGATTATTTAATTACTGAATATCCCAAACAACAGAACTGCAGGAATGACTAAATGCAGAAAGCAACAGCAAAGGAGTCACAACAGAAAGAGCAGTAAAAGATTTCTTTCTAAAGGTACACAAGGAGACAGGGTGGAAATCTAGTAGAGGTAATAGTAAAGAGGTAGACGGGGACATTATAGACAGAACTTGGCAATACACTGCCCACACGTGAATGCTTATTTTGTGGGACTACATTACAACATGGGAGGATACATGAAAGGGGAAGCAGAATGAAAGACAGAAGCAAGAGATGTGCCAGGGTCAGATCAAGGGCTAGCAATGATGGGAAGGTCCACCTTTGAGGACTGTGGTCTCAAAGAAAAGCCTCCAGGGGAGTGCGTAAAAAGGAGGGGGAAAGACTGAAAAAGGCAGGAAAGGAAAGAGATCTTACTTTGTAGGTGGGAGGGATTCTACTGATGAATGCTCTTATGGGTGTAGGGAGATGTGGACCTTACACTGGATGAGACCTGAGCGATTTGGTGGCTGAAAAGTCTACTTGTCTTGGGAGGGGAGAGGGAGTTGGAACTCTTGCGGGCAACTGGCACCTGGAAGATTGGGAGAACATGGACACAGGGAGGAGATTTCCAGGCAAATGTAGGGGGAAAAAGGCTAATGAAACAAATCAGTGGTGGGGAGGAGCTCGACCATGGGGTAGTGTCCTCTCTGACACTTGCAATAACTGGCATTGTTCTAAGAGTAAGGCACAATAGAAAAGAGGAATCTATAAGGATAAGCCCTACAAGGCAGTGGCAAAAAGCAACTAGAGGGCAGAGCCTAGAATAGAACCCTTGATGTATAAAGAATACAGAGAAAAGAGAGAAAGACCAGATGATTAAAAGGGGCCTGAATCAGAGAATAAGGGTCTAGAGTAAACAGAAAATCCCAGGGAAGTAACAAAGATATTAATTGAGTTGATTAATGGCTTCAGCAAAGTTGCAGGCTACCACATACAATTCTTGAAAAGCAATAGCATTTCTATAGAATAATAACAAAACAAAAGAAGCATTAATAGAAAGGGAAATTACATTACAAATAACTGAAAAATTAACAAAATATCTGGGAAACAACTCACCAAAGCACATTTATAAAGACATACAGATGAAATTACAAAGATTCTGAAGTATTCCATAAATGAAATCCACCTTGATTATGGCAAAGAGATTGACTTCTGGGCTTATGGAGTGATCCCACTCACATTCCTGGCTGGCTCTCTCTCTACTTGGCATTGACACCAGATCCTGAGACTTCAAGGGCCTATACCAGTTCAGGTCACCTAAATGGGATGACTGCTTAATAAATATTGAGACCACTACAGGTGGATTCTGAGGAAAGACTGACTAGAGCAGGTTCTGCACTATGAGGGTAGCTAGGCCTAGAGCTTTTCTCCCCTCCAGCAATTCAAAGTAGTAGGATGGACAGCGTTGGTTGCAGGCTTGGCCTCTGACCAAGAGAAATCTACTAGGAAATCCATAAGGACATCAAGTAGTGAGATGACTAATTGACAACTGTGCCTTCTGCCTCTATGGATAGTTAGTAGAGAATGGAGAACACCAGAACAGGGCTGCCCTCTTCCAAAACTGGCCTCTTGGCCCATTTCTAGGCTATGATGCAGGAGAGAAGGGAGATCTAACCAATATGATAATGAATCTACATTGTTGCATAGTCAAGATCTCCATCCTGGGCCCCCCAGAAGTCAGCTTCCCAACCCAAGACCCTTTGGAAGTCCAGTTCCCCAGTCTGATGGCTTTAGTTAACTGAGTCACTATGAGCCACAAGTCACACACAGATATTTTTCCCTCCTCTTGTGCTCTTTGATGATGATGATGCTACTGTAAAGACAACCAGCTTTTTGTCCCCATCCCTATTTTTCAGGACTACAGGACTTGAGTGGAAAGAAAGCGGAGCAGCAAGAATGACATTCACATCTTTGCCATTGCTGTCCATTTTTTATATGAAATAAATCATTTTGCATGCTGAGGAGAAACAAAGATGTCCAATAGGCAGTTGGAGATGCAAAATTAGAAGCCAGGAAAAAGAAGGTGGGTAAATAAATCTGAGAATCATTTGCATTTAGATGATCTCTGAATCCCTGTGAGCTGACGAGACCACCAAACAAAATAATATATCAGAAGAGAAGAGGACCCAGGACAGTGTTGGGAAAGAGCTATGTTTAGCAGACTGGGCCTTTATAAAGATCTCAAGAAGGAGTGGTAGAAGGAGAACCAGGAGAGCAATGCCATGAAAACATAAAGGGAGGAGAGTATCAAGAAGAGTAATAATGTCAAAGAATCCAGAGGGAACAAGAAGAATGAGGATTGATAAAAAACCATAGGAATTGGCCATTAACTTTGGAGAAACCAGTTTCTCCTGAATGATGCTGCTGGAAGTTAGATATGAGTTCAAGTTCTTCTGCAGACATTTGTTAGCCACATGAGCCTGGGCAAATCACTTAACCTTTCTCAACTTCAGAGTGCTCATCTGCAAAATGGAGATAACAGCACCTATTTCACAGTGCTATTATTAGGATCAAATGAGATAATGTGGTTTTAAAAAACGCTTTGCAAACCTTAAAGGCATTATATAAATGCCAGCTACTAGTATGTGTTCTTTCATGGTGATTTGCAGTATATGAGGGCAAGATATTCACCAATTGCTCACCTTTGCAATAAAGTTCCTAAAAAGAGCTTGTCTGCATGATATTTACTCTTATTTTTTCTTTTAGTTTTTTATTATAAACTTAATCATCAACCAATATTAAAATTTCCATACATAAAGAATAAAACAAATCCCACTGAAAAACTGCTATAATATTCTTGAGCTTAATATAATCAGTACAATATCACCTGCAAGCAAAAACTGGAGGATTCTTTTGTCTATGGAATAGCTTTCAATTTAGGCACTACACATCCTCTTTGAAAATGGTATATACATTCTTTGATTTTTGCCTTGCTTAATATTAATAATCAGAAAATCACCAAACAAAGATATCTCTGTTGTATTCATAAAGGAATTCTGTTTGATATGTATGATCCTGAGAGACTCCTTATTGGAGAAAAGTCTTTAAGTTTTGTTTTAAAGCCTTTACATTTCAAGTCCCACTATAAATATTTTCTCTGAAGAACTAAGACATATTTAATGGTTTAACGAAATGAACAGTATTCTGATATTCAAGGTAAAAAAATTGGTCTCTAGGCTTCTTTTGTCAATTGCTTATAGTCTTAGTCACTTCACTATAATGGGAAACTGGGGAATATAACATCAATAAAATAATTTGCAGAAGCTTACCTGATCTATTTTACATTTTAATTTAGGAAACTCTTGATACATAGGTAAATCATTCTCATAAAGACAAGAAGTTAGGTATATAAGTTGATAGTTATTGATCTTTCGGTCAGCTAACTTATTGGGGATACTCATATATATATATTTTCATTCTGGTATTTTAATTTTGGTATCTTTCCCTGCCTATCTTATAGAGTAATACCTTAATGCTTTCAAGATTGTTATTTACAATGTAGATTTCCTTTTTTTTGAAGAAAGTTTTATTGATGTCTTTTGTTCTTACATTTTAGTCCTTTCTCAATACATACTCCACCCCCTCCCAACTTAACCTTCCTATGTAATATAGGAAAAAAAATTCAGCAAAACTAATCAATAATGACTACCTCTGACAACATATTTAACATTTTGCATACATACTCCCTACCTCTCAGTTTGTTTGATCATCTGTTCTCTGGGACTAAGATTAGTCATAATAATTTACAAGTTCAGATGCTTTTTAGTATTTTTTCTTTTACATTATTGTAGTTGTATATGCTATTCTACAAATACTGATTATTCTCTAACAGTTGAGAGAAATTTTCCCATTCTTCTCTGAATTTTTCATATTTGTCATTTTTCATAGCATAACAATATTTTACTATATCATATTTCCAGAATGATGTCATCAGGTTTTGCTTGGTCTGGTCTAGCAACTTTTTCCAATTTTATTTTCCTAAGTGTCATTTCTGTTTTTTTTCTTATCACATACATCGAGGACTAAGGCATCATATGGTTCTTCTGCCATAATGATGAAAACAGATTATAGAAACACTGACAGCCCTGTTCTATTTGTTGTCTCTATGTCAGTTTCATCCATGAATGCTGCTGGGATGATGTAGATCATGGTATGATACGTAGGAGAGTCTCAAACCAAGGTTTCTGTAGACTTGTTTTTTGCTTCCATTGTTTTCCCCTGTTTTAAAAGACAATACCACTTGTCATCTTCCTTCATTCTCTTACATGTATTCTAAATCAGTGTTTCTCTTGGTTGCCATCTCTCACTATGTAGCAAGGAAATTGTCTTTTCAGCCAAGGAGATTTCTGGGCTTTTTTGGCCTCTTTTGCTATGGCTACTGCTTTATATTAAACTTTTCTAGAAAATGGCAATGACTGTCAATATATTGGCCTTTTTTTTCCACTTCCTAAAACTTTTCTGTACTGAATACTCATTTTAATAGATCAGGTTAAAGCTACTGGCATTGCTCAAAGTGTCTTTTAAAAAATCATCTTTAGCCTTTTTTCTAACTTGGTGATTTAACATTTATTATGCACCTACTATGTGTCTGGCACTGTGTTAAGATACAAAAAGAAGCAAAAGACAGTCTGTGGGACTGGAAAGCAGTTTGGCAGAAACTAGATATTTCAGGGTGATATCATAAGCAAATTAGGGGAGCATGGAATATTTTATCTGTAAGATCTATGGATAAGGGAAGAGTTTATAACCAAAAAAGAGAGAGTATGATAGGACATAAAATGGCTAATTTTGATTACATGAAATTAAAAAGGTTTTGCACAAACAAAACCAATGCAGCCAAGATTAGAAGGACAGCAGGAAACTGGGGAAAATGTTTACAGTAAACTTGCCTGTGAAACCTGGACAGTATACTAATGCCATGCCAGGAAACTGAATCACTTCCATTTGAATTCTTAGGAAGATTTTGAAGATCACTTGGCAGATAAGATACCAGACACTGAGGTCCTTTCTTTAACTAAACTGCCAAGCATTCAAACTCTACTGCAGACAGCACAACTATGATGGGCTGGCCATGTTGTTCGAATGCCAACTGTATGCTTGCCAAAAAGACTATTTTATGGAGAACTCACACAGGGCAAGCACTCACATGGTGGTCAGAAGAAGCGATACAAAGACATTCTAAAGGTCTCTCTTAAGAACTTTGGAATTGATTGTGTAACACGGGAAACTCCAGCACAGGACCGCCCAGCATGGTGTGCCTGCATCAAAAAAGGTACTTACCTCTACAAGCAAAGCAGAAATGAAGTAGCCCTAAAGAAACATGAGATGCACAGATTTAGAGAATCCACCCCAAATGTCCACATGGACTATGTGTGCATGAACTGCGGTAGAGCATGCCAAGCTTGTACTGGTCTGATCAGCAACAGCTGAATGCACTGTAACTTGCCTCTAACATAGTGATGTCATTTTGGTCATTTTCAAGAATGAGGGAGGACAACAACCAACCAACCAACCAACCAACCAACTTCCCAAAGTCCACTTGGCCTTTCCAGCCACCCTAAAATGGAGCCTTCTTATGCAAGACATCTGCCCTAATGAGGATACGTGCTCCTTCGGAGCAGGTATTGTATTGTTTTCTATTTGTGCACCCCCAGTGCTCAGCACAGGATCTGATATATAATATACACACAGCAAGCACTTAATGAATGTTTCTCCATCCCACCACACAACTGACTGAAGGATGTAGAGACTCCAAGATTCTATTGTGCTTATTGCTTTATTTTTAAAAAAGCATTTGAATTGGTAGAAGAAAACAGCACCTTGAAGACTCTCTTCCAACAAAGTGTCGTCTAAATATATGTCCAGATCATTCAAGATTCTTTAAAAGATGCGAGTAACTACGGAGGTAACATTGCTGAGTGACCCTTTGATCAGAAAAACCAGGTGAGGTATAAAACAGGGAGACTTATGTTGGCCAAAAGTGTTTGCCACTGTAATAGAGGAGATCCAGGGCAGGCCATGTTGAAGAGGGGTTTCCTTTAGATGACGATGTCCTCCAGATGTTACATCAAGCACATGGTAACACAAAGACTCCTGTAAGAGTTTGGTCTGACCAACCACAAAGGAAAAACCAAGTGAATAGAAAATGTCTATTGCTCAAGTGATGACATGCAGTTTACCTGGACATTCCATAAAACTTCTCCACCAGTATATATATCAGGACAAACAGTACACATAGAAAATGGGTTGGGGCAAGAATTAAGTAAGAGGACAGCAGGCTATGTTGTGTTCAGGAAATTACAAAGCTCCGTTAATGACCCCAAATTTCTTCCAGAAACAAAGGCCCATGTTTTTAATATCAATATTCTATTGGTGTTGTTATGTAACTGGGAAACAAGAAACACAATAGTCTTCAAAGCACTGACAATAAGTATCACACACACACACACACACACACACACACACACACAAAATTCCACAATGGCTGACTACAACAACATAAATGCAAAGAGCTAAAAATATAGACTGAACAGCCGTAATTTTTTTTAAAATTTAAAATTTTTTAATTTTTAGGCAATTGGGGTTAAGTGACTTGCCCAGGGTCACACAGCTAATAAGTATCAAGTGTTTGGTCTGAGGCCGTATTTGAACTTAGGTCCTCCTGACTTCAGGGCCGGTGCTCTATCCACTCCACTACCTAGCTGCCCCTGCATAATTCTAATGACCAAGTATAGTCCCAAAGGAGAGAGATGAATAAAATGCACCTCCTTACCATAGTAGAAATGGAAGTCTATGGGCATGCAATTTTGCATATGCTATCAGACACAGTGTGTATATATACTGGTTAGTTTTGTTGAACTATTTTTTTCCCCTCTTTCTTTTTAAAACTCTGTTATGAGGGATGGTCCCCTGGGTAGAAAAATAGGAGGGATAAAGTTAGAAATGAATGTGACATAAAAGTCATAAATAAAAATATGATGAATTTTTAAAAAAGATATTAATTGCATTAGAACATACCTATTTCATAAAGGGGAAAACAGCCATATTCATGTTCATTAGCACTTTGTCTATATTGTTTTCCCTATCAAATTCTATGTTTCTTCAGGATAAGTACTATGTCTTATTACTAATACTTACCTCATTGCCTTAGTATAAATTTTATCAATCTTATAGTCTAATACCTTTTTCCTTCCTCTTGAGAATTTATTAGGGCACAAAGGAATTAAAATGCAATACACATTCACATGCCTGCAACTTGAGTGATATGTATTAATTTAGATTTTCAGGTTATCTCAGAGTTTGTAGTCTAGAGTTCTATATGTTGTAAGTGCTTAACAAATACCTGATTAATTGAATCAAATTAAAAATGAAATAATGATGCACAAAGATAGGTCTTCCATTAAAGTTAAAAAATAGACCACCGGAATGGGCTTATCAACTGCAATAACAGACACAAAACATATTCAACAAGCTCAGAGTCTCAAAGACTAATCAAATCTCTTTTTTGTGTAGATAACATTAATCAAACTAATTAATATCTATTATGTTCCTACCAGATTTACCTTCTCGTATAGGCCATCTATCCTAATTTGTATGCTCTTTATCTTCTTGATTTTTTTTTAACAAACAAAAAATCTTTCTGTTCAACAAAATTAGCAACCAAAAAGTATATCATGTACAGAAGCACCATAAGCTATACAGTTGTCTAGTTTTTCTTATTAATGATATTCACATTACATCAATGAATGCAAAATTATAAAAGCTGGAGTTGCAACAAAATTTAAGATTCAGATTCATTTTATTTAGGTGAGAAATAAAAGCTTTCCTTACCTCATTATTTTATCCAGTTCTTTCTCTTCACTTTAAACAGACTTTTATGCATCTTTAAAGTGTTCTTTGTCGCAGCACCTGTGGTTACAATTCAGCCCTATGTAAAACAGAATAAATTCTATTACTGAAACATAGCATCAAGTTTCATAGGGGAATATCACTCAGAAATAAATTGGGCATTTTGGCCGAATAGTTTCAGTTTTCTCTCTTGCCAAGCCTTTTTATAAGAGCTGTGGAAAAAAAAAAGCTAGCAAAATTAATTAGGCATTAAGGGAACCAAGGAGTAGCTATCTCTACTAGATAAAAAGCTAAACACAATAAAAAAGCAACATAATGGAATCAAAAATGTAAGCAGATGCTGGGATGCATAATTGAAACTAGAACTAGCATTTGATTATATAACAAAGGCTAGATACAGAGGGGATAATTAAAAAGTAAAATTTCAAAACCTCCTTTCACCCATGAATTTCACCATCTTTCCCAATCTAAACTTTTATCACAGCTCAGCAGAAATAGCAAAAATCAATTGTTCAGATTAGTGGTCTTAACAATTTAAGGTTGTACAAATTTTCTGGGGTTTTTTTTGGGGGTGGTAATTTTTTATATCTTAAACTCCAACTTTTGAAGTAGTGCTACACTGGGGCCTAAAGATGAAGGAATAGACACCAAGTCTGTATATGACTACACTTTCTTTTAACAAATCCCTAGCCATGTTTCAGAGATTCCACAGATTCTGTGAAATAAAAGTTTGAAAGTCACTTAATTAGAATTTCACATTCTTTCTCTTACAAGAAGACTCTTTGCTTAAGATGCTCATGATCAATGAAAAGGCCTGAAAGCGAAAAAATCACAGGAAGAAGGAAGAGTTATAGACAATCTATGAATCTGAGAATGAGTTACTGGACCATGGGGATTGAGTAAGTTCAGTGGATCAACAAAAAGCAATTAGTCAAAGTTAAGACTTATGTGTATGCTAGAGCTGTTCAAGACTAAGAAGCAGTTGAACTTTTGGTTAATTCTATAGTTTTGTTTTAAGTTATGACTTTCCTTTGCCTTTTAATTATTTTACTAAGACCAGTAGTTCAAAATATAATTCTGATTTAAAAATCAGGATTCCTCAACTTTCTTCCTTAAAAAGTTTAAAGAAAAAAATGTAAGTGCTTGTGATTATACAATGGATCTTTCCCACAACTAAAACTACTACCCTATGTACATCACAATAGGGAAATCCTTAACACAAATCTAATAAAAACCAGAAGCTACAAATATTTTAATCTAAAAATTCATAGATATCTACTTCAATTTCATTAATGAAGACATTTAATCTAGAGTTGCCACTCCTTCCTTCCTTCCTTCCTTCCTTCCTTCCTTCCTTCCTTCCTTCCTTCTTTCCTTGTGAAGCAATTGGGGTGAAGTGATTTGCCCAGTGTCACACAGCTAGCAAGTGTCAAGTGTCTGAGGTTGGATTTGAACTCAGGTCCTCCTGACTCCAAGGCCAAAGCTCTATCCACTGTGCCACCTAGCTGCCCCAACTCTGTTATTCTTAGCAGACCTTTTTATAATAAAACTTTTAATGCCACACTCTATTATAACTGACATTTAGTATTATAGCTAGTTGACTAGAACATAGTGCGAATGCCCAAAGCTGTGGATTTTATCCCTCTGTGAGCTAGCTTTGTTCTATTCTATGACTCCTGACTTACACCCTTAACTGATTTGGCCAGCTTCTAAATGCATGTTCATAAATAGGAGTAGGAGAAAGATTTATCCATCACCCCTCCTGGAGAAACAGTAGACATGGTTGAGCGTCAGTCATCGGCATTACCTTCATTTAGAAAAATACAGGATTATTATTATTATTATTATTATTAATAAAGCATTTACACCTTCTTAAGCAAGGTGTCTCTTTAAACTCTAAATTACTTTCCAGATAAATAACATTAGAACAAGCTGAAGTGCTTTTTTTTTTTAGTTAGAGGATGATAAGAGGAATTTTAATCAAGGGACCCTATTTTAAAGTTTTAAATAAAGGCTTTTCATTAACTTAAAAAATTGACAGATATTATTCTGTAGCCACTGGAATTTTCTTAATCTTGAGCATTAATTTGATGATAACATTTCAGGTACTCTCAATGTATCAGTTTAGGGGCATATTAGACATTTAAGAAAGAAATATTACAAAGGGACTGAGCAAAAATCTAGAATCATAGAATGTTAGAACCGAAAAGGACCTTAGGGATCACTTAATCCAGCCCTCTCATTTTATAGATGAGTAAACAAAAGCCCAAAGAGATGACTTGACTTGTTCAAGGTCACACAAACAAATAGCGGCAAAGCCAGAATTTCAACCAGGTCTACTGATTCCTAAGTAGAGTGCTCTTGCTACAGTTGTAATAGGCCTATAAGAAAATGACTACAATTTAGTAATGCTTTCCTTATTTAGTTGCCTTAAAAAGTTATAATTTTCAGAAAATCATGGTTCTCTCATTTCCAAACAGAATTTAGAGGGGTTTTTTTTCACTTAAAGTATAAATTTTCAAACAAAACACAGAAATCAATCAATTCCAGTCCCACATTTACTTGTAAAGCAATCAATCAACTAGCAGGATAAATGAAACTACTTATGGCTCCTCCATCAAGGATAAAGATTTACCAGTTCTAAAAAATTAAAATGAAGCACCAATTCTTATAATTGTTAGTCTAAGAAGGAACCCACTTGGGATCATCTGTCTTTGAGTTCTCCTGGCTGAAGCTAGGGCAGTGAAGTGATTTTCCCAATGCAGTAACATTACAAAGCACCTGAGTTCCAACAGCTACATGGTAACTATGACAGCAAATCCAGAGGTGCTTGTGAGGTCACAGAAAACCTATGATGTAACTTTAGTTTTCTGTGATATAATAATAATAATTTCCAACCTTCATAGGCTGCTAGATGGCACAGTGGATAGAGTGCCAGGCCTCAGACTCATCTTTCTGAGTTCCAAATTGGTCTCAGACACTCACTAGCTGTGTGATCCTGGGCAAGTCAATTAACCCTGTTTGCTTCAGTTTCCTCATCTGTAAAATGAGCTAGAGAAGGAAACAGTAAATTATTCCAGTATCTTTGCCAAGAAAATCCCAAATAGGATCACAAAGAGCCAGACATGGCTGAAAAACAACTAAACAACAACTTTCATGCATTGCTTCCCATCTCTAAAATTCTTTACAAAAATAATTTTTATATTAACTGCAGAATATTAATTTCACAGAGAAGGAATAAGTAATTGACTTATACATGGCTCTGGTGATAAGAACTTGGGGATTTCTGGTTCCATTTTATATTTAAATGGTTTTATTTATACTTTCCTCTGCTACTGATAAAGGCCATGAACTATATTTAATTATTTAATAAATATATACTGAGGAGAATGATTGGTAGCATATCACATATAAACTAAGATCTATCTCTAAAATAGTCTCACTTTGGGCAAGGGAAGCAGAGTCAAAATGGCAGAGAAAAGGCAGGGACTTGCCTGAACTCTCCCAAATTCCCCTCCAACTTTACATAATGCCTCACAATGAATTCTGGAGCTGCAGAATCCACAAAAGCATAGAATGAAACAATTTTCCAGCCTAACAATTTTCTACTCCAAGGATGATAGGAAAGATCTGTCATACTGGGGTGAGAGTGGAGTGCAAGTTGTGCTTCAGCAAACCAGAAGCAGGTCTTGGGGATGACTGAATCAGCAGCTGCAGTAATGGCTTCTGGACCTCAATGCACAGAGAGTAAGGGGGTCAGACAACTGCTCAGGAGGAGAATAAAGAGGTCCCTTTGCTGGCATGGGGTGCAGGACTCTTGCACTGCCTATATGCAGATCTAGATTATAGTACTGGGTTGCAGTCCTAGAGCAAAGAGGAGCACTAGCATACCACAGCTTGTGGCCATAGGGGAGCAGGAATTCTGGTCATAGTTCAAGGGCAGAAAAAGCACTTGTGGTCACCCACAGACCAGAGTATACGCCAGGAGATGAATAAACATACCTCTCCTTAGATCATATCACCTGAGAAGAAATAAAAACTTACAGACCTCCACAATTAGCTCTGAAAACAGTTGCACAAAAAACCTGAAGCTTAGAACAGTGTCCCCTCCACCTTGGGAATATAGCCCAACTTTAACATATAAAGTTAAAAATCAAGAAATAGCAGGAAAAATAAGCAAAAAACAACAACAACAAAATGCTGACCATAGAAATTTACTGTGGTGACGGGGAAGATAAAAACAAAAATGCAAAAGAAGACAACAAAGTAAAAACTTCTACATCCAAAACCTCAAAGAAAAACATGAATTGGTATTAGGCCATGGAAGAGCTCAAGGATAATTTTAAAAGTCAAGTAAGAGAGGCAGAGGAAAATTTGGAAAAGAAATGAGAGTGATGCAAGAAAATCATGAAAAAAGAGAAAACTATTTGGTAAAGGTGGCACAAAATATACTGAATAAAATAACACCTTAGGCTAAATGGTAAAAGAGGCACAAAAACCCACTGAAAAGAAAAACACTCCAAAAACCAGAATCAGCCAAATGTAAAAAGATATACAAAAATTCACTGAAGAAAAGAACTTCTTAAAAAGCAGAATTGGCCAAATGGAAAAGAAAGTATAAAAGCTCAATGAAGAAAATAATTCCTTAAAATTTAGAACTGGGCAAATGGAAGCTAATGACTCCTTGAGATATCAAGGAATGATAAAAACAAAATAAAAAGAATGAAAAACAGAAAAAAATGTAAAATAATAATTGGAAAAACAACTGACCAGGAAAACAGATCCAGGAAAGAAAATTTAAAAATTACTGGACTACCTGAAAGTCAATTTTTAAAAAAAGAGCCGTAACATCATCTTTCAAGAAATTGTCAAGGAAAACTGCTCTGATAGCCTAGAATCAGAGAGTAAAATAGAAATTGAAAGAATCCACCAATCACCTCCTGAAAGAGATTCCAAAATGAAAACTCCCAGGAATATTATAGCCAAATTCCAGAGCTCCCAGGTCAAGGAGAAAATATTGTAAGCAACCAGAAAGAAATAATTCAAATATCATAGTGCCACAGTCAGGATAACACAAGATTTAGCAGCTTCTACATTAAAGGATCAGAGGACTTGGAATATGATATTCCAGAGGAAAGGATATGATATTCCTAGTAAAGGAGCTAGGATTACAAGCAAGAATCACCTACCCAGCAAAACTGAATATAATCCTTGAGGGGAAAAAATGGAAATTCAATGAAATAGAGGACTTTCAAGTATTCTTGATGAAAAGACCAGAGCTGAATAGCAAATCTGACTTTCAAATACAAGACTCAAGAAAATCATGAAAAGGTAAACAGAAAAGAAAAATAAGGGATTCAATAAGGTTAAACTGTTTACATTTGTACATGGGAAGGTGATACTTGTAACTACTAAGAACTTTCTCATTATTTTTTCCCCATAGATTTATTAAACATTGATCTTTTATATACATTTGATATGATGTCTGGTATATCTAGCCAATCTATTGATCTCTCCTTGTTGCCTATTAGTAGTTAGTTTTTAAAATATTTTTATTTAAAGTTTTGAGTTCCAAATTCAATCCCTCCCTCTCCCTGAAATGGTAAGCAATCAGATATAAGTTATACATGTGCAATTACGTAAAACATTTCCAAATTAATCATTTTGTACAAGAAGACTCAGATAGAAGGAAAAAAATGACAGAAGGTGAAAAATAGCATGCTTTAGTCTATTTTCAAACAATATCAGTTCTTTCTCTTGAGGTGGATAGTATGCTTCATCATTAATCCTTTGAGATTATCTTGGATCACTGTATTACTGAGAAAAGCTAAGTGATTCACAGTTCTTTACTGAACGATATTGCTGTTATTGTGTACAATATTCTCCTGGTTCTGTTCACTTTACTATGCATCAGTTCCTGTAAGTCTTTCCAGGTTTTTCTGAAATCATCCTGCTTGTCATTTCTTCTAGCACAATAATATTCCATTACAATCACATACCACAACTTGTTTAGCCATTCCCCAGTTGATGGGTATTCCTTTGATTTCCAAAAAGAGCTGCTATAAATATTTTTGTACAAATAGACCTTTTCCCCTTTTTTTCAGATGTCTTTGGGATATAGAGCCAGCAGTGGTACTGTGGATCAAAAGGTATGCACAGTACTATGGGCATAAGAACTTCCTCATTATTAAGGCAAAAGGAGTATACAAAGACAGAGTGCATGGACACGAACTGAATATGATGGGACAATATCTAAAAAAATTAAGGAGTGAGAAAGAGGAATGTACTGAGAGAAGGGAAAAGGTAGAATGGGGGTAAATTATATAAGAGAAGCATAAAAAGAGCTTTTAGAGTGGAGAGGAAGATGGGGAAGGTGAGGAGGAGCACTTGAACCTTACTTTCATCAGATCTGGCTCAAAGAGGGAATAGCATACACATGTAGTTAACTGGGTATAGAAATGTATCTTACTCTATAGGAAAGTGGGAGGGGAAGAAGATAAGAGAAGGGGGGGTGGCTGATAGAAGGAAGGACAGATGGGTGGAGGAAGTAGTCAGAAGCAAAACACTTTTGAGGATGGACAGGGTGAAAGGAGAGAGAGAGTGCAGGATAAATGGGGCAAACAGGATGAAGAAAAATACATAGTAACCATAACTGAAAAAATTTCATATCACGTTTCTCTGATAAAGGCCTCATTTCTCAGATATATAGAGAACTGAGTCAAATTTATAAAAATAAGAGCCATTCCCCAAATGATAAATGGGCAAAGGATATGAACAAGCAGTTTTCAGATGAAGCAATCAAAGCTATCTATAATCACATGAAAAATGTTCTAAATCAAGATTGATTAGAAAAATGTAAATTAAAACAACTCTAAGGTACCACTGTACACCCATCAGATTGACCAACAGAAAAGGGAAGATAAATAGAAAAGGGAAATGACAATTTTTTTTGGGTAAGGCAATTGAGGTTAAGTGACTTGCCCATAGTCACACAGCTAGTGAGTGTTATGTGTCTAAGGACGCATTTGAACTCAGGTCCTTCTGACTCCAGGGCCAGTGCTCTATCCACTGCACCGCCTAGCTGCCCCTTGTGAAATGACAAATGTTGAAGGGGATATGGGAAAATTGAGACACTAATGCACTGTTCGTGGTGTTTTGAACTTATTCAATCATTCTGGAGAGCAATTTGGAACTATGGCCAAAGGGCTATAAAACTATACATAGCCTTTGACCCAGCAATATCACTAGTAGGTTTGTATTCCAAAGAGATTAAAAAAAAAAAAAGGAAAAGGACCTATATGTACAAAAATATTCGTAGCAGGTCTTTTTGTGGTGGCAAAGAATTGGAAATTGAAGAGATGCCCATCAATGGGGAAATGGCTGAACAAGTTGTGGTGTACGATTATGATGAAATACATACATACAAGCAAATAGCTCTCAGAAAAACTTGGAAAGACTTACATGAACTGATGTAAAAGGAAATGAGCAGAACTAGGAGAACACTATACACAGTAACAGGAATTCTGTATGATGATCAACTGTGAATGACTTAACTATTCTCAGCAATATAATGATCCAAGACAATTCTGAAGGACTTATGATGAAAAATGCTATCCATTTCCAGAGAAAGAACTGATAGAGTCTGAATGCAGATCGAAGCACACTTCATTTTTTTACTTTATTTTTCTTAGGTTTTTTTTTCCCCCTTTGGTCTATGTTTTCTTTCCCAAATGACTGATATGGAAATATGTTTTGCATGACTGCACATGTATAACCTACACCAAATTGCTTGCCTTCTTTGTGAGGAGGAAGGAGAGGAAGAGGGAGAATTCGGAACCCAAAATTTTAAAAAATGAATGTTAAAATTATTTTTACTTTTAATTGGGGAAAAATAAAATTTTAATAAAAACAGTCCCAACCAACCCTTTAAGTATCAGATCTCAAACTATATTATAAAGCAGTAATCATCAAAAGTATTTGATAGTAGTTAGAAAACAGAAAAGTAAATTAATAAATCTGATTAGATAAGCATAACCCCCCCAAAATTAAACACAGTAGCCCAGAGGTAGACAGACTCTAAAAGTGAAAAGATATTAAAGTGTTTTCAGAAGAAGAAATAGAAAGGATCAACAGCTACATGAAAAAAAAATTATTCAGTCATTAAAAATAAATGCAAATTAAAACAAGCCTGAGGCTTCATCTCACATCCATTAAATTGGCAAAGAAGATAAAAACTGAAAACAATAAAGATTGGAGAAGTTGCCCTCTTACTGAAACTGCAAATAACCCAACTATTCTAGAAAACATGTCAGAACTACATGAGTAAAGTCACTAAACTGTTCATATCTTCTGATCCAGTGATCCCAGTAATGGGCATAGAAAAATGAAGAGACATCCCATATATATACTAACACATGGATTTTTGTGGTAGCATAAAACTGGAAGCAAAAAGGCCACTTATTAAATGGGGAATGGTTAAGAAAATTTTGAGAATGTTAATATAATGGAATTTTTGATGCAATAATGAAATAATGGAATTATTACAGTAAAGAATAAGCAAATATGAAGAATTCAGAGAAATAGGAAAAACTCTTATGAAATTATGAAGAACCATCAGAATAATATATAAATCAATCACTATAACATAAATGAAAGCAAAGCTCAAATTTTAATGTTCAATCTTGGTTCTATAGAACAGAGGATGTAACACATACCATTGGATTATCAGACTTAGTTACTTTGTCAGTGTTAACATACTTAATTGTTTTTCTCTGTTTCAGGACTCATTCGGTAGATAGGTGCGGGTGTATCAGGAAATAACTAACATAAAAAAGCATCAATAAAAGTTCTGCAGAAGTCTCAATGCAAGAATACTAAATATGAAAAACTAGCCAAAGTTTAACAAGGGGAATAGCTTCAGAACACTTCATAAATAAATGTAGCAAGGGCATGATAGCTATAGAAAGTTAAGCTACTAATATATTCATTATTTCCTCCAAAAATCATGGTTAAATTGCCTGAGACTGACATTTAGGATTGCCTTCAACCAGGAATTACTCTACGCTAGCAACAATCGGCATTTTTTCTTAAGAAAAAAACTATTTAAAGTTATAAGTATACCTTGGACATTATCTGCTCTGTATGTACAATATTATCGAGATAATTTTGAATGAAGTATAGGGGGAAAATTCTAGCTTAAAAAAGTTAAGGATAGGAAGTCAAACCAGAAATTAAAAAAAGAAGTAAAAAATCTTCAGAGAAATAAAGAATGAAATTACACATCTCATAAAGGAAACGTCCATAGGATTATTAAATAAGGTTGCAGGGTGGCTAGAATTTTTTTGGTTCTTACATCTTGAGTTGAATTTCCAAATATTAGTCGGTCAGTAACCCTTTACATGTGGACCAATAGATATTTACCATCCAAGAGAATCACAATGTCTAAGGATCAATTAACAAACAGATTTGGGAGCCAGTATAGTAAAGTAAAAAGAACAATCACTCTGGAGACGAGTATCCGGGCTCCTCTACCTCCTGAAGCTGTGTGACCCTTGAATGGACAAAGTCACTTAACTTCCCTAGGCTTCAGTTTCCTCATCTGTAAAATTTCAGCACTGAATTGGATGACTTCTGAGCTCCCTTGAAGCACTATATACATAATCTTGCAACTCACAATCAAGTTGAACTTCAATTGGAAAATATATATGATTTTAAAATAAACTACTTGCAGTGTCTACAAAAACCCAATCCAGTAACTAAAAGCCAATTACACTTATTTTGCCAGCCATGATAATGCTGAAGGCAGCAAAACAAAAGCCAAAACCAAAACAAGTTGCCACATATACTTAACACTATACTCATATTAATAAAATCTCTATGAACAAGACCATGAATTTTTTTCCATATGTCAGAGAAGTCTGTTCTATTTATTATTTGAGTGAAGATATCCTCATTAAAACCAAGCATAATAAATGAGTGTATTTACTTTTTCAAGTGGAATTGGCCTTTGTCAGAGCAGGCCTGGGAGTATTCCCTAGACATCCTAAAAGAAGAGTTTGAGACAAAGACTACAGATAGTGAGTCCTTTCTTTCTGGAGAACTGATTTTCTTGAACAAAGGAACATTCCCCCTCAGTGAAGATTAATCATGTCAGTTGGAATACATGCTTTAAAATCTCCTATTGTAAAAGTGTCATTTTAGAAAGTCTCTACATGAGCCAATGAGAATCTTATTTGTGAAGTCAGCAGAGGGTTAGTTTGAACTACAAGCAGTGCTCAGAAAAGAGAAATGGTGACAGTTTAAGCTCTTCACCTGTCAGCCAGCTATCCACACAGAAATGAAGCAGCAGCCACATGCTATATGAGACCGAAAACCGTAATCAGCTGGTAAGAATAGGCACTAAGAGGTCAGCTTATTTAGACTGTATGGCTGTGGAGGAAGAGTCTGAGCACCAGATAGTACCAGCCACAAGCATCAACTCAGTAAATAGGCCAGTACAAGGGAAGGAACTTGCAGTCTTGGATATAACAAAAGCCCAACTAGATACCCAAAACTGTGCCAACAAAAAGTACAGGTGGCTACTTTTTATATTGGTGACGACTAGATTAGACATGATAGGAACTCATCCTCTAAGAACTTTTTATTCTTGTACCTATCATCATTTCATTTTCTCTTTGTTTCTTAGTAAAAACTGAGGTTATTTGCCATGAACTCCCTTTTCCTCATCTCCTATCACTCAGATACCTTCTGTCACTTCTTCTCCTTCACCTGTTTCACATGATGAAGAGGCCTTACTCCTTATCAAGGCTAACCCTAAACTTGTTAAAGTGATCCCATTCCATCTCCTCTCATCCAACACAATGCCTTCTGCCATGCCTACTCTTTCATTTATTTTCAATCTCTTCCTATTGGCTTATTTCCTGCTGCCTACAAACACACCCATGTTTAGTCTATCCTGAAAAACCCTCACTTGATCCTTCCATCCCTGCTATCATTCTATATCTCTTTGGCCCTTTGTAGCTAAACTCCTTGAAAAGCCAATTTACAATCGGTGCCTCCACTTTCTTTCCTCTCGCTCTATTCTTAACCTCTTACAATCTAGCTTCTGATCTTATCATTCCACCAAAACTGCTCTCTCCAAAACTACTAGTGATCTCTTAGTTGCTGAATCCAATGGCCTTTTCTCAATTCTCCTTCTCTTCCACCGTCTCTGCAGCCTTCAGCATTGTTGATCACACTCTCTTTACCTTGATACTTTCTTCTTTCTAGGTTTTTGGGACACCACTCTTTCCTAATTTTTCTCCTACCTATCCAACTACTCCCCTCTGTCTCCTTTGCTGGATCCTCCTCCTACAATGGAGAAGGATTGGGAAAAGCTTCCTGTAGAAGGAATTTTAGTTAGGACTTCAAGGAAGCCAGGGAAACTAATATGTGTGGATGAAGAGGAAGAGAATTCTAGTGATAGGGGACAGCCAGAGAAAATGCTCAGAGCCATGAATGTCTTATTCATGAAACAGTTTGGAGGCAGAGTCTAGGGGAGAATCCAGTATTTAAACCAACTCAAAGAATATTTCCACATAGGTAGCTGAACACAAAAAACCAGATTCTATAGGAAAGTGTGATTTTTCATTTTATACTACTTGTTTTTTATTCCATGACTTCAGTCACACTGATCTTCTACCTGTTTAACTACTCTTGGTCATTTTCCTTTGCTGATCATCATTTATCTCCCACCCATGTGTGGGTGTCCCTCAAAGCTGTCTTCCACCCCCATCTCTTTCTACACTGCCATCAGCTCACATGCATTCAATTTTCACCTTTATGTAGCTGACTACCAAATCTCTCTATCTACCCCGATTCTTTCTCTTTAACCCTACTCTCACTTCACCAGCTTTGTGATGGACATCTCCATTTGGATGTCTCACTGGTATTTCAAGCCTAATATTATGGCAATCATTATATTCCTCTAAACCAGCCCCTCGTTCTGTGGAGGGAACTACCATTTCTCCAGTCACTGTTTTATAATGTCAGTCATCTATGATTCTTCATTCTCCTCAGCCCTCTAGCTAATCAGTTTCCAAGTCTTATAAACTCTCTCTCAACATCCTTCATGCCAGTCCCCTTTTCTATACTCACAAGACCCTTATCAGCCCTCCCTTGGGCTGCTGTAATAGCCTAATTGGTCTCCCTTGTTATGCCAAACTAGTAATCCTAACATGCAAGTCTAACTATGTCACTCCCCTGGCTCAAAATGCTACAGAGTCCCTAGTGTCTTTAGGATGAAACACAAACTCCTTCAGCTTGGCATTCTTGAAAACCTGACTCCTGCCTACCTTTACAGACTTATTTCAAATTACTCCCCTTCAAACATTCCATACTTCGACCAAAAATGCCTACTACCTGTTCTCAGAACTGGACACTCCAATCAGTCAATCAACAAACATTTATTAAATGCCTATGTGCCAGGCAACGGGGATACAAAGACAGAAAGGGAAAAAAGTCTTGCCCTCACAGAGCTTACATTCTACTGGGAGTTACAACATGAAAATATATATGCATATATACATACACACACACATATACATATGAAATATAGGTATATACAAAATACATACAAGATAACTGACAGCAAAGTACTAAATTTTGGAACCAGGGAAAGCTTTATGATAAAGGTGGCTTGAGCTGAGTTTTGAAGGAAATCAGATGCTATTAGGAGGTGCATTCAAGGTAGGTAAAAGAACATGTGCAAACGTACAGGGAGCCATGATGAGAAACAGTAAGAAGTCTAGGAAAAGAATGTATTATGAAAGGGAATAATATGTAATAAAACTGGAGAAGTATGCTGGGGTCAGGTTATGAAGAGTTTTTAAAATATAAAACAAAAGAGTTTGGAGACAAAAGGTCTAGAGCAAGAAGGGATCCAGAAGGCATCTGGTCCACCTCCTCCTTTTACACATGAAGAAAGTGATGAAGATGAGAGTCTGGGGAAGTTAAATGGCTCAGTCAAGATCACAGAGGAAGTATTAGAAGTGACATTTGAACCCAGGTCCTCTGAAGCTAGAGCCAGAGCTCTTTCCACTGTACCACACTGCCTCCTAGAGGTGACAAGAAGCCACTGGAATTTAGTGCACAAGTGAGTGACATGGTAACACCTGCAATTTAAGAAAATAACTTTAGCAGTTGTGTGAAGGATGGATTGGACAGAGGAATGATTTGAGGCAGAAGCTCAATTAAGAGGTTGTTATGATAGCCCAGATGAGGTAAGGGTCTGAACTGGGGTGGTAACTATGTGAGTAGAGAAAAAAATGTGAGAAATGTTGTGGAGGTAAATTAGACAAAACACAGCAACTCACTGGGCGTATGGGATAAGGGAGAGTGAGGAGTTGAGGATGGCTCTGAGGTTGTAGATTTGGGTGACAACAGTGCCCACCTGCCACAAGGGCATGACCGCCTCACCTTCACTTCTTGAAGGACTCAGCCCAGTGCCTCGCACATAGCAGACACTACATAAATGCTGAGTACTTCTTTCCTTCCATCCTCTCCCCTATAAAACGAATTCTTCATTCATCAGCATGAGGCAATACAATTCCACGTCCAAGATCTCAACTCTCTCTGAGACATTTATTCTAAGCTTTAATCACTTGTTAAATAGCCTTGTTTTCAATTTCCATTGGATTGTCCAGTCAGGAATGGGGAATCTGCAACCTCAAATACGTGGCCTTGAGGCTGCAGGTTTCCCATCTCTGGTTGGTTATGTCCTCTTAGGTACAAGTCTTAAGTGCAGGGAGATAGTTTGGCTGGGAGTAAAGCAGGCTGCTGGGTAGCCAGAGAGAAAAGAGATGACATTTCAGTAGTTTATAAACATAGCTCGAACCAACTAAGACTAATTCCCAAATAATTCAAGGGCAGAGTATCTTTCATATCACATGTATATGAAGAATATTTTGAGAACTGGGTACATTTTAAGCACCCAGATATGTAGCTTATAAAAGCTTTTATAAAAGGGAAATGTTTTTGAAATGGTATAGAAATTTCTTCATATATTACTCTTATAAACCAATTTGACTAGAGAATATTCCCTCTTATTCTTTCCCCACATGCTCCTATTCTTTTGCTGGGCACAGGGAAAGATAAATTTTTGAGGTGGGAAGAGAAATTGCAGGAAAATGGAAAGTTTCATACCTAACAATTTTTTTTAAGGCAATTGGGGTTAAATGACTTGCCCAAGGTCACACAGCTAGTAAGTGTCAAGTGTTCGGTCTGAGGATGGATTTGAACTTAGGTCTTCCTGACTTCAGGGCCAGTGCTCTATCCACTACACCACCTAACTGCCCCCTTACTTAACAATTTTAAAAGAAAATGAGAAGTTTTTCCACACTGAATATTAAAATGGATCTGTTTTCTCATCACTATGGGTATTGCCTCCAACAATGCAGACTGCAACCTATCCATGCTGGCCCGTCCTGTGTGATTCTTATCTGTATCCTTCCTTAAGTTCACCACTGGGGAGTCACCCAACATGTTAGAGACTTTCCTTAAGTTCTCATGACATTGCAATATTAACAAGGGACCAAAATCCAGAAAAATTTTAAATAACAGGGAAATTTTAAATAATGGAAAAAGATTTAGTATTGACTTTATTAGTGATTATCGAGAGGTATGACTTGATACATTTGACCTTGCTCCCTCATCTTTTTTTTGGGGGGGGGTGAGGCAATTGGGATTAAGTGACTTGCCCAGAGTCACACAGCTAGTGAGAGTTATGTGTCTGAGGTCACATTTGAACTCAGGTCCTCCTGACTCCAGGGCTGGTGCTCATCCACTGCGCCACCTAGCTGCCCCAGCTTCCTCATCTTTTAAGGTCCCTCCAAACTCTAAGGCTCTATGATTTCATGATTTTATATCCAGAAAAGTTGAAGAACATTATTGACCAGAGGAGCAACAACAAATTTTTAGCTCAAAAGTTTCCTGGATATGTTGCATGCACATATAGTTACAGTGGTTTTAATTTTATTTAGTAAAGACTAGGTTCATCAATCATTTCACAAGTTCCTGAGCTAAATGATGGTGTTAAATCCAATGAGGAAAAAGAATTCTGGCATGCCAAGCTCAATTATGTAAAAGTTTAAGTAAATGTCATAGAAATAAATGTTTGATTTTTTTTTAGTAAATGGTTAATATCCCAGAACATTTTTATTTCTGATCAGAATGTTTTGAAAACATTTTAAAATAATTTTCCAGTACTCTTCCTCTGCCCAATTCTCCTACACAAAGTGTTTAGCTGTGAGGTACACTTTATATACCACAAACAATATCATATCTTCTCAAGTACTTCTAACAAAATATCAATAATTTAACATTTGCTTCTACCAAAGTATAAGTCTAACTTTAAAATTTTTAACCTTTTGAAAGATGAAGGATAAATGCTTCTAAAGCCACATAATTTGGCCTATTCTTCAAAAAATATATACAACTTACCTATGTCCATCTCTAAATGGTGGTCAACTATCACCAAAAATATCTGTTCCATTACAGGGGAAGATGGTAAATCAAAGAATTCTGTTGTTTCCAATGAAAACTTCAGCAGTCTCAGTACTAGTTTTCATTAACATTTCCTAGAAAAAGGATGATTTTGATCAGCTAGAAAGTAACAAAAGCACTGAAATTTTTATTTCATTAAAGAATGAGTTCGTCTAAACAATGGCTAATAGTTGGATCAACTGAGAAAGGCATGCATTAAGTTATCCTAAAACTTCCCAATAGAAGTACAACAAAATAGCAACTTGTGACAAACAAAAATTTCTTTTCCCACTTTGATCTGTCATTATTACTTAAAAAAAATAATTACTCTGTCAAAGTCAGGCACAGTACTTTTGAGGACCTACAACTTGCCAGGATCATATTTAGAAACTAGAGGAGATACAAAAATAGTATAGGATATAGTCCCTTGTAATCAATGAACTTATAATCTAGTTAAAGAAAAGGCATAAACACATAAAACCACAGGGAACCATATGTAAGAGGGGTGTTTTATGTCTCTACCTCAATAAGTGAGAGCAACACTTCTCCATTAAATCAGTTAATCAGATGTATGGGCTAAGGTCTAGACAGCTAGCTGACTCAGTGGATAGAGTCCTAGGCCTGGAGTCATTGAGACTCGAGTTCAAATCTGGCCACTTAATCTCCATCTGCCTTGGTTTCTTCAATTGCAAAATGAGGATAATAATAGCACCTACCTCCCAGGGTTGTTGTGAAGATCAAATGACATATAATTGTATAGTGCTTAACACAGTGCCTGGTTATTGTAAGTGCTATATAAATATTAGCTATGAAATCTTTTGAATAAATAAATCAGAGGCATTAAAGTACAAACAACTTAGTTAAATATGTGAGAAGAGAGAGCGAAAAACCACTGGATAAATTTGAATGACACTGCACAGGAGTTGTATTGGGACTGGCTGAAGAGACTCAGTCACACCCTGTGGGACTTGTATTAATAAAACAAGTTAGTTCAAATATGCACATTTTTCCTGGGCCTGGCAGCCTGGAGGAAAGAATAGTTCAGTGGAGTCGCTGAAAGGGAATTACTTGAGAAGCAGGGACGGGACAAACAGAGTGAAGAACATCGGTATTATTCCTTGCTCTCCACTTTAAATCAGAGGGTATGGGAAAGTTTGGATTTCTCGGTGTTTTAGCAGTGTCTCCAAAGGGGAAAGGAGCAGTGGGAGTGTCTACATTGGAAGCCCTGGCCAAAGGAGGAAGAACAACTTTAGCACTTTACAAGAAGCCCAGCAGAAAGCTATACTCTACCTATGGAGAACTTCATGAGGATTCTATGAAGAGGACAAAAGGATTTCTGGGTACTGTGAGTTATTCCCTCTACCTCATATGCTTTCAGATTGAGCACATTTTCCTCTAGATTGTATATACTTGTAGGGAAGTGTGTCCCAGATTTTGGATGGTTTGTACCAATTGTTCTTACTGTACACCCTAGTAAATACCCATTTATAAAATCTAATTAAGTTTCGCTAATTGCTATTAACTGATAATTAATAGGGGATATACACCCATAGGGTTAATGAGTTACAGAAGTAGAAAAGCATCCTCCAACCCCTCAGAGTTTACTCCAAGAACCCTGAGGGAAGATACAGTAACTGCCCTTTAGGGATCCAATTTGCTAATGCAAGTGGGAGTTGGGATATGGAGCCTAAAATGTACTACAAATATGACAGTATACAATAAATTCTGAATGATGTGGTATAGATTAGAAGTTTGAAGGTAGTTTCAAGAAGGGAAAGAACAAAGTGGGCTAGAATATCGAAGGTTTTATAAAGGACATGGCAGTGATACGCAATTCAACTACTTCTACACAAAAGGTTTTCAAATCTTTATCTTAAGCATCAACCATTTCTGTTTTTTGGTTCCAGCTCCATATTTCTAATTACCCAGTAGACATCTCTATTTGGACACTGTAAAGCAGGTATGTGGCCAGTCCCACGTACACATGTGAGATTTACTGACGGTTACATATACATAATAAAGGCAGAAATGTGGCTAGGCAGGCAGAAAACAAGGGCCTTGCTTCCTAGGTTTTCATGTGCCTTCCCCCTTCTTCCCACCTCATTTGCATGGGATAACAAAGATTTTGGAATTGAAAACTAGAAGACCTCAAAGCATTTTATCGTGAAAGAAGCCTCTAAAACAGATGTTATGAGCAGTTTAACAATAGGGAATTGAATACAGAGAATACAAGAAACCTCTTACTCCCAAGTCAGAGTGAAGCTTCCAATACAGATCCTTCCATTAATAACCATGAAATTCAGGTAGAAAGACACTGGTTAGCTACAGAGATTCTGGATCTGTGTTCCAAACAGGTTGGCCCAGGGTAAGGAATGTCTTTCTATAGAGGAAATAGACATTACAGTAAAAACAATGATGACAACAACAAACGACTTGAAGAAACAAGACTTTATTACAGGAAAAATATCCTGAAGGTTTCCCTCTTCTCCAATCCTATTCCAATGAGACTATATTAGAGCTTTTACTTTTTAAAAAGAATTGTAGAAGAAAAAACCTTTGGACTCCACTGCCCCTTTCAGGGCCTCTTTAACCTAGTGTAATGAAATAGAATAAAAAGCTGAATTTGGAGTCCAGGCTAATTGCCAGTTTTTTAGCAAAGATTTTTCCTATTTCAACATACTATTAGTGTCAACTTCCCTCCCAAAATTATTTTGTATTTACTTTGTATATATTTTATCTATTTATTTGTGTGGTCTTTGTTTTCTTCCAGTGGAATGTAAGCTCCTTGAAGGCAGGATGTATTTTGTTTTTATCTTTATATTTTTTCCAGTGCTTAGCACAGTGCCTGGCACACAGTAGAAGCTTAATAAATGTTTACTGACTTCACTTTAAATAGCAACAGCAGAACCCACTGTCTTATAATGAAGAGCTAATACACCAGTTGAGGACTCCATCTGAGGCCAGGAGGGGAAGTGGAACAGAACTCCTCCTGACCAGTGGTGTTGCCCTGGGAAGTGACATGGGACCAGCAGAGTAGAGACAGCCACATGAGAACAAAATGGAGAAGAAACAACTCACCACACTAACATGTCCAGAAAAGACCACACACCTGGTGGAGACTGCATGACACTTGAGATAAGCAGGGAGCAAGCCTGGCAGAAGCAGCGTAATGACATTGCTAGAAGAAAGTGGTCTTGTGCAGGAGGCATAACTTGACCCTCCTTGCTTGTGCCGCAATCATACTTGTTCCCTATATACCTACATCTCCATGCATGTCCCCTAGATGTGTTCCCTCTTCCCAGTGGGGATGTGCATATTAGTGGCAAAGGGTGCCCCAGGTTTATGAGAGGAATGTTTTATTAACACTTTTCTTACCATGTAATTTCACTAAATGGTCCTGATTTTAAATTAATGGTGTTCTCTAGCTCATGAATAAAGGTACAGTGGGCACTTGTAAGCTGTGGTTTTGGGGAATGCAGACCTACAGAGTACCCTGAAACATGGGGTAGCCTAATTGGGGGAATCCACTGTGCAAGGTGGAGGTGCCCCAAGTACAACCCACAACTCAAATTTAACATGCCTAAAAACAAACTAATCCCTTTGTAACCTTCAACTGCCTATCTTCATCTGTTAATGGAAACATGATTCTCTTATTCATCAGTAAGTGAAAAGTCATCAGTCTCCTCCTTTCTCACTCCTCACATCAAAACTATTGCTAAGACTTGTGCACTGCTTCTGCCAAGCCTGCTCCCTGATTATCCCAAATGGCAGGCAGTCTTTGCCAGGTGAGTGGTCTTTGCTGGACATGTGGGTGTGGTGAGTTGTTTCTTCCCAGAGGCTGTTGCTAAGTCTTGCTCTGCTGGTCTCATGGTCACTTCCCAGTAAAACATCAATGGGTAGGAGGTTGTGGAGTTCTGCTGCATTTCCAGCTTCTAGATTCAGATGGAGTCCCCCAGATGGGTCTGTTAACACTTTATTATAAGATGAATGAGTTCAGTCTTTGTTCTTTCAAGTTAAACCTTCTGAATCTATTCCTCCCTTCCATGCTCACTGCCACTAATCTAGTTCAGGCCCTCATCACACCTCAATTACATAGATTCGAAAGTTTCCTAAGTGATGATGCCACTCCACTGATAAAAACAAAAATAAAATCCCACATCTTTCAATGAATTCCTGTTACCCACAAAATAAAATACAAGGTATGCTCTGGTTCCAACACATCCTTTTCAACCTATTTCTTAATGCTCCCTAGATTCCCCAAGTTCTAGGAAACTGAACTACCCATCATTCCCTAAACATACCCTGTGTTTTTCCTGTTTTCCTTCATGCATTTACTAACACTGTTCCATTTACCAACAATAACATCTTCCCCCTCTTAGTCTTTTTCCCTCCAAAACTAAACATATGCAGTATAAGAAATCAATTAGTTGAGTGCCTATGTACATGTATAAACACTGTACTAGCCTTCTGGTTGGTCTCCGTGCCTCCAGTCTCTCCTCACTCCACTTCATCCTCCACTTAGTTTTCAAAGTGATTTTCTAAAAAGCAGCTCTGACCATGACACTGCCTCTACTCAGAAAACTTCAGTGGTTCCTTATTACCTCCAGGATGAAGTATAGAATCCTCTGCTTGGCATCTGAAATCCTTCATAACCTCATACTTTTTTCCCTATCCAGTTTTCTTACACTTTGCTACCCTCCGTACTCTTTCTGCAATCCAGCTTCACTGACCTTCCTATTTGCTGCTCCTTACACATGACATTCCATCTCTCAACTTCCAATAAAGCTTGTTGTTTGACTTATCATGTCAGTAAACTCATGGAAGTAAACTCAGGTTCTCAAAGGCCATGTCAATCAGTCAAAAAACATTTATTCAGTGTATATGTGCCAGGCACTGTACTAAGTACTGGGGATACTAAGAAAGTCAAAAGACAGTTCCTGCCCTTGAGGAGAAGCTCACAATCTAATGTGGGAGACAATATACAAAGTATTTACAGTATAATTAGAAAATATTCAACAGAGGGAAGGCACTAGAGTTAAGAATGAAAAAGGCTGGGGACAGCTAGGTGGTGCAGTGGGTAGAGCACTGGCCCTGAAGTCAGGAGGACCTGAGTTCAAATCTGGCCTTAGACCAAACACTTGACACATACTAGCTGTGTGATCTTGGGCAAATCACTTAACCCTGACTGCCTCACTAAAAAAATCCCCCCCCCAAAAAAAAAAGAATGAGAAAGGCTTCCTACAGAAGGCAGGGTTTTAGCTGGGATTTGAAGGAAGACAGGGAAACCAGGAGGTAGAAAAGAAAAGGGAGAGCATTCTAGGAATGGGAAGGTCAGTGAAATGCAAATTCTGCTAGGTTCTATAAAGTTGGAAAAGTTTCCATCACGAGTCCAATGAAAAACTGTTGTCCAAATAACAGCCTAGCTAAGTGCATCATCATAAATAGAAAGCCTCCTTAATGTCTGAGGCCCTCAAAGCACATCCTAGAAGGATAGGGCATAGGCTCAATTTGCTCACATGGGTTTATAGCCTAGACTGTATCTGAATTATCCTTCCAACACAAACCCCACTGTCACAAATTCACACTTCAGCTGAACTGACATCCCTGCCCCCACAGGGTTCTCTTTCAAGTGATGACTACACCAGCAGTACACATAGAACACGTTTATGTTAACCAGTTGCAGTTTATATCTTTTCTTGTGCACAATAAAGTCAGTTATTCTCTTCATGGGTAAATCAATCTGCCTAAAGGGAAAAGGTTTGCTGTTAGTTTTATATTCATCATCCCTTCTTGAAAACTCCAGCTTAATTCTGCCTCTGAAATGGTGGGGAAATATAAGTGCATCTTCACTTGTTTATCTCACTTCTCTGCCTCCACCGGGCTCCCATTTACCAAGCAGACCCGTCACTTCACGATGAGCTTTAGTAGGGCTGCAGAAATCCATAAAGATGATCTACTTATGTCCAATGTGATAGCTTATTTTGTTTAATTGTATTTCTTTGACATAAAGGAGGATTTGCAGGGGGATGGAGCATCAATAAAATATTTACACAGAGGAGGTACAAAGCAGATGTGTAGGAATTTTCCTGACCAACAGAGGAAGGAAATTCAACAATCAAGATGACAGTAGTATGGGACACTTGCTATTGCAGAAGGACAACTGATAAAGACAAACAACTTCTAGTGGTTCAAAGATCAGCCACATTATTTGGTGGAGGCTGGGGGAGGGGGGCGGTTTAGTACCTAAAGAGCTGACCCTTCTAGCAATCAAGTTATCAAGTCGGTTGAGAAGAGAGCCAGTTGTGAAGGAAGAATATAGCTCTTGAGGAGGCTTTTGACACTTTACTCTTCATCTTTTTCCTCCCCTCTTTTGGTGAGCATAGGAGGGAGACAGAGAATTTCTCAATCAACTCCTACAACTGGCAATAGTATCTTGCAGTAGAAGAATGTGGACATATCATGTGAAACAGAGTCAGCTAAAAAGTAAGTGAGAGTCCTGAAACTTGAGTCTTGCTGAGGATAAAGCAGGTCCTGGAGCTAAGATTCCTGCTGGTCTTAGGGTGCACAATAGTTCTGGTTCTTTAAAAAGTGCATAGTAGTACCCTAGGATTTCAACTCAGCCCAAAATTGGAAGCAGTATGACTACAGTTCACTAAGTAGCAAAGCAGTATCATGCAGGATGCATTAGACCAGCAACATCTGATAGCAACAAACTGAAGACTAAGACCAAGGTTGGCAGGAGCAAGGCAAAAATATCAAAGGACCCAGAGCCTTCAGAGGCATGAGCTGCCCCCTCCTCAAACAGTCTTGGCAATATGCTCTCTATGTATGTACTTCTCCACTTATAAACTCTTTATGCATTTACTTCTCCCACTGATGCTACATGTATTTGTAGAAGTGGACACCCCAGGCTTATAGGGGAGATATTTTGCTACTGTTCTTACTGTACCATTTTAGTAAATGTCTTTGTTTTGAAGTCATCATATCATCTGGGTGACTAGAATCAAGTTAAACACACATACAGTTTTAGGAGTGTGAAACCAGAGTACCTGTTCCCCAGGGACCCAACCTATAAGATGGAGAAGGAGGTAGACCAAGGGGTCTTTAGATTTGATTTTTAAAATTTTAGGACTGTCTAAGACATGGAAGAGTTGTGACCTGTGTTGGCAGAAGGAATATTTCATATTAATGAAATCACAGATCTTTAAAAGTATTGAAAAAGAAATTCTACATATGGCTCTATATAATCACTATGGGAGCTATGCATAAGAAGCAGTTCCTGCTTCCAAGAAACTAACAACATAATTGGATAAATAAGACATATATACATAAAATATAACTAATAACATCAAGTAGTATATAGTAAACATCAAATGAGTGGTACAGACAGGAAGTACATCCTCTAGGAGTTCATTGATTTAAGTTATCTAATTTTAAAAACTTAGATATGAGCCAGCCCTCTTGATGTTTCTTCTTTACATTTGCTTTAGTGTCATGAAAGAAAAAGATAAGTAAGATATTTGTTAACTTTGAGCATTTTTAAATGATTGAAGAGATGGATTTTGAGACTAAAAATATGAATAATCATTCAGATTTCAAAGACAGTTATTTTTGTGGCCAACTCGAAATATGGTTTTGCTTGAAACTAGATGTTCCACTATGTCCAAAGGGCAATCAAACCGTGAACACCCTTTGATCCAGTAATACCACTACTAGGTCTGTATCCCAAAGAAATCATAAAAAGGGAAAAGGACCTAAATGTAGAAAAAATATCTATAGCAACTCTTTTTGTGGTGGCAAAGAATTGGAAACTGAGGGGATGCCCATCAATTGGGGAATGGTTGAACAAGTTGTGGTATATGAATGTACTGGAGTGCTATTATGCTATAAGGAAGGACAAACAGGAGGATTTCAGAAAAACCTGGAAAGCCATACATGAACTGATGAAAAGTGAAGTGAGCAGAACCAGGAGAACACTGTACACAATATCAGCAACATTGTGTGATGATCAGCTCTGAATGACCTACCTCTTCTTAGCAATACAATGATGCAAGACTATTCCAAAGGACTCATGATGTAAAATGCTATTTGCATCCAGAGAAAGAACTGATGGAGTTTGAATACAGATTGATGTATACTATTTTTACTTTACGGTTTTCATGTGGTTTTTTTTGGGCATGTTTCTTCTTTCACAACATGACTAATATAGAAATATATTTTATATGATTGTACATATATAACATGTCAAACCACTTACCATCTTAGGGAGGAGATTGGTGAGGGAGGGAGGGAGAAAATTTGGAACTCAAAATTTAAAAAAAAATGAATGTTTCAAATTGCCTTTACATATAATTAGAAAAAATAAAATACTATTTAAAAAGAAAAAAAAAACTACAGGGGCAGCTAGGTGTGGCAGTGGATAGAGCTCTGGCCTTGGAGTCAGGAGGACCTGAGTTCAAATCTGGATTCAGACATTTGACACTAGCTGTGTGACCCTGGGCAAGTCACTTAACCCCAACTGTCTCACCAAAAAGGAAAAAAAAAACTACAACAAAACCTATATTTTCTTTACAAAAAAAAAAAAAAGAAAGAAACTAGACATTCCAAAATAGCCTATGGAATTTAAACTAGGAAAATAAAATTCCTGCAAAGTGTTCTTTTTATTCTCAAAATTGAGGTATTGGTACTATACCGATGCCTTAAAAGAGTTATAATTACTTTATAATTGAGTAATATTGCTGTAGAAATTAATCTGTATTACAAATATTTTCTTTTAAAATTACTCACATCAAATAAATTAATACCAATATTACCTTAAGATGTCCTAAGGCTTCAACAGTTTAAGAATACACAGAGAAAACAAGCAAACATACAACAAATAAAAAAAAAATTAAAGGTTAGATGAGTCATTTTAAAAAGTATATCCTTCATGCTTTCCCAAATGGCTGGAAACAATTTGTTTGGCTCAATCAAGAAGAATGGAGAAGGAAAAGTATACTGAGTTTCTTCTACCACGTGGAAATAAAGCCCAAAAGTTCTATGAACTACATTGAAATATCAAATCCCTGTATAATCTGCTGAAGTCTGAGACTGTATGAAAATATCCCTGGAAAAATGGTTGAAAGGCATAGGCAAGTTACTGATTTCTTGCTTCTGTTAATATTATTTCATTCTTGGGGACAAAGAAAGTTAGATAGCCCTCCAGCAACAGTGGCAATAGCAGCTACTATGTAATATGCATGGCCTGACTCTTCATTCTCTATTTCCAAAGTCTTGAAAATGAAAATAAAGGCAAATGAAGAAACAAAACCAATTCTGTTTGCTATTCTCAAAATAAAATAGCAAACTAATTACTGATCACATGAGAGAATGTTCTAAATAACTAATAATAAGAGAAATGCAAATCAAAACAACCCTGAGTTTTCACCCCATACCCAACAAAAGGACAAAGATGACAAAAAAAAATAGGAACAGTAAATGTTAGTGGGGTTGTGGGAAGACAGGCACATTAACAAATTGTTGGTGGAGCTGCTTTTTGGTCCAACTATTTAGAAAGCAATTTGAAATTTTGCAAAGAAAGTAACTCAAATGTCCATGTCCTTTGATCCAGAGATTCCACAATTATATGCAATGAAATACTGTATATAACATCAGACTTTTTCGTTTCGCAGAACATTTTATTTTTCTTCTGCCTTTTTTTAGTTCTTTAGTATAAGGTGTGGCTCTTGGGGACGGGGTAAAGGGAGAGATAGAATGGAAATGCAGGTGATGTAAAATGAAAGATATCAATAAAAATTAAATTTAAAAATAACCAATTCTGTTTGCTGAAAGTGAAAAAAATACTTAAGAGAGTAGTTAAACTTAAAAAAAAACCTCAAGAAATTGTCATAACTAATTATTTTCTAAAATGTTCCTTATCATTTTCTTGTGGATTCTACACTGGCTAAAAAAAAAAATTTCAAGGTTGTATTAACCTCATCAAAGTGAGTACTACCTCAAATTGTGTAATGTTGGCTCATCCACACCTTCTTATCCTCTTTGACTCTTCCTTGTCCACATCTTCCCATAAATACTCCATAGGGGGTATACTCAATATGCTGAAGGTATTCTTCTAAGTCTTTTACTATTACATTCATAACAGTGTAGCAACTGGGCTATCCATTTGTTATCTCTTGCTCTCACTGCATACAATTAGTGTATTTCCTTTTCTGATTATATAACTGTTGGATGATATATTTTTTGTCACTTTTTCCACAAGTTATCACTGGTAATATATCGTAGCCTGTTTACACTATGCCCTCCATACATCTCTACTGCTCCTTGAATAACCACAATTTCATTTCTTTGGACATTGTGACATTCCATGATTTGTAACCATATAGCTTCACCAGGAGAATATTTGCATTAAAAAGATGGATTTTCATAACAAGAAGCTTTTTGGGGGCAGCTAGGTGGGCCTTGGAGTCAGGAGGACCTGAGTTCAAATCTGGATTCAGATACTTGACACTTACTACCTGTGTGAGCCTGGGCAAGTCACTTAACTCCAATTGCCTCATTAAAAAAAAAAAAGGCAGAAAAAAAAGCTTTTTGTTGGAAATGCTTCTAGTTTATTCCTATTACATATAATACTTGCTGATGGTTTTAGATAGATGCTACTTATCATTTTAAGGAAAACTCCATTTATTCCTATGATCTCTAGTGTTTTTAATAGGAATGGGTGCAGTATTTTGTCAAAAGCTTTTTCTGCATCTATGGAGATAATTACATGATTGCTGTTAATTTTGTTATTGATATGGTCAATTCTGCCGATAGTTTTCCTAATATTGAATTAGCCCTACATTCCTGATATAAATCCCACTTGGTCATAGTGTATTATCCTCATGATAAGTTGCTATAATCTTGCTGTAATTTGCTAATATTTTATTTAAAATTTTTGTATCTATATTCATTAGGGAAATTGGTCTATAATTTTCTTTCTCTGTTTTGGCTCTTCCTGGTTTAGGTATCAGCACCATATTTGTATCATAAAAAGAATTTGGCAGGATTCCTTCTTTGCCTATTTTCCCAAACAGTTTATATAGTACTAGGATTAATTGCTCTTTAAATGTTTAGTAGAATTCACTTGTAAATCCATCTGGCCCTGCAGATTTCTTCTTAGGGAGCTCATTGATGGCTTGTTCAATTTTTTTTTTCTCTGAAATGGGGTTAAGTATTTTATTTCCTCTTCTGTTAATCTGGGCAATTTTATATTTTTGTAAGTATTCATTTCACTAAGATTGTCAGATATATTAGCATACAGTTAAGCAAAATAGCTCCTAATTATTGTTTTAATTTCCTCTTCATTGGTCATGAATTCACTCTTTTCATTTTTGATACTGGTAACTGGGTTTTCTTTTTTTTTTTTGTCAAATTAACCAAATGTTTATCTATTTTATTGTTTTTTCATAAAATCAGCTCTTAGTATTTATTAGTTCAATAGTTTTCTTAATTTCAATTTTATTAATCTCTCCTTTGATTTTCAGAATTTCTAATTTGTTATTTAATTGAAGATTTTTAATTTGTTCTTTTTCTACCTTTTTTAGTTACATACCCAATTTGTTGATCCCCTCTTTCTCTATTTTATTCATGTAAGCATTTAGAGATATAAAATTTCCCCTAAGAATTGCTTTGGCTCCATCCCATAAGTTTTGGTATTTTCTCTCATTATTGTCATTCTCTTAGATGAAGCTATTGATTATTTCTCTGATTTGTTGTTTGACCCACATTCTTTAGGATTAGATAACTTAGTTTCCAATTAATCTTTAGTATATCTTTCCATGGCCCTTTATTACATGTAATTTTTATTGCATCATGCTCTGAAAAGGATGCATTTAATATTTCTGCCTTTCTGCACTGGATTGTGAGGTTTTTATGCCCTAGTAAATGGTCAATTTTTGTGTAGGTGCCATGTACTACTGAGATAAAGGTATATTCCTTTCTATCCCCATTCAATTTTCTCCAGAGGTCTACCATATCTAACTTCTCTAAGATTCTATTCACCTCCTTAATTTTTTCTTGTTTATTTTGTGGTTAGATTTATCTAGTTCTGAGAGGGGGAAGTTGAGGTCCCCCACTAGTATAGTTTTGCTATCTATTTTTTCCTGTAACTCACTTAACTTGTCCTCTAAGAATTTGTATGCTGTACCCCTTGGTGCATATATGTTTAGTATTGATATTACTTCATTGTCGATGGCAATGTAGTTTCCTTCCTTATCTCTTTTAATTAGATCTATTTTTGCTTTTGCTTTGTTTGAGATCAGGATTGCTATCCCTGCTTTTCTTACTTCAGCCTTTCACCTTTACTCTGTGTGTATCTCTCTGCTCTAAATGTGTTTGGTTTTTTTTTGGTAAACAACATACTGTAGGATTATGATTTTTAATCATAAATCTTCTATTTTGTGGGAGAGTTTATCCCATTCACATTCACAGTTATGATTACTAACTGTGACTTTCTTTCCATCCTATTTACCACCATTTATGCTTTTCTCTCTCCTTTTTCCCTTTCCGTCCTCACTAGCATTTGGCTTCTGACCACCACCTCCCTCCATCTGCCCTCTCCTTTTTCCCTTTCCCTTCTCACTAGTGTTTTGCTTTTGACCCCCCCCTCCTTCAATCTGCCCTCCCTTTTATCAGCTCCCCTCCCTTTTCTTTTCCCTTTCCCCTCCTACTTCCTGTAGGGTAAGATAGATTTCTATACCCAAGTAAGTATGTATGTTATTCTCTCTTTGAGACAAATCCAATGACAGTAAGATTCAAACAATGCTTGCCTCCCTCCCTTCTTTCCCTCTATGTAACAGGTCTTTGCACCTGTTCTTGCAATGTAATTTACCCCTTTCTGTCTCCTCCTTTCCTCTTCTCCAAATACAATCCTTTCTTCACCCCTTAATCTTTTTATCATCACATAAAAGTTAACTTATACCCACACTCTCTATCTATGTATACCCCTTCTAAATGTCATAATATATAGTTCTCAAGAGTTACAAGTATCACCTTCTCCCGTAGGGATGTAAACAATTTACCCTTATTGAATAATACGTTGGGGTTTTTTTTCTCTCCTGTTTACCTTTTTATGCTTCTCTTAGTCCTGTATTTGAAGACTGAATTTTCTGTTGAGCTCTGATCTTTTCATTAGGAAAGTTTGGAAGTCCCCTATTTCATTGAACATCTACCTCCTCTCCTGAAATTTTTGCTGGGTCAAGAAGCATTTTGGAAGCTCAAAGTGTATATAAAGTTTCCCAAATGCACTCCAACCCACTCTTCCTCCAATGTTGAACCAAGCTCATTGTCTATCTTTAGTGTCTGCCCAATATGAGGTACTGATGGACCAACCACACAGGCTGTCCTTATAACTACATATTATTATCTAGAAATTGGTCAGTTTTCATTCACTTGGTTTCTCATAGGTAGACTGCTGGGCTGAACTCTTGAACAGTTACAAATTCATCAAAGAGGTTCTATACTATCCTAGGATTTGATGTAATCAGCACAACGTCTTCCACAAGCAGGAACATCTGGAAGATATCACTATTTATAAGGCAGCCTTCATCCATCCCTCACTAGTCATCTTCCATGACAATGTCAAACAACTTTAGCAAACATGCATCTCTTTTTTGCATCATATGACAAAGTCACATGACAAACAGAAGCGCTATTATAAAGTGGTGGTGGTACAAATTTACATTGGCCAAATACAATTATCACTGGAATCTATTAGACAAGCAAATGAAACCAGTCAAAAAATTAAAATATGATTCTAAATTAACAACGGCTACCTGTTTTTGTTCTATCTCCCCTCACCCCAAATGTCGATTAGACCAAGGAGAAAGAAATAAAGATAAATATCAAAAAACTATACACTGACATTTGAAAGACAAAACATAAAGTAATGCCAAGATATAACCATGAAAAAATTCTTTGGGGGTAAAAGAAAATTTTATTGCACTAAACTTTCCTAAACCATCTGGTGGACTGGTTAGCAGGAAGCATAACTATTTAAATGAAACTTTGTTACTTGCTTATTTGCTGCTTTCAGTGATAGCAAAATTCAAAGTAAGGGAATCATCCAATTCATCTCCATGGAAGCAATTATTATGTTAAATGTGAAATCACTTAATTAACAAAGCTAGTGAAAGATTTAGTGGTGGGGTGAGAGTTAACAAAATTACCAGGCAAGAAATGAATCATTTTGGGGCAGCTAGGTGGCACTGTGGATAGAGAACTGGCCCAGGAGTCAGGACGACCCGAGTTCAAATTTGACCTCAGACACTTGACACTAACTAGCTGTGTGACCCTGGGCAAGTCACTTAACCCCATTGCCTAGCCAAAAAAAAAGAAAAAAGAAGTGAATCATTTTTTGCAAATTCTTCTATAGAATTTCATGTCCTTAAAATAATTTATTTCTTTTCATAAGTGGATTTGATTAAATCAATCCCCTTTACATATAAGGTCATTTTGCACATTGCCTAGAACTTCAGACCTGTTTAAATTCACAGAGTGAAATAGGAAATGTGCACTACTCTTTAAAAGACACAATCATGGGTAGATATTTTCATTATATATTATGATTGTATAGCTGAGATCTGAGAAAATATTCTTTATCCTGAATTATAGAGTATTTTATTGTGACCTGGTCCATTAAGTAATAGGATTTGTATTACTGTGAGTCATCAGCTAGAACATGAAAATATTTTTGGTATAATGGATTTTGGCTGTAACAGTATAGCCACTGTAAAGTGATCTGACCTATAATATGAAGAAGCACAATGCTTACAATTCCCTTGATTCTAAAAACTCTATCTTAGACTTAGATGCAGAGATAAAATTATGTGAAAACACCACCAAAGCTTCTAGTGGATTGCCATGACAAGCAGAATCAACAATGTGGAAAGTTTTGATATGGCTTCCATATATTGTCAACGTGGGGCTATTTGTATACACCAATCCCTTCTCTCTACTCCTTCCAAAATCACTTGTGATTGACAATATTTGTCACTTTTCTGGCTTAAAAAAATTCTTATGTTTTGTTCCTCCTAGATTATTTGTGAACTTTATAAAGTAAGGGATATATATTTTATGACTCTATACCCCTACTGTCTAGGAAAGGATTCTATATGCATCAGATGCCCTAAAATTGCTTGTTATTAAGGATTATGCACAAAGCTTACTAATACTATTTCTACATATCTCTATTTCTTATTAAACTTGTATTTAGAACAAAATGCTCACTAAAAGAGTAAGGCCTGTAAGGGATGGATCCAGAATGAACTAAGTACTTTCTCCTCTCAAAATGGATACTTAAATCAAATGAATGCCTGGTAATATCTCTAAGTTTTAAGAGCAAGATTACATTGAAGAAATACCCAGATAATCCTAGAACTGGAAAGGACTTCTGGGTTATTCTAGTACAATCTCCCAAACCCATCCATCCCATCTCCTTTTACCATATATATGACAAGTAGTCATCCAGCCTGAATACATCATGCTAGCTTACGACATGTAAGATATTCTAATTTATATTTCTCTGGTTATTAGTGAATTTGAACATTTCTCAGGTGGTTATTGATAGCTTTTATTTTTTCTTTTAAAGATTATTTATCCATATCCTTTGACCTACTGAGATCAATTTCTTATTGATTTAGGATGTTGGACTTTTTAAAAATCAGAATTGATTTAATTCAAAGATTTTTTTCCCCTTATCCATATCTTTTTCAGATACTAGCTGCATTGATTTTATTTTTGCAAAAGCTTGCTCATATGATTTAGATAAACACAAGGGAGAGGTAAAAGCATTTTAGGCAGGGGCAACAGCATAAATAAAGTCACAAAATGATCATGGAGTGTACAGGAGAGAGTGACGAGATAGTCTACCTGAAGCACAGTACCATGCACATTGTAAGCCTACCCTTCTTAATAATATACATTAAAAGAGGAAGAAAGAGGTGAAAGGAAGAGCAGTTATGAGGCTCCTGTGTAACAACAACCAGATATGTGTATAGCACTTTAAAATTTGTTAAGCACTTTCCATACATTTTCCATAACACACATTATCTCCTTTAAGCCTGGTAACAACTCTGTTAAATAGATACTGTGGGTATTATTATCCTCATTTTACAGATAAGGAAACTGAGACTTAAAAGAGGTTGAATAACTTGCCCCTTAATCACAAAGTTTGGAAATCTCAGAAGGAAGATTTGAATCCAGGTCTCCGTGACTTCAAGTCTCATACTCTGTTCATTCTGTTATACTACCTCCATTAGGCCTGAAGCAACATGAAATAAAGGAAAGTGAACTAGACTGGGAATCAGAAGACTTCGGTTAAAATCTCAGTTCTGTCATTAAGAACTGGCATGTGATCTTGGGGAAGTACTTAACCTCTATGGATCTTCTTAAATTTCTATAGAATGAAAAGCAATTTGGAATTATGTGCATAAAGTTAAGCAACAGGGCATGCCCTTTGACCCAGCTATACCATTGCTAGGCCTCTACCTAAAAGAGATGAGAGAATGAGGCAAAGGACATCTGTACATATGAACGTACAAAAACATTTACAGCAGCTCTTTTTGTGGTGACAAAAAACTGGAAACTGAGGGGATGCCTATCAGTTGGGGAATGGTTGAACAATTTGTGGTATATAAATGTAATGGGACACTATTGTGCTGTAAGAAATGAGGAAATAGATTTCAAAGATACATGGAAAGGCTTGTATGAATTGACTCAGAGTGAAGTGAACAATTTATAAAATAACAAACAATACAGTAAAGACAGACTTCGAAAGCTGAAAGAAAAATGATCAACAAAATGACTAGCCAGGATTCAAGTAGACCAATAATTTAAGTATGCTGTCCACCTCTTGACAGAGAGGAAACGGATTTAGTGTAAAAAATGAGACAAATAATTTTTGAGCACAGACAACAGAAGAATTTGTTTTTGCTCGATTTTGCATATTAGTTTCAGGGAATTTCTTTTTTTTTTTTTAAGTGGGGCAAGAGACAGAAAATAGATTTCTGTTCACTAAAAAAATAAAATTAAGAAAAAAGACATTAAACAGCAAAACTCTGATTTAAAGCAATGGTACTATTTTCTTGATGTTAAAATGCAATTATTCTTTTAATAGTTTTATGTGCCATCAATTGTAGTTATTCTTTAGTAACTACAAACTAGTTATTTTGTTTAGTTGTTTCAGGGAGTATGCTTTGTTACGTTAGTCTGCTGTGTCAAATCAAAATTTATCAACAAAAACAAGATAAACCAAACTAACATAAAATAAAAATGGATGAGTTGGATTAGGTTCTCTTAATATCATTTCTTTCTCTACAATTTCACGATTCTATAATTTTAGGTGATAGGTGCTTTTCCAGTCATGCCATCCAGAATTACTTCTTCCACAAAAATGGCCATCCTTCCCTGAGGCCATGTTAATTGTTAAGAGCTCACTTTATGTGGTCATGCCTAGCTTCCTAACCACATCTTCTACTATGTAGCTTCAAGAGCTTCAATCTTCTTTGTACTTCTTCCAGTGGGAGTAGTAATCAATTAATATGAATATTTCATCTCTCTCTCTCTTCTCTTCCCCAGTATTTAGGAAACACTCAACAAATTTTTTTCATTCATTCACAAGGGCCCATATAATGGCGATATTAGGAATGGAAAAAGTAGAATGAAGTGAATTATTATAGAAATCAATAGGACTCAGAAAATGACTGCATATGGAGGAAGCAATGGAAAGAGAAAGATTTAAGATAACTGAACTTCTGTACATAGGTCCTTGAGATGATAGAGAAAGTACCTAATGAAAATAGGAAAGTTAGGAGAGATGATGATTTTGGGGAAGATGATGAGTTAAGTTTTAGACAGGGTTCTTGTTTTATTCAACTTTATATGCCCAGCACCTTTCAGTGTTTTACTCTTAGTTGTTGCTCAATATGTAGTTATTACCATAACAGAAGGGCATTTAGGTAGAAATGTTGAGTAGACAGTTGGTGATACAAGTCTAGAGCTTGAGAAAATCCTATTTGGACATATACACTTGAGGAATCAATTGAAGTGAAGTGGAAGTATTGAGTGGATAAGTTCTTTGAAGAAGCCAAGGTAGAATATGGTATACATATCAAGAACTCAAAATAGGTTCTAGAGGCTCTCAGACCTAATAAAAAGATGAAGATGTTAGATTAGCCAAAGCTTAGGAAGAAATTTGATTTTGAATGAAGTCAATGAATGAAAAAGCATTTATTAAGTGCTTACTATGTGCCAAATACTGTGCAAAAGAGAGTCCCCAGGCCTCATAATAAAGCGAGATACATATATGGCAGATTTGGCAATTGTGGAGAAATCTGCTTAGGTACCCGTATGTGCTATGTGTTCAGTTAAATTTCTTTCATACATAGAATATAAAAGCTAGTTCCTCTCAAATTCCAAGTTGCTAAATCATTTACCCAGCAACCATCTGAGGAGATTGAGACTGATCAACATTACTAGAGTCCTCTAGTACAGAGGCATCAAACTTGCTGCCTGCAAAACTCCAAAGTGTAGCCAGAATAAGATTAAAATATAATTAGGAAACTTAACAAAATAAAAAAGTACAGCATAGATTTAGGCAGCTAGGTGACACAGTGGATAGAGTACCTGGTCTGAAGTTGGGAAGACTCATCTTCCTGAGTTCAAATCCAGCCTCAGACACTTAACTACCTGTGTAACCCTAGGTACAGTCACTTAATTGTTTGCTTCAGTTTCTTCATCTGTAAAATGAGTTGAAAAAAAAAAAGGCAAACTGGTGCAGGATCTCTGCCAAGAACACCATAAATGGGGTCACGAAGAGTCAGACATGATTGAAATGAATGAACAATAATAGCATAGATGGTGTTAAATTGATTTTTTAAAAAATATTTTATCACCCTCCCCCATTACATGTTAAAACAATAAACATTTCTTTAAAAAGTTTTGAGTCCCAAATTCTATCCCTCCCTCCCTCCTTCTCCTCCCCTTTCCCTAAGATGGTAAGCAATCTGATATAGGTTATACATGTGCAATCATGTAAAAACATTTCCATATTAGTCATTTTGTACAAGAAGATACAAACAAAAGAGGAAAAGGAAGGAAGCAAGCAAGGAACAGACAATAATATGCTTCAATCCATATTCAGACAATATTAGTTCCTCCTCTGGAGACGGATAGCATGTTTCATCATGAGTCCTTTGGATCATTGTATTGCTAAGAATAGCTAAGTCATTCACAGTTCTGCTCACTTCACTTTGCATCAGTTCATGTAAGTTTTTCCAGGTTTTTCTGAAATCATCCTGCTTGTCATTTCTTATAGCACAATAATATTCCATTACATTTATATACCAGAGCTTGCTCAGCCATTCCCCAATTGACGGGCATCCCCTCAATTTCCAATTCTTAGCCACCATAAAAAGACCTGCTATAAATATTTTTGTACAAGTAGGTCCTTTTCCTTTTTTTTTTTTTCAAATTCTCTTTGGGATACAGACTTAGCAGTGGTATTGCTAGATCAAAGGGTATGCACAGTTTTATAGCCCTTGGGCATAGTTTCAAATTGCTTTCCAGAATGGCTGGATAAGTTCTAAATTGTGATTTTCTAAGTCCATATGTGGCCAGAAAGGATCTGTTTCTAATTTACACCACTGCTGTAGAAGTGCTCTATCTTATTTCAACTCCATGGAACAAGATGCTCAGCGTGCCCCACTTCCCTGCCCTTCCCCTCATTCTTTCCTGCCTCCTTTTGTGTGTTGTCTCCACCTTTAGATTTTAAACTCCTTGAGGGTAGGGATCATCCCCTCCACCCTTTTTTAAAAAAATTAATTGTATCCCTAGCCCTTAGCACAGGAGCTGGCACTCATTAGGCACTTAATAAATGTTGACTGGATTGAACTGGATTAGTACACAGGGAAAATTCAGATGGAATACTCTAGCTGAGAAGGGAAACTTGTTCATTACAGAAAGAAAACCAGATAGGGGGGTGGAGGGGAGAAGGAAGGGAGGGAGAGAATGAGATCGTGAGGGGGTTCTCCAGAAAAAAATATAAAGGATCTTTTTTTCTAAAAGAACTGAAGAGATTTTATTCCAAAAAGAAGGGTAGTTCCAGAAAGGCAAGTTTTAAAGTTGAAACAACAGACCAGAAACATTAACTAGCAGAGTACTAAGTTAAGTATTGAACATGGTAGGTATTTGATGTACGTTTCTTGCATTAAACTGAGAAAAGATAATGTAACCAAGATTAGAAGGAAAGCAGAAAACTGGGAAACAATTTTTACTGCTAGTAAGGGCCTCATTTCTCAAATATATAGAGAACTGAGTCAAATTTATAAAAATACAAGTCATTCCCCAACTGATAAATGGCTTCAAAGGAGATGAACAGGCAGTTTTCAGACAAAGAAATCAAAGCTATCTATAGTCATATGAAAAAATGCTCTAAATCACTATTAATCAGAAAAATGCACATCAAAACAACTCTGAAGTACCATATCACACCTATCAGACTGGCTAATATGACAGAAAAGGAAAATGGGAACACTAATGCACTGTTGGTGGAGTTGTGACCTGATCTAATCATTCTGGAAAACAATTTGGAAGTGTGCTCAAAGAGCTATAAAATTGTGCCTTTCCTTTGATCCAGCAACACCACTACTAGGTCTTTATCCCAAAGAGATCATAAAAAAGGGAAAAGGTCCCACATGTACAAAAATATTTATAGCAGCTCTTTTTGTGGTGGCAAAGAATTGGAAATTGAGGGGATGCCCATTAACTGGGGACTGGCTGAACAAGTTTTGGTATATGAATGTAACGGAATACTACTGCGCTATAAGAAATTATGAGCAGGCAGATTTCAGAAAATCTGGAAAGACACATATGAACTGATGCTGAGTGAAGTGAGCAGAACCAAAACATGGTACACAATAACAGCAATATCATGCGATAGACTTGGCTCTTCTTAGCAATACAACGACAAATTGTATACAAAGACAATTCCAAAAGACTCATGATGGAAAACGCTATCCACATCCAGAGAAAGAACTATGGAGTCTGAATGCAGATCAAAGTGTACTATTTTTACCTTTTTTTTCTTTTGTTTTTTCTTTCTCTTGTTTTTTTTTCCTGCTTTTGTTCTGATTCTTCTTTCACAACATGACTAATGTGGAAATATGTTTAATATGATTGTACATGTATAACCTATATCACATTGCTTGCCATCATGGAGAGAAGAGGAACAAAAAAGGTTTGGAACTCAAAATCTTATAAAAGTGAATGCTGAAAAAAAATTAGGAAAGGGATTTTGTACATAGAACTTGAGGAAGAAGACAGAACACCAGACGACTCTTGAGTAAGGGAGTGTAAACTTGAATGTAATTGAGTAAATTTACTGGATAATGAAAAAAGATCTGTGGTATTACTGGTCAAATTTTATAGAATGATAATTGGCATTCAGAAAAGAGACAGACAACCACTTAGCAATGACAAGCTGTCTTTTTGCTAACTTTGTATGTTTTTTTTGAATAGCTGGTTCAGATTGTCTTGAATTACGAGCTGGTGATTATTCCAACTGTCAAGTGAGGCCTTGCAGTGGGGTACCTGCAAGAGTATAGAAGGAGCTGTACTAATTTTAGGGACTGAACAAATTAGGAATGAAAGTTTAGGCTGCTTTGACCTATGTAAAAGCTGCTCAGGTAACCAAAATTCACTGAAAACAAGCACTTTTATTAAATAAGGTCATGATATATATCACAATTTAGGAATAGCTGCTAATAAAATTCTATGTCATGTTAGAAAAGTCCAATTGTTAACAGCCTACATACCTTGGTAGGTTGTTCTTAGTCTATCATTGTAGATAACTTGTAAAGGTCCATTTGAAGTCCTTCCGGGAAGATAGCTGGGCCAGGAATTTAACAGTCTTGCAGTCAAAGGTGCATTTCTCTGGTTTGTCAAATAGTCAGCATTCCTGGAGCTCTACAGAACTGCTCACATATACTGGGTGTGCTCTGGCTGAAAGAAGAAAAAGAGCAAATCTTCAAATAGGTAACCGTGAAATGACCAGAGAATTCTCTGAACGCCCTATTAAAGTGTTGAAAAGTCACCAGGTTGCTAAATAGTGTGCCAAAGATATGGTATTTTTTATTTGAAATGTCTCCAATCTGAAGTGTGTTTTTCTACACATTCTCTCTGAGTGTTAAGTCAAAACCATGGAGTCATCACAGACTGGTACCTGTTGTTGTCCTTTGTTTTCGAAGAGGACCAAAATGACATCACTATGCTAGAATCAAGTTTCAGTGTGTTGGACTGTGGCTGATCATAGCAATATGAGCTCAGAACGTTCTACCACAGGTAGGGCACAAATAGTCCACATGTGCATTTGCGGTGGGTCTCTAAATTTGCACATCTTGTGTTTCTTTTCAGCTACTTCAATTTTGCTTTGCTCAAAGAGCACAGCACCTTTCTGACGTGGGCATGCCATGCTGAGTGGTCCCCCATGTCACACAATCAATTCCAAAGTTCTTAAGAGAGACCTTGAGAGTGTCCTTGTATTGCTTCTTCTGATTGCCATGTGAACACTTGCCCTGTGTGAGTTCTCCATAAAAGTCTTTTTGGCAAGCATATATTTTGTGTTCAAAAGTCATCAAAGAACTAGTCAGGGAAACCATCAGGTTGCTTAAAGACCTATGTTCCCAGATATGTCTTTAGTGGTAGCTGATTGAACATATGTTAATATATGCAGAGATACAATCTTCCAAATTTTCTTTTGGTAAAAAAAATGAGGCTCCCTATGAGATAAGAAGTAAATCCCCTCTAAGTTTTCTAGCAATATGTACACAGTCTTTAATTATGGCCTTGACACTGCATGTGTTTCCAGACGGGATCTATGCCCTCAGTCAAAACTTTGCAAAATAGTCAGTATGGTGAAAGTGATGTAGCCCTTTGTTTCCCAAGTAGAGTTTTAAATCCACATGCTGAATGGATAAGTGGAGGCATAGCCTGGGATATTCTGGCTGTGACTATTTTCTATTAATGCAAATACCCCATCTGGATAGATCCCCAAGATGTCAGAAAGTCAAAGGGTGGTCCCTAGCTGACAATCCCTGATTTTAAGGGAAAAAAAGAAGTATAAATACTAGACAAAGTGGAAGAGGACAAGATTTCTATTTAAGAGAATAGAGGGATTACAGATATGGAACCAGGAAGCCTTAAGGATAATGAGTAAGGGTTCTGTGATTATGCTAACCCAAAGTGGGACCATTTTGTGGGTGGCAAGGCCAAATGCTAAGAAGCCCTTCTTATCACTTTGTTGTCCACAGAGGAGGCCTTTGGCTGCATGGGAATATTTTGATCTTGGATTCTGTGAAATTAGCTCAGTCACAAATTCACAGAATCTCAAAATTGGGAGGTAACTACATCTAATCCAATCTCTTCCTGACCAAGAATCACCTCTAAAACATATCCAAGAAGCAGTCACCTAATTTACATTTGCCAAGTCTTCTCAATTTCACCTCCATAACATCTCCTACATCAACCCCCTTCTTTCCAAAGCCTCACCTGAACCACTGCAACAGTCTTCTGCAACCCTCTCTCTCCAAATAATACTTTACACAAATGTAAAAATCATATTTCTAAAACAATGATCTGATCATGTGACTTCCCTAATCAAAAATCTTCAGTTTTTTTATTGCCTCAGAATAAAAATATAAAAATTAAAAATTTTCCATAATAAGGTTTCAACCTACCTTTTCAATCTTTTTTCTCTTCACAAACTCTCCATTCCACTCAAACTGACCTGCTAGTTTTCCCCCACAAACATTTCTGACCTCCATTTATTTGCAGAGGTGGTGGCCCTATGTCTTCAATGAACTGTTTCCTCTCTTGTGCTTCCTAGAATCCCTAGCTTCCTTCCAAACACAACTGAGGTGTCATCTTCTAGAGAAAATCATTCCAATTGGATTCACCAAGTTGTTACTCCTCTCTTCCTCTTGAAATTACTTTGTATATACTTTATATTTACTTGTCTCTGTGTGTGTTTTATTCTACCATTAGAATGTAAGCTCCTTGAAGGCAGGTATTGTTTAATTTTTGTCTATGTAGCTCCAGCATCCTTGTTTTACAAAGTAGGAAGTTAATATTTCTTGTATTGAAGTGAGGTGAGAGGAAACCAAACTCCTCCCAAGGCAAAGCCTGTTCTACTTGTGGATGACTTTAACACGAAAGGTTTCCCATAAAGCAAGCCTAAAGGTGGATTTCTACACTTTCCATATAACTGCCTTCTGGGACAAACAGAACAAGTATAATTCCTCTTATTTTTTTTACATTTTTATTTAAAGTTTTGAGTTCCAAATTCTATCCCTCCATCTCTCCCTCCCCTCCCCGAGATGGTAAGCAACCAGATATAGGTTATTAAACATGTACAATTATGTAGAACATTTCCATGTTAGTCATTTTGTATAAGAAGACTAAAATAAAAAATGAAAGAAAGTGAAAAATAGCATGCTTCAGCTTGTATGCAAACAATATCAGTTCTTTCTCTGGAGGCGGATAGTATGCTTCATCATTAGTCCTTTGGGATCATCTTGGATCGTTGTATTGCTAAGAATAGCTAAGTCATTCACAGTTCATCGAACAATATTGTTGTTACTGTGTACAGCATTCTCCTGGTTCTGTTCACTTCACTATGCATCAGTTCATGTAAATCTTTCTAAGTTTTTTTTGAAATCTGCCTGCTCATCACTTCTTACAGCACAATAACATTCCATTACAGTCTTCCACCACAGCTTGTTTAGCCATTCCCCAACTGATGGGCATCCCTTTAATTTCTAATTCTTAGCCACCACAAAAAGAGCTGCTATAAATATTTTGTACAAATAGGTCCTCTCCCCTTTTTTTTGGATGTCTTTGGGATATAGACCTAACAGTGGTACTGCTGGATCAAAGGGTATGAAGCCCTTTGGGCATAGTTCCAAATTGCTCTCTAGAATGATTGGATCAGTTTACAACTCCACCAACAGTACATTAGTGTCCCAGTCTTCTCATATCCCCTCCAACATCCAACATTTTCCTTTTTTTTGTCACATTAGCCACTCTGATAGGTGTGAAAATAGTACTCCAGAGTTGCTTTAATTTGCATTTTTCAGATTAATAGTGATTTAGAACATTTTTTCACATGACTATAGATTAGCTTTGATTTCATCTGAAAACTGCCTGCCTGTTCATATTCTTTGAAGCCATTTATCAGTTGGGGAATGACTTGTATTTTTATAAATTTGACTCAGTTCTCTATATATTTGAGAAAGGAAGCCTTTATCAGAGATACTTGTTGCAAATCCCCCCTCCTCCCAGTTTTCTGCTTTCCTTATAATTTTGGTTGCATTGGTTTTGTTTGTGCAAAAACTTTTTTAATTTTGTAAAATCAAAATTATCTATTTTACATTTTATGAAGCTCTCTATATCTTCTTTGGTCCTAAATTCTTCCCTTATCCATAAATCCAACAGATAAACTATTTCATACTCTTTTAATTTGCTAATGGTATCACTCTTTTGGTATAAATCATGTACCCATTTTGACTTTATCTTGGCATACCATGTAAGATATTGGTTTATACAGTTTCTGCCATATTGTTTTCCAGTTTTCCAAGAAGTTTTTGTCAAATAATAAGTTTTTGTTCCAAAAGCTTGGATCTTTAGGTCTATCATATACTAGATTACTGTGGTCATTTACTATAATGTAATTTGTACCTAATCTATTCCACTTGATCCACCATTCTGTTTCTTAGCCAGTACGAGATTACTTTGATGATTATTGTTTTATAATATAGTTTGAGATCTGGTACAGTAGACCACCTTCTTTCACATTTTTTTCCATTGATTCCCTTAATATCTTTGAGAGCTTTTGTTCTTCCAGATTAATTTTGTTATTATTTTTACTAGCTCTATAAAATAAATTTTGATAGTTTGGTTGGCACTGAATGAATAGATTAGGTAGAACTGTCATTTTTATTATATTGGCTCGGCCTACCCATAAGCAATTAATATTTTCCAGTTGTTTAGAGCTGACTTTATTTGTGTGAAAAGTGTCTTATAGCTGTGTTCACATAGCTCCTGGGTTTGTCTTGGCATACAGAGGCTCCCAAGTATTTTATACTGTCTACAGTTATTTTAAATGAAATTTCTCTTTCTTGCAGCTAGACTTTGTTGGTAATATATAGAAATGATGATGATTTATATAGATTTATTTTGTATCCTGCAACTTTGCTAAAATTGTTAATTTCAAGTAGTTTTTTAGTTGATCCTCTGAGACTTTCTTTTTAAAAATTTTAAATAGTATTTTATTTTTTCCCAATTACATGTCAAGACAATTTTTAGCATTTGTTTTTACAAGATTTTGAGTTTCAAATTTTTCTCCCTCCCTCTCTTCCTCTCTTCTGAAAATGGTAGACAATTTGGTACAGATAATACATGTACTATCATGTAAAACACATTTCCATATTAGTTACAGTTGTGAGAGAAGAAACAGATCAAAAGGGGAAAAAAACACAAAAAAGAATAATGTAAAAAACAAAAACCTATATGCTTCGATCTGCATTCAGAGTCCATTAGTTCTTTCTCTGGATGTGGATGGCATTTTCCTTCATGAGTCCTTTGTACTTCTCTTGGATCATTGTGTTGCTGAGAACTGAGCCATTCGCAGTTGATCATCCCACAATTTTGATGATACTGCGTACAATGTTTTCTTGGTTCTGATAATTTCACTTTGCATCAGTTCACACAAGTCTTTCCAGGTTTTTCTAAAATCTGCCTGTTCATCATTTCTTATGGCACAACAATATTCCATTACATTCACACACCACAGCTTATTCAGCTATTCCCCAACTGATGGGTATCTCACTTTCCAATATTTTGCCACCACAAAAAGGGCTACTATAAATATTTTTGCAAATGTAGGTTTTCCCTTTTTATGATCTCTTTGGGATGCAGACCTAGTAGTGGTATCACTGGATCAAAAGGTATGCAGTTTGGTTGCCCATTGGGCATAGCTCCAAATTGCTCTCCAGAATGACTAGATCAGTTCACAACTCCACCAACAGTGCATTAGTATCCCAATTTTCCCACATCATCTTCAATATTTATCATTTTCCTTTTTTGTCATACTAGCCAATCTAATAGGTATGAACTGGTACCTCAGAGTTGTTTTAATTTGTATTTCTCTAATCAAAAGCGATTTAGAGCACTTCTTTATATGGCTATAGACAGCTTTGATTTCTTCATCTGAAAACTGCCTGTTCATATCCTTTGGCCATTTATCAGTTGGGGAACAGCTTATATTCTTAAAAATCTGACTCAGTTTTCTATATATTTGAGAAGTGAGGCCTTTATCAGAGACACTTGCTATAAAGATTGTTTCCCAGCTTGCTGCTTTCCTTCTAATCTTAGTTGCATTGGTTTTGCTTGTACAAAAGCTTTTTTTTTTTGCATTTTTTGATGAGGCAATTGGGGTTAAATGACTTGTCCAGAGTCACACAGCTTATGAGTGTTATGTGTCTGAGGCCGGATTTGAACTCGGGCCCACCAAGGCTGATGCTCTATCCACTTAACCACCTAGCTGCCCCAAAAGCTTTTTAATATAGTTAAAATTATCTGTTTTATATTTCATAATGCCTGTAACTCACTTAACTTCTCTTTTAAGAAGTTGGATGCTATACCACTTGGTGCATATAGGTTTAGTATTGATATTGTTTCATTGTCTATAGTACCTTTTAGCAAGATGTAGTTTCCTTCCTATCTCTTTTACTTTGCTTTTACTTTGTCTGAGATCAGGATTATTATCCTTGCTTTCTTTTACTTCAGTTGAAGCATAGTAGAGTTTGCTCCAGCCCCTTACCTTTACTCTGTGTGTCTCTCTCGGCTTCAAGTGTGTTTCTTCTAAACAACATATTATAATACTCTGGTTTTTGGTCCCCTCTGCCATCGGCTTCCATTTTATGGGAGAGTTCATCCCATTTACATTCACAGTTTTGATAACTAACTGTGTAGTATTTCCTTCCATCCTATTTTTTCTCCTGTTTTGTCCTCTCTCTCCTTTCATCCTTTCCTTCTTCACCAGTGTTTTGCTTCTACTACTTCCTCCGATCTGCCCTCCCTTCTGTCAGTCATCCCTCTCCCCCTTTACTTAATTAACTGCCCTCCTACTTCCCTGTCAGCTAAGATAGATTTCTATATTCAACTGAATGTGTATATGGTTCCCTCTTTGAGCCAATACTGATGAGAGTAAGGTTCAAGCAATGTCCATTTGTCCTCCCTCCCATCTTCCCCTCCACTTTAATCACCCAGTGTACTCCTCTTTCTCATCCCTTAATTATTTTTATGTCATTCTCTTAAATTCACTTTATATCCATACCCTCTATGTATATTCCTTCTAACTGAACTGTTAGTGATACAATTTTTAAGATTACAAGAATTATCTTCCCATGTAGGGATGTAAACAGTTTATCTCTATTGAATCCTTTGTGTTTTCTTTTCTGTTTTTACTTGTTTATGCTTCTCTTGGGTCTTGATATTTGAGATCAAATTTTTGATTTAATTCTGGTCTTCTCCTTATGAAAGCTTGAAAATCTTCTATTTCATTGAATGACCATTTTATCCCATATTGTATTATGCTTAATTTTGCCAGGTAAGTGATTCTTGTTAGTAGTCCTAGCTCCTTTGCCTTCTGGGATATCATGTTCCATGAACTCCAGTTAATGTTACAGCTGCTAAGCCCTGTGTAATCCTGATTGTGGTTCCCTGATATTTGAATTTTTTTTTTTTCTGGCCACTTGCAATATTTTTTCCTTGACCTGATAGTTCTGAAATTTGACTTTAGTGTTCCTTGGAGTTTTTATTTTGAGATCTCTTCCCAGAGGTGATCAGTGGATTCTTTTAATGCCTCTTTTTGCCCTCTGGTTCCAGGATATGAGGGCAATTTTCCTTGCTAATTACCTGAAAGATGCTGTCCAGGTCCTCCTTTTGATTATGGCTTTCAAGTAGTCCAATGATCCTGATATTGTCTCTCTTGGACCTATTTTCCAAGTTATTTTTACCATGAGGTATTTTACATTTTCTTCTATGTTTTTATTCTCTTGAATTTGTTTGATTGATTTTTGATGTCTCATAGTCATTAGCTTCTATTTGCCCAATTCTAACTTAAAAGCAGTTGTTTTCCTCAATTAGCTTTTGTACTTTCTTTTCTATTTGGCCAATTGTATTTTTTAAGGAATTGTTTTCTTCAGTGGATTTTTCTATCTCCTTTTCTATTTCACCAATTCTACTTTTTAAGTAGTTGTTTTCTTTTCCCAAGCTGTTGACTCTTTTTTTCATAATTCTATTACATTGCTCCCATTTCTTTTCCCAATTTTTTTTCTAACTCTCTTATATGATGTTTAAGCTCTTTTTTGAGCTTAACATTAGTTCTTTCTAAGCTTGGGACCACTTCCCGTTTTTCCTTGATGTTTTGACATCGTACTCTTCTGAGTTTGCGTCTTGGTCTTCCCTGTCACCATAATATCTTTCTATGCACAGATTCTTTTTTTGTTGATTTTTGCTCATTTTTTGACCTTTTTCCTTTCTTTTAAATTTGAGCTCTGGTCCTGGGACAGAAGGGACACTGTCTCAGGCCTCTTCTACCAGGGGCTGCAGGAATTGGCTGTTTGCCTGGTGCTGCACTGATGTTGCTCTGAGGCCCATGGGGGACCCTTGTGTCTGGTGCTGGGCTGCGGGGGTAGGGGTGAGGTATGGCTGGTGCTGCTGGAGGCCATAGGCATCTGGCAGCTTATCTGTTCATGATCTGAGGTCCTAGTGCTGGGGTCTATGGTGTGCTGAGGTTGGTGGGATGTTTCTGTATTTCCCTGGGGATATACTGAAGTACATGGTGGTCTGCCCCATGGAGGTTGCCTGCTTACCTGGTGATATGCTGAAGCACATGTGGTTCTCAGAGCTGGAGCTCGCCCATTCTCACCTATGCTGAGGCATGTGAGGTGGGGCCTGGTGTTGGCATTTGCCTGCTCCACCACACTGGGGCTCAGGATCTCCCACTGGTTTGCTAAGTTGGGGCTTGTTGTTGGCTTGCTGGGATGCTTCCTGTCCTGGACTGCACGCCCCTTTTACCTGAGACAGATCTTTTCCATCTATCTTTCACGTTTCTTGGGCTCAAAGATTGTTTTACCCTATCTTTTTGCTGGTTCTGCTATTCCAGGATTTACTTTGGGGCACTATTTTATGGTTGTTTAGAAATGAACACAGGAGAGTTATGCCAATTTAATGCTTACTCCACTATCTTGGCTCCCAGAAGTCTCTCTGGGATTTTCTAAGTATAACATCACATCATGTGCAAAGTGATAGTTTTGTTTCCTTATTGCCTATTCTAGTCCTTTAATTTCTTTTTCCTCTCTTATTGCTATAGCGAACATTTCTAGTACAATATTAAATAATAGAGTCTAATTTCCTTTGTACATGAGCATTGTGCAGATGCTTATAGAGAGCAATCATGTTCCTATTAAATCTCATCTTCAGGAAAAAAAAAAACCCAAACTCTTGTTTCCTGAAGTCCTCCTATTGCATGACCTAGAGGCCCTTCACTATCCTTGTCTCCCTCCTCTGGATAGACTTCATCTTATCAATGTCTTCCCTAAAATGTGGCACCCCAAACCAACCACAATATTCTAGATATGGACAGAATTAATCTTGGATAATGCATATTTCTTAATAGAGTTAAAGATCATAACTTTTTTTTTGACTCCCATATGAAACTATTAAGTCATACTGAGCTTGCAGTTCACTAGAACTGCTAGATATTTTTCAGACTATCTTATCACACTTTCCTCTCACTTATTTGTGAAGTAAATTTTTTAATTCATATGTAGTAATTGATATTGATTCCTATTACATTTAATCTCATTAGATTTGGCCAAAAGTTGTAAGCTGTCCTTTTGGATTCTGTGTCTGTTAGCCAATGTGTTAGTTATCCCTCTGAGTTTTATTTCAGCTGCACTTGAAAAGCATGCCACCTATGCCTTTTTAAAAATCACTGACAAAATTGTTGAAAAACACAGGCCCAAGTACAGAAAAAAGAACCTTTGGAGTACTCCTTCAGGGACCCTTTCCTTTGGGGCTGTAAACTATTTGGGTCCAGTCATTTAGCTAATTGCAAATCCACTTACCTGTCTCTGCATCTGGTCAACTAGAATAACATGAGGAACTTTGTAAAATGCTTTGCTAAATTCTAGGCTAACTATATTTGCACCACTTCCCTTCATTTACTAGTATAGTAATTCTATCAAAAGAAGAAAATTAAATCAGTCTAGTATAACCTATACTTGATGACATCATGACAACTCTTAAGTAATTACCACTTCCCCTTCTAAATATTCACAAACCATTCTTTGTAAAAATAATTTCTTTTTTTATTATGAATTTAGCAAACATCAACAAGCATGAGCATTTCCATATACAAAGAAAAATGTATATGAAATCATTACTATCTCATTTACAGCTTGTTTCTAAAGTATGTATTAAATTAAATACTTTAGTATTAAATATTGTACCACAGTACTGTATTAAATACTACAATACTATAGTGGAGTACCAACACTGTTTTGCTTGTCTGTGCTCCCTTCTGACCTTCTTTTTGCCCTTATTCAGGTATTTAAAAATATTTCATTGTTGTTCTTTCCTTTCTTACTTTCAATTTTTTCTGCCATTGTTTTTTAGTCATCGTCCATTATCTTCTGTATATATGTCTTTTAAATTATAAGTTGGCCAATGAGTTTAAATCTGAACCGTGCATCTAAACAGGTCTATTTTAGATAGCTCCTGTTCTCTTTGTCATTGGAATGGTTTCCCTTTGTGTCTTCAGAATTTCATTCTGGAGAATTTCCCATTCCTTTTAGGATGATTTGCCCTGTGGAATTGTAGGCCATGGAATTCTACTTATTCTTTCTTTGAAATATTTGAAATATACACAGTCCCCAAATCAATCACTCAGCATTTATTAAGTGCTTACTATGTGCTAATCACTGGAGAAGCAATAAAGAAAGGTAAAAACAAACTATAATCACATTCCCTCTCCCCTCAAGATTCCCATTGTTTCATCTTCAGCAGTCTCTCCCTGATGGTCAAAATCAGTCCTGAAAGGCAATTTCCCCTGTACTTTGTCCACTGTTTTGTTAATGACTCTGCTTTTGGCCAAAGAACCCCAGCAAATACTCAGATAACTGAAGTTTTCCATCACTATTATATCATATTTCTGTGCCACGCTTGTAATTTACTTCCTCAATTCCTCACCTAATTCCCCCTATCAATGTGATTTGAAGTGTACTCCTATAACAATATTTATCTTCTTCCATTGATTTTGTTCCAAATATACTCTACCATACTTTCTATCTCCATTTTCTGCATATCTTCAAATAAGTGTGTATGTGTGCACGTGTGTTTGTGTACTTAATGTACAAAGATATTCTGCCCACCACCTTTAATCTATTTTCTTCATTTTTAATGTAGTATCTCCTTCCAGAGCCATATTCTAGTCATGAGTTACACACCACCAAGTTTCAATGATACCTAAAAGTTTGAATTTTCCTTCTTGGGATAAGTTTTCTAGGTTACCTTTCTTATTACCCCATATTCTGTGTCTTTCATGGGATCACAGATTTACAACTGGAATGCACCACTTTGGATTACTATTAATCCAAATTATATGGTTCTTATAATGGACCATTAGATATTATTTAAGCCAAACTCACCATTTTCCAGATTAAAAACAAAATAAAACAAAAAAACCAGAGATCTAGAAAAGTTAAATGACTGGCCAAAGGTCATACAGGTAGAAAGTGAGTCAGGTTTGGAAACAAGGTCCTCTGACTCCAAATCCAGTGCTGTTTTCATTTTACCCTGCAGCCTTTAATGATGCCTCTATGATTGGGAAAATTTTACTATTGGCTCTTTTCTTGGATATTGCCATTCATGGCAAGGATATGGGCTAGTTTTCCTTTGTGCACATGAGATCAAGCCATAGTCACAGAGGTCAGGATTCCTATGAGTCTGTCCCAACTGTGCTCCTATTATTATGGTCAAGTTAAGAAATATACTGGGCTGCTAAAAACCAGGAGCTTCATAGATCAGAATGTTGCAGAGTCTGACTGCTCTGAAACCAGAGGTCTTAGATGTGATGAAGACACATCTTTGCTTCCTGGACATTACTGAGATCCTCCTTATTATCATTAGCTTCAGAGTGTCAGCTGAGTGCTACAGAGAGAGTTTTTAGGAACCTCTCCTCATTTTTCCTGGAGCATTCAGTTAGCTAACATTCAGTTTCTATAAGGAGGGAAAATAAGTTCTCAACATTTTGAATACAAAGAAGGAGGGGATTAATTATTTGAAAAACTATCCTCCACAGGAGTGAAACTGCAGTGGAATTTCAGGCAATGCAATCATTTGGCTTGATCCTTTCTCTTGGTTTTGGAATACTGCTGTACAGCTCCACACAAACTGGGTCAAAAAGTACTTCTTTAGACCCAAGTTTTATAGTGCCATCTCAGCCAAATGGACTCTATCTGTCTCCCAGAAGGTGTGGGTGAGACCTTCTATTATCAACACCACCTGGTCCAGGATGAAGCAATTCATTTCTAAGGATCTAGAGACTCAATTAAAAGCAGATTCCGTGAAAAGGATAGGGTCTACCCCACTTTGTTTATAGAGGCAAATACGTGAAAAGGTGGAGAAAAGTAGTCACTGATGAAACTGTGCAGCTTCTTTCAAGTCTGACAAAAACATTTCAGCAGTGGTACAGATGATATCATACTATATGAATAAACAGCTTTCAAAAGAATTTAAAACTATCAGTAATTATATTAAAAAGTTCCAAATCCCCAAATTAATAAAACAAAGAAAAATCTTAAATAATTCACTTTCAGAAAAGAAAATTCAACTAGCTGTATAAGAACTACCAAACAGGGGAAAACAAACACCCTAGTCCAGATGAATTTATAGAGGAATATATCAAGCTTTTAAAGAACAATTCATACCTACCCAGATTATTCTCAAAACTTAGGAAAGAAAATACTCTACAGAGCTCCTTTATGAGACAAATATAGTTCCAATACCTAAATCATGAAAAGATAAAGCAAAGAGACTTTTAAACCAATAAGGTTCATATGTATTTAATCAAAATTTTAATATAAAACACTGGCAAAAAGATTACAGCAATCATTCACTATGATCAAGTTGGATTTGTAGCAAAGATGCAAGGAGTGTTCAAGATAAAGCAAAACAATTAACATAATTAACCATATTAAAAATAAAAACATTTCAAACCACATATCATTAGATGCAAAAAGTCTTAAACTACAATACTTATGCTTAAGAAAAACCCCTACAAAGCATAGGCAAGAGAAGGATCATTTTTCTCTTAAAAATGATAAAGAGTATCTTTTTAAAGTAAAAGCTAACATTACATGCAATGGGGAAATACCATAAGCTTTCCCCAAAACCACAGGATTATTTATTTGATACAGTTCTAGAAATGCTAGCAACAATACTATGACAAGAAAGAAACTAAAGGCATAAAGACGAGGAGACAAAACAATGCCTGTTGGCTTACCACATAAAGCTTTACTCTAAAAATCACCAAAGAAGCTACTTGAAACAACTAATAGCTTCAGTAACATAGCAGGATATAAAATAAACCCACAAAATCAATAGCATTTCTATATAGTAATAACAAAATCCAAGAGGGAATAATAGAAAAGGAAATCTCATTTCAAATAACTAAAAACACATAAAACATCTGGAAGTCAGTCTACCAGGGTACACTCAATATTTGTAAAATATAATTACAAAATACTCTTTCAAAAAATAAAGAGCAGATTAATTGGAAAGATATTTAGTGTTCATGGATAGGCCATGATAATATAATAAAAATGACATTACTACCAAAATTTATAAATATAATGTTATTTCAAAGTACCAAGGGGATACCTGACAAAGCTAGACAAAAATATAACAAAACGTATTTTGAAGAATAACAAATCTAGAATATTAAGAAAAACAATGAAAAAGCAGGAATGAATAAAAGGATAGGACTTCTAAATCTCAAATTATATTCTAAAGTGGCAATTACCAAAACTATTTAGTACTAGTTAAATAACAGAAAAGTAGATCAATGGAATAAACTAGAAAATGAAGACTCTGATAAACCCAAAAGCATGTAGCACTCCATCTGGGGCTATTTCCCCAGCTTACCATTCACAGGTTTAAGAATTAGGAGGGTGAAGTGGGGTGGGTAGAGCAATGATGACTTCTGCTTTGGGGTCCATGGGGATTCATATACTGAAAACTATAGTTCATTAACCCGACTACAGTTTCTCCTTAATAGTCAACCAATAGACGCAATTAGCTCAAAGCAAAGGCATTTCCTAAAATGGTATGACAATAGTAGCTGCAAAACATTCTCCATGACAAACCTGGGGTACACTCTCCAACAATAAGAAGAACAAAAAAAAAACCCAGTGATAATGGGAAGAATTGGAACAAACAGTGTAATAGTAATAAGATACTGTAGAGAACATACATAGCCAAGGCAATTCGAACCTCTGGGTACTATACAGCCTTGATGTTCTCTCTCTCTCCACATGAAGTTACCATACTACTGGAATCTTCCAGGTACATTATCTCTGCTGGGCTGTTTTTTCCCTCAACTCTAAATTCCCAGAGCTAGTTCTCTCAAATCCATAGTCCCTGGACTCCTCTTTGCTACTACAGGTCTTGATCCTCAGAGATGCTTCTTGCTTCAAATTACTTGACTCAATTCCTTCTCTGCTCCATCTTTTAACTGAGCATATTCACCGGCTATCCCCATGCCTGGCATAATCTCTCTCCTCATCTCTGACTCGTGGCTTCTTTTAAGTCCTAGTTAAAATCTCACCTTCAACAGGAAGACTCTTATCTTCCTTAATTTTAGTACTCTCCTATTGATTATTTCCAATTTCTCTTTGTATATAGCTTGATTGTACATAGTTGCTTGCATACTATCTCCCCCATTAGACTTTGAACTCCTTGAATATGCAAGAACTGTTTTCTGCCTTTTATTTATTTATTTTTTGTTTGTATCTCCTACAGTTCCTGGCACATAGTAAACACTTATTAAATGTTTATTGACTGGAGAATTGGTGTCTGCTCCCTGCTGTATTTAGTATCTTCCTGCAGGCACAGGAGCCATACTCTTAATTTTTTTAAAAATTTTTTTATTTTTAGTGGGGCAATGGGGGTTAAGTGACTTGCCCAGGGTCACACACCTAGTAAGTGTTACATGTCTGAGGCGGAATTGAGTTCAGGTCCTCCTGAATCCAGGGTTGGTGCTCTATCCACTGCGCCACCTAGCTGCCCCCAGCCATACTCTTTAAAAAAGCTGCTCATGTCCTGGACATACTGCAGAGGTTAGCAAATTAGCTCCTGGTGAGCTGCCTCTCTAATTACTTCTTGGAGAACCTTATCCAAAAGGGGTAGCCAAGTATTGACTCAGTTACGCTGAGTTAATTGAGTCACAATATCACTTGATCTGTTCCCTTCACCTTTTCTTTCTGTGATTATCTGTCTTTATGATTAGTTTAACATCTCATTATTTGTGATAATATCCTGGGGTGGGGGAGGGAATTAGTCAGAAACTAACTCTTCCCTCCTTACTAGGAAAGGCCTCTTAATCTAACAAGAAGCACTGAGTAAATTGGAAAACAATCCAGCAGAAATTAAGTTTAGACCGACATCTTTAACAATACATAACCACAATAAATTCAAAATAGACATGTGACCAGAATACTGAAGGTCATACCACAGAAAAATTAAAAGAGAACCAAATCAACTACATTTAACCATATTTAGCCATTGTAAGGAAATGAATTCTTTTTTTGGTGAGGCAATTGGGGTTAAGTGACTTGCCCAGAGTCACACAGCTAGTGAGTGTTATGTGTCTGAGGCCGGATTTGAACTCAGGTCCTCCCGACTCTAGGGCCAGGAAACCTAGCTACCCCTAGGAAATGAATTCTTAAGCAAATAAAGGATAGAAGCTATTATAAAAGGTAAAATCAATAATTTTGATTACATGAGTTGAAAAGCTATTGCACTAACAAAATGTAACTAGGATAAAAAGGGAAGTGGTGAACTGGGAAAATAATCTTTGTATCAAATATCTCTATGGATCTGATATACAAGGTATATAAAAAACTAACACAGATACATAAAAACAAAAGATTATAGATAAATAGTCAAAGGATATGAGCAAACAATTCTCAAAAGAAGAACTGCAAACTATTAACAACTTTATGAAAAAATATTCCAAATTTTTAATGGGGAAACAAGCAAATCAAAACAGCTCTGAGGTTTCAATTAATATCCAGAAAATAACAAAAGAGAGAAATAGTCAGCATTAGAGAGGTCAGAAAGACAGGAACACTGCACTGTTGGTATGGATGTGAACTGGTTTAACCATTCTAGAAAGCAATTTTGAATTAGGCAAAGAAAGTGACTCAAATACTCTTTGACTCAAAGATCTTAATGCTAAGAAGTTGATAATAAAAAGGTCCCACATATACCAAAATATTTATAGTAGCGCTTTTTGCAGTAGCAAAGAATTGGAAACAAAATAGATATCTATCCACTGGGGAATGCCTAAACAAGTTGTGATACATGCATGAATGTAATGGAATATTATCGTTCTATAAAAAACAATATAAGGAATACCAAGAACTATGGGATTACTTCTATGAACTGATAGAAAGTAAAGCAAGCAGAACTGGGGAAAAAATATACACAATGATTACATAAATGGAAAGAATAACAACAAAATAACAAAAATGGATGCTCTGAAATTATAATGACTAAGCTTGGTCTCAAAAAAGAGATATGGGAAAGCCCACCTTCCCTTTATAGAGTCTGGATGAGGAATACTGCATATGTCAGAATTTTTCAATGTGCTAGTTTTGCTCATTCCCTCCCCCCTCTCCTTTATTATTCTCTGTTATAAAAGATGGCTCCCTGAGAAGGGAAGGAATGAGGGATATGTTGGGAAATGTAAGTGATATAAAAACAAAAGAATAAACATTTTTTAAAGACACTCCAAACCACTAACAAAAAATTATAAATTAAAACAACTCAGGCTTCACCTCATATTTATCAAATTAGCAAAGATGACAAAAGGCAGTGTTAGAGGCATTATAGGAGGACAGCCACATTAAATACACTGTTAGTGGTACTATGCTGTTTTGGGTTTTTTTTGGGGGGGTGAGGCAATCGGGGTTAAGTGACTTGCCCAGGGTCACACAGCTAATAAGTGTTATGTGTCTGAGGCCAGACTTGAACTCAAGTCCTCCTGACTCTAAGGCCGGTGCTCTATCCACTGTGTCACCTATCTGCCCCCTATTAGTGGTACTATGAAAGAAGAGTAAGATGACCTTTATTTTCTTTGTAAAATATTAGATAATCTACAGCAAGTGGTAGAGGGGTAGATGACACCTAGCTTAAATTATAAAGGTCTAGAACAGTCAGGTAAATTCAAAACAATCTACACATCTGCAAAAATTCTTACCAGCTCCTTTCACTCATTAATGCTACCTACTGCCTCTTCCTTTGGCTGCCCATTTCATCAGACTTAGCATACCTAAAATTTAAGGATTTGGAGTTAGAGACTTTGAGATCATCTACTTTAACTCTTTCATTTTACAAATGAGGAAACTAAGGCCCTTGGGGGTTAAGTGATAACTTCAGTCAAAGAGTCTCAGTTCAGTTCGCCACTAAATGATGATGAAAAGGAACAGATTTCCTTAAATTCTTCATAGGCTTATTAGCTGATTTCTTTTATTCTCTGAGAACATTAGTAGAGTCATTCATGTGACTACTAAGAATCTTACCCATATCTAGACTTAAGCTATGATTTTCTTAAAGGAGAAAATAATAGATGAAATCAAGCTACATCTAGAATACCATGATCAATTCTAAGCAGTATAGTTTAAGGGAGTATATTTTTAAACTAATGCATATTGCAATTAATTTGTTAAACCCTATGTGCTACATTAAGGGGCCAGATAATAACAGCAGTCTTCAAAATAATCCAAGGAATTTCATGTAGAATCAATTCATTAACTAGTAGTTATTAATCACTTACTATGTACCAAGCTCTGTACTAGGAACTGAGGATATAAATACAAAGAACGAAATAATTCTTATACACAATGAGCTTACATTCAAATGGGGGAGATAAATATATCTGAAAGAAATATATAGCATACCCACATTCATACAAAGTAGTTAAATATAAGATACTGGATGGAAAGGAAGGTAGTAGAAGGTAGTAGCAGGTAGAGTGGGGCAGGGAGGGTCAGGAAAGGCTTCATGTAGAAGACAGTGCCTATGCTCCATCTTAAAGGAAAAGAAAGACTCCTTGAATCAGAAATAAAGAGGAAATGCATTCCTGGCATTAGAGATGATCAGCACAAGGGTGAAAATACTGGAATTGGAAGTCATGTGTGAGGAAAAGAGAAGTGGCCAGTTTGGCTGGATCAGAGTACAGGAGAGAGAATAATGTCTAATGAGTTTGGAAAGATAGCTTGGGACCTGGCTGTATAGGGCTTTAAAAACTAAATAGATGAATTTATGTTTTATTCTAGAAGCAATAGGATGTCACTAGAATTAGTTGAATAGAAGAGTCACCTGGTCATATCTGTGTTTAAGGAAAAATACATTGACAGCAGTGTGTATAATGGACTGGATAGGTAAGAGATTTGATACAGGCAGACAAACTAGGTGAGCTGTTTTGTATAAGCTCCAAAGGACAGAACTGGGATGGGTTACAATAAGACAAATGTAGGCTCTATGTAAGAAAAAAACTTTCTAAAAGATAACTGCTGAACAATGGGACAAGCTGGCTCATGAGGTCTACCAGAAATTTTAGTAGATTAGATGATCATCCATTAGGAATATGCAGAAAGGATTTCTGCAGTGGGTAAGAGGCTAGACTAAATTATTTGTGGTGAGACAATCTTTTCCAATTCTAATAATTCACAATTTCGGGGGTGGGGGGAAGTATCACTTCAAAAAACTTTGAGCCACCAAGATCAAATCTTCATAAAACCTAGAAGCAAGAAAAACAGGAACTGTTCATTACATTTGGAAATCTGCCTTTCTGAAATATCTGCTTATAGTCTCTAAGTTGTCAATACTACAAATAATAAAATATTCAAACTCATCTTTATCTGTTTATTAAACATACTTCTGAAATCTGACAGCATAAGCATTGCTTCTCTCACCATAGACTTTTACTATATATCTTTAATGGCAATTTTGTTACTTAGTCATAATGAAAATACATTCCAACACAAACTCTGAGAAAGGATTCCTTCTACTAACTTTACATTAAAACAACATGATTCAATATCTACCAACATCAGTATTTTGAGCATTAACATGATCAACAGCTATGAATCATGATTTAAAGAATAAACAGATCTCCACCTTATAGTATACATAAAATCTAATTTGGAGAACACTTATAGCTCAGTGGAATACTATTTTTCCCCCCTAAGGTGTACTAAGTAGTTAAATATTGAACAGGGTAGATATTTTGATATATGCTTGTTACATTAAAATGAGAAAAGGATTTTGTACAGAGAATTTGAGGAAGAAGAACAGATGAACCTTAAGTAAGGGAATATAGATTTGTATGTAATTGGGTAAATTTACTGGATAAGGAAAAAAGATCTGTGGTATCACTGGTCAAACTTTACAATGCTAATTGGCATTCAGAGAAGAACAGGCCCACCACTTAGCAATAACAACCTGTCTTTTTTCTAACTTTGCATGTTTTTTTTTGAACAGCTAGTTCAGGTTGCTAAAATCTAGAAAAGTTATCTGCAACATTCTTCTGATCTACCAGTCTAATAACCCTTCTCTAAAAAATGGGAAATGAGGTTAAATTCAGCTTGATCTAAACATGATGAAGACTCACTGGCTATATGCGGACACCATAGCTTTTTCTTGATGTTCAATAATCATCTGCATTAAAATGGTCCTAGAATTTTTAAATTTTCAACTTAAGCACCAAAAAAGAACATTTCCATGTACACTGAATATAAAGAGTTGTACATAAAATGAAATCTCCATTTCTTAGCACTTGCTTTAAAAAAGTATATAATAAATTCCACACATTAAAAGAAACTGTCTTAATTGTGTTTCCTTCTGAAAATTCCTATATTCCTTTGAACTTTTTAAAAAGCCTCAATTGTCCTCTTTCTTTTTTCTGGCAGCCCTATTACTAATTGTTCCTCTTCCCCTAACCCCCTCCTCCAGAAACCATGAAAAAGAAGAAACCAAACCCTTGTTAATAAGCATAGTCAAGAAAAGTTAATACAAATAGTGGCTGTGACCAAAATTATACGTCTCTTTCTGCACCTTGAATCTATCACCTGCTAAGAGGTGGGTTAACATGTTTCATTAAGTCCTTTGGAGACCTAGTTGATCATTGCTTTGATCAGAGTTCTTAAGTTGTTCAAAATTGTTTTTCTTTACAATGTTGCGGGCTTCATGTAAACTGTTCTTTTGATTCTGTTCATTTCACTTTCTACCAATTCATACTACCCCAGAAATAGCTTTTCATAATTTCTTACAGTGTAATCACATTACAAGGGCAGCTAGGTAGTGCAGTGGGTAGAGTATTGGGCCTGGAGTCAAGACATCCTCAGGAGGTCAAATCTGGCCTCAGACACTTAAATCTGGCCTCAGACACTTGCTAGCTGTTTGACCCTGGGCCTGTCACTTAACCCTGTTTGCCTCAGTTTTCTCATCTGTAACATGAGCTGGAGAAGGAAATGGCAAACATTCCAGCATCTTTGCCAAGAAAACCCCAAATGGGGTCACAAAGAGTCAGATACAACGTAAACAACCAAACAACAGCAACATTACATTATATACATATACCTTAATTTCTCCTAACATTCCCCAACTGATGGATATGCCCTGAGATTTTAGTTCTTTGTTTTTCTTCCTCCCCATCTCTCTCTTAGAATCAGGAAGTTTGCTTATTCCCTTCCCAATATTATCTTCCCTCTTAAGCACTACCCCCTCTATATTCCCATGTTTCTCTACTAAGTTTGCTGTATTTTAATACCAAACTGCATTATTTATGTGTTCAATTCTCCATGGTTCATTTCAGTTAAGAATTAGATTCATTAGATAACAATTCCCCTTACTCCTTCTCAACTTTGGCTAGTCTTCTTCTCACTTACCCTAATTTTGAGAAATAGCACATCCCAACCTCTTATTCCTCTTTTTTTGCATGAGTGTACTTCTCCTTTTACTCTCTCTTCTCTCTCCTCTCTTCAAACCCTCCCAACAAATGAATTCCCCTCACCCCAACATCTCTATATCTCTTAAATTTAACTCTCTCAGTACCCTTCAAAGACTTTAAGATTCTTACAGGACACCTCTCTTCTCATCCTACGAGAATGTTAGAGGCTAAATTTACCTTTCTAGGTTTCTTTAGATTCTTGTGTTAATATTTCAAAGTTCCAACTCAGCTCTGGTCTATTCATCAAAAAATGCTTGGAAGTCCTCTGTTACATTAAATATCCATTTTTCTCCCTGTAGGATTATACTCAACTTTGCAGGGTTATTCTTGGATGTAAACCTGTGTCTTTTGCCTTTTGGAATATCGTATTATAAGATCTCCTCTCATTTTAAGTAGAAGCTGACAGGTCTTGTGTGATCCTGACTGTGGTTCCTTGGGACTTAAACTGCTTCTTTCTGAATGCTTGTGGCATTTTTTCTTTGACATGGGAGCTATGTATTTTGACTATGAAATTCCTGGGACTTTTCCTTTGGGTGTTTCAGGTGGCAATCAGTGGATTCTATCTTTATCATTCTGGTTCTAACAGATCTGGGCAGGGATTTTTTTGTTTTGTTTTTTTATGATTCTTGAAATACAATGTCCAGGCTTGTTTTTTTTATCATGGTTTTTAGGGACTCTAATTAAATTCTTAAATGATCTCTCCTGGGCCTGTTTTCTAGGACAGTTTTAAAAAATATTAGTTATCTTTCATTTTCTACTATTTTTTCAATTTTATGTTAACATTTCTTGCTCTCTGATGTAGTTATTGATTGGTTTGGTTTATTCTAGTTTCCAGGGAGTCCACCGTTTGGATGATTTGTCATTTTCTGTCCTAAATTATTTATTCTCTTTCCAAATCTTCTTATAATAGATTTTATTTCATTTGTTATCTCTTAATTCATTTCTTCTAGGCATTCATACAGTTTTCACAGAAAATGAATTTACTTCTTTGACTCTCTGCTTACAGTTTTTACTGGAGTTACTCTTTCCTCCTAAGCTGGATTTTTGGGTATCTGTAGAAGAGAATGATTTTTATGCTGACCAATGCCTTCTTTGGCTCACTCATCTCTTCAGCTCTAGTTTCTGAATTAGGGATTTGTGACAGGGACAGGCACCACTTCTTGATGGGTTTTGAAGTGAGGTAGTTGATCCTAGTTGGTCGTATTCTAGGTCGTTTAGGTTACTCTGCTGACCTCTACACCTCCTAGAGTTAAGGCCATGATCTTTGGGGTTCAGAGTACTATATAGTCAGAGGCCTCTATGGCATCTCCAGGCAGAGTGCTAGGGATCTCAGAACTTGGGAGACCTGAGCTCTCCTGGTCTGAACACTTCCATTCCACACTGGTCACTTGCATTTGTGGTGGCTTCAACGGTCCCCACTCAGGGCTTCTAGTCACTATGTCTTTCTCAGGGGAGCCTGCTGCTCTATCTCTAGACTCAGAACCTTGCAAGCTATATATCTGATCCATTTCTAGTCATTCTGTGGGGCTGCCAGTTTGTATGCATACACCGTTGTTGGTGGCCCCCCTTTCCTAGTGCATGCAAGCTTCTGGCTGAATTTGTGTGCAGTTCTGGGATAATACAGTTTCTCACTACTGAATTTCTTGATTATTCAATCTTATGCAAATTTCAAGTTTTTGCTAGAGTAGGTATGTGGAAGCTGGGTCTGCCTTCATTTAGTCAGTCATACTGGCTAGACATCACATTTGAGAATGCACTGAATTTATACTGGAGTCAAGCTTATTGGCCTATAGTTTGCAGGGGGAAAAAAGGCCCCTTCAGTAAACTATAGCAAAAGGCTCCATTTCTAACAAATCAATAACTTTTACACATCATCAAACTAATCAAAATGGGACTCCATTTTTAAGGGAAATTGCCAATTTCCATTACAATATTTTCTTTTTTATAAGGTGAGTGGTTTTTACTCATTTGAGGTTAATTGCTGTAACAAAGACAGAAAGTGCTGGTTTCCCTGTCACACTTTCATTCTAACAGATTGTCCTAAAATGGCAAAAGGATGGGAGGACAATTAGTACAAATCACTGTACTGGTGCCAAGGCTAGTGGCAAAAAAATGAAGTCAAATGTAAGGGATAATAAGCCTAGCAAGAAGAAAGGGTAATAAATTTTTGTCTTTGATTCTATCTTTTATATAAAAATCTTTGCATATGTGGATACTGAATATTCCTAAGCTAAGGCAGCACTTGTAATAAAATATAAATTATTATAGCTTGTTGAGACTGCCCCTAGAATCTGAAGCCTAACTTACAACAATATAAAGCTCTCTCCAAAGTCCTTTCAGGGAAGTTCTACATGGATCTAGAATACTATAACTTTTGAATATCAAATAAACAGCATAATCAGAAGAAAAACTAAAATATTTTGATGACCAAAAGAAATCTGGTACTAGATGAATTAAAAAAAGATTGGTGGTATTAGGTGCTTAGTCACAAGCAATGTAATTTGTATGTTGCCAATGGCGGACTGTAATCCATATAATCAGGTGGTTGAACTCATTTTCTTGTGCCAAGAGAATAAAAACTATAATGGTAGTGAGTGAGTAAATGGGGAGCTAGGTGGTACAATGGATAGAATGTCAGGCCTAGAGTCAGGAAGACTCATTTTCCTGAGTTCAAATCTGGCCTCAGACACTAGCTGTGTGATCCTGGGTAAGTCACTTAACCCTGCTTACCTCAGTTTGCTCACCTGTAAAATGAGCTGGAAAGGAAATAGCAAACCACTACAGTATCATTGCCAAGAAAACCCCAAATGGGGTCACAAAGAGTCAGACATGACTGAAATGATTAAACAACAACAAAAAAGTAAATAATACATCCTCCTGATATAAGAGTATAAGAAAGGAAAGTACAAATACCTTGTCCATTTTTCTAAAGAAAATGCTTAATTCTCTTCTAAAAACAATGCATGATTATGTTTCAATCACTTCAAAAGAAGATAGAGAAAAGGAATGCACTGGGAGGAAGGGGATGTGAGGGGAGGAAGGGATGTGAGAGGAGGAATGAGGCAAGCTATAAATGGGGCATACAAGGAGAATTTATAAAACAGAGGGGGGGGAGCAGGAAAGCATGGATGACCCTTGAACCTTATTCTTATCTGACCTGGAACAGGGAAAGAAGCATGAATACATACACACACACACACACACACACACACACACACACACACACACAGTAGGTACAGAAATTCATCTCACTCAAAAAGAAAGTAGAGGGGAAAGAGGAGTAGAGATAAGAAGGAAGGTAGATTAAAGGAGGCTGTGGTCAGAAGCAAAACAGACTCTTAAAGAGAGAACAGAAAAAAAAAGAAGGAAAAGCATAAGACAATAAGATGTAGAGAAATACAGTTAGTAGTCATGAGTCTGAATGGGATGAACTCAAAGGAAGAGGGTAGAAGAAAAGATCAGAAATCAGAATCCAATAATATGTTACTTACAAGAAACATAATTGAAACAGAAGATACACATAGAGTTAAAATAATGAGTTGGAATAAAATCTAATGCTTCAGCTGAAGTTTTAAAAATAAAAAGGCAGGGATGGCAATCGTGATCTCAAAGAAAAAAACATAAATAAACCTAATTAAAAGAGATAATTGGGGAAGTTACACTTTGTAAAAAGGTATCACAGACAATGAATTAACATGAATAATGTACACCTAATGGCATAGTATCCAAGTTCTTAAAGAAAAAATTAAATAAGTTATAGGAGGAAATAGTAAAACTATAACAGTGAGGAAGCTCAATTTATCCCTCTCAGTCCTAGATAAATCTAACCATAAATAAACAAGGAAAAAAGGTAAGGGAATGAACAGAATTTTAGAAAAGTTAGATATGATGGAACACTAGAGAATCCTGAATGGGAATAGAAAGGAATAAATATATTTCCCAGCTCTTCACAAAACTGACTATGCATTCAGGTATAAAAATGTCACAAACAAATACAGAAAAGCAGAAATACTGAATGTTTCTTTCTTTCTTTCTTTCTTTCTTTCTTTCTTTCTTTCTTTCTTTCTTTCTTTCTTTCTTTCTTTCTTTTGGGGCTAGGCAATGGGGTTAAGTGACTTGCACAGGGTCACACAGCTAGCAAGTCTTATGTATCTGAGTCTGGATTTGAACTCAGGTCCCCCTGAATCCAGGGCCTGTGCTATCCACTGCACACCTAGCTGCCCCTTAAATGTTTCTTTTTCTGACCATAATGCAATAAAAATTATATTTAATAAAAGGCTTTTGAATATATAGATTAAAATGAATTGGAAACTAAATAATCTAGCCCTAAAGAATGGGTAGGTTAAAGAACAAATCATAGAAACAACCAATAATTCAATTAAAGGTGATGAAAACAATGAGACAATATACCAAGATTTGCAGGATGCAGCCAAAGCAGTACTTAGGGGAAATTTTATATCTTTCAGCACTTACATCAATAAAAGAGAAAAAGAACAGATGAATGAATTAAGCATGCAACTAATAAAATGCTCTAATACCAAAAAAATACTTGAAAATCAAAAGAGAAGTTGACAAAACTGAAAGTTAAAAAAAATCATTGAATTAATAAATAAAACTAGGAGCTTTTTTTTGGGGGGGGGAGAAAAGCAATAAAATAGATACGCCATTAGCTATTTGATTAAAAAAGAAAAGCAAATTACCATTATCAAAAATTTCTTTAAAAATGAATTCACAAGCAAAGAACAAGAAATAAAAGCAATTATTAGGAGTTATTTCATCTACCTATATGCTGATAAAACTGACCATCTAAATGAAATCAATGAATATTTATAAAAAATATAAATTGCCCAGACTAACAGAACAGGAAAGCAAATATTTAAATAACCTTACTTTAGAAAAAGAAATTTTAAAAGTCATAAATGAACTCCCAAAAAAACCCCAGGAGTAGATGGATTTACAAGTGAATTCTATCAAATATTTAAAGAACAATTAAGTCTAATACCATATAAACTATTTGATAAAAAAAATCCTTCTTTGGCACAAATATAATCTTGATACCTAAACCAAAGGGTGAAAAACAAAGAAAGAAAACTACAGACCAATTTCCCCAGTGAAAACTGATGTATAAATTAAAAAAAAAACAAGAGCAATGAGATTACAGCAATACATCATAAAAATCATACACTAAGAACAGGCTGGATTTATACCAGTAATGCAGGGCTGGTTGAACACTGAGAAAACTGTAAGTATAACTGACCATATTAATAACAAAACAATGAAAAATCATATGATTATTTCAACAGATGCAGAAAAGGCTTTGGACAAAATACAACATTCATTCTTGTTGAAAAAAAAACCCACTAGAAAGTATGGTAATAAATGGATCTTTCCTTTAAATGCTAAGTAGTATTTATCTAAAACCAAGCAAACACTATCTGAAATAAGGATAAGCAAAAAGCCTTTCTGATAAGATCAGAGGTGAAGTAAAGATGCCCATTATCACCATTATTATTTCATATTTTACTAGAAATATTAGCCGTAGCAATAAAACAAGAAAAAGAAACTGAAGGAATAATCACAGTCAAAGGAAAACCAAAACTATGACTTTCTGCAGATGATATAAAGGTTTACTTAGAGAACCTTAGAGATTCAACTAAAAAACTAATTGAAACAACCACTTCATAAAATTTGCAGAATATATAAATAAAGCAACACAAATCAATCAGCATTTGTGTATATTACCAACAAAACCAAGCGGGAAGAGGTAGATATTTAAAATAACTACAGACAGCATAAAATACTGGGAGTCCACCTGCCAAAATACAGGAACTACATAAACTTAATTACAAACACTCTTCACACAAATGAAGACAGATCTAAGTAACTGGAGAAATCTTAAAGGCTCAAGGGTAGGCCAAGCCAACCTAACAAAAATGACAATGTCATCTAGAACAGTTTATTCAATTCTATTATGATCAAACTATCAAAGAATTACTTTGCAGAGCTAGGAAAAAATAACAAAATTCATCTGGAAAAACAAAAGGTCAATAACATCAAAGGAATCATTAAAAAAAAAAGTGGGAAGGTAGGAGGACTGGTAGTACCAGATCTCAAACTACAATAACAAAACAGTAATCATCAAAACAATTTGGTACTGGGTAAGAAATAGAAAGGTTGATCAGTGGAACAGGTTAGGTACACAACATATAGAAGCAAATAAGCACAGTAAGCTAAGTCTTTGATAAACTCAAAGATCCTAGCTATTGGGGTAAGAATTCACTATTCAACAACAACAACAAAAATGTCAGGAAAACTAGAAAGTAGTCTGGCAGAAATTAGGCATAGACTAATACCTCACACCATATTCCAATACAAGTTCAAAATGGCTACATGACTTAGACATAAAGTGTGACATCATAAGCAAACTAGTGAAGCTTGGAAGATATTGCCTATCAAATCTATAGATAGTGGAAGAGTTTGTGACTAAGTGGGGAGGAGGGAGGGAGAGAAAGAGAGAGAGAGAGAGAGAGAGAGAGAGAGAGAGAGAGAGAGAGAGAGAGAGAGAGAGAGAGATGTTCATGGGAGTAAAATAATTTTGATTACATAAAATTAAAAAGTTTTTGTACAAGCAAACCAATACAGCTAAAATTAGAAAAAAAGCAGGAAACTGGGGGAAATCTTTGCAACAAGTGTCTCTGATAAAGATCTCATTTCTAAGATACATAGGGAAATGAGACAACTTTACAAAACTGAGAACCATTCCCCAATTTATAAATCGTCAAAAGATATGAATAAGCAGATTTCAGAGGAAAAAATAAAATCTATTATCTATAGCCATAATAAAATGCTCTAAATCACTACTAATAAGAGAAATGCAAATTAAAACAACTCTGAGGTACCACCTCACACCTATTATATTGGCTAAGATGACAAAAAGAGAAATGACAAATGCTAGAGGGGATGTAGAAAAACAGGTACAACTAATTCACTTTTGGCGAAGCTGTGAACTAATCTGAGAAGCAATTTGGAACTATGCCCAAAAAGCTAATAGATTGTGCATACCCTTTGACGCATCAATACCACTACTAGGGATATACTCCAAAGTGATCAAAGAAAGAGGAAAAGGACCCTTAATGTACAGAAATTACTAAACAAGTGATATGAATAAGATGGAATACTATTGTGCTTTAAGAAATAATGAAAGGGATAATTTCAGAAAAAAAAACCCTTGGGATGACTTGTCTGAACTGATTCAAAGTGAAGTAAGCAGAACAAGGAGAATAAATTCATACAGTAACAGCAATTATGTAAAGAAAATCCAACTTTGCAAAACTTAGTAACTCTGATCAACACAATTCCAAAGGATTCATGATGAAACATGCTATCCACTTTCACATAGAGAACTGATGGACAGTACAGATCAAAGCATATTTTCTTCCCTTTCTTTCATTGTCTTTCTTTCTTTTGGTGGGGGCATAACTAATATGAGAATTTGTTTTGTGCAACTATACATATTTGTAATGGGTTTTGTTTTTCTTGCTTTCTTTCTCAAAGGGTAGGATAGGAAGAGGAAAAAAATGGGGACAGAAACTAAAGTAAAAAAAAAATTTAATTCCAAAAACAAAGCATGTAAAGGTGATACCAAGTTAAAGAAAGAAGGCTAATCAATATTATTAGCACTATATAGCCCTCACAATTCAAGTCAACAAGCATTTATTAAGAACTCACTATGTTCCAGACACACAGTATCATAAAGTAATGTAATGAAAAATCTCTAGCGACAGAAAGTCAAACTTGAGACAGACCAGTTTTTATCCAATCAAGTCAATCTTAACACTACTATAATTCAAAAGCAAGATCTGAGAAGAAAAATAAACAAAACAAGAATACAAATTAGCTATTACCTTCTGTATTACATTCACTTCCCTTCCCCAAATTCCAATTTAGTACCAGGCAGTACTTTTTGTATCATTTTGGATACTTTTTGTATCATTTAAATGACATGGAGATTAGCTAGCTTTCTTATCTCAAATGGAAAGTAGGAAAATAAGATATGTAGAAGAAGGAAGATGTCAAAGATTCTCACACCCAATTTGGCACTTTTTTTTCCAACTAATTTATCTGGTATTATTATATAAGTATCCGTGTTTATGTCTTATCACACTACTAGATTGCAAGCTCCACAAGGGCAAAAACCTAACCCTTCATCTTCCCTAGCACAACACAGATTGGTTTTTTTGTTTTGTTTTGTTTTTGGCTAGGCAATGGGGTTAAATGGCTTGCCCAGGGTCACACAGCTAATAAGTGTTATGTGTCTGAGGCTGGATTTGAACTCAGGTCCTCCTGAATCCAGGGCCAGTGCTCTATCCACTGCGCCACCTAGCTGCCCCTCACAACATAGACTGTTAATGATTATGTAGAGTGCTTTGTAAACCTTAAAGAGCTAAATAAAAGTCACCTACTGTCATAAAAACTGTTCTTAGACAACACACACATCATTGAAAAAATCAAGTTGGTAATCTCAAGCCACATAAAATTCAGTATTCTGTTAGAGCTTTAGCAATCATTTTATCAACTTATTTTATTAATGAAAGCAAGTATTCCTTTCAACAATGAAGATATCAACCTCTCTACGCCTCTTCTTCCTATGACCACTTGTCCATGTTCTACCATACATTCACTAAACATGCTAGAGGCCTTTCCAATTTCTTCTAGAATCATGAAGATACCAATAAAGCATATGGGCTATCAACAGTAATCGCATGCTCTCATTACATGGCTAGTTCAATTTTTGCACTTACATTTGATTACATCCTTTATATTGCTTTACCTTTATAATTTCTTTTTCTGTAATATGTTGCAGCCTACTTATGCAACTTTTCATTGCTGTATTCTGAACTTGAATTCTTTGGAGGTTGTATTCCATGACTCATAGATAGACAACATCACTGGATACATACTGCTATTAAAAATACGGATTTTTGTTTTCAGAGAAAAGCAAAGGGCCATTAACTACTCTGTTCAGTAGAGACAAATGCAAGGTAAGTAAGAACAAATATGTCTACAAGGAAAAGATCTGGGTGACATGGAAGCATGTGACAAACATGTTGACATTTCGAGTTATAGGTAAATTTAGAAATGTTCTAAAATATATTTAAAAGTCTCTCCAGTCAAAATTGTTTCATTGTGTTCAACTATGAAATCTTATTCCTCCCCAGTAGGAAGCACCATATCCTGGAAAGAAAATTAGATTCGGAATCAGGATTTAGGTTTAAAACCTGGTGCTGCCATTCACTACCTGTGTGACCTTTGGCAAGTGACTTAACTTCTCCAGGTCTAAGTTTATGCATCTGAAAAATGAAGGTGTTGGACTAAATGACTTCCAAGATCTATTCTAGGTTCCAATAAAATCTGAACCTTGAAAATTTACTTGTTTGAATTAAGTGTTCAAAGAGCATTTCTTCTCTAACCAAAAGCGGATTATATTCCTCATCTCACTAAAATGAAAACCAAATACTAGCAATTCAAATCTTCCTAAAAAGTTTATATCTACACTATTGTCACAAAATGTTTGCCAAGAGACTACTTTTCTATCAAGATATAAATGAAAATGGAATTACAAATTTTCTTGCAAATGGCATATTATCTAAAAATTGACCCATTTAAAAAAAGTCTTTACAAATATTTTAAGTATTACATGAGAAATGTACTTGCTTTGATTATTTCAAGGATTTAAAACTATTTTGGCCACTCCTCCACAATCCCTTTATAACTAGATGCTTTTCAAGGGTTGCTATGGAGGGGGGAGGGGGGAGAGGAGATGGAACATCATTCCATAGGCAACCTTGTGATGAGCCTTTCAAAACATAACTAGGGCAGCCCTTAAACAATAAATAGAGTCAATCACCAGGCCCAGACTCAAAGCCTTGGGAAATGCAGTAATTACAAAAACATTAAAGGAGTACTTCCCAAATATTAAAAATATTCACTCAGTCATACCTTCCAGAACGTTCAAGAGATTAACAGGCATCTCCTGAGAGATAAAAGAGAAATAGGACAAGATTGCTAGGAAAAAACAAATAAATATAAAACCCCTTCTCCAAATGAAAACAAATGAAAACATTAAAACATCTGAGTATTGACATGAACAAACCACTGTGTTCTTGTGGTTTAGGCTGTCACCAAGAGCTCCTCAAATGGAATTATTGGTATATTTCTGATTGGGACCCTTTATACTTTCTGGGTTTTTTTTAAGGTAACCCAAGGAATAATACATAACAGAAAAAAAATATATATATATATATATTTTTTTTTAAGCAACAAGTCATGTGCCAAAACATACAATTGTTTCAGGCTAAAACACTATAATAACACTGAGAAGATATTCTTTAAGGGCTCATAAGCCTAACTTCCTAGAATTCTTGTTCCCCATTTCTCAGACATGGAGAAGATTGATTATGTATCAGAAACAGGCTCTTGAGGAATAGTTATTTTCTATTTTCTACTAACAAGACCTTCTACCTGCTAACTTCCTCTAAAGAGGATTACAACGAGAAAGTGAGCCAGAGGAAATACAAGTTCCTGTTTCAAGAATCAAGACATCAAACTGTATATAGGCCAATACAACAGAAGATCTCTAAAACGTAGTTCTCAAATTTTTTTAATCAACCATTTCAACAAAGCAAAATGTTACTCTTCTCTTAGCACCTCCTACTTATAATGAGAATTAATACAAAGAATAAGTAAAAATAAAAAGGTCACATTGCAATTAAGTTAATCACAAGTAAATGTCAGAAACTAAAGCATAGTGTCATATTGCAAACAATAATATGGGATACTCTTTGAGACCCTGCCCTTCATGGAAGTATTCAGAAAACTAAAGATAAAATGCAGTGCTGGTAGGGCTATGGAGGGGGAAAAAAAAACACTCTTACACTACCGGTAGGCCTGTGGACTGATACAAATATTTTAGAGGATCATTTGCAATACTGCAAACCTTTTCAATATGGATCACAAAAAAAAAAAGAATCAAATCTTATGACCCCGGGATTACACTGCAAAAATTTATCCCTAAAATATTATCATAAAATACCTCCTTTACCACTACCACCCCAATTATAACTACTCTATAATAACCAAAACTTGGGAAGGAGGAACCTAGATGTTCAACAATTGGAGAATGGCTGAAAAAAATATGATAAATTAGTATAATGATAACATAGCATAGTGGATAGAGAGTTAGACTGGGAATCAGGAAGACCTGAATTCAAGTCCTTCCTCTTACAGGCTATTTAATCTCAGATAGATTACAATCAGCCTCCCAGCAGCTTCAAGCAACTCTCTTAAGATTAGTAAACTCTAAGGAGAACTGCTTATCTGCATTAATACTAGAAATCTTACTCTAAATTCCCTATATCAACAAAATATAGATGTGGTCTAAAAATTCATGTCATAGAGTGTTATGGCACCATTTAAAACATTAAACACAATGAATATAAGGAAATACAGGGAGAGCTACAGAAAGAGATGAAGTCATCGAGACCAGAACTATATTCACACTGTAAACTATTTAAAAAATAATAAGAGTAATAAAGACAAATCCAAAGGCAGTAAAACATCAAAAAAGAGAATTTTTTTTCCTTATTTGCTTTTTGTTCACATAATCATCCAATGCCTGAGTTGGAAGGAACCTTAACAGTTAGTAGTAGTAGTACTAGTAGCTAGCATTTACATAGTGTTTTAAGATTTGCACAGCACTTTACAAATATTGTACCACTTTATCCTCACAACTCCAGAGAAATAGGCGATTTTATTGTCTTCATTTTACATGAGGAAACCGAGGTACAGAACTGTTAAGTGATTTGCCCAGTGTCACACAGCTAATAAGTGTCTGCACTCTTACCCGCTACCACCTAGCTGCCTAATTACCTTCCAAGGAAGTCCAATCCACTTTTGGTTATCTTGGGTAAGATGTTTTTCCTTGGAAACAGCCCAAGTCTTTTTTTTTTTTTCTGAAACCACCCACTACTTCTGGTTCTTCCCTCTGGAACCAAGGCTAACCCCTCTTCAAATGACAACTGACATGTCATGCCTCCTTACCCCTAATTTTCTCTTTTCCGGATTAAACATTTCTATGTTCCTTCAACCCAATCTCATTTGGCAAGATCAGAAGGCCCTTAATTATTAAGATTGCTCTCCTCTGGATACTCTCAATGTCTAAGTGGTGGTCCCTGGGACTGAGTACAAATACTGTTCTGACTAGAGCAGAGTGCAGCAAAATCATCAACTCCCTGGTCCTGTTACTATGCCTTTGTTAAAGCAGCCTAGGATCACATTAGCATTTTAAGCTCCCCCATCACACCGCCTCAAACTGAGCTTGTAGTTCTCTAAAATCACAAAACTTCTTTGAGAAAAACTGCAAAACAGGCATGTATTAACTCATATAGTTTTACCAAAAGCTATAGGTTTCATGCAAGACTTTACTCCTTCTTTACTGAGTTGTTTTTATTTTTTAAAAAGTTAAAAAAAGTCGCTTTAAAAAACTCAGCAGTCTGAATATCTAAATATGAAAAGATAAGTATAAGTAGCATTTTCCCTAAACTTATAAAGCTATACAACCCAGTGTTTGTCTTGAGCCACTGTGCTGTTACACAATGTATCAAGGCCACAAAGCCAACTCAGTTAATATGTTTATCATTACATTGTAGTCCTATCTTCTCCAGTGACTATGATATTATCTTTTGAAGCAGTAATAAAAGACCGCTTTTCATTCGTTTGCTTTTGATGGTTCTGTGCTGCTTCTGGATTTTTCCAGTGTACATCTCTTAGAAGCAAATTAAACCAGAATAAGTTGTTCCAACTAATGAAGTAAACTTTTGGCTTATTATCCCGTCAGAACTATACATAGCAATATCAACAATCTTAAGACATCTCAGTTCTTGATTTTTGGTTGTTTTGCGTGTGTGTGTGTGTGGGGGGGGGGATATTGAACTATATGAATTTAAATAAATATCAGCAAAATAGTGCACGACTACGCGAAGGTGGAACCAGTTTAATCCAAAGTGAATCCAGTTGTTAAAACACCTGCCTTTTTCTTTTAAGATGCATTGATAATACTGAGTGACGAAAAGTTGCACTTCAGATCCCTACATTTCAAATCCTTACACCTACGCTGTGTGCATGTGTGGGTCTATGAAAATCTGAAAGAGGGGGTCCAGTCCATCCTTAAATCACATAACAGTTTTTCACACACCAACACATGCCTAGTGTAATCACTTCTCAGAAATGCTAGCCATGCAATTGAAAGTGACGCAAGCTCCCAAACACTTTCCATCCAAGATCCACAACCCACCCACTCTTCTTCAAACATTTCCGAAAGGAACCTCTGAATCGAAACCCGAGCTTGAAAAGTCTCTGAAGTTTAAACCCCACCAACAGAACCCTCGGGGTAATTAGGGTACAGGCTACCAACCTTAAACAAAAAAAGGGAAAGAAAACAAAGAAACACAATACAAACAAAACCCGACAGAAGAAAATAAAATTGTAAACAATCACAGCCTGGAGACTCTGCAGCCCCACAAGTGGTTGGGTTTCAGGTGGATGCCTCTCCCCTGGGACGGGAAGCGGGAGTGAGTTGATAGTCCCTATTCGAGATGAAAAGGCTGCAAAGCCTGGCAGCTGACAGAAGCCAGGACTAGTTGGCAAAACTGATTTTCTAAAGGGGTGGCATTTGTGCGACCTTCCCATTGCACATCTGCGGGCGCAGCCTTCTCGCTCCCTCCCCTCTCCACTCCCCCGTCCCTGCAAACAGCTCCCCCTCCCCTCCCCTTCCCCCACCTCCCGGAGCATTTGTAAACACCCTGGGCCCGTCCGCCCATTCACTCCCACCCCCCTTTTCTGTCGGTGGGCCCCAGTTATGCTTTCTTTCGAGATCCGCGCCTCACTGGGAGCGGGAGGAAGGGGGCTCCTGCCCTCTTTACAAAACGCTTCCCTCCCGACAACACTCGCACCACCCCCCAGCCCGCGCCCGCGGGACCCTCTTCTCACCTCCGCGGGCCTCGGGACTCCCTCGTTCCCTCCCTCCGCCAGGCCCCTCGGGGTTCCCCCCCCTCAGCGCCCCTGCCCCCTCCGCGCGGTGCTCGGGCTGCTGACAGGAGCGGGAGGGACCCCGGCGGCCAGGGCTGGGGGGCAGCTGCGGCGCTCACCTGGCTGAGCCTAAGCGGGGGGCCGCGCGCCCGGGTCCCGGCGCTCGCGCTCCGCAGGCGGCGACAGGACGAGGCCCCGGCGGCCCCCGCGGCGGCGGCAGCAGCAGGGGCAGGGACAGACCAGCGCGCGCGGACGCCGGAGCAACTGACTCCAGACAGCCGGGGACCGCGCGCGCGCGCGCGCGCGCGCGCGTGGAATAGCTCCGACTTGGTGGGGAAGGGAGGGAGGAGGAGAGAGGGGAGGGCCGGGAAGGACGGGCACGCGCACTCGGGGGTTAGGATGGCCGGGTGGCGGTGGTGGGGGCTGTGGGGAAGGGGTTGGTACAGTGTAGACAGACCAGAAGGAGGCAAGAACTATTGATGATGAATCTTAAACAGGGAGGGAAGGGAGGGCGGGGCGAGAGCTGGGGCGGAGCTGTCAATAACAAGGAAAGAGCAGCGTGAGGGCTGGCCGACGTCATTGGGAACTAAGGACGGCTAGAGGAAAGGGGGAGGGTGTGTCCCTTAGGCGCATGCGCTGCCCTACTGTTCTACACCACGTGGTAGACTCCCTGGCTTCGGAACTGTGGAAGCCGAGTTGGAAGGTCCGCGGTCCAGCTGCTTGTTTCCTAGAGGACCTCGCCTAGGCTAGGCCAGGCCAGGCCAGGCAATGGAGCAGGACGGCCTGTACTAAAGCAGTGCCGTAGAAACTGTTCTGGATCTGGCGTCAGGGAACCGTGATATGAATCCTTGGCTCGTCTACTAACTTCCAGTGTAATCTGGGCAAGTCAGTTAATTGGTCTGGACCTCAGTTTACTCATCTGTAAAATGAGGGTGGACTTCAGGGCTTTTCTAGCTCAAAAATTACAAGTCTGTGAACTCCAGGGAAGGACCCTGATCAATAACTCCAGCACTTGTCAAAGTTCAGACAAGTAATCCTTTTTATTTCATCTACTCTCCCCTAATTTCCCAAATGATCAGCATAAATTCTAAATCCTGTAATATAGTCCCCTCATTCATAAATGAGTAAACTGAGACTTAGAATTGTTAGGTGAGTTGGCCAAGGTTGTACAGCTAGTACAGTCAAAGCCAGGTTTCTAACCTATGCCGTCTGGTTTCCAAATCAATACCCCAACCAGAAGAAACTGGCTGATAAATTCTTGTCTTTGCCGTCTCTGTTCTTGAAAGCTTTTCTATCAGCCTTGACCATACCAAGAAATTGCAGGTCCATTCTTATAAATCCCTGGGCTAGTATCACATAAATTCTCTGTCTTCCAGCCTTTGCCATACTTTCCAAGTCATTTCACCTGTTACAGAACCTAGAAGTACCCACCCCACTTAACAATCAGAGGTGTCAGAATGGAAGGGATTTTATAGAGATAATCTAGTCCTGCCCCTTGTTTTGCATAGGAGGATGCTGGATACTCAGGTACTTGGGCAACTTGGAACAGCTAGATGCCCAATTGGATAAAATGCCTGGCCTTATCTTGGTGAGTTCAAAGCTGACTCCTCACACTTACTATCTGTGTGATCCTGGGCAAGTCATTTGATTCTGGTAGCCTCAGTTTTCTCATCTGTAAAGTGAGCTAGAGAAGGAAATGGTAAACCACTCCAGTCTGTTTCCCAAGAAAACCCCAAATGGGGTCAGGAAGACGGAATAAACAAACTACTGAACAATAATTTGGGCAAGTTGAATAACCTGGTCAATACATCTAAGTGGCAAGTAGTAGTGCCAGGATTCAATCCAGATCACCTTGCTCCAAATCCAGTGCTGCTATGGTACGCTGCTTCGTGGGGAGGATGATGTGATTATTCATACAGGCTACTCTTTCTAGTTAAGTGAATCAGTATCACGTTAATTTTTAAAGCCACAGAGCTATGTTATAATGACTGAGTTTGGTAACTGGCCTCCCTGTCTCAAGTCTCTCAGAACTCCAATCCCATCAATACACTACAGCCAAAGTAATTTTCTCTAAAGCACAAATCTGACCAGATGACCCTCTACTCAACCAATTTCAGTGGCTTCCTAATTCCTCTAGGATAAATGTAAACTCTTCTGTTTAGCTTTTAATGCCTTGTACAATCTGTATGCCAGCTATTTTTTCCAGCGTCATTGTATATTACTCCCCATCCCACACACTGTGATCTAGTCAAACTGACCTCCTCTTTGTTCCTCACTCACCCATTTCCTCTCACTGTGCCTTTGCAGTAGTCATCCCCCATGCTTGGAATACCCTCCCTCTATCCTATTCTCTTATACCTATCCTCTTTCTTTTTTTTTTTTACCTTATATCCTCCTTAAAAATCTGTTTTGCTTCTAACCACTGCTTCCCTTATACCTTTCTTCTTATCCCCTTCAACCTCTCCCTCCTACTTCACTGTTGGGTAAGATGAATTTCTGTACACACATGTGTACATATGGGTATTCTTCCCTCCTTGAACCTGTTCAGATGAGAGTGAGGTTCATGAGTTGTTGGCTACCTCCTTCCCCCCCCACTGTATAAACTTTTCCTTATATACCCCACTTATGTGAAATAATTTGCCCCCATCCCCCATCCTTCCTTTCCTTTCCCTTTTTTCACAGTGCATCCCTCTTTCTCACCCTTCCCTCTTCCTCCTCCTCCTCCTCCTCCTCCTCCTTCTGGTGAGACAATCAGTGTTAAGTGACTTGCCCAGGATCATACAGCTAATAAGTGTCAAGTGTCTGAGGTCACATTTGAACTCAGGTCCTCCTGACTCCAAGGCCAGAGCTCTATCCACTGCTCCACCTAGCTGCCCCCCATTCTTCTTTTGAGATCTTCTCAATATTAATACAGTCATGTCCAGATCCTGTAAGTAAACTCCCCCTAAAGACTTGTGGGTAATAAAAGTTCTGAGGGGTTACATGTATCACCTTCTCATATAAGAATGTAAACACTTTGACCTTGTTTAGTCACACTAATGCAGCTATAGTCTTTTAATCAGGAATAGGTGAAAGTCTTCTATTTCACTAAATATCATTTTTTCCCCTCTGTAGGATTGGTATTCACTTTTGCTGGGTAGGTTATTCTTGGTTGTAATCCTAGCTCCTTTGCTTTCTGGAATATCATATTCCAAACCCTCTACTTCTTTACAATGGTAGCTGCTAAAACTTGTGTAATCTTAACTGTGGCTCCATGGAATTTGAATGATTTCCTTCTGGCTATTTTCAATATTTTCTCCTCTAGTTCTGGATCTTGCCTATAAAATTCCTGGGATTTTTCATTTTGGGATTTTTTTTCAGGAGATGATCAGTGGATTCTTTAAATTTCTATTTTGTCTTCTAGTTCTAAGATATCTGGACAGTTTTCCTTTATAATTTCTTGAAATATGATGTCGATTCTTTTTGTTGTTGTTGTTCCTGGCTTTCAGGTAATCTGATGATTTTTAAATTCTCTTTCATTTATTTTATAGGTCAGTTTTCCCCTTATATTTTGCATTTCCTTCTTTTCCCCAGTCTTTTGACTTTGTTTTATTGTTTCTCAGTGTCTCATAGAGTCATTAGCTTTCACTGTGCCAATTCTAATTTTTAGGGAGTTATTTTCTTCAGTATTGTTTCATACCTCTTTTGCCAAGCTGTTAATTCTCTTTTCATAATTTTCTTTTCACATTTTCCCACTACTCTTTTTATTTGATTGTTAAAATCATTTTTTCTTCTTTATCTCTTTATTCTAGGAATTCTTTTTTTTTTTAGGCAATTGGGGTTAAGTGACTTGCCCAGGGTCACACAGCTAGTAAGTGTCAAGTGTTTGGTCTGAGCCCGGATTTGAACTCAGGTCCTCCTGACTTCAGGGCTGGTGTTCAATCCACTGTGTCATCTAGCTGCCCCCTTCTAGGATTCTTATTGGGCTTATGTCTAATCTGTATTTTTTCTTTGAGGCTTTACTTGAAGATGTTTTCAAGTTATTGTCTTTTTCTGTGTTTGGGTCTTGAGCTTCCTTGTCACCATAGTAGCTTTTTGTGGTCAGGTTCTTTTTTTTCTTTGCTCATTTTTTCCAGCCCATTTCTTGATTTTGGACTTTATGTTAATACTGGGTGGGTTCTGCTCACTTCTGGGAGAGATGAACTTCCATTTTTATTTATTCTACTGCAGGTTTATGTGGTGGACTTAAGGTTAAAACTCAGTCTCCACCCTGTTCATGGGCTTAGAGCTACACAGATATGTTTGTGGTTCTTGCTCCTTACATGGGTAGGGTCCCTGCTCCATTGGGAACCATTCCTTTCTGCTGTGGAGCTATGACCATCAACTGGTTAATGGGATGACAGTTTCCTGCTTCCAGTGCCAGTAAAGGGATCATCTCTTTCTGATCATTTACTTCTTGCCCAGGTGTTAAGTCCTTTTGCCATCTCTGGGTGATGGAATGCTCCCTGCTGCATTCCTTGCTAGCCCATGTCAGCATCTACAATCCTCTCTATCTTCCTAAGCAGCCCTAAGCTGAAATATGACTGACTGTGACTTTTTCTTAATTTTTCCAATCAGAATTCAGTTTGATGTGTTTTCTAAGTTGTTCTACAGAAGGTTGTGGAGGAGGTAAGGCAAAATTTCTACGTCTTACCCAGTATCTTCACTCTACCCCTTTCAGGTATAGTCTAATCTGTAAAACTCTTAATTTGTTTGATATCTGCTTGAATAAATAGGTTTACTTGCTGTTTACTATTTGTAATTGTCTTTTTTATGACTAGCATTTGGTGGAAAGGAATCAAACCCACAGGCATAAGTTTGGGTTAACCTCCTCCTTTAGGGGAGAATAGCAGGGAAGTTAGCTGCTTTTTTGCTTTTGAACCTAAAAATTATGCCCCTACACCAGTGGAATGGTAGATGGAAATAAATAGAAATGCATCAAAGAGAAAGATTTCTGCAGTACCCATATTGACTTAGAAAACCACAAATTAACATTATCTACTTTGTATTATATTTTTATTTATTTTATTAAACATTTCCCAACTACATTTTAATGTGGTTCTGGCTTCACTCAGGAGTTTGGCAGTCATTTTCATGAATTTGACACCTCTGCCCTAGACTATAAACATTTGCAGGGAGAGGGAGCAGGAATATCGTTCTAGGATGTTATCTCTCTTTCTCAGGGGATAAAGAAGCAACCAACCTTGTGATACCTTCTTTTGCTTCCTTCAAGGCAGGAATGACAGTTTCCTTAGAAGAGTGGTGAGTAAGATTCCAAAGCGGTATATACATGCCACCACTTTAGCTGCCTGATTATACCTTTCAGCAGTCTATGAAGACATCCACATAACCTACATGGACAGTACTCACCTTACACTGTAGCCCAGTGTCTGGCCTACAGTAAGAGCTTAATAAACATTTTTTGATTGATTGATTGATTGATTGGCATAGAATCTTTACGGTAACAAATTTTATAGTCACTCATCTGAGCCAAACAACATTCCTTTCTTGTATGAAACCTTTTGAAGGAGCAGAGAGAGAAGCTCTGTGATCTAGTGTACACAGTGCTGAATTTATCACCAGAAAGAATCTTCCCTCTGACACTTAGCTGTGTTAATTATGGGTAAGTCATTTAGCCTTTCAGAGCCTCAGTGTTACATGATAAAATGACAATAGCTATGGTGCCTACTTCACAGAGTTGTTACAAGGCTTATGTGAGATAATGTATGCAAAGTATTTTGTAAATTTTAAAGCACTATATATCTTTTATTATTATTCCCAGACTGAGTTTAGTCTATATTTTTTTGCTTTTAGTTCTTTTTGCATTTTGTGCATAGTCTAACACTCACCTACTTGCTTATATACTATCTTACAACTATCCTCTAGCAAGCTTTATCACTGTCCTTGTTTATAAAGTTAGGTCAAAAGCCCTTAAAATGTAGGAAATGTATCTTCTCCTTTGTTTCTAGACTCGCCACGAAGCAGAAGAACCTTGGACAAATCATTTTCCCTTTATGAGACTCAGTCTCCTCATTAGTAAAGCAAAAGGAAGGAACTATCCCTAAAGAGACCATGATTTCTGAAACAAAAAAAAATCAGGGCAACTCATATGACAAATGATTCTTTCCCTTTTTTGCATTTATGTACTCTGTATTGTTACATCTAGGTGGGCTTCTATAGTAATGCATACCATACAGCGTTCATTGGTTTTGCATCTAAAAAAATCAGAGGCAATTACCACTACCACCAAGCCGCCCACGCAGCATATACCTAGTATATATATGCTATGCATATAGCTATGGATTTCAGAGAACTCACGTTATTATAGCCCTGTTTTCATGAGCAATATTGATGTTTTGTCATTTCATAAGTTTCTGTCTTCTGTGACCCTCAACCTTTTATTACTTAGTTGATTGAACCAACATTTTATTAATCACCTACTGTGTGTGCAGTGATAGGGGAACCATGCAGCAATAGGGTCTTTAGTGAGGGAGTGAGTGGTCAGATAAACACTTCAATTAAACTATGATTAGTTTGGAGTGGAAAGAAGAATATATTCTTGGCCTCATATATTATACCCCCTTCATGTACCTCACTATCTTGTTGGATTTTTTCCTTTGTTGATTATGTGACTGACTATATGATTTGTGGTCATCTATGACCCTAGACTTTGCCCTTTGTGTTTTTCCCTAGCCAGGTTTTCTCCATATAATTTGTAATGTTGACTTTTGATCCCTGTGAGTGTTTCAGAGGATCAGAAGGGACCTCAGAGACTTGCTTTGCTTGTTCTGCTTAATGTGATCTCATTTTTGTAAAATGAGCTTATCTGCTCCCTCTTTTAAACTTGATTGGAATTTCAGCTTATTGTATTTTTGCCAATCTTTGAAGGCTGCTAGAGAATAGAAGTACTATAGGATTGAAGAGCATAGGTTCAATCTGAATACTACAGGCCAATGTTTGACTTCAATTTCTGGCCAAGTTCTAGCATGTACTATCAAAGTGATGGTTATGGAACAACCAGAAAGGCAGTGATGACCACAGAAAACCAGCACGGCTTTAAGAGGCGGTCATGCTAGACTAACCTTATGTCCTTTTCTTTTTTACAGTGTTGCCAAACTGCTATATCAAGAAATTGTTCTGGATACTATTTACTTAGATTTTAGCAAAGTATTTGACAAAGTCTTTCATGCTGTTCCTGTGGAGCATATGGAAAGAGACGGTCAAACTCAAATAGAACCAGGGGTCACTAAACTGTACATACATGTGGGTAGCATGCTGACGTAGAAATCCACATACGCTTATACCTTTCTTTTTATTAATATATCAACACATTAAAATCAGACAGGAACAACATTTTAATCTGGTTTGGATGACACTCCATAGGGTCATGGGCCTCATGTGGTTCAAGGGCCACATGTTTGATACCTCTGGTCTAGACAACAGTACAACCTGGTGGATTTGGAGCTGGTTGAGTGGCTGGACCCAATTAATGTTTTGACTTCAGTTTGGAAATAGGCGTCTGGTAGTGAGTGTCCTAGGGATTGGTGCTTAGTCATTTGCTGTGTAATATTTTTTATCAATGACTTGGATAAAGGCATAGATGAAATGGTTTTCCAATGTGTGTTATGACACAGAGCCAGGAAGGATACCGAGGATATTAGTTCACAGAGTCATTATCCACAAAGATCTTGATAAGTCGGAACACTGGGTTGAATTAAATAAGATTCAATTTATAGGAAAAATCTTATTCTTGGGTTCAAAAAATAAGCTTCAGAAGTTCAAGATGGGAAAGACATAGGCATTTATCTGAAAGAGGTCTCGGGATTTTAATGGACCGCAAGCTCGGTATGAGTCCATAGTGTGATATGGTGGCTTCAAAAAACTAATGTACCCCAGGCTGCATTAAGAGATGCACAGTAACTAAGTCTAGAGAGGTGATAATCCTGCTCCAAAACTGGTTAGATAATATCTGGAGTATTGTGATCAGTTCTAATGACCACATTTTAGGAAGAATGTTAATTAATAAACTGGAGGGCATCCACAGGAGAGTAACCAGGGCAGTGAAGAATATCAAATCCATGACTTAGGAGCGTTGGATGAAGGAGATGGGAATATTTAGCTTGGAGAAAATAAGACTTAATGGGTACATAAGAGCTATCTTTAAATATTTGAAATGCTATTCTGATGAAAGAGATTCAACTTTTTCTGCTTGCCCCCAGAGGGCAGAATGAGAAGTAATGAGTAAAAGTTGCAAAGAGAGCAGATTTAGGCTTAATACCAGTTAGCTGTATGCTTTGGTTCTTCTCTTCTTTTCCCAGTGCTAGGTAGCTACATCTGCCCTTCAGGGCTTTAGGAGTTAACTCTGAGGGGTTGGGGTGTTTTTCTTCTGTATCGCCGTGAGCTTGGGTCCCCAGTGTCTGTGTTCTCCTAATTGTTGGGGGACACTAGGGAAATTTACTTTAAAGATGTAGCAGAATGAAATTTCTTGATGCCTCCGGGTCATGCTCTCCCCTATCCCACTTCAGTCTCTGAAGGAATAGGCTAAAAACTAAGCTCATTTCCTATGTGACATAGGTCCCATTAAGTTCACATCCAAAGCTGGCTTTGATTCTGGATGAGTCTTTGATTCATCTTTTCTTGGGTCCAGAAGGCCAATTTTGAAAGTCCTTCCTTGCTCTTTAGAGCTGTCAGTGCTGCACTGGCTCTGGAATTTAGACTCTGGAATGTTGAGATGCTGAAGCACTCTACTAAGAACCTTTCGAACTCATTGAGGCTCTTCTCTCTCCACCTAGAACAGAAAAGAGGACTTGAAAAGGCCAAGGAATAAAGCCTGTTTTTCAGGGCCACATGGCTTCAGAGGAGAAAGGTCCTAAGGCTTTTTCTCCTTGCCAGATGCTGGGAGCAGAAGTCACTGCACTCCTCGAGATGGGAAAGGCAGACTCTAATGCTGACAGCCTTTCCACCACATGGTTAGCCAACAAGAACCAGTTACAGAATATTCATACATGTTCCACAGTCTATCTAAGGCACTTCCCTGACACGTCATCATGATTTTTCCTGAAGAAAGCTAACATCCTTCACATGGAGTGGTTGCATCAGCTGAGGAGGCTGATTAGGTCTGCACATGCATCAGATCTCCATAGGGTTAAAGGGTTTCTTTTTCAGGTATAGGTTGGACCAGACCAGGGGTCCTTAACCTTTTGTGTGTCATGGACCCTTTTGGTCTTTGGACACATTCTCAGAATAAGATTTGTAAATGCATAAATTAAAATATATAGAATTAGAAAGGATACTAATTCTATTGACATAAAGATGTAATTTTCCCATTCAAGTTTATGGGCCCCCTGAAATCTATCCGGGGGGGGGGGTGTCCAGGGACTCCAGGTGAAGAACCTGTAGGCTAGATGGTCTTTTGAGGTTGCTTCCAAGTCTGAGACTCTATAAAGCATTTATTCAGTGCTCACTGTGTGCAGAATACAGTTGTGAGAGGGGTTACAAGGGACACCTAAGCCACAGTCCCTAATTTCATGTAACTTAGGGTCTGAAGGAGGATAAAACATATACCCCAATAACTATAATATACAGTAATTCACAACAAATTCATCAGAGAAATACAAAACAAAGTGCTTTGTGAGGGCCAAAGGGGGGAGGTTGTCACTATCCAGGGGCATGAGGGAAGATTTTTTGAATTGGAGTTTAAAGAACAGACAGAATTTCTACAGGATTTCTACAGAAATTCTGCAGGATCTATGGGATAGATACTTGTGCATGTGGGGGGATGAGTAGAATATTTATTGTGATTTTTGCTGAATTATTTCATTCAGTTGCCATTTGCCAAAATCTTGGAATTTCCGGAACATTTTAGTGACTTGTGGAAACAAGAGAACTGAATGTTTAAAATTGGGACTGTCCCAAGATAATTGGACCATCTGGTCACCATAACTAGATGATTTCTAAGATTGCTTACAGATCTAAAATTCTGTGACTCTTGAAGCTCCCACAGTACCAAGGATACATGGTAAGGACTCAGAAATAGCTGAGTGAAGAACAAGTCATGTGAAAATCGAGGACTTGGGGCTGAATGAATTAGAGATTCATTTCAGCAATTCAGATATGGCCTAAGCTGGCAGGTTCTGGATGAAAGGTGTCTTCTGCAATAAGAAGAACTGTAATAATGCCACCCCTGAAGACCAATAGAGGAAAGGAATTGGGCCAAACTCTATGGCTGTTTTTCTATTGGACTTTTAATCCTTACCCACATGTAATAACTCTGCCACTCTCACAGGTTTGTTACTAAAAATAGTTTAGTGAGAAGATTGTGTAATTAAAATTACCAGAGAAGAGAATATATATTGCCCCAGATCTTTTGCCAGGTCCCCATCACATAAGGAAGAAAAATCAACTTCCAAACAATTAGAGCTATCTCAAAGTGAAATGGGCTGCCTTGGGAGGTAGTGGGGTGGGCCCCTTTCACAGGAGGCATTCAAGCAAAGAATGAATGATTGTCTGTCAGTATGTAGTAGAAGGGTTTCTTTTTCAGGTATAGTCTGAACCAGACTGGTAGTTATATTTTCAAAAAGAGAATATAATTGCCCCAGAGAAGAGAAGAAAAAATGCCTTCTCTTACTTGTATAAACAGGAGACCAGGGATATGAAATACTACATAGGCTGTCAGAGAGGATTGATGTGTTGGTTGGTTTTGTTGAAATGCTTTCCCCTCCCTCATCCATCCAGATCTTTCTTTTTAAATCTTTGTTACAAGAGATGACTTGCTGGTAGTAGAGAGAAGAAGGATATATTAAAAAATCAATATGATGGTAAAAATAAAAATATCAATAAAAAGACAATAAGGAATAGAAACAAATGATAAGAAACAATAATTTAAGAAGTAGAATTATCAATTAGACATCCTGAAAATACAGTTTAAACTAGATTATTTAGAAGAATCTGTTCTTTCTTTCTTTAGGCTAGGCAGTAGGATATGATTTAAAAGAAGCACTGAGTCAAGAGCACGTTCCCCACCCCTAGTCAAGAGTCTCAGGACCTTCCTCCACCACTTACTATACTGTACTGTAACTTTGGGCAAGTCACATGCATTCTCTAGGCCTCAGATTTGTTGCTGGTTGTTGTTGTTCATTCTGACTCTTCATGACCCCATTTGGTTTTTATTGGCAGATTCTGGAGTGGTTTTCCATTTCCTTTTCTAGTTCATTTTACAGATGAGGAAACTGAGGTGAAAAGGGTGAAATGACTTGTCCAGGGTCACACAGGTAGTAAGTGTCTGAGGTCAGATTTGAATTCAAGAAGAAGAGTCTTCCTGGCTCCAGGCCCAGCACTGAGCCACTTAGCTGCCCAGGCCTCAGTTTACACACCTATAAAATGAAGGAGCTAAACTAGATCATTCCTCAGTTTCCACAACATTCTGGCTCTATGAGGTGCAAATATTCTAACTCTTGCTTATTTTGCCAAGAAGAAACAGGGCTTTGGGGTTTGAAATGAACCAAATATTTATTTTCAAACATACATGGATATCTGAGAAGTGATATAGTATAGTAGAATGGCTGCTAGACTTAGAATCAGGAGAATTGTGTTAGGACTTTGACTCTAGCATTTCAAGTTGTGTGACCTAAGGTGAGTAGCTTTACCTCACTGAGACTCAATTTCCTCATTTGTAAAATGGGGATATTTTCACAGATTTGTTGTGAAGAAAAAGCTTTGCAAACCCTAAAGCACTATAATCAATCAAACAACATTGATTAAGAGCCTTCCATGTGCCAGGAACTGTCCTAGGTGCTGGGAATAAAGAGACAAAATAAAACATTCCCTGTTCTCAAGGAACTTATGTTTTAACTGGGAAGACAACATGGACACATACTCACAGAGAATAAATGCAAACACAGATAAATCAATGTAACACCTGTGTTGTAAGTTTTGCAAAGGAGATGGGAAACACAAACAGACACTATCCCAGAGGTCACCAGTTGGTTAATCACAGAACAAAGTAGAACCTCGGTGGGCCTCTAGTCCAACCTAAACTTGAGAGTAATTCCTGCTATAATATACCTTACAAATGGTTATCCAACCTTGGCTTGAAGACTTCCAAGGAGGAGGGACCAATAATCTCTCAAGGCAAAACCACAACTATTTTGCACAGTCCTAATAGAAATTTTTCCTGACTTCATAAATTTGTCATCATAAGTCAAATCATAAATTTGTCTTTTCAGCTTTCATCCATTGCCTCTAGTTCTTACCTTTGGAGTGAAGCAGAACAAATACAATTTCTTTTCCACAAGACAACCCTTCAGATATTTGCAGAGAGGTATTACGCACCACCTTCTTCTCCAGGATAAAAATCCTTAATTCCTTCAACCAACCTTCATATGGTGGTGATATGTTTGGGCTTATATTTCAGTGACTTTGTTTTTAGAGAATTCTGGGAGAGAGAAGTTGGTCACCAAGTGAGATAGTTTTGAGAGTAAAGAGAAGGGGTCAAGGATAGACCTTTGGAGGATGCCCATGGAGGAAGCCATGAACTAGAGGAAGATACAGCAAAGGAGACTGAGAAAGGATAGTCAGACAGGAGGAGGAAAATCAGAAAGAAAATTGTCATGAAAAGCTAGAGAGAAAAGAGTATCAGGAGGAGAGTGTGATAAGTAGTATGAAAGGCATCAGGAAAGTAGAAAAGGAAGAGGAGAAAAGGCTATTAGATTTGGCAATTAAGACATCATTGGTAACAGGCGAGAGTAGTTTCAGCTGCAAGCTAAGGCTGGAAGCAAGACTGCAGAGGGTTTAGAAGAGAGTGAGAGGAAAGTAGAGTGTTTGAGTCCAGACACTTTCTCAAGGAGTTTAGCTATGATAGGGAGGAAAGTTATGATAGCTAGCAGGGATAGTTGGATCAAGTGAGGGTTTTTAAAGATGAAGAGACACCACAGTGTTTATGGGCAACAGGGAAGCATTTAGAAGATGATTGAAGGGAGAGATTGAAGGAATAGGCAGGCTTTCACAAATGTGCTTTCTAAAAAATGAAAATTAAAACAGCTCTGAGGTACCACGTCACACCCATCAGATTGACTCATATGACAGGAAAGGAAAGTGATAAATGTTGGATAAGATGTAGGAAAATTAGAACACTAATGCACCGTTGGTGGAGTTGTGAACTGATCCAACCATTCTGGATAGCAATTTGGAACTATGCCTATAAAATTGTGCCTTCCCTTTGATCCAGCTAAATAGCACCACTAGGTCTGTATGCCAAAGAGATCACGCAAATGGGAAAAAGATGTACAGGTACAAAATATTTATAGTATGGTTTTTTTTATGGTGGCAAAGAATTGCTTTTTTGTTTTTTTTGTTTTTTGTTTTTGGTTGGACAATGGGGCTAAGTGACTTGCCCAGGGTCACACAGCTAGTAAGTGTTATGTGTCTGAGGCCGGATTTGAACTCAGGTCCTCCTGAATCCAGGGCCGGTGCTCTATCCACTGTGCCACCTAGCTGCTCCTGGTGGCAAAGAATTGGAAATTGAGGAGATGCCCATAAATTGGGGAATGGATACACAAGTTGTGATACATGAATGTAATGGAATTCTATGATGCTATAAGAATGATGAGCAGGCAGATTTCAGGAAAACCTGGAAAGATGTATATGAACTGATGCAAAATGAAGTGAGCAGAACCAGGAGAACATTGTACACCATAACAGCAACATTGTGCAATAATCAACTATGAATGATTTAGTTTTTCTTAGCAACACAATGATACAAGACATTTCCAAAGGACTTATGATATAAAATGCTATCCATATGCAGATAAAGAACTTATGGAGTCTGAATGTAGATTGAAGTATACTACTTTCATTTTCTTTATTTTTTTCTTTTGGTCTATTTCTTCTTTCACAACATGACTAATATGGAAATATGTTTTACATGATTATACAAATATAACCTACATCAAATTGCTTACCTTCTTATGGAGGGGAGAATGGAGAGAAGGGAGAAAATTTGATATTCAAAAATTTTTTAAATGACTGTTAAAAATTATATTTACATGTAATTGGAAAAATAAAATATTATCCAATATAAAAACAATAAGCAAATGTGCTCTCCTCCCCCCCCACAATTAATTTCCATTTACACTGTCTATATCTTGTATGTACATAATCGCTTGCTTGTCATCTCCTCCATTGGAACATGAACTCCTTGAGGTCATGGACATTGCTTTTGCCTTTCTTTATATCCTCAGTGTTTATTTAACACAGTGCACAGCATATAGTCAGTGCTTGATAAATGTCCCATATACAACAACATATTTATAGCAGCACTTTTTCTATTGAAAATAAAGTAGATGTCACCCAACTAGGGAATAGGTAAAGAAATTTTGGTACATGAGTGTAATAGGATATTATTGATCTATAAGAAATTATAAATGTGAATAATGCAGAGAAGCACTTGGAATACTTATATAGGCTGTCCCAAAAGTTTTTGTGCAGTTTTAAGCTTTAATGGCTTAATTTTCTGTCGAACTACTGCAAAGTAAAGCACTAAGATCCAAGAAAACAATATACATGATGACTACAGCAATATATATAGAAAAAAATTAAAGCTGAATGTTGTGAAATCATGATAATCAAGTTTTCCCCCTCTACCCCACAAAAAAGACATGAGAATGTACCTTTCTCCCATCTTGCAGAAGTAAGGGACTATGGGTGTGGAACACTGCAAACAATGTTGCTTTTTGATATCTTGGCCAATTTTACTGAACTGTTCCCACCCACCCTTTTGAAAATTATTTGATAAAAGGCATGGTGGGGGACAAGTCAGAAAATAAATATAGATGTTGCAGTCCAGAGTCAGCTAGGATTGTCCCCTGGTTGTTTATGTTTGAGACTGGAAATCAAACTCTCATAGTCTAACAGTTAACAAAAGATTTACTTAGGCACAGCTAAAGATATTCAACAAGGAAATGCAGAGAGGAAGATGAAAACAACCTATATATGCAAAAAAATATTTATTGCAGCTCTTTTTGTAGTGGCAAAGACCTGGAAACTAAAAGATTTCCCTTGGTAGGTGAATGTAATAGAATACTATTGTGCCATGAGAAATTACAAAATGCATGTTTTCAGAGAAACCTAGGACATCTCTCTGATACAGAATGAAGTGAGCAGAACCAGAGAACAATTTTTATACAATAACAACATTGTAAAGACAAGCAACTTTGAAAGACTTAAGAATTCTGGTCAATGCCATGACCAGCCATGATCATGGAGGACCAGTGATGAACCATGTTACCTCCACTTCTCATATAGAGATGAGGGGATTCAAAATACAGAATGAGATATATTTTTAGGCACTGGAAATTTATTTTGCTTTACTATGTATATTTGTTACAAGGGGTTTGTTTTTCTCCTTTTTTTTCAGTGAAAAGTGTAGGTGGGAGAAAGAGAAAATAAATTCTTGTTAATTGGAAAAAGTAATCATACAATATTATAATATAAGAATATAAATAGGAAAAATATGATATATAAGTATATCATATTTTTTAAAAAAGAAATACAGTGAGGACACTGTGTTGATTTAGTTGATTGCTGTTTCACAGCTCCCCTGCCCCTGATTTGCCCATGGTGGTCCTCAGGTCAAGCCTCAGAGAAGAGTTATAGTTCCTTATGGCTTTTTGTAATCAGGCAAACAGGAAATAATTACAACATTTGGACTTTATTCATTTGGGCCAAGTAAGTGTCAAGGTGATTTCAGTACCTTTTGAGGAAAGGTATTAGCTCAGTCCTTATTGTAGGGGATGCCGGTAAATATCCTTCCTACCATTCCCCATTCCTTGGTATTGAGATCCTAAACACCTTCTAGAGGACCTTCCACGATTTAAATGGCTTTAAGGCTGTTATTGTACAATGCTGACCTCATGGATGCAAGACGTCCAATATAGGCAGCAGTGGAAGAGGAAAAATTAAACCAGAATGATAGCAACAACAAAACAGAAGACAAGCAATGTAAGATCCCCCTGTAAGAGGGACCAAATCTGGGAGATTGAAGACCAGAAATCCCAGACTTCACCTTCCTCCTTGGAAGAACCAAATCTTGTATCTAAAGATCTCTATTTATGTGATAGGTAATGCCAGATCTTTTCAATTCATAGTGGCTATCCTGATGAATGGAGGTGAGCATGAATAGGAGTAGCACCAGAAACACCAGGGCTATAGTGAAGTTAATGGCACCTGCTGAATAGTCGCTGATTCTTATCACAGGTCAGGGAATCTTGAATAAGATAACTAAGAGGGTATTACCCTCTTGCATGCAGACTGTTTCAATGTCAGGGCCCATATGAAGATTCCTCCTAAAGGACCTTTCCCTAGGGAGAAATTACCCAATGACTACTGAATATTGTACTGGATATAAAGTGGAGAAGTCTTACCAGTTCCAGATTGCAATTTAAAAATGAAAAGGTAAGAAAGAGAAGCAGGGAGGAGAGAGAGAGAGAGAGAGAGGAGAGGAGAGGAGAGGAGAGGAGAGGAGAGGAGAGGAGAGGAGAGGAGAGGAGAGGAGAGGAGAGGAGGAGAGGAGAGGAGAGGGACAGAGAGAGAGAGAAAGAGAGAATTAGAGTTCACAGTTTCAGAGTGAGAGCAGATGTCTTTCTTTTTAAACTTTTTCAACTGATGGACTGATGGAGCTCTACCCATTGTGGGCTATTTTTGTCCACATCTCCAGTTCCAGACAAGTCTAAGGACTTATGAGGAAGATTAAACACTGCCCCCTGAAGGGCCTCCCCAGTGTGTTGTACCAGAGTCTGAACAAAATCCACGTGGCACAACTTCCCAAATGCCACACAAAAAGTCCAAAGCAGTTTCTTTAGCACAGCTTCTCTTTTTTTCTCCAAGACTAATGAGTTCATTCCATTTTTTCACACAAATCTCACAGTAAGGTCCAAAAGACAAAAGTCATTCCTTTTAAACTACCAAGATACAATGGTGTTAAATTTTTTCACAGATAATTCCATTAAAACTTGGAGGAGCTTCAGCTTCTGTCTTTTTTCTGCTGTGGAAAAACATACACATCCAACTTCAGGATATAGTTCTTAGGATCTAGAGGATATTCACTTCATTTTCTAGTTCTTGAATGGCCACAAGCAGCTTGCTTTCTAATCCCCTAGGGGTAATGGGGGATGACTGGTGGTAAATAGCCAACAGTCAGTGAGTCAATAAGCATTTATGAAGCATTTATTATGTGCCAGGCACTTCGGTGAGCACTGAAGGATACCAAGAAAGGCAAAAACGGTTCTTCCTTGCTTTCAAGGTACTCACATTCTGGGGAGATAATATTTAAGTAACTAGGTACATATATACATAGCAGATAGAAGGTAATCTCAGAGTGAAAACAATAACAATTGAGAGGGGAAGGACCAGGAAAGGGCTGTTACAGAACATGGAAATTAAGATGAGTCTCATCAATACCCTCAGAGGCAAAGAGGCCACTCAGGGTTCCCCTTCTTCTGTGCCACCCAAACCTCACTTCAAGGAAATAATTCATCCAAAATTGTCAACAACATCAACTGCTGCAGACCGGATATGACCAGGAGGATGCCAGGATGATCAGATGGTTAAGGTCTGAGATTGTAATGAAGTACAATACTCATAGTCCATCCCACTTACTAGCAAAAGGAGGGTTACTCAGCCATAGCAGAGGAAGTTACTGAAAAAAGGATATACAACCAGGACATAGTGTTGATTCAGCTGAGCACAGCTTCCCTGCTTCTGAGTTAACCAAAGTGGTCTTTAGGACAAGCGTCAGGTGGAAATTGGAGCTTTTTGTACTCAGGCAACCAGGAAGTAACTTCAACCTTTTGAACTTTTAGCTGTTGTTGTTCAGTCGTGTCTGACTCTTCATGACCCCATTTGGGATTTCTTGGCAGAGCTATTGGAGTGGTTTGCCATGTTCTTCTCCAGCTCATTTTACAGATAAGGAAACTAAGGCAAACAGGGTTAAGTGACTTGCCCAGGGTCACACAGCTAGTAAGTGTCTGAGGCCAGATTTGAACTCAGGAAGATGAGTCTTCCTGACTTCAAGCCTGGCACTTTATCCACTGTGCCACCTAGCTGCCCCAAAGATTTACTCCCCTGTTCCAATAAGTATTAAGAATAAACTGGATAACTTTAAAGAACAGAACTAGCTCAAACCTCTACACGGTAGGAGACTGATAGATATATTCCTCCTACCATCACAGATGTCATTAAAAAACCCCTTAAAATAATTTTTGCAGATCTTTTCCATTTTTCTTCTATTAATTGTCCTTCCATTTTTATCTTCAGTTGCCTTTGCTCAGTTGAGTTTATCACTATGCTTTGGTTAAACTGGTATCATCCTTCACTTATTTATGAGATGATATGACTTTTGATCTTTCATCATCTTTCTCCATAACATTTTAGAAATGCATTTATACTCTAAATCAGTATTGCCTTTGATTGTTATCTCTCCTGACTCAGCTGATATGTCAAGTGTTTGCTGATTAAGGTCATTTTAAGCTCTTTTTGGTCTTATTATGGCCATTGATTTACATTGGACAAACTTCTGTAAGAAATTACACACTGGTACTCAGTCTTTTGTGGCATCTTCCACTTCTTCACTGACAGAGTGACAAAAAAGAAGCCAAAGGATGTTAAGAACCATAGTATTATTTTTTTTTGTGACTTGCCCAGGGTCACACAGCTAGTAAGTGTCAAATGTCTGAGACCAGATTTGTACTCAGGTCCTCCTGACTCCAGGGCTGGTGCTGTATCCACTGTGACACCTAGCTGCCCCTCACAATGTTATTATTGTTTGTAAAACTGAACTTGGCCATTGGTACTCTAAATATGAGATCCTGATCCAATGAGTGAATAGAGGAAGAACTAAATTGCATTCATCTTGACACTTGCCAGAAATGAAACCAGCAAGAAGGAAGGTACAGTTAAATGTAGCCTCCAAGTTCCCCTTGCAGAGGCAAATACAGGAATTAGAAGAGTTGGCTTTATTATTTACTCAACTCAATAAGAACTATCTTTTCATGGAACACTTACTCATTTCATATCAAAGTATTTATGATAAACATTTGCAAAAAGACTATCATGAAAATATACTTAATGATCCAACATCTACTGAAGAATAAGAAGGAGGCAGGGAAAATTTATGAAGAACTTAATACATTCACCAAATAAAATCAGCATATATTTTGATGATAGAGGACTTCAGTGCAAGGGTGGAAATAGGTGAGAATGGTGAGAAAATAAAGATGAGGAAAAAGCAATGAAGGGCCAAAGACTTGCAGGTTACAAAGAAGTCTCTTCTCTCAGTATCATGAATACTTTCTTCAAGAAAAGGATTGGTAAGTGCTGGACATTGGGCACTGAAAAATATCACACACAAATGAAATCGATTATAGGAAATGACTCTGCTGACATGGCAGTTATTCCAGAATTAGCCTCTGTATAGTCAGACCACAGATTTTTTAGAACAAAGATCAAAATTAGTAAGAGATGCCCATGCATTCATCAAAAATTATACAAGCTCTCTCAAAGGATGTAACAGAAAAAAACTTGTTTAATGAACTTCTGATTTTTAAGATCAAACAAGTCCATCTAATCCAACCCACTCACTTTACAGATGAGGAAATCGATGCCCAGGGAGATTAAGGGACTTGCCTAAAGTCACACAGGTATTAAGTGTAAGAGAACTGAGGTACTCTGACTTCTGAGCTAGTATTCTCTCAACTGGATTTCCCCGTGTCTCCTTCCTATAGATGTGACATTCTCTATATATTCCTCTTACAGGTGACGTGCTGATTGCATAAGTTCCTGAATGTTTACGGAACTTCCTAAATAAGATTTATAATCACTTAAAAGGAATTAGGGGTGAATTTTACATGATGCGCCAATAGCTAGGTCTTGTGACTCATTTTAGTGTCTTTTATATCAACATTGGCCACTGCCAAGGAATGGAGAATGTGCAGATGACACAATATTAGGTGGACTTGCAAACAAGCTGAAAGTTTTTCTTGATTCCAGGGTCTTGTAAGAGTTTGAAATCATCTTCCTCTCTTCTCCTCCCCCCACATAACATTTTGTTTGCACCTCTCTGATGCATCATCAAGTATTATGATTATTTGTTAATGTGTCATATTCTCCTACTAGACTGTACCTTCCATGAGGGCAGGGACCTTATCTTATGCTTCCTTAGCATCCTGGATGGACCCTGCATACAGTAGAGGTTTAATAAATAACTAGTAAATTGAAGTGCAAATCAACCTTAAGAAGAGAAAATAAGGCCATTTTGCAAAAATAGGATGAAATTAAATAGGAACAAGTATAGGGGGATTTACATTGGGACAAAAAACCAAACAGCATTAACTCCTGCCCAGACAGAAGCACTGATAACCAGGCTTAGTCCTTTTAGTTTACCGCAAATTGAAAACGAAGTAATGATATTGCCAGCTCTTGGGAAAATAACCAAGAGGACATTGAGATACATAAAATTAATATGACATTTAATGCCAAAGAATGAATCCTTTCTTTCACTCTAAAACAGTCACATCCTAATTGAGATGACGGTGTACAGCTTAGATTATACATTTTTCTTCTGAAAACTCTCAAATGGCTCCCTATTGCCTACAAAAGAAAGCCTTAACTCTTTAGCCTGTCTAGGATAGATAGCTACAGGAAACAGCTGCTGAATGCCTTCACGAGGAGGTGCTGTTGGGGCTGTTACACTGGCTCTCTAGAATTATTATTATTATATATTATATTATATGTAATATAGATTACATAATATAGATTACATTATATATGTTAGGACTCTCTAGAATTATTAGTAGTTAACCCTCCAATCTTATTTCAGGCCATTCCTCTCCACATGCTGATCTATGGTTTACCCAAAATTAACTGGAACCATCTCCATGCATGGCCTGCTTCATGACTTTCTTGATCTTACTCCTCATAGCTGCAGTGTCTTCACCTGCCCGCTCTCTCCCAGACCTGATAAAGTCTCACACGTCTTTCAAGATCCAGCCAGAATGCAATGCCTTTCACAAAATATCTTAATTCCTTCATCAAAATGGCACGTGCCTCATAAGATATCTCGTAGTACTTTGTACCTGTCTTACATAACTATCACATGATATTTTATATTATAATTCTTTGTGCATCTATCATGTCTAGTAAGCTTGGGACAATTACCAGCCATGCAATCATGGGCAAGTCACACTCTCTCTGAGTCTTGTTTTCCTGATCTGTAAAATGAGGCTAACAATACCTATAGTACCTTCCTTACAGGGTTGTTGGGAGGCTTAAGTGTGATAATGTGCTGTGGTCAAGTAGAAGTTAGATTTGGGATCAGAGAACGTGGATTCTGACTCCAGTTCTGCCATTGACCTGGGTAGCCTTGGGTAAGTCATGTACCCTATTTAGGCCATGGTATTTTTGTCTAAAAACCAAGGGGCTTAGTTGGATTGGATGACTTCTAAAGACCCATCTAGCTCTGAATCTGTGATCCTACTGCAGATATGCTGATCTTTATCATTTGACCTGACCCTCACCCATGCATAGCGCAGTACTTTATAAATAACTAATAACAGTACATGATGCGTATTTGTTGAATTGTCCATGTCTGGTCACCACACAGTACAAGGAATGTAGAGAAAGTAGGAAACTCTTAGAAAGGGGAAAATGCTTGTCATTGAGGAAGGTGAAATTAGGATCTGTTCCTAGCCCTATGTTGTTGTTTAGTGACAGAGATTTTGATGATACAAAGATTCAAAGGAGACAGAGACAATCCCTGCTTTGAGAGAGCTTACATTCTACTGGGGAAAGATGGGACAAAACATGTACTCAGAAGAATAAATACAAGACACGTACAAAACAAACACAAAGTAATTTGGGGTTAGGGACACTAACAATGGAAGAAATCAGGAAAGTATAGGACTTGAACTAAACCTTGAAGGGTTCCAAATGGCCTCAGTGAGGACAGACATGCCAAGCGTGGGAGACAGCCTGGGCAAAAGCAGTCAAGCAGGAGAGAGAATGTCATGTGCGCAAGCAGGCCAATGGGAATGCAACATGGAGTGCAGAGCAATGTATAATCAACCTGAAAAGATAGACTGGAGCTAGATTGTGAGGACTTCTAAATGCCAAACAGATGAATTTGTTTTTCATTCTAGAGGCAATAGGGAGCCACTGTAGATTCTTGGACAGGGAAGTGACTTGATTAGACTTGTGCTTTGGGAAGATCATTTTGGCAGCTATGAGGAGGAAGGATTGGAGAGGAGAATAGCTAGATTTTTAAAAAAGCAATTAGGATACTATTGCAATCGTGTAGGTGAAAGGTAATAAGAGTCTAACCTAGAGTAGTTGTACTATGAATGGAGGGAAAGGGATAGATGGGAGGGACACATATGTGGACTTTTATCACTGACCTGAACAAAAGCCTACAAGCTGATCAAATTTGCAGGTGACATAACGGCTGCTTATTGAAAAGAACATTGAAGTGGAGTCAGAGGACTTGGATTTGAGTTGCACTTCTGCTACTTATTCTGTATATGACCTTGGAAAATCACGGCAACTCACATTTACATAGATGATCTCATTTGATCCTCACAATAGCCCTATGAGGTAAATATGGAAATATGGAAAAGTGGAAATATGGTTATCTACATTTTATAGATGAAGAAATTGAGACTCAAAGATTGTGACTTATATAAAGTCACATGGTTAGTAATTGTTAGTCACACTTGAACAATTTGGTACTGGTTAAAATATGTATGTATAGAAATACATACGCACATATATATACACACATATACATACACATACACATACACATACACATACACATACACATACACATACACATACACATACACATACACATACACATACACATATACATACACATACATATACATATACATATACATATACATATACATATACATATACATATACATATACATATACATATACATATACATATACATATACATATACATATACATGCAACGTCAATGAAAGAGACTAGATAAGCAAGACCCCAAAGCAATCCAAAGCAGCAGTCCAGTGCTTGATAAACTCCAAAACACAAATTACTGGAGGAAACAGTTTTTTTATTGCATAAGAACTACTGGGAAAACTGAAAGAAAGTTAGACTAACCCCTTATACCACGTGCCACAATATGTTCAAATGGATATGTGACAAATTAAAAGTTCAAATCATAAAAACAATTAGAGGAGTACTAGAGGCAGTGTCTTTCCAACATATGATTAGGGGGAGAATTCTTAGCAAACAAAGTTTATAGATGATCACAAATGATAAAATAGACCATTCTGAGTACATAAAATTAGAAAGCTTTTAAAAAAATAAAATAAATTCAGTAAGGAAAAGAAGCTGTCATTAAAAGTAAATATGCAAGAAAACAAAAATGTTAGATATCTCTTCCAGATCATGATTCAATAAAAATAGTAATTAATATTGGGAAAACAAGAAAAATATACAGACCTAGAGACTTAATAATAACATTGTGAATAATAAGTGGATCAAAGAACAAATTACAGAAATAGCTGATAATTATGTGAAAATGAATGAAAATTGAATGGTACCATAGCAGTGAACTTAAAAGTAGCACAGGAGAGAAAGCCACAGTCCCTTAGCTAGAAGCACTTTGGTGACTGACTCCTGCCAGCATTTCAGAAGAAATGTAACCTCAGAGAGGAGAGAGAGGAGTAAAGGACTCTATGCTAGGCAGTAGCCTAAAAGGAGAGTTTAAACTGAGCATGTATAATTGGTAAAATGATATAAACATAGCAACCTAATCATATTCTCACTGCCAAACCTCACTTAAGAGCTTTCTCGGATATTTAAAATAAAAAAAACTGAAAGTTGGGACTTTGAAAAGAATAATAAAGTTGACAAATCTTTAGTTAACCTGTTCTTTTTTAAAGAGAAAGGAAAATCAAATTACCAAACTAAAAAAATAAGTGAGGGGAAAGCACAACAAGGAAATTTTTAAAATTACCAGAGTTTGTTATGTGTAATCACATCCTAGAAAAATAAAGATTTTAAAAGGAACACAAGGTTAACTAACTGCAAAACAATAAAAACCTAAATTAAAGGAATACAAAATAGGGTTCTTAAAGAATCCAACTGCAGAAACAAATCATAAGGGAATTACTAAAGACAAAAAAAAATTCCTGGTCTAGATGGATTTACAGATGAATTCTATCAAATTTTAAAGGAGCAACTAATACCTACTCTACACTGTTCTAAAAACTTGAGAGTGGAAACTACTAAATAGAGGCAAATATGATTCTAATACCCAAACCAGGAAAGGATAATGCAAAGAAAAGAAACCTGTAGACCAACAACATTAATGAATATTGGCACAAAAGTTTAATATCCTATTTTTTTAAAAAAATGTGACATTATATAAAGTAAATATTCACAATGACCAAGAAGAACTTACACCAGATATTCAAGGAGAGTTCAACATTAACAAAACAATTAATTTAATGAATGATATTGACAATTAAAATACCCCAAACATTAATTTATTGAGAAAAGATCTTTACCAAAGTACAACACTCAATTATGTTAAAATCCCTAAGTTGCTTAGATATAGAAGGAATTTTTTTAGTGTTAGAAAAAGTATATATCTAAAACCAAAGTTAGTATTACTTCTAATAAGGAAACACTGCAAGCTTCTCTGACAAATACAGGAATAAAGCATGCCTTTTTCCCTCATTCTTAGTTGACATAGTTCTAGAAGTGCAATTGCCAGCAATAAGAAAAAGAAATTATAGGCATAAACATTGTCAGAGGAAGCCAAATAATTGACAATGCAAAACTGACAATACAAACAATATGATGGTTTACTTAGAAAACCCAGCAAAGAAACTAACTGAAGAGAAGAGAAATAACTGATTACTTCAATAATAAAGAATTGGATAAAATAAATAATGTTTAGAAGAAAATAATAGAAAAATAAATCTCATTCATAATAATTATAAAATACACAAAATGTCCAGGAGCAAACTACCAACATACACTCAAAACATATAAATACAATTAAAAAACACTCCTTCAAAAATTAATTGAGGGGATTTAAATAATTCTTTGCTCTTGGATGGTTCAAGTCAACATAAAAATAATGATTGACAATAAATAAATTTATACATAATATATACACACATATATGTATATTGTATGTGTATATGAGTATATGTCTACGAATCACACTTTCAAGAGGGTACATTATAGGGCTTGACAAAATTCATTTGGAGAGCTGAAAGGTCTAGAATCTCAAAGGAAATAATGAAAATAAATAGAAATAAAGGGGGAAGAGCCTTTTCAGTCTACAAATTATAGTTTAAAGAAGTAATAATCACAATTATTTGCTACTCATTAGACACATTGTTGATAAAATTTAATTGATCTAATCATTCTGGAAAGCAATTTGGAATTCTGCATAGAAGTGATTAAAATGTTCATACCCAAAGATCTGCTCAAGAAGGTCAAAGATAGAAAGAAAGTAAGACATTGCTTTCTTGCACCAAGATATTCACAGTAGCCCCTTTTGTATTAGCAAAGAACTACAAGCAAAAATATATACTAGCTATTTGTCAAAGGACTAACCAAATTGTGATACGTATCAATCATGGAATATGACAGAGCCATAAGAAATGAACATGTAGACATCAGAGAATCATGAGAAGACATTATGAACTAATGCAGAATTAAGTAAGTAGAACCAAGAAATCATATACACAAAGATCACAACAATGGAAATAGAAAAGTCAATAAAATAAAAGTATATGCTATATAATTATAAATGACCAAGCTTGGTCCCAGATTAGACTCAAGATTAGTCTCCTCTTTATTTCAGTGGTAGAACACCATAAAAGTGAAATATTAAATACACTGTCATACACAATCAGCTTTGCACACACAAAAAAATGTTTTTCCTTTTTCTTTTTTTTCTCTGCTATAAGAGGTGGCTCACTGGGCAGTGAAGTAAAGAGCTATACGTTCAAAAATAAATGTGCTAAAGCAACAAAATGCATAAAATAATTTTTTAAAAGAAAAGTCATGAATTAAGAAAAATATATTTGTACCAAATATCTCTGATAAAAGTCTCATATCTAAGACATATATAAACTAATACAAATATATAAGACTGGAAGCCATTTCCTCAACAGATAAGTAGTCAAGGTTATGAATGAACAGTTTTCAGAAGAAGAAACACAAAAATAAGCAACCACTTAACAACTTTGACTCCAGAAAATTGATATGAAGCATATTTTCCACATCTTAGCAGAGAAGTGATGAACCAACTGTAAGTACAAAGTGAGACATATACTTTCACACATGGTCAGTATGTGAATTTGTTTTGCTTGACTATACTTCTCTGTTACAGGGAACTATAGACCAATAGCCCTAATGCTCAGTAAATACATTTACTAAGGTGAGGGAAGGGCTTTAACATTTTGGGGGAGGGTTGAATCATTATAGGAAGGCAGGGGAAGGTATGATAGGATTGCCAAAATAAAGAAACAAAAAATGAGAGAGAGAGAGAGAGAGAGAAGAAAAGAGAATAAAGAAAAAAGCGTTAAGCAGAAGAAGTACATAAGGAGACCATGACAAGCAGGGCAGTGTAGGCACTACCATGTTACACTGAATCTAGACTTAGAAAAAAAATCGTAGGTAATACAGATTCATGGTTTCATAGGCAAGCCTCCTTTTCTGTTTGGTGTATATAGAAATGTTTATCTTAGTTTATGCTCATCAAGTTCATAAGAAAAGAAACATCTAAATCTATAAAATGTAACATTAACAACCATATTTTAAAAATCTTCAAGTCACTAATAATAAAAGAAATGCAAACTAAAACAATTTTGAGGTGTACTTTGTGGTAGGCCATGGTCAGGCCTATACACACTACAAGGGATGAAGCAGGACAAGAAGAGAACAGATTTCAAGGGGGAAGGCCCTAGGATGCATAACTTTTTGAGCAGATAAGATTATAAGTCATTGGCAGCTGAGCGATGCTCATGGATGGTAGCCCCTTTCCACATAGGCAGCTAAAATACAAAGATTTCTTTGTTTAATGCATCACATAAAGATTTTCACTGGTGACATGGTCTCAGGCATCCTCCTATCCTTTTTAAGAAGTCTAAACTAAGGCAACTTTTCAGATCTTTCCTCTATGATGGCTGTATCTGCCACCACTCAAGGGAGTGGTTAGGTGGCACAGTAGATATATTTCCAGGCCTGGAGTCAAGAAGAACTGAGTTCATATCTGGCGTCAGATACTTAACTAGCTCTGTAACCCTGGGCAAGTCATTTAATCTTTGCCTTAGGTTCTTCATCTGTAAAATACGGATCATAATAGCACCTACATGACAAGGTTGTTGTGAGGATCAAATGAGATATTTATAAAACACTTAATATTACACATGGTGCATAGTTAGTGCAGTATAAATGCTGATGATGAAAAAGAAAGACAAGAGAAGTGTTGGTATTCAATTGAACTAGAACTTTCAACTGTATCCTCGCTCTTCAATTAACAATTGCATCCTTAAAAGCTAAATGAAAGTTTTCTTTTATAATCCCTTTTGGTGTGCTCCCTCAATCATCTGGGCCAAAGGTGTCAGACATGCAGCCCACAGTGTTATGGCTCATAACACTGCTGAGTGTAGCCCAAACCAGATTAAAATGTAACTGTGAAATATTTAACAAAATACATAAAAATACAATTAAACATAGATAATATCAAATTTTAAAACTAAGTCAATATTCAGCCCATAAAGATTCTTAGGTGGAGATTAATGGCTCCATTTCTGTTTGAGTTTGTTCCCACTGATTTGGGCCATCCAAGTACCTAGTCTTAGGATGACTTTCTGAACCTCTAAGCATATACCTCAAATCCAGCAAATTGGCAAACAAAAAGACTAGGGGAAGACAGGCACACTCCAACTAATCTGGAAACACTTTGGAATTATATGAGGAAAGTATTTTTTGTTTTGTTCTGTTTTTTGGAGATTATTCTTCCTATCTCATCCAGGCTGTAAGTATAGCAGTCACTCACTAGCCCAGTCCCACTGGGGAGTGGCTCAGAATCTTTAACCTGCCCTGTTTTTCCAACCTGGACCAGTTTGCTCCTTCTCAGGCAGCTTGGTAGCCCTCTTTAACTCCCAGGGGCTCACAACATAGGTGTCAATTATATTTAGCGCAGACACCCAATCAATTTCAGCCCTACTTGAAAAAAAATCATTCAATATCCTCAACCTTTCTAGCAGCAAGGACTATAGGCATATGCCAGCATTTCCAACAAAAGTCACTAAATTTTGACCCAGTAATTCCACTAATGGGCATATGTTCCGAGGAGGTAAATGACAGAACGAAAGGTTCTATATCTAGTAAAACAGTCAAAAGCTGCATTCTTAGTGGTAGCAAAAACCTGTAAACAAAATGGGTACCTATTGATTCATGTTTTACTGGACAAAATTTGTTCTCTAGATATAATCTTATATATTATGGCAAGAGAGCCATATGAAGTGACAAATACGAGGGATTCAGAGAAACAAAGAAAGATTACGAATTGATGCATAGTGAACAGAGCAAAACCCAGAGAAGAATCATGTACAATGGCAGCAATGCTTTAACTGTAGCTGGTGCCTCTGCATCAACTTGCTTTTCCAGAAGGAGACAGTGCAATAATTGTGAGACACTCCACTAGAAATGAATCTTTTCTTGAGTCTCTAGAACAGGAAGAGGATAGTAGAAACTGACCTGCTTCAAGATCATTCCAGGGCAGGATATTGCAAGAGAAGAGTACAGGTCACTGTGTGTACTTTGTGGTGCCCTCTTCTTGTTCTGATGTTGTGATTCATATTTCTGGTGAAGAAAAGAAGAGCAGGGCAGCCAGTGGAACCAAGGGTCAGATGGAAAGGTGCAGACACAATCGTCAGCACTGGTTAGAAGATGCAATGCCATGAAGAGGGCTTCTGATCTTGGGAGGACGTATGGCAAGCCAGGGGGAGTCATCCTCTCAAGAAAAAAAGATCCAGACTGATGACTATTGTGAATTCCATTTGGTTAGTTGACTGGGAAGCTAATTTTCCTTTCAGTCCATGAGGCTGAGATGAGGAGCCCATACCTCTTCCATCCATTCCTTTCCTTTCTACAAGCTTTAGGTAATGAGGTCAGGATTCTACTCCTTTGTACCTGAAGACTTGGTAGGGAATTAGAAGTATAATATGCCTTCTATAACTATTTCCTCAACTCCCAATCATATTTACAGGTCAGATTTGTATTTACTTAATGATCAAAACACTGTAGTCCTTTCAAATTGACTAATGAATTATTCATATCTAACCTACTCTTTTGTTTGATTGAAGGGAGTTGAAGGGAGGTGAGGATGGAGGGAGAGAGGAAGGAAAGAAGGAAGGAATGAAGGAAAGGAGGAAGGAAGGAAAGAGAGTAGGAAGGAAGGAAGGGAGGGAGAGGAGGATAAAATACTAGACATTGTTGCCCTGTGTTTGAGTTCTATCTCTATTGTGTAGTAGTCACTTTTCCTCTCAGCGCTTCCATTTCCTTATCTATTAAATTGGAAGAATAATGTATGTACTGCCTCCCTGACAGAGAGAAGCACTTTTTAAACTGAGAAGCTTTATTGAAATGTGAGCTATTATTAGTAGTATTAGAAATGGGAAGGCTAAGGAGCATATGATCCTTGTCTTTGATTCCATTTGACAATGAGAATTCAGAACAGCTGTTCTCCAAGCCTGCAGAAGATAAAGCTAGAGGAAATGGGCTGAAATGAAAGGAAGAAAAGATTTTAGTTGGACACAAGGCAAAACACTTGGGGCTATCATGGGGATAAAAACATGGCATGGGTGATCTCGGGACAGTGTGGAGAGTGTCCTGGGAGGACTCACAGAAGAGCTTCTTTAACCATGTGTCTGATGGAGTTTAGATAGTTCCCTATTTCAAAGTTAGAGGCTTCCAATTCAAGGAATCTGTGTCTCTGTCTCTGTCTTAACCATATTGTTATTCCATAAAGCCATAAAAACTACATCCAGATAATAGTAGCCACATATAACTCAGGATCAAAGAGTCCAAACTGTATAACTTAGACGAGTTAAACTCTCATAAAAGCATTTTTTAAAAGTTTAAGAGAGTTTTAGCAATCCCAAGCTATGTGGCTAATTGTATTTCTCCTTTCTGTGGTTTGATTTCCCCCCTCACCTTTTTCTACACTCCAGGACAAAGATTCTAGGCTCAGACAAAGGACTGAAGAGACTGCTTCCAGAAAGTAGAGAGCAAAAGATTTTTAAAGTAACCTGCAAATGTTTAGTTCTCTGCTAGGTAAGACAGTGGATAGAGTGCTGGGTCTGGAGTCAGGAAGACTCATCTTCCTGAGTTCAAATCTAGCCTCAGACACTTACTAGCTGGGTGACCCTGGGCAAGTCACTTAACCCTGTTTGCCTGAGTTCCTCATCTGTGAAATGAGCTGGAGAAGGAAATGGCAAACCACTCCAGTATCTTTGCCAAGAAAACCCCAAATGGGGTCAAGAAGAGTTGGACATGACTGAAAAATGACCAAACAACAACACATAGCCAAGCAATAGTTATCTTGCTCAAGCACAGCTTGGTTTCCTTCCTCAGAAGAAAGGTAGAGGAGCCTTAAAGACTAGCTCTCCACTCTCTGGGTTATCGGGGAAAATGAATTGTTTCATAAAGGAAAAAAGAGTTTTTAACGTAAACAGAAGAAAACAGTCTGAAGAGCTAAAGGGGATCCAGATCTGGGACAGAAGGTTGGCTAATGGAAGAATGTAACACAGAGGAGAAAGGGAGCAAGAAGGGTCACTGAACACCTGAGAGAAAAGTAGGTGACAGTCATATTGTGGAGTGCTTAAATGCTTAAGAGCTTCCCATTTTGTCCCAGGGGCAAGGGAATGGCATGATCTGGTTCAGGGTTTAGGAATAACAATTTGGTTGCTGTAGGGAAGGTGGATTGGAGAGGGAGAGAGACCGGAAGCAGAGAGATCAAGAAGGAACCTGCTGCCACAGTCCAGGAATGAGTTGATAACAACAACAACAACAATAACTAGCATTTATATAACACTTTAAAGCTTGTAAAAACCTTTACAAATATTCTCTCATTTGATCCTCATAACAACCCTGGAAGATAGGTACTATTATTATCCACATTTTACAGATGAGGAAACTAAAACTGACAGAAGTTAAATGATTTGCCTGGGGTCACCCAGCTAGTATCTGAGGCCAGATCTGAACTCAGGTCTTCCTATACCCAGGTCCAGAATTCTCTTCACTATGCCACCTAGAGACATGGACTAGGGCAATGACCTTATGAGGAGAGAAAAAAGGAAACCTGTAAGAGATATTGTGGAAATACAGTTAATGAGCCTTGGCATCTGGTGGGATATAGGGAATGAGGGAAATGGAAGAGTCAAAGCTGATTCCAAGATTGTGAACCTCAATGACTGAAGGGCAGTGTCCTCAGAAATATGGAAGTTTGGACAAGAGATGCATATGGGAGGAAATAGAGTGAGTTCCATTTGGGGCATGTTCAGTTTTAGATATGTTTGGGACACATAGGTGGAGATGTCTAATAGGGAGTTGATAGTGTAAGATTGGAGCTAAGGAAAGAAATTAGAGCTAGATACATGGATTTAATCCACAGATGCCACCAGGAAGAGATGAACCAGGAGGAAGAAGAAACAAGGAAGCATAGTCAGTGACTCCCGACTTGGGCATACTGAAGCAGCTCCGTACCAACCTTAAAGCAACCATAGATAGGTCTGCTGCTTTTCTTGGGTGTGTATCCAGGCCATGGTGGAGAACCTCCAGGACTTGTCAAATCTGATGACTACTCCCCACATCTAATGATTCATGTGAGTACAAGTAATGCTGCCAGAAGAGATCTTGAAAGCATTGCTAAGGATTATGAAATTTAGTGAAGAAACTGAAGACTTCAGGAACACAGGTGGCCTCTTCACTGCTGTAGCCAATTGAAGGCAAAGGTTTTTCAAAGAGAAAAACACCTTTGAAGAGTGAATGCTAACCAAGATGATACCTGACAGTGAGATTTGGATTTCTGGGTCATGGCTTAATATAAAAGAATGATAAGCTCTTGGCCAAAAAAGAGTGTACTTAACAAGTGCTGTTTAAAAAAAAACTAAATTTTTTTTTTAAAAAAGCATTTGCCTGGAATCTTGCAAATCCAATCAAAAGTTCTTTAAATTAAAAAAAAAGGGGTGGTGGTAAGGAGAAATGCCCTATATAGACAACTACCCAGTTACATTTCAGAGAGTGTTGCTACAATATAAGGGGGGAAATAGGATAAAGATATCTAGAAATTCACAGAGAAAAAGATAAAAAAAAAGAGGTGCCAGCAATAAAACTTCAGATAACTCTACCCAAAGCATGAAGTATTGATAACAAACAAGGTAAAGTAGAACTCCTAATGCAAGAAGGCAAATTTATCTACATGAATACCATTGAAATTTATGATTGATTCCCCAAATTCCTCAATCATTTCTTTTTTCTTTCTAGTTTGTCTATCATAGACAAGACTATAGTCTCTATAGTACACTGTTCTGATATCATCTCTTCTATTTCTGCTTCTTTTGATCATTACCCAAATGTTTTCCACTGTGCTCCCCGCCTCCAATTTCTGGATTTCTTTATCTAAATATATCTTTTTAACCTACGATGCTCCTCTGTCCCTCCTCAGCCCCCTTCCTTTACCTATTCTTTCCATCTGAATAAGGTATAGCCTTCCAGAGCCATATTCTAGTCAATGGTCCCATCCCCATTTTTTCCCACTCAGGTGATGATCATGTTTAGCCACTGACACTCTGGGAACATAATGACTTTTGTAAATGGCCAAGTATTCTCATCTTTCAAAGTTCACATGATCATCCTCTGGTCTATAGAGATGTTGGGGTGGAAGAATTCAATCTTCTTCCCTACAAGCACAATTCTCTTGACCACCATTAGACTGGTTTGTTGGAATCTCCTCATGAAATATGCAATTCTGAACTGACTTCCTCTAAAATAACTAGGCCTAGTAGAAGCATTTTTAAAAAAATGTTCAGAAGAGTAGGAACTTCAGAAAGAAACACAGTCAAGCAAGGAAGTTTTGAAAGTAATATGTAGAATTTGTTATATACTTTTAGGAGTTTTGACTTTGTTGTCTTCTTCTGGTTGTATGTTTTGATCTTCTTTGTCACCAAAGTAAGACTCTATAGTCTGACTCTTTTTGCGCCGCTTGCTTATGATCCCAGCCAATTACTTGAGTTATAAACTCTTTGTTAAGGTAGGGGTCTGTTTCCAGTGTGGAAAATGTACTGTCCCAAGCTTTGGGGGTTTGTGTAGCTGTTTTCAGAGATACTTCTAGTTCTTCCAAGGTGCTATGATCAAGGGCAAGGTGTTCATTCCTTTGCTGGCCTATGCTCTGGTCTATGAGTGACCACAAACACTCTTTTCTATCTTGGAACTGTGAGGAGGATTCTCTCTCTGCAGCCACTACAAGCTCCTCCTCACCCCAGGACCGCCAACCAGAACTGTGACCCAGATCCAAGCATGGGCAAAGCAAGAGAATCCTGCAACAGCAAAGAGATCCCTGCAGTCCCTCTCTGATCAGCCACTCTATTCCCCCTCAGTCTGTGGGCCGGAAGCCCTGGAAGCAGCTGCTGCCCCAGGGCCTGCCTTAAGGGACTGGGGCTGGGACCTCACTCTTCTCTCTCACCACCGCAGAAACGTAATTTTCTACTGACCTTTTCAGTTTCTTTGGCATTTGTGGGTAGAGAAATCTGGAGACCACCATAGCTGCCTGTGACTCAGTCCTCTGAGGCCTGCTCCAGGTTCGCTGCAGCTTATGTGCCCACACCAAACTGCGCTCCTCTTACTGCTCGGCTTGATATACCTTTCCAATCAATCATCCAGGTTGTCTTGGGCTGGAGATTTGTTTCATTCTTTTTGTGGGTTCTGCTGCTTTAGAATTTGTTTAGAGCCATTTCTTATAGGTATTTGGAGGGGTCTGGGGGACAGTTCAAGCAAGTCACTGCTTTTGCTTCGCCGTCTTTGTTATACACTTTTAAAAAGTAAGCAGTATAAAACAATGATTCATGGTTTCATAAAAAATCTACTTTTGTGTTCTGTCATATGCATGGAAATTATTTTGGGGGTGTTTAGCTTCTTATCCAGAAGTGTGATTATTTGGTTTTTCCTTAATTTAATTTCTATTTTTAGTTCCACATTTTCTCCCTTTCTCCACCCCTCCCCACCCATTGAGAAGGCATGAAATACAATACTCATTATACATATGAAGTCACACAAAACATATTTCTCCAATAGCCATGTTCCAAAGGAGAGAAAAAGCAAGAAAAATAATGAAAGAAAGAAAAAATATGCATCAATTTGCACTCTGAGTCCATCAGCTCTCTATCTGGAAGTGATTAGCATGTGTCATCATGAATCCTTTGGAACTGTGGTGAATCCTTGTATTGATCAGAGTTACTAAATCTTCACAGTTGATTATCTTTACAATACAACTGTCACTGTGCACATTATCCTCTTGGTTTTGATCACTTCACCTTGCATGAGTTCATTTAAGTGTTTCCAGGTTTTACTGAAACCATCCCTTTCATTATACAACACAATAGCATTCTATCTCATGCATAGACCATAACTTGTTCAGCCATTCCTCAATGTATGGGCATTCTCTCAGTTTCCAATTCTTTGCCACCACAGAAAGAGCTGCTATAAATATTTTTGTACATATAGATCCTTTTCCTTTTTCTTTGGTCTCTTTGGGTATAGAGATAGTAGCAGTACTGCTAAATCATAGGGTATGCCCAATTTTATAGCCCTTTGGGCATAATTCCAAATTGTTCTTCAGAATAGTTAGACTAGTTCACAGCTCCACCAACATTAGTATACTATTTTCTCATATCCCCTCCAACATTTATCATTTTCATTTTCTGACATCTTGGCGGATTTGATGGGTATCAGGTGGTACTTAAGAGCTGATTTAATCTGCATCTTTCTAATTATTAGTGGTTTAGAGTGTTTTATATGACTATTGATAGTTTTAATTTCTTCCTCTGAAAACTGCCTGTTTATAGCCTTTGATGGTTTATTGATTGAGGAATGGCTCTTATTTTTGTAAATTTGGCTCAGTTCCCTATATGTTTGAGAAATGAAACCTTATCAGGAAACTCCTTGTAAATCCCCACCCCAGTTTCCTGCTTTTCTTCATGTTTTGACTGCATTGGTTTTATTTGTGCAAAACCTTTTAAACTTTATGTAATCAAAGTGATCCATTTTACCTTCCATGAACCTCTTTATCTCTTATTTAGTCATGAACTTTTCCCCTATCTATAGATCTGACAGGTAATGTTTTTCATGCTCCCTTAAATTGCTTATATCACCTTTTATCCAAATCACGTACACATTTTGAGTTTATCTTAGTATAGGTATGAAATATTGGTCTATGCCTAGCTTCTTCTAGACTATTTTCCAGTTTTTCCAACAGTTTTTGTCAAATAGTGAGTTTATGCCCTAATCACTGGGGTTCGGGGTTTATCAAACACAAGGTTGTGAGGCTTATTTGTTTCTGTATATTGTGTACCTAATCTACTCCATTGATCAACCACTCTATTTCTTATCCAGTACCAAAGTGTTTAAACGGGCAGCTAGGTGACAGGGTGTAGAGTGCTAGGCTTGAAATCAGGAAGACTTGAGTTAAAATCTGTCCTCAGACACTTATTAACTGTGTGACCCTCAGCAAGTCACTTAACTCTGTTTGCCTCAGTTTCCTCATCTGTAAAATGAGTTGGAGAAAGAAATGGCAAACCACTCTAATATCTTTGAAAAGAAAAATCCAAATGAGGTCATGAAGAATTGGACATGACCGAATGAAACAACTAAATTGTTTGGATGATTAAAGTGTTTTGTAATTGTGTTCATATAGTTCCTGGGTTTGTCTTGGCAGGTGGACTCCTAAGTATTTTACATTGTCTGCAGTTATTTTAAATGGAATTTCTCCTTCAATCTTTTCCTGCTGGATTTGTTGACAATATATAGTAATAGTGGTGATTTATGTGGGTTTATTTTATATCGTGCAACTTTGCTGAAGTTTCATTTTGATTAATTTTTAAAAATTGATTCTTTAGGATTCTCTGAGTATAATATCACATTATCTGCAAAGAATGGTAGTTTTGTTCCATATTGTCTATTCTAATTCCTTCAATTTCCTTTTTCTCTCTTATTGTTATAGGTAGCATTTCTAGTACAATTCTGAATAACATTAGGAAGGCTTCTAGCTTATCCCTATTACAAATAATGCTTGCTGATGGTTTTAGATAGATACCACTCATCACTTTTTAAGGAAAGCTTAATTTATTTCTATGCTTTCTAGTGTTTAATAGGAATGAGTGTTGTATTTGTCATAGCTTTTTCCAAATTAATTGAGATAATCACATGTTTTTTGTTGTTTTTATTATTGATAGGGTCAATGCTGCTGACATTATTCCTAATATTGAACCAGCCTTGCATTCCTGGTGTACATTCAGCCTAAACATAGTATATGATCTCTGTGATACATGGCTGTAATATCCTCACTAGTATTTTATTTAAAATTTTGGGGTCAATATTTGTTAAGGAAAAATGGTTGGTGGTTTTTTCCCTCTCTCCCGGGTTTAGGTATCAAAACTGTATTTGTGTCATAGAAGGAATTTTATAGGACTCTTTCTTTACTTATTTTTTCAAACAGTGTTGGAATTAGTTATTTAAATATTTGATAGGATTCACTTTTAAATCTATCTGGTTCTGAGTTTTTGTTTTTTGGTTTTTTTCCCCTTAGGGAGCACAGTTATGCCTTGTTCAATTTCTTTTTCTAAGATAGGAGTATTTAAGTATTCTATTTCCTCTTGTGTTAATCTGAGCAATTTACATTTTTATAATTACTCACCTATTTCATTTAGATTGTCAGTTTGATTTGGTATATAGTTGGGCAAAATAGCTCCTAATAATTGCTTTTATTTCCTTTTCATTGATTACTTATTTACTCTTTTCATTTTTATTCTGGTAATTTGGTTTTCTTATTTCTTTTTTAATCAAATTAGCCAATCATTTACCTATTTTTTTCATCAAACCAACTCCTAATGGTGTTTAATGGAGATTTAAAATTTTTCGTTTAAAATTTTTTTTAACTTGTATGCCCAATTCATTAATTTGCTTTTTCTCTCTTTTATTAATGTAAATTTTAAAGACATGCATCTTTCCCTAAGTTCTGTGTTGGCTGCACCTCACAAGTTTTGGTATGTTGGCTCATTGCTGTCATTATTTTTAATAAAATTATTGATTTGGGTTTTTTTTTTGATCTATTCATTCTTTGGGATTCGATTGTTTAGTTTCCATTTAATTTTCAATCTATGTTTCAAAGGACTCTTATTGAATGTAATTTTTATTGCATTGTGGTCCAAAAAGGGTTCATTTAATATTTCTGCTTTTCTGCATTTGCTATGTGTTTTTAAATGCCCTAATACATGGACAATTTTAGTGAAGGTGCCATCTATAGGTAAGAAAAAGGTATACTCTTTTCTATGCCCATTCAGTATTCTCCAGAGTTCTATCATATCTAAATCACTAAAATTCTATTCATCTCCTTAACTTCTTTCTTGTTTATTTTATGAATTATATAGGTCTGAGAGAGACAAATTGAAGTCTTTCACTAGTACAGTTTTGCTATCTGTTTCTGCCTGTAACTAATTTAATTTTTCCTTCAGTATTCATATTAATTATATCATATTAATTCAGTATTCATATTAATTCATTGTCTGTGGTGCCTTTTGGTGAAATACAGTTTCCCTGCTTATCTATTCTAAATAGGTCTATTTTTGCTTTTGCTTTGTCCAAGATCATGATTGTTACCATTGCCTTTCAAAAATCAGCTGAAGGGGCAGCTAGGTAGTACAGTGGATAGAGTACCAGCCCTGCAGAAAGGAGGACCTGAGTTCAAATCCGGCCTCAGACACTTGATACTTAACTAGCTGTGTGACCCTGGACAAGTCACTTAACCCCATTGCCTAGCTAAAATAAAAATCAGCTGAAGTATAATAGAGTCTACTCTAGTCTCTCATTTTACCTTGTGTGTATCTTTCTATTTCAAGTGTGACTCTTGTAAACAACTTATTATTGCATCCATTCTACTTTCCTCTTCTGTTTTATGATAAGTTCATCCCATTCACACTTATATAGGTAACTCTGTATTTCCCTCCATATCTATTCTCTTATATTTATCCTTCCCTTTTTTTACTCTTATCTCCTCCTCAAAAGTTTGTTTTGCTTCTGGCTACTGCCTCCCTTAATCTATCCTCCATCTTATTTCCCCTCCCTTTTCCTTAGTCCCTTCCCCTTTAACTTCCTTATTGGGTAAGATGAATTTCTGTACTCAACAAGGTGTGTGTATGTATATGTATGTACGTATCCACATACATACACATGTATACATTGAATGTATATAAGCATATATATATATGTGTGTGTATATGTATTGTGTATATGTGTGTGTGTGTGTGTGTGTGTGTGTGTGTGTGTCCGTGTACGTATAGATGTATGTACATATATTCTTCCCTCCTGGAACCAGTTCAGATAAGAGGAAGATTTAAGCATTGACTCCTCCTCCCTTCTCCCATTTTCCCCTCCGTTGTATAAGTTCTTCCTTGTGTGACTCTTTTATGTGAAATAATTTCCCCATTCTTCTTCTCTTCTCCCTTCTTCCAACGTATCCTTCTTTGTCACCATTCCTTTCTTCTGTTAAGATCATAATAGACTCACACCTATGCCCTCTAATGAGACTCCTTCTAGCTGTCCTGATGATGATAAAGTTTTTAGGGGTTACATATATTATCTTCCCATATGGGAATGTAAGCAGTTTAACTTTGTTTAGTCCCTTTTGATTTCTAACTCACATTTACCTTTTTATGTTTCTCTTGATGTTTGAGTCTGAATGTCAAATTTTCTATTCAGCTCTGATCTCTTCAGGAATGCTTGAAAATCCTGTTTCATTTTTTTCCCCTGTAGGATTTTACCTTTTGCTGGTTAGGCTGTTTTTGGTTGTAATCATAGCTCTTTTCTCTTTTAGAAGTTCATATTCCAAGCCCTCAATTCCTTTACTTTGGTAGTCACTAAATCTTGTGTGATCCTGACTGGCTCCACAGTATGCAAATTCTTTCCTTCTGGCTGCTTGCAATATCTTTTCCTTCACCCAGAAACTCTGGGTTCTGGCTATCATGTTCCTGGAAGTTATCATTTTAGGATTTCCTTTCTGGTTCTATGATATCTATGTAATGTTCCTTTATAATTTCTTGTAATATAATATCAAGTCTTTTTGTTGTTCTTGTTCATAGTTGTCAGGTAGACTAATAATTTTATAAAGGTGTTTTTTTTTTTTGGTGAGGCAATTTGGGTTAAGTGACTTGCCCAGAGTCACACAGCTAGTGAGTGTTATGTGTCTGAGGCCAGATTTGAACTCACTTCCTCCTAACTGCAAGGCCAGTGCTCTATCCACTGTACCACCTAGCTGCCCCCTGGACTAATAATTTTTAAATAGTCTTTTCCAGTCCAGTTGTTTTCCCTATGACACATTCCACATCTTCTTTTTCAGTTTCTTGACTTATTTTATTGCTTCTTGATATCTTATGGAGTCATTAGTTTTGGCTTGACTAATTCTAATTTTTAAGAAGTTATTTTCTTTAGCATTTTTGTGCCTCTTTTCTCAAGCTGGTAATTCTCTTTTCATAATTTTCTTGCATAGCTCTCATTTCTTCTCTCAAATTTTTATCTACTCATATTATTTGATTTTTTTAAATCTTTTTCTTTGTGCTTTTTAAGTTTTCTTTAACTTCTCTAGGAATTCCTATCAGACTTAGGTTCACTCTGTAGTTTTCTTTGAGACTTTGCCTACAGATGTTTTCAAGTCATTGTCTTCCTTTGAGTTTTTGTCTTGCACTTCCCTGTCACCATCATACCTTTTTATAATCAGTTTCTTTTTTGTTGTTTGCTTGTTTTTCCAGCCTCTTTTTTGACTTTGGACTTTATATTAGAGTTAGGCTCTGCTCATCCCTGGGGGAGATGTCTGGTCTGAGCTTCTGTCTTTCATGTTCTTCTGCTACTTTCATAACTGGGTCAGAGGGCCTGCAAGTTTTCAGTGCTTCCAATGTGGGGATTCCAGAAGAAGTCTATTCATTGTACTCCAATTGTGCATTTTAGTCCTTGCAAAGGTAGGAGCCCTGCTCCTTCACAACCACTGCTGCTCCTGTCCACCCTAGAGTTATGAACTAGAGCTGGGTAATGGGCAAAAGAGTTGCTAAATGTCACCTGATCCTGTACCTAGTGTTAGTACAAAGGTCTTCTGGGATCTCTTTATACCCAGGTTTTCAGACCCCTTACTGTCCCTGGGTGTTGGACTGCTTCCTGCTGCTGCAGCAGCTACATCCTGGGGCTGCTTCCACTGCACTGTGCTTCTGGCCAGCCTTATCCCAGGGTCCTCAGACCTCTCTTTTCATCTTCCTAAGCTGCCTTGGGATGGAAAAAATGACTCACTGTGATTTTTGACTTGGCTTATTCTGCTCTGAATTTTGTTTGGCACATTTTCTGTGGCCATTGTAAAAGAGGTTTGGGGATAGCTTTTGGCAGTTGCAGTCTCCACTCCTCCGTCTTGACTCTGCCTTCAAGTATTTGTATTTATGAATGTTGATTTACCTGATTAAAAATCAGCTCTCAAGCCCCAACTTCTGGCAAACCTTGCCTCCTCCTTCAACTTGCTATGTATTGCCTTAGCCCTAGTTACATGGCTTTAACCTAATGGAGTGAACTCTCCACAGAATCAGACATACTTGGATAAGGCTGTGTATCTAGGCAGAAATTTATTTGAAAAAAAACACCTGGGCATTTTAGTAGACTAGAAATTCAATATCATTTGTGTTATAGCAGCCAAGAAACAAAATTCATTTGTAAGGCTTTATTAAGAGAGGTATAGTGTCCAGGACGAGAAGGGTCATAGTGCCCTCGTACTGTGACCTGGTCAGACTACTTCTGGAGTATTATCATATTATAGTATATATTATTTTTATATGTTATATATTATTTTATATCTGGAGTGTGTATTATAAGACCACGTTTTAGGAAGGACATTGGTAACTGGAGAACATTCGGAGGAGGGTAATTGGGCCAGTGAACAGCCAGGAAATCATACCATAAAGCTTTATTTGAAGGAACTGAGGATGTTTAGTCTCAAGAAGAGAAGACTTAGTGGAGATAAGATGACTTTTTCCAAGCATTTGAAGGGCTGCCCTGGTTACCCAGGGATTAGAGTTGCTCTGTTTGCACTAGTAGGCAGAACAAGGAGGAGCGGGTAGAAGTTATAGAGAAGCAAATTTAGGTTTGATATATGGAAAAATAGAGTAGCAATCAGAGCTACTTCAAAGTGGAACAGGAGGGCCTATGTAGGTTCCACCTCTTTAGAGATCTGCAAATAATGGAAATGGTCTTCTCATTATTGTTATTGTTATCATTATCATTATTATTATTATGCCACAGGGCAAGGCCAGAGAATTGGGGGAGTGGCACATAATAAGCACTTAATAAATACTTGTTGACTTAACTTAAATTGACAGCCACTTTGTAAGGGGATTCTTATCCAGCTATAATTTGGATTAAATGCCTCTGAGGCTCCTTCCAGCTAGTGAGATTCATTGATTTTCTGATTCTGATTTCCTCCCAATTCTGCTTCACATTGTTCTTCCTCAAGAGTTTACAACAAAAGCTTAATAGTCTCTTTTGCCTGTTTGCTTCAGTTTTTTCTTCTTATTTTCTGCCCAGTTCCCTCTGTGTTTAATTTGCCAGAACTGATTGTGGGTCCCAAGAGCTAGAACACAGAATCTTACTGCTGGAAGGTACCTCAGTAGTCAACTATTTTGGCATTTACTCCAGCAAGGATTCCTTCTATAATATCCTCCATAAGTTGATAACATAATCCAGCTTCAGCTTGAAGAGTTCAATTCATACCCACCTGAGACAGCTCATTCTACTTTCTAATTATTCTAACTATTTGGAATTTTTTCTTTGAATGGAGCTGAAATGTGCCTCTCTCTAATCAGTTGCTCCTAGGTGTGCCCTCTCGGGCCAAGCCAAATAAATCTTATGTATTGTGTGGAATTTAAGGTGGTCTAATTATTATTATTATTATTATTATTATCATCATCATCATTATTATTATTAGTTGTTGTTGTTTATGCCAAAAGACAAAGCAAGAGAATTGGGGGGGCTCAAGCATTTCTAGTCCTGAACATTATATCTCTTTTAATAAAGGCTTCTTCTAATTCCTACATTGTTGAAAGGATAAAGAAAGATAATGTATGCAAAGAAATATATAATGCTTAAAGTATTATATAAATTATTTTTTCCACAGGACAAACCCTTCAAATACAGGAAGAACACAACCAATCATTCATTCACTCAACAAACATGTATTAAGTGCCTACTGTGTGCAGAGCACAATGCTGGACCGTAGAGGAGATACAAGGTTTAGATAGAACATTGATATCTACCCTCATGGAGCTTATAGCTTAATGGAAGATAGGGCATCATAATACAGAATATTATGTGGAAATTTCATTAAAATTACAAAATAAAGTGCTATGTACAATCATGACCACTCTTTCCTCTCACTCCCAAACCTTCCTTTCTCCAAAATAAACATCACCAGTTCCTTTGACCAGTGCTTATATGGCACATTTCTGGTCCCTTTGACATCCTGGAGGTCCTCTTCTAGATACATTCCTACTTGTCAACATCCTTAGTACAATGTGGTATCCAGAACTGAACCCACACTATTCCAAATGGAGTCTGATCTAGACAGAGGACGGTGGGGTGATCAACTCCCTTCTGGACACCATATCTCTTTAAAGGCACAGAATCACGTCAGCTTCCTTTAGCTGCCACATCACACTGTCTGTTCATGCTTTAACAACTGCTGCAAATCTGAAAATAAAACATATGTGATGCCTTAAAGCACCATGTACGTTATTAATCCCACTCTGTCTTTAGGTTTCCTTCCCCCTTGCCACCCCTTTAGGAATCAGTCTCACTCTGCGCCACACCTTTCTTGCTTTTGTTTACTCTGCTTTCACACTTCCTTGCCTTTTCAGAATCATACGGCTAAGGCTGTCTACCCTCATAGCCAACACTGACTCAGAAATATTGGAAGCACAAATGAGCAGGGGCCCAAAGCCAAAGGTTATAGAACATGCAAAATCAGCCTATGCACAGAAAGATCGGATCTCCTTCTCTTAATGACTCCCTAGTGCCTTGGTTCCTTGGTTTCCATTTCTTACTCTCCTTTCCTAGATCTCCCTTGTTGGAAAACCCTGCATGCTTCTTCAGCTTCCTTCCCTAGTTCAATCTCCTTATTTTGAGGCCAGAATAAACCGTTCCTCCTTTGAACTGGCATCGTCCTTTCCAAGCAGCGCCTTGGTGACCTGCTGTGGCCTGTCCCCACCCACCCACAAAAGACAGCAGCAAGTCCTAGTGCCTAACTTGTTTCTTCTTTCTCAGCCCAGCTCTGCTTTTGATACCCATATACGATGTTCTCCTAGATTTCACAGGCAAATTTAGTCATCATGATTTCAAACAAATCCTGTAGTTATGACTGGTCCTACCCCAGGCCTTTTCTGGACCCTGATTCACAAAGTCTTCTTACTCCCCCAATTCTGTTGCCCTGCCTTGTGGTGTAATGATAACAATGATGATAATGATAATAATAATAATAAAAATAATAATAATAATGAGAAGAAGAAAAAGAAGAAGACCATTTCCATTAACACTCAATAGGTGTCTATCTCCCACCTTGAATAAGCACCTGGATGATGTGACTTTTGCTCAGGATTTTCCATGGACTCTGGAGGCTTTATAAATACACTCCTGCTCCCCCTTCTCTTTGTACTTCTGCTTCACACTTTTTTTCTAAAGCATGCAAATCACCCTAGGTGGTTTCTCAAAGTCCTTCCAAAAAGGAGAGGGGAATCAGTCAATCATCAAGCATTTATTAAACCTACTATACGCTAGGTAATGGGGATATAAATACAAAAGTGAGACTGTCTCTGCCCTCTGACACTCAATAGGAAAAAAATAAATGATTATGATCAACATCATTACTTTTTTTTCCTTATTTATTTATTTTTAAAAAATTTTTTTTTCCATATGCTTTTGAGTTGAAAATTTTTTCTCCCTTTTTCTCCCCCCCCACCCTCCCCAAGATGGCGCACAATCTGACATAGGCTTTACATTTACATACCCGTTAAACATATTTTCACATTAGTGAAGTTGTAAGTAAAAATTAAAACCAATAGGAGGAACGATCAGAAAGATGAAACAAAATTCAACTTAAGGTAAAATTAAGTGAGAGTGATTCAACTTCCATAGTTCTTTCTTTGGATGTGGACAGCATTTTCCATCCCGAGGCCTCTGGAGATGTCTTAGATCCTGTAATGCTGAGAAGGGTTCAGTTTAACATTCTTAGTCATTGCATAATGTGGCTGCTATTGTATACAAAGTCCTCTGGGTTCTGCTCACTTCACTCCACATCAGACCATATAAGTCTTCCCAGGTTTTTCTGAAGTCAGCCTGTTCATCATTTCTTATAGAACAATAGTATTCCATTACATTCATATACCACAACTTGCTCAGCCATTCCCCAATTGATGGGCATCCTCTCAATTTCCAATTCTTTGCCACCACAAAAAGAGCTGCTAGATCAACATCATTATTATTTCTATTGCAGGAATGTTCTTGGTTGAACTTTGTAAATGAGAGGGTAGGGTAGAGAAGGAGATGCCTGGCTGGGATGCTGGATCAAGGGCACCAACCTCACAGGCAGATCCAGAGGCAGGTGAGTTCTGGGATAAGTAGGAAACTCCCTCTTCCCCTTGTTGATGCCTACCTGCTCTGTCATGTGCCCCATCATCCCATGGGAGAGAAAGAAGCATTTATAGAGTTCCTACTATGTGCCAGGGACTGCGATAAATGCTTTACAAATATTTTCTCATTTAATCCTCACAACAACCTTGGGAGGCAGGTGCTATTATTACCCTTATTTTACAGTTGAGGAAACTGAGACAGACAGAAGTTAAGTGACTTGCTCAAGTATCTCATAGCTAGTATCTGAGACTGGATTTGAACTCAGTTCTTCCTGACTCCATCCCCAGTGTTCTACCCACTGTACCACCAGCTGCCTCACTTCTCAAGTCTAATTTTGTTCTAAATTTGCTCTTCCAATGACCTTGTTTCCTTATTTGGGACTATCCTCAGGAGCTTTGCAGGAAGAATCACAGTCCTTGTCATAATGAACCCCAGGTTACTGCTGATACTATAATAGCAAGTTTGTGACTTTTTCACTGGATTGACTGGCAGAGCCAGGAGTGGGGAACGAATGGCAACAGGAAAAGTTGATCTTTCTTACAGGGGGGATACCAGAAGGATGGAGAGGAGAAGCAACATGGTTCTGGGTTATCTCGAGCCCCGTGTTGTCCCTCCTTCAGGTCTTTGTTAACATCTTTGTTAATGCAGGAGCTCAAGAGAATCTGACCTGAGGGGCAGCATGGGCAGAAATAACAACAGTGATAATGATGACAGTGGCAACAACTGTATCCAAGTCCAAGGCCTCCAGGACATAAGTGACTTGAGAGAACTATTGAGGATCCAGGAAAGGCATTGGAAGATTCCATTTCCCACTTGGCTGTGTACTTCAATCCTTTGGATTTCTTTGGAATTCTCCATCATGCCGTTCATATTCAACTGGGTCCCTTCTTCCCCTACTTTCAGTTTCTTTTTGTTGTCTTCTCCCATTAAACTGCAAGTTCCTTGAAGGCAAGGACTGTCTTTTTTTTAAAAAAAATTTGTATCTCCAGTGCTTAGCACAGAGTTTTGCACATAGTAGGTGCTTAATACATGATTAATGACTGATTAATTGATTATATCAATACCTATCTTCTACACACAGTAGAAAACTTGAATGTGTTATTGTCCAACTAAAGACATGCCAAAATATACAGAAAGGAATCCACAAAAGTATATTAGAAATTTTCGTCTCTCTCAATTAGTAACTAAAAATAAAAGTAAAGAATGTAAGACAATTCAAAGATTCAAAATAGAGCAAATGGCAAAATAAACAATTCAATATCAGTTTAAAAAAGAAAAACTTTACTAAGAGCCTTGAGAAACAAAGAAATCATAGATTAAAAAGAATACCTCAAGGGGCACACAGAAAATTTCTGGACATTGATTTGGTCATAAGAAGTCCCACACAATGAAAACACAAGTTGGATCAAAGATGAATCAGAAATCTTGTACTCTATTAATATAATAAATAACAGTACAATTAAATCAAGGAGGGTGATTGAAGTTCTAGCCTTTGTGCAAAACTAGAAAGTGATGGGGCTAAATAAAATCCCTAATTATTGGCTCAACCATTTTACAGAGTCACATGAATTATTAGCAAAGGATTTTAGCAGCTTCCTTTCAAATGTAACCCTGATTCCGCCTTTCTTAATAGAAGACATCATATAGTTTTTACCAAGGAATGAGACCACCAGTGACTCTTCCATATATGGAACAATTGCATATTGATGTGCTTTATCCAAAGCCTTCACAGCTTGTATTACAAAAAAATCTATAAGCACTTATAAGGTAACTATATATGTATCAAAGGACAAAAGGGGTGTTCCAAAACCCCAGAAGTGGAAAGGAGAACTTGTTATTTATTCAGTAATGACTGAACAAACTTTCCCAAAGCACCATAACATACATATAGCACTTGTTGACAATCACAAAGCCTTTCACTCAGTTACGCACTCATGGCTTGTTTACATACTGAAACTATATAAAATAAGGCTAAGCAGAGTGAGATTTTTGTATTTAATGTCCTATGAAAGGCTGTTTTCTATTTAAAATGTTTTCAATGCAATCATGTCAAGAACAATTCGTGTGAATTTTTTTCAGAGTTTAAGCCCATCATGGTTCCCTCTAGTTTTAAATTGGTTGTTTTTCCTAGATATAATTAAGAATGGTACCTTAATATAAAGAAAAAAGAAACTCCTGCAGAGTGGTCCTAGCAGCATCCTCCTCACCACCATCCACTCCCTTCCCTTGGAAGTGGCTAATCAAAAACTATTTCCCCAGGCCTACCCAAGCCATGACTAGACCAAAAAGTTCTTGCTGCCAAAATTGGCAAACTTCCTTTCATTCAAGTTGAATCCTCAGCTAGGTTCATGGTCTACCCACCTGCCTAATACAAAGAGAGGCTCTCTGGAACCCTGTGTGGCATTTCACCTGGACCAGAGGTTCCCAAACTTATTTGGCCTCATGCCCCCTTTTAAAAAAACTTGCTGAATGCCTCCCTGGAAATCTACTGTCTTTAACTCTTTAACAGTTTTTTTTGAAATTTGTATCATTTCAAAAAAATATATTTAAAAAAATGACACATCTTAAATTTAATAATTTATTATAAATTTGTGGGGTTTTTCCTGCATTGAAATTTTGATAATGCAATATTGCATCATGTAACCATATAATACCATATTACAAACAAGTCATTACACACACACATATTCCTGCTGATGCATGCTGGACTTCCCAACGATGCCCAACATGCTGACCTGCTGATATTTGCTTGTTAAGACCTGTCAGTAGACTTGACCACTGATTGGTTATAATTTGCATTTTGTGTGTTTATTTGGAAAATAATGTAATCACTACAACTTTAACTCTGTTACAGAACAGATGAAACATGTGCACAGTTTTTCAAAATTTTCTTCTCTTCTCTTTTTTCCTTATGTTTCCACTGGCCCTTCATTTCTATTCAACGCCTCCCAATTGCACCCAAGGCTACTACCCCTTCTGTATTGTTCCACTGATGCCCAGGGAGCAGTGTTGCCCACTTTGGGAACCTATGAGTCCTAGACCAATTCAACTGACTCCTTCAAGAATTCCTGCTCACTCTAGAAAATCCTATCCTTTCCTCCCTCTCCCCTGTGCTTCTGATGGGTCCCTGCTCACCATATCAACTTTCATTTTTTCTCATGCCACTTCTCCACCTTCCCCACTGAGCTGTACTGAATAAAAAGCTGTCATATATATATATATGTATGTATACATATGAAACAATTGGGCTGACTTGATGCCTCTCTGGCACTAGTACAAGTCCTAAGCTGAAAGTATATGGGTTCCAAATAAAGGAATTGAAGCAAAATGTCTTATTAAGCACTTGACATATATATGTATATATAATACGTATGTACAGAACATGTATGTATAATATATACACATGCATGACAACAAGCTAGATAGCTTTCCTAAAAACAATGACAACAGGTCAAATAACCATTTTATATTGTAGATACTCTAATGATATCAAAATATCATCTGAACTCAACATTATAAAATTTTTTAATGTATACCAAGAAAAGATAGAAACTAAAGGTTCAGATCTCAAATCTGGAGGTCCACTGAACCAATGGATGAAAGTAATACATACAAATACCTTGATTTTCCCCAAAATATATTGAGCATAAGACTATTAAGGAAAAAGTTGTGGCTAAATATATTATGAGACTTACTGGTACCCTGAAATCAAAGCTGAATGGGAAGAACACATTAAAAGCAATTAATACTTATACAATATCAACTTTTATGTACATCTTTGAAATTTCTAAATGGAATTTAACAGATTTGGAAAGTATTCCAACAAAAATTTATACTACATTAATGAAACATAGCAGCCATCTAAGGTAGCTACGGCAAGGGCAACGCTTTGACATCAAAAAGGAGGAAGAAGCTTTATAGATATTCTTAGACATCAAACTCCTACAGAAATCCTTTTGGAGCAAAAGGCATCACTCCACAAAGCCATAGTAAGGGATGATAACAGGCACATGCCATTGGATTTCTTGATTGTAACTAAAGGTGGTTTACATCTAGATGGAGCCTATCAAACTATTAAGATCCAATCACGGGATCAAAAGGCTTGGTTAACATCCACATGAACTCAATCAATAATGTGTCAACAAAGAAGGCCGAACAAATGCCTGGATCATGAAGATTTATTTGTGGAAATGAAGGATAGCTCAGGTATTTGCCATCAGAAACCACAAAAGGCTTGTCCTTAAAAGCTCAGATTTACGTAAGGAAATTGTGGAGAGCGTACAACACGCTACTTCTCTAAAAATTTAGCACCTACCTAGCAAGAAATAGCTAGAATTATACAACAGAAACTGCCTGTCTTTTAAGCAATGACAGACTAGCAATCTTCATACTGAAAATTCAGACCTCAATCAACAAACTGTACTGGAACCGAATCATTAGCACAGATTGAACTGTTGTTCACAATTGTCCCTACATAACGCTGATTTGTAAAGACTTAAGAAAAACATTTTAAATAGATGTCACTATCCCAAATACTCATAATATAGAAGCTCCAAGAACAAAAAGAAATGTGGAAACATAGAGGCCTGTTGGAGGAGGTCAAAATAAACGTGGGAACAGAGTGAAATACTGCTCATCCTGATTGTCCTGTGTGCCACTGGAGTTTTACCAAAGATGTTGTCAGTGACCACACAAAGGATGTTTACATCCTAGTACTTTTATTCACCTATGAAAAGCAATTTTTTCATTTATCTGTGCAATGGACAATGGATCATGAACAATAAGAAATAATAACAGGATAGCAACTATCTAAACTCTTATCAAAAAACAGGAAAATGAATTAATAATAGTAATGATAGTCTGTGGGACATTAAATATAAAAAAATAATCCTTAGACCATGTCTATCTGAACCCTACCAAGAATGTGAGAATAAAATGGCAGTAATAATATATAATAACAACAATTGACATATATCTAGCACTTTAAGTTGGCATATATTATCATACTTGAGATAAAGGGCAGAGCTGGGAACATGCTGGTGAATGTTTAACAATTGTTTTGTTAAAAAAAATTATGGAGGACACATTTCTTAAGTTTAATTTGCATTGTTGACATTTTTTCCATCATTCTCTTAAGTTTAGACAATCAACAAAATGGTAATTCAAGTCCTATGCATCCCGTTTGCTGATTTCCGAGGTGTAAATGCTCACACTGAACATTTAACAATCAGTTCTAAGGATCTTCAGGCGAGGCAGGGTCAGCTTTCCTCCCCTCCTCCCACACTCCATATATTCAGCACAGATGACTTGACCAAGGAAGAAGATCTACATGGAAGAAGGAAATTTCTGTAGACCCTAGTACATGTCAACATTTCTGTATCACTTGAAGGTTCACACAGCTCATTTCTTACAACCACCCTGTGAGATATATAGCAGGAGTATGACAATCTCCATTTAAAGATGAGGAAACTGAGCCATCGAGAGGTGAGGGTGCTAGCCCAAGGTCACAGAGGTAGGGAGGATCAGAGCTAGCAGTTCTCCTAACTCTGAAGTGCCAGACTCTTTCCTTTTCACCGTGCTGTCCTGCTCTGAAGTGTTTCACATTTGATACCCTGCTTGGTTGGGCAGTTTGGGTCCCCCCATAGCATTCTGCTAGCTTCCTCTGCCAGGAATGCTTCTCCCAAAAGACCTCTAGCTGGGTGGCCTTCGAGTCCACTTAGCAGCTGTTGTCCCCTGAGGCTCCCTCCCCCTAGAGATCCAGCTAAGAAGAGTAACCAGAGAAGTGACCAATGTACAATGTCCCCACATCATCTGCCCTGAAGCCAGGGTCTGACCCTTAGCCTTTCTTCCACCAGAGATTCCAGCCTCTGCCAAAGGGATGTAGGGAAGGCTTGAGACCCAATGTGGAGTTCTGATGGAACATCTTTATAGCAGCTTTGCTCTGATCTCTCTGGGTGGGCTTTTAGAAGCCATGCATCAAGCCAGTGGCAAAACTGGAACTAGAACCCAATTTTCCTGACTCAAAGTCTAGACTTTCTTCCACTCCTCACTTCCAGCTCTCCTGTCCCCTTGTTCCAGATTTGCCCTTAACTCCTTCTGTCACCTTGAACAAGCCATTTTTCCTCTTGGCCTCAATTTCTCTATCTGTAAGAAAAGGCTATTAAGTGATTGTGGCTTTCATTTGGGCATGAGAGGGGCTTCCCTTCATTACCTTTCTGTCTGGAAGGATGGTGTTCAGTGGGAAGAGTTTCAAACACTAATACAGCAATTAGAGTTCCTGGCTTTGTGGATTCTATTGGCTTCTTTCTCTTCATCCTCCCTTCCCCCAGTTGTTGGGTCTCCAGCTCTAGTGGCTAGGATCCCCCAGGGCAGGCAGCCAGTGCCGCAGGCCTCTGATCTAAGCCATTGTCTGGATTTGCCCTCACCTAGGGATGGCCCTTCTATCCCTAGTAAGCTCAATCTCTGCGTATTTTTCCTAAGCAGATGTTTTTTAAAATCTGTAGGACAGAAACAGGCTTTCCCAACCACCCCACTGAACATTTTATCAACCCACACACACAGAAGCTCCAGCTGGAATCTCTGTGATGGTAGCAACTCGGGAAGGAAGCTCCCTTCGACTGGTTTAGCACCCTTAGTCAACGGCCTGCCCAAGCACTCCACCTGAATCAGCATCTTAAATTCCTCGTCTCTGGGCCTTCCCATGTCCAAATTCACCTTCTCACCCCCACCCCCACTCCAGTGTTGCAGGAAAAGAGCTTGCCCTGGAACTGGGACATTCATGAAGCTTTGAAATATTTTTGTAGCATTACACAGTGGAAAGTGCTAGGAAGGAGAGAGCTGGTTATAAAGCCTGCCTCTGACATTTATTAGCTGAGTGATCACGGGCAAGACATTTAACTTCTCTGGGCCTTGGTTTCCTCATCTTGTAAAGTGAAGAAGCTGAACGAGATGGCCTATGAAATTCTTCAAGCTCTAGAGCTATGATCCTTTGAAATCATTAGTTCTCCCTGAGCCTCAGTTTCCTCATTTATAAAATGAGTATAATAATAGAACCTATTTCACAGGGCTGTTTGGAGGATCAAACAGGAGAGTGCATGTGAAATGCTTTGTGAATGTCAAAAAGCTCTGTAATGGGCAGCTATCCTGATATTGTGATTCTGACTGCCTGATCCTGCAGGCTGGCCCTGCCACAGAGTGGGGCATACCACAGCCAGATTGAGCTCTCCTGCTGGCGGGATAAGGGCCTATCCATTGATTAAAAAAAAAAAAAGCACACCTTTTTTAAACTTAAAAATTAACAAAGGCCTACTTGGGTTTAGATAAAAATCCAGTTACTGTGGATCTAGAAAAAGAACAGTTGATAAAGAACAATGATAAGGGATAGAAAGATAAAAAAAAAATCACTGAAATAATTTTAATCAAGCCCCGACTTATTCACAGGCTCATGGAATCATCAGTCCAACATAGGATCATAAATTCAGAACTAAAAAGGACCTCATAGGCCACCTCATCCAACCCTCTTATTTTACAGATGAGGAAACTGATGCCTGAAGAGATTAAGGGATTTGCCAAAAATCACATAAGTGATTTAATTTAATAAGTAGCAGAGATGGGATTCAAACTCAGGTGTCTGACCCCAAATCAATTATGGAGGACACAGACTTGGGGGTTTGGACATGCAAACACTAGCTTCTGCTCTCTTGCTCACATTTCTATAGCCTTAAGTTACCCTTAAGAGTTAACTAGCACAGAGGATAGAATGCTGGGCCTGGAGCAGGAATGACTGAATTCAAATGTGACCTCAGAACCTTACTAGCTGAATGACCCTGGGGAAGTCACTTAACCTCTGTCTGCCTCAGTTTCCTCAACTATAAAATGGGGATAGTAATAATACCTACCTCCTAAGGCTGTTGTGAGGACCACATAAGATAGTATTTGTAAAGTGCTTAGCTCAGTGCCTGGCACATAATAGGTGTTTAATAAATACTTGTTCCCTTCCCAATCTCCAACCCTTACCCTCCCCCTTAAGATTTGCACTGTGCTTCCCTTACAACTCTAGTGGATATATTACTAAACCCATACTACAGATCAGGAACCTGAGGTCTAAAGAGGTTAAGTGATTTGCAGTAAGTAAATGTCAGAGCCAATACTCCCAAATGCCATTGCATTTCCACAGAACCGTAGCTTAGGATTTCCTGGGTGCCCAGGGAAGAGTTGGAGGAAGGGGAAGAGAAATGACAGAGCATGGCTTTCCCGGGCAATGCAGGAAAGAAGAGAGGATGGAGGTACAGAGGGGAAAATCCCCATGCCACAGGCAATTCCCATGAAGCAGGGTTGGGGAAGGAGAAGAGGCACCAAAGATAGTTTGTTCTGGTCAAGTACAGTCCCACAGGCTAACCCTTTCTAGGAGACAGGGAGGGGAGCAGAACAGGAGGGAAGTATAGTGATTGGATAAGAAAAGAGCAGACTCTCACTGAAGATGGACCCCAGCAGAGGGACAGAAGCCCCGTGGTGTAGTCATATCAGGTGACCTCACAGAGAAGGCAAAGGGGAGAGAGGAGGCAAGGAGCACAGAATTTAGCTCATCCTGGATGGGTCCAGTCATACTGGACAACCCTTCTTGAAGAAGGGGGAGGAGGGGGAGGTAGTGGGTATGGGGTGGGGAGAGGGACAAGCACTCATGATGGAAGGTTGGTCCTGGGAGAGGAGCAATATCCTCAGGGAGCAGGCACATGCTGCTCCAGGATGTCCTTATAGGCTTCAGAGGGGTTGGCAATGAGAGACGGGCCTGACTCTTGTGGCCCCTCACGGTTCAGGGTTCACAGAGGCCTAGGTAGGGGAGGTTGGGGAGGAAGAGGGAGAGCTCCCCCCACCTTGGTAATTGGAGGAAAAGCTCTGGTCTCACCTAGGTGTAGGATGTCCTATATGGGAAAAATAAGTCATAAAACATGCCAAATTAAATAACGATTAGGGGCAGTAAATATTATTAGCGTCAAATCAATGGCCTAGACAATGGTTTGGGAGATTTTCCCCAACAATCAGAGCAGTTACCAAGTGTGAATAAGTTTCATCAGGTAGTAAGCTCCCCATCACTGCAGGTTTTAAAGCTACATGACCGTTTGTCAGGCACATTGCAGAGAAAATTCTTGTTCAGGTACAGTTTGGATTTGACATCCTCTGGGGTTCACTTTTAACTCTAATACGCCAGGAATTCATGTTACAGGAGTTCAGAGGAGGGAAGGAGGAAGGGGTTGCTGGAGGCTGGCATGGTCAGAGAGGCTTCAGGGAGGAGACCCTTTTCATGAGGAGGCGGTATGTGCTCTAGAATAGTCCATCCGCAATGACGACTGAGAAAAGGCCACTGGACTTGGCAGCGAGCAAGTCATTGGTGGATCTCAAGAGCGTAGTTTCAGAAGGGCGGTATCAGATTGTCGGACTGTGGAAAGAGGGTAATGGAGGGTAATGGCGTGGAAATGGAGCCAGGATGGTTCTTGTGTGAAAAATCTGCCTGACAGAAAAGAAAGACAAAAAGGGAGGCTCTTTTAAAATGGGGAGAATTGGGTGTGTTTGTAGTCAATAGGAAAGGGGCCATTAAAGAGAAAGAGAGGCTGAAGATGCTAGACACTGGGGATAATGGAAGCACGGTGGGACGGGGGTGTCCCAGGGCAGACAGGAAAGGCCTCAGTCCCTGAGCAAATATTTATTGAATGGTTACTATGTGGGGATATGGGCTGCTGGCTTCAGGCGCCTGCCCACTGGTCCCCAGGAGGGTTTCAGTTTTCTTCCCTGGGAACTGACCTTCGTGGCACACAATGCTTTCTTTCAAGGCTCATATGGGCTTTGCTGAATCATTTCAGGAGCTCATTGTACCTGAGCTGGGCCATGCCACATCTGGAGCCAGAGGGAAGGTGAGGACATGCCCTCTTCTTTCTGCTCTTTACGTTCTCTCCCCTGGGAATCTCATCCATTCCCATGTTTTCTACTGTCACCTCCACATCAAGGTCTCTCAAATCTGGACGTGGACGGTGTGGCTGGGGTCCCTTTCAGCTTTAGATCAATGATTTGAATGCAGCCCTGCCTGGCTTTTCTGCTGGTACTCAAATTACCTAAAACCAAATTTGTTATTTCCTTACCCCAAACTTACTCTTCCTCCCAATTTCCTCATTTCTTTCAGCAGTATTATCATTTTCTATGTCTTCTGGGTCATAATTTTGTCTTAAACATTCAATCAACCACCATTTCCCATGGCTTTTTCCTTCCTGCTGTCTTTTTGCATCCATCCCTTCTATTTTGTTCCCTTGTCACCACCCTCGTTCAAAGTTCTTATCACCTTAGACCTGGATCACTGCCTACCGGTTCTCCCTTCTCTGCTATCTCTTCCTTCCTGTACATGGTGCCAGATGCATCTTCCTAACCAGGTCCCTTCTTACATCATTTCCCTGCTCAAAAGAATTCAATAGACCCCTGCTGCCTGTAGAATAAAGTCCAAATCCCTTATCCTGGTATGGAAGGCTATCCACAAACGAGCCTGAAAATATTTGATCTACTTCATAAGGTAGTGAACTCTCTCTCACTGGATATCTTTAATATTAATTAATTAGTTATTTTAATAAGTATTAATTATCATGATTATATTATAATTAATATTAATTAATCATTAATTAATATTTCAGACCCTGGATAGCCTCCATTCAGGAAAATTGCATAGAGAATTCAGGGTTTAGGACTTAGCACTATTTCTTTCCACAGGGTACATAGGATCATAAATCCACTAAAAGGTACCTTAGAGATCAGCTCATTCAACCCTCTCATTTTACAAATGAGGAAATTGAGGTCCAGAGATGCTAAGTTATTTGCCCAAGGTAGTAAGAAACAAAGACAATTATTCAAGTCAGGTACTGTCATCTAATATTTTCTTCTGACTAAAACTCCCAACCAATTTATCATTTTGCCTAATTCTGCCTAGAGTACTCATTCACTCAGTTATTTCTGGGGCCATAGATTTAGAGCTAGAAGAAGCAATCAAGTCCAAACTGCTCATTTTATATGTAAGATGTGCATGCAGCCACATAAACTACATATGAGTCATCCATATGAGATGCCTAAATTTTTCACGTGAGTTTCTTAAGAGGCATGGATAGCTATGATTAGGAATCTGGACTATGTCTGAGAAAAGGAGGAGAAGAGTCTTGGGTAGCATTTGTATTATCACCAGTACATTAGCTGAGGTAGAGAAAAAAGCAGGCAGGCACCTGGAGCAATACAAGGTTGAGTAGTCTTCTCTCTAGTACCTCAGGGGGCATACTGGACTAAAATTATAACTTCTACTTCTCTAAATATTATTGATCTAGGAATATTATTTTGATTCAGAACAAAAGCCACATTCCTGGTTGCTCTTAAGGAGAGAGGGTTGCCCCTGGCTTACACACGTTGTCTTGCTCCCTTCCCATCAAATTCTAGTTACATAAAAGACCATCACAAATAGTGAAGTGCAAGTAAACCTATTAACCAAGCAAATAGTAAATAGAAATTGGAACTGTGTAGATTAGAATGTATCAGAAAATACACAAGAGTCAGGAGTTTTCTTGTAGGAGTAAGAAGATATCTCAGCTCAAACCAAGAAAGAGCCCCAAAGGGAAAATCTCTGAAGTCTCTAGGGAAGCAAGCTAGAAATCAGGGACATGTTAAGCAGCTGATTCCCCTTAGACATATGCAGCTTCCAAAGTCTTTCTCTTTCCTCCTGAAGAATGACTGGAGCCACAAGTGTCCCTCTCCCGAGCAGCTCTGAACCAGCTCTGCCATTTATACTGGTTCACAGTCACATCAGCATTTCTTCTCTATCAATTAGGGGTCATGTTAAGATTCTTGTCTCCCTGCACAGATTCAGCAGTATGTGAAATACTTCAGGTTTAGGTAAAAACTCATTTACATACAGATGAGGAAACTGAGGCTAGGAACAGCTAGTAATTGTCTAAGGTAGAATTCGAACTCTATCCATTACACCACCTAGCATTTATTCATTCATTCTGTAAACATCTTTTAAGTATCTGCCATATGCTAGGTACTGGAGAAGACACAATATTTAGGTAAGAGGTAGTCCTGCCTTCATGAAGCTTATAGTCTAGTAAAAGAATGAGACCCAAACATTCTAATACATAATAAAATATACTAAGTGCATTAGAACCTATACAACAAAGTGCGTGGGTTAGATTGTGACTGTGATCAGGAAAGATTTCATGGAGGAGGTGGCATTTGAGGGGGGCTTTAAAAAATGGCTGGAATTCAATAGTAAAAGAAGAGGAGGAAGGGCATTCCCAGAATAGGAAACAACATGAGCAAAGGCATGGAAACAGGAAATTTCAGGGCTTGTTGGATGGCAATGAGTAGTAGCCTGGTCAGAGTATAGAGTACATGAAGATACATAAAGCTAGAAAGGTAGGCTGCTGCTGAATTGTGGGTGGCCTTAAATACGGGGAGTCAGCAAAGGAGTCTGGATTGTACTTGGGAAGCAACAGAGTACTGCTGAAGGCTTTTGAAGCTGAGGAGTGATGTGACCAGATCTATGCATGAGGAAAATTATTGTTGTTCAGCCATTTTTCAGTCATAGCTGACCCTTTGTGACCTCATTTGGGGTTTTCTTAGCAGAGACACTAGAGTGGTTTGCCATGTCCTTCTCCAGAACATTTTATAGATGAGAAAACTGAGGCAAACAGGGTTAAGTGACTTGCCCAGGGTCAGATAGCTAAGTAAGTGTCTGAGAACAGATTTGAACTCAGGAAGATGAGTCTTTCTGACTCTAGGCTCAGCTCTGTGTGCACTGTGGCGCCACCTAGCTGTTTATGAAGAAGATTATTCTAGCAAAATAGAGTCTGGATTGGAGGGGAGGGAGAATGAATGGGAGACTTGGGAGGAGATTCTATTGCAATGGTGAGGCCTTTTTCAGGGTGGTGACAGTAGAAACAGAGCCACTCTGTGTGAAATGAAAAGAGGTCCCATCACAACTCTCCTACCAAGGCTTCCGTGGTCCTCCCTCCTGGGCACGCCCCATGTTTCTCCTTAGCTCTCAGCAAGATGTGCACTGCTTTCTTTTGCTGTTCATCCTGATAATCATGGATGCAATTCTCTTTGAATCCATTGTTTACTCCAAAACTCAACCCAAGCCCCATCTTCTGCTTAAAGCCATTCCTGATCTGCCCAGTTGCTGATGCTCTCCCTCCCAAACTACCTCATGTTTCTTTTAGATAGATAGATAGATAGATAGATAGATAGATAGATAGATAGATATAGATATATGTATTTTTTTTAGGCAATTGGGATTAAGTGACTTGCCCAGGGTCACACAGCTAAGTAAGCATCAATTGTTTGGTCTGAGGCTGGATTTGAACTCAGGTCCTCCTGACTTCAGGGCTGGTGCTCTATCCACTGCACCACCTAGCTGCTGCTTATATATTTTCTGTGTGCTTTTATATGAATATGTTGTCTCTCCTGGTTAGAATGTAAACTGCTTGTGGGCAGAGGCTGTTTCATTTCTGTCTTTGTATCCCCAGCATTTGACACAGTACCTGGTACACAGTAGGCATTTAATAAATGCTTGTTGAGTGATTGTAGAATTACTAAAATACTCTTCCAGGAGTCTCCACTAGCTGTGTCCCAGCCTAGCCATAGTGCAGATCACGATCCCTCAGAGTTAGGGGGAAGGCTACCAGAATGCCTTTGTCTGGGCTAGGGGCTCTTCCCACACTCTCCTCCCCATCCATCTCAGTCCTCTGCCACAGTCCCTCCCAACTTTTACCCACCCCTTTGATCACACCCTCCAGAATCTCTGTCCCATAGTTAATAAACCCCACTTCAGGACCTGTTCAAATGCCCACTAAGACACTTCGAATCACAACTAGAAAAACTCCTTGCAGTGAAGGTTCAAAGACTTAGAATCAGTTCCAGATGAGAATCCACAAACGCCTTATTGATTTGTGCAGTCCTTCTGAAATTGTTAAACAGATCACTCCTATCAGCATTGAACCACGTATTAGAAGTTGAAGTCACCATTGCAGATGCCTAAGCAATCATCTCTTTTAATAAATTGATTGCAACTATTAAAAAAAATAAACTTCACTTCACCCAAGCTCTCTTTCTCTTCCTGTCTCTCTTCAGAAGATACTACATTCTTGATCACCCTCTCCCAGGCTTGCTGCTCCTGGGCCTGGAGAAGGAGCAGGCCCATGTCTTAATCTTCATGGCCACTTTCAGATCTTCCCTCTGCCAGTATCTCTACAACTTTTCCTCCTTTTAAATTTACTTCATCCATCTATATCACCAGGCCCAGATCTTTGTTGACATAATCTTCAGACTGTTAGATCACCCTACTTTCTCAAGGAGTTTGGTACCTCCCTCGCAGTCTTCCTTTCCACTCCAACCTCTACCCTCATATTTGGGGGCTTCAATGTGCATTTTAATGTCCCCTCAAACATCCAGATCCCCCAGTTCACCAAACTTCTTAAATGCCATGACCTAAACCTTCACTCTACCACAGCTATTTGCAGTTAGTCAATCATCAAATGTTTATTAAGCATTTATTATATGCAGTTTGTCCCTTAGATTTCATCTTCACCTACAACTGGGCCATCTCTATGATCTTAAACTCTGAAATTATTCTCTCTGATCATAATCTTCATATAACCACCTTGACCTCTTTGCAACTTATTGTCAATCACCATCTCCTGGATATTCCCTCCTCCCTTGGCCCCTGTGACACTTTCATCTCCCAGTTTTCCTCCTATCTATCTAAATGTTCCTTCTCAGTCTTTTTTTTCTCCTGAGGATGAAATTACCTCTCTGAACAAATTGTCATTTACCTCCCAAGCCCTATGTATGAGTATTCACCATGCCTCTGACTTGGGCTCTTTTCTCTCTATAAATACACTCTCAGTGGTGTCATCATCTCTCCTAAGTTCAATAATCTTCTCTATGAAGATGACTCTCAGATTTAGGTGTCCAGCCCTAACCTCTCTTCTGAACTCCAGTTTTCCATTATCATTTGCTTGTTAGCATTTCTACCTGAATATCCCATTGGTATCTCGAACTCAATATGTCCCAAATGGAACTCATCTTTCCCTCCAAAGTCCACCCCTTCTCCAAGCTTCCCTAAATATGTCGAGGGCACCATTAGCCTCTCAGTATCCAAGCTTGCAATCTCAGAGTCAACCTTGACGCTTCACTCTCCCTAATCCACATATCCCATCAGTTGTCAGATCTTGCTGATGATAATTGAAGCTGGAGGAGGACACTTGACCTCCAGATGCACAACAAGAGCTAAGTTAGCAAATATGGTACAGATCTAAGAGGATTGGGGCCAGAGGGGTCAGAGTTGAAGAGAGGGGGGAAAGGGAAGGAATCCAGAGAATTACCCAGTCTCTCATATCCATCCCTTCTTTCTACTCACACAGCCACCACCTGAGATCAAACCTCCATCACCTCTTCCCCATATGATAGGGCTGTATGGTGTGTTCAGGCAGGACTAGTACCTCTGGTGTGAGGGCTTGCCAAGCTCTTTTTAGGACTGCTCATATACCTTTGGTGTCACCTGTCACTCCACTCTCTCCTGTGGCTCCAAGAAGCTGCAGCATGAGCAAAGGCCACACCCCAGTAAAACCATCTCAGCAAAAAGGCTAAACCAGGTTGAGAGTAACTGATAGGATTCAAACCCATCAGTGAGTCAGGGGGATGTCTACCCCAAGCATGTGAAGACTTTTCCCAGAGGAAAAGAAACAATTTGTTCCAATGGCCATGAAGACAATTGGAGCAGGTGCTGTGGAGTGCTTAGGGTTGGGTCAGACATGGCCATCACCAGTCATCTTGACTTTTGTCCTACCACTGGACTTTGATGACTCTGGAAGAGAATGAGGTTGACAATTTTGTACAACTCTTTCCTCGCTTAAATCTAGCTGACGTGTGAGTCAAGACATTGTCCCATAATGTCATTGATTCTCTTAGAAAATGAAGGACCAATAACAACAATATTATTATTATTATAGCCTCCTATTTATATCCTTTGCTTTTAGTCTCTTCTCTCTCTAATCCATGATAATGATTATATTTAGCATTTATGTAGCTCTTTGAGGTTGGCAAAGTGTTTTGCATATTTTATCTCATTTGATTCCTCACAACCCTATAAAATTGATGCTATTATTATCCCTATTTAACAGATGAGGAAAGTGAGGCAGAGGAAGGTAAAGTAACTTTCTCAGGGACACCCAGCTAATAAGTGGCTGAAGCAGGATTTAAACTCAGGGCTTCTAGACTTCTGAGTCACGTAACCACACAAGGTGGCAAACTAGACATTTTTTCTGATCCTTATGACCTCTCAAACCTCTCCAAAAGAGGAATTATACACCAGAGATGACGCAATTTCATCTGTCTCCATGTTCTAGGATACTAAGAACACAAACAAGTTAACAATTCAACAAACCAATAGCAGAGAAGGCTAATTGTTAGTCCCTAAGGCGCTCACTAAACACTCCTTCCCTTACCACCCACCGCGTGGTCAAGGCAGCACTAGGTGACCCATGGACTTGCGACAGAATTCAACCCTACATTCTACTCCCCCTTCCTCCAGTGCCCAAGAGTTCCAAATAGCAGACATGTGCTCAGACCATGACCGCAGCAATGCCAGAGCTCTGTCCTCCAACAGAGTTAAATTAGAGAACTAAACAATGGAGGGACATATGTGTGTGGGCTGAGAGAGAGAGAGGCCAGGAGCCAGCGGGAACCAGTTCTGTCCTCCCAGAAGTCACTGGGGGGCAGAGACCTAAGCCAATGAGCCAGTGTGGGAGGAGGTTGAGCTGGCTTTGAGATCCATTGCCCAGGAAAATTGCCATCAAAGGGGAAGGAGTCAGAAAGTGAGTTATCAGGGACTCTAAGAAGAAAAAAAATGCTGAAATTATTAAAAACCTCAGGAAGAAGAGACCTTGAACACAAGCAGATAAACCAACTGAGAAGATTGATAACAAAAGAGAATTACATTGCTTTCAGATCAGATAAGTTTTTCAGACATTTATGAATAAATATTGCAAGAAAAAGGAAAATGAATCAACACCTGATGGGGTAGAGAATCTGTTGATTCCCAACGGAATATGGAACTGAGGGAAGATATTCCTGGGCTGTTCAGGACTTCCTGCTTCCAAGTCCATTAGGCTGTGAGCTCCTTCAGAATGAGGATTGTCTTTTGCCTTTTTTGTGTCCCCAGAACTTAGCACAGTTCCTGGAACACAGTGGGCGCTTAATTATTTATTATTGATTATTGACTACCTGACTAGACTATGTAGCAGCCTCAGTCCAGCCTACAACAGCTCCCAAAATTATTTCTCTTTTATTTTTGGTGATCAGTTGAGGGTATAGTGGGGGAGATTGGGTCTCTTTAACTAGCCCAAGTTAGAAGTGCACAAAAGCTTTAACCTGATCCATTTCTAACCAGGGCCAGTTTATCCATCCTTAGATAGCCTGGTGGCCTCTGTTCTCCCAGGGACTCACCAAACTTGTCCCAGGCTTAGTGCAGACTCCCAACCAGCTTTAGCTCAGAACCCAGCTCAGAACTCCTGAGCTCGTGACCCATTAGCTTCAGCCTCCGCAATAGCAAAGTAATAGGAGTCTGCCACTATGCCCGGCCAAAATAATCTTTCATGAGGCACAGGTTTGACCATGTCATTCCTTTGCTCAGAAATGTTCAGTGGCTCCCTATTGGCTCTAAGATAAAGTATAAACATCTGACGTTAAATGCCTTGTGACTTCAGGCAAGTCACTTAATATTTCTGGGCCTCAATTTCCTCATCTGTAAAATGAGGGAGTTAGACTAGACAGCCACCAAGGCCCCTTCTAGCTCAAAATCTATGATGCTACTATTTTCACTTTTTTTGTTGGCATTTTGGTGGCTTTTCCTTTTGTTCTGTTTCTTCTTTCACAATGTGACTAATGTGGAAATATATTTACATGGTTGCACATATATAACCCATATCAGATTACTTACTGAATTGGGGAGGGGTGATGGGAGGAGGCAGGGAGAGAGAAAAAATTTGGAACTTAAAATCTTATAAAAATGCAAAATAAAAAAATTAAAATCTTATAGAAATGAATGTTGAAAACTATCTTTACATGTAATTGGAAAAAATAAAATACTGAAAAAAGGCTATGGTGCTCACTTAGCTTGGCATTTCAAGCCCTTCACAGTCTGGTTCCAACATAGTCTTTCAGCTCTAAATTTATCTCATAAACCTACCTTTCCAGCCTTATTTCATATTACTCTATATTCCTATTAAACTGCACAACTGGCTGCGGCTTAAATGTTCCATCTCCCACCTCCCTGAATTCCCCTCTGGCCTAGAATGCCCTTCTTCCAGATCTAACTCTCAGAATCTTTATCCTCATTTAAAGGCTAAAGGTAATATGCCATCACCTCCAGGAAGTCTTCTCTGATCCCTCTAGTTGTTCATTCTCCTTCTCCCTCCTATGTTCACTCCCCTGGGTTCATATTGTATACTCCCAGGACAATGTGAGCTTATTGAGGGCAGGGACTACTAAAATCTTTGTCCTTGTATTTCCAGGGCGTAGCATAGTGCCTGCCACATTGGGCTCTTCCTAAATGTTTACTTTTGTTTTAGGTCCTTTACTCATCCAACCTTTCAGCCAAGCCATTTTGATTGAGGCCAGTGAGAACTACCCATGTTGCATGGATCAGCTAAAATCAGACAGTCAGCTTCTGAGTTACTTCAATGAATACACAGAATAAGTTCTTATTCCTTGACAGCCTTAATCTAGCATCCTGATGAGACTGACCTAGTAGGCCACACACATACACACACACACACACATACACGGATTCAGAAAGTGTTTAGGGAAATTAATGAATGCCAGAATCACAAATAATTTCTTCCTTTCTTTTAAAAATATTATTTATTGTTAATATTTTAAAAAATTTGAATTCCAAATTCTCTCTTTCCCTCCAGCCCCTTCCTCATCCAAGAAATATGATATCAATTATATATGTGAAATCATGAAAAACATCTATAAATGACTTCTAAGAGATATTGGCTATGCCTTCCTTACCTTTAAGATGGATCTCAAAGATGGCATATTCCTTGGTATCACCACTGGCAACCAGAATACTGGGCTGGACAGTCCAAAGGTTCTGAGCTAGCCTAGAAATGGCCCTGCTCTTCAAGTGTCTCTGTTTTACAGGGAGGGAGCCAAAGCACAGGGCTGGGGCAGGACATGGTTAAAATAAGTCAGTGGGGGAGGCAGGAATTGAAGCCACATGCCCTGGCTCACTGCAAAGGCCCCTGTAGGCCACACCCTCTTTCTGGCCTATACCCTTCAAGGGTGGAATTTCCTGGTTCAGGTCCCAAATGTGGGCCAGAGGAAAGCAGGGAGGACATATGTGGACATCCTCTCCTCCCTCCATCCCCTCCCTCATTTTTGTTACTCCACCCGACCCAAACTGGACTCCCAGCTTATTTCTCGTTTGAAGTGAAAATGATTTTGGAAGGAAAAGCAATGATGAAACCTTAGTCAGCAGGCTCTCTTCAGTGTGCATGCTCTCTTCAAGGGAGAGGCGCCCAGAAGTGGGCTGGGCTGGCAGGGCTGTGGGGGCAGCTGGGGACAAGTTGCAATTGGCAGGACTCCGGCCCTCTCCTCTCTGTCCTGCTGGGCTGTGCAGTGTGGGAAGCTGGCCCCAGGCTGGTTTGCCTGGCTGGCTCCTGCCCCTCTTATCAGTCTCTTACTTTCCATTGCTGCCTGCATTCACACAAAGGCTGGCACCAGGAAGGGGTTCCAGAAGGCTCCCTGGAGGGAAGATGAGGCTGGGGGAGGAGGCCTAGCCTGGGCATGGAGAGCAAGAGTTGAGTCTGAAAACAAGGATGGCATAAATATCACAGGATTGGGGCCTGGGGGACTGGAGCTTGAGGGGTGGAGGGAAAGGGAAGAACACAGAATACTCGGAAGATACAGTCTCCATTGGCTTCTCTTGTGCAGTGCACACAAGAAGATCTGATGTATTGGCTTCTTTCCTCTCCTTTCTTCCTGTCCCCCCTGCCCCCCAAGAAAAGAGCATAATACTCAGAGCTGAAAGACAGAGCTAAAACTAGAAACTCCAGTGCTTGAAACAAATTCAGTTCTGGGGGCAAGATGAAGAAAGGTTAAGGTACGCTATGGACATGGTGCAGAGCATAATTCACCAATGTGCTCTGGGCAGGTACAATTACGGTGGGAGAAGCCTGACTCACTACTTTGGGGGTTGAAGAAGGAAAGTGGATCCTGAAAGAGGGGCACCATGGTGATGGTAACCCAGGACCAATATGCCACATGCGAAAGGTGGTCCTTCAAGAGAAGCAGCACAACCTCCTCACCTGATATTGGTACCTGGGCCAAAGGCCTTATTACTTATTATTCTGTATTATTCTGTAGTTATGGCTTAAAAGAGTTAGACATAGTCTAGTCCAACCTTCTCATCTAACAGATGGAGAAACAGCTATCTCATATAGGTAGTAAGTAGTCAGGAGGTGAGAGGCAGGGAGAATTGAACCAAGTATTCCAAATCTAGTGTTCTTTCTAATACCCTGCGGCCCGCCCTATGCAGTTGTAGTCCTTGCTCCGTAATTGTTACAGAAAAGACTGATCAAAATATAGCGACGCCCACAATATTGTTAGTTATCTGAAAAAGCGTCTTTAAAATTCAAAAATAGAACTTCAAGGAAAATACATTGAGTTCATTTTACTAAAATGAGAGGAAATCGCCCCAGCAGGCCTGAGTCTGCTGGGGCTTTGAATATGAGCACAGGAGCTGAGAAGTGGAGGCATTCCAAACCCTGGGAACAGCGGGTGGGAAGACAGGGAGATAGGAGGGATGGCGTGTCAAGTTTGGGGAACAGTTCCCCAGTTTGGCTAGAACAGAGAGTATGGAGTAGATTAGTACAAAATAAATCTGGAGAGATAGGTGGGATCCACACTGTGCAGGGCTGAGAAGTTTATATCTTATCCTAGAGGTGAAAGGAAGCCAATAAATGTTTGCTTTTGAGTAGGAGAATGAAGGACTTGTGCTATAAGAAAATAGCTTTAGCAGTTCTATGCTGGAAGAATTGGAGAGGGCAAGATGGAAAGAGAGGACATAAGATGTGAGCTCAATCAGCTCGGATTCAAATCCTAGCTTTGCTTCCTAGGGCCTGCGAGAGTTTGAGGTACTTTCCCCGCTCTGTAAAATAGTGTGCGATGGGTGGGGGTGGGGGTGGGGTGGCTGTGATGGTGGGGAGGGGCTGTGGATAGTCTCTGAAGTTCCTTCTAATCCTTGTATGGATGGAAGTGATATTGAGGGTAAAAATACAAAACAAAACACACACAACCACAAACGCGTGCACCAACAAAAACCAAAGGGGAAACACTGCCCTCTGGTGTCCAGAAGCAGCAAGTGTCTTTCCAGAAAGAGAACTTGTACAACACACATTCCGTCTCTCTGCCCAAGAGGGAAGGATGTGGTCTTGGTCCCTAGCTGAGTCACCGGTTTAGGAGGTCTGGGTAGTGGACCCAACAACTGTCAGTGAGGATGTGGAATACCCCTATTATTTCATATTGGAGCCGAGCCACCAATGACAGCTTGGCAAAGCAGATATCTAGGGATTTATTCCCCATTCCATCTCACCCCCTACTCCACCACCACCACCACACACAGCTTTGGTTATTTTGATTTAATAAAAAAAATAACTTAATGCATTCCTTCTTAAGGGCATTGTTTTGTTTTTCCATTTAGTTTTTCAAGGTACCTCTTGAGATAATCAGCAGTTCTTTGAGTATTGGTTAAATCAAGAAACATTCACAGAGCAAGGTCCTCGCTCAGGTCTCCCGGCGGGAGATATCAGACATAGTTCCTACAGCACTGCAGCTCGCAGTCTACTTAGAAGAATACTAGGTCCCCACATTCCTTCCCAAGCTAATTTCACAGGGCTCCCCTTTACAGACTATAATCTAGCAGAATTGTCCTGGTCTTTTTCTCAACTGGACATCCTCTCCCACATCCCTCATCACCTCATTCTCAGACTTCTGCAATATCCTTCTGATTGATCTCTGCGCCCGAAGCCTCTCCCTACTCCAGGAAACCCTCCACTCAGCTGTCAAAGCTATCTTCCTCAATCACAGGTCTGACCGTATACTCCCCTACTCGATCAGCTTCAAGTCGTTCTATTGCTTTGAGGATCAAATATATGGGCTTTTAAAGCCCATAATAATCTGGCCCCTTCCTGTTTTACCTGTCTTCTTATGCCTTACTCCTTTCAACAGACTCCTTGACTCAATAACACTGGCCTCTTTATTGTTCCTAAGAGTTCCTCTTTACTCCGTCTCCTTGTTGTTGTTCAGTCATGCCCAACTCTTCATGACCCATTTGGGGTTTTCTTGGCAAAAACATTAGAATGGTTTGCCATTTCCTTCTCCAGCTCCTTTTACAGATGAGGACACTGAGGCAAACAGGGTGAAGTGACTTTCCTGGGGTCACACAGCTAGCAAGTATCTAGGGCCAGATTTGAACTTACAAGGATAAGTCTTCCCGATTCTAAGCCCGGTGCTCTATCCTGTACCACCTGGTTGTCTTATCCCAGTGCATTTTTACTGGCTGTCCCCCACACTTTATAACTTTCTTCCTCCTCATTTTTGTCTCCTGGCTTCCCTTAAGCTTCAGTTCAAACCCCACCTTCTATAAGAGGACATTTCTGGTCCTCCTTAATCCTAGTGCCTTCCCTTATCTGCACTTAAGACTTTGCACAGCTCTGACTCACTCACTGAATCCAATTCATGCTCAAGTCATCACCCTCGTGATGTCATTGGTCCTCTTTGAGAAAGAAGGACAAACTGGGGCAGCTAGGTGGAGCACTGGCCCTGGATTCAGGAGGGCCTGAGTTCAAATGTGACCTCAGATACATAACACTTACTAAATCACTTAACCCCATTGCCTATCCAAAAAAAAAAAAAGGCCAAACAACAACAACAATGTTGTACAGAATTGTTTCCATTTTGCCTCTCCCCATTAAATTGTGATTTTCTTCAGAGCAGAGGCTGTTTTTTGCCTTTCTTTGTATCCCCAGTATTTAGCATGGTGCCTGGCTCATAGTAAGTGCTTAATAAATGCATGTTGATTTGAATTGACCTCCAATGTGGGAACTCTCCCCCTACCTCTACTACACACACACACACACACACACACACACCGGCCCCAGAGCAAAACTTATGTTCTTTCCCCTCTCCCCCATAGCATCTCCTTCACTATGGAGCCCAGGGCACTCTCCTCTGAGAGTAGCAAATTAAGATTAAAAGAAGCTTTGACTTTATTGATTTCTTTCTTGTGAGCATCTCAAAGAATACCAACTCAGTCCTCATGAGATAAAAAAAAAGCAGTCACTCATTTCCCTATGAGATGAATAGGGAAACTGAGGTACACAGAATGGTATAGCTAGAAGTGACCCCAGAAGTCATTTAATCTACTCCCTTAATTTTATGAAGAGGAAAACTGAGACCAAAAAAGGTGAAGTGGTTGACCAGAGGCCACAGGCTCAAACTTAGGCCTCAGGAGTCTTCCCACTCTTTCTTGCTGCCTTGCCCATCATAAATTACACTGTAAGTCAGCAGAGGCATTTTAGTTCCTTTTAAAAAGGGACTTTAAAGTTCCCATTTTAGATAGTGAGACCTTTCTCCACCATGTTAGGCTACCTTAGAGAATAACATGGATCTTCCACATAAGCCCTAAGTGCCTGGAAGTCTAGCCAGTTCTCATGGCCAGCAGGGTATTTCTTGAGAACCATGTAGGATGAACCATGTAATCCTCTCTGAGAGCTGCTTCTTCAGGAGAGCCAGAGGTATCCAGGGCAGCATGGCATAGAACAATGGATTTGAGATCAGAAGACCTGGGCTAGAATGCGAGCTCCATCAATCATTAGCTAGATGTCCTTGAGCAATTGACTTCTCCACGGTGGGGCTCAGTTAACTTAATCAGCAGAGGGGTTTGGACTTGCTATAAGATCCATTCAAGCTCAGACGTCTGTGAGCCTAGAGCTTGGAAGAGCTGACTTGGGGTACTTTTAGGCCTCACTATAGAAAAGGACTGTGTGATTGAATAAACATTACAAAAATCATACCCTTTGACCCAATAATTCCATTGTTGGGAATATTCTCTCAGTCTTATTTTTTCAAAAAAAAATTATCAAAAAAGAGTTACCTGTTGAAAGATTTTCATCACAGCATTGTATGTAATTTTTTAAAAATGAAAACAACCTAAATGCCTATTAATGGGGGAATGGTTGAAAAAATTGTGATATAGTAACATAATGGGCTATTTTAATGTAATTAAGACTGTCAAGTGAGAAATACACAAAGAAATCTGGAAAGACTTTTATGAAATAATGTAAAGTGAAAAAAAGCCAAAGAAGGAAAATGGAGTACATTAACTGAGACCATACAAGAAGAAAAATGAGATTGAATAGGCCAAAAAAAAAAAATTCTAATGAGTGACTGAAAAGTTCATTTGATGCTTTATGTGTTAGAATTAATTCCAATGTAAGTAGTGAGGAATAATTTTATTTGGTTACATTGATGTTCAATGTTAAGCTTTTAAGAAAGCATTTAACCTCAAAGGAAGACAACAGTGGGGCTATGATTCTCTTTGGCCCTATCTGGGGGGGTGAAGGGGGGGAGCAGAGGTGAGGAGGCTGGTTCTGTCTGACCCGCTCTTTGGTGTCCAGCTGGGGATGTGTAGTCTCATAGCAGTTCTGGTCACTACCCTGAGATGCAGAAGATAGCCATAACATCTGCCCAATGCCCACTTCTTGGGGAGGGTTAGGGATACCTCTGAAGGCAGGGGCTTCAAAGTCCTTTTGTGGCCTAAGGAGTCTATAAAGACAGCTCAGGACCTTTGGGATTTTGAGACAAAGGAAGTTGGTAGGTCATCGAGGCAAGGTGGGGGGGGGGAGACCACTGATCCTCAAATCACTTAGGTGTAGAAGCTAAGAAATGAGGGGCGTATAATCATGGCATTCCCTCCATATTCTTGCCAGGAATGGAATGGGAGGAATGTCCAGCCTACTCTCCACTCAGGCCTCAAACCCCACCATATCTGTTTTAACCTCTCCCTCAGTGGATATTGGGCAAACCCATATGGCTCAGACCTATTTTGTCCATTTTGAGAAAATTCTAAGAAAAAAACCAGATTGTTGTAAAGGCAGACTTTAAAACAATACCTAATGACATCTGTGGTGAGAGAAGTCTTTCTGGGATTATTTTAGCCAAGTCTGTGGTTCAGTGGAAAGGGCACTGGGCTCTGGATTCCGAGGACCTGGGTTCAAATCTAATACTTATTATCTGGGTCACTTAACTTCCTTAGGTGTCAGTTTTTTCATCTGTAAAAAGAACAAAGCAGAATAGATAAGCCCCCAAAGCCCTTCTAGTTCTAGATCCTTTAGGAGGCTGTGATTTATTGGGGACGGTTACTTGACTTCCTCAGATCTCAGTATAGAAGATTTGCCAAAAGATTTGGGGTCCAATTTGTCAGCTGCAAGTCTTGGCTTGGTTTCATTTGAGATGAAGGATTGTTTCCCAGAGCAATCTGTGATCACCAGCTTTTGGTGGAGCTTCAGGGAAGTCTTGCTTCCATAAGTTTCTCGGAACTGGAGTCTTGGCCCAGGAAGGGTCTGCATCTTTGGAACTGGCCAGCTGTGGGTGGAACAACTCCAGCCTATTTTATGGAGGCTGCATTCAAGGCTCCTCCTGGGCTCTATAGTTAGTTAATAAATGGTACTGGGAGGCCCCACCCAGGACCTCCATACCAGTAGCAGGTAAGCACTTTAAAAACAGAGACTGATTAATTTGTGTCCATGTAGATCTAGCACCTAGCACAGCCTTGCAGATCTGTCAGTTGTCAAAGACCTGAGATTCCATGATTTTAGGTGATTTCTGTGATTTCATAGGTGTGGAAACTCCTTTCCACCAATAAATTATAGACTTAGAAGTTCTGAAATTCTGTGATTCTATGACTCTCCAAATGGAACCTTCAGGCACCTGGGACCAGGGCCTCAACTGAGAATGGACGAAGAGTGAGAGGATGGCTCTGGGCCTAAGACCAGGTGGGGTGGTGGGAAGAGGAAGGAGTCTCCAGGCCTGGGGCAACAGCCCAGGTAGGCAGGCAGGCAGCTTTGCCCCCGACACAGGAGATGTATCCATCCATCACTGCTCTCTCCCTGGGGCCTTTAATTACAGGAGAACAGAAGGATTGAGAGCAGCTGCCCGGACAGGGTGTAGAGACCTGAGGCTCTGAGCCAGAGGTGGAGGCAGCTGGGAGAGGCTGGGTCCAAAGCCCCTCCCTTCTTCCTTTCCTTCCCCAGCCTCAGGTGGGAGGAACACGGGAAGTGGCAGGTGAGAAGAGGAGAAGGGTGGGGTGGGTCAGGACAGGTAAATCCAAAATGTCTAGTCTGGCCCCTGGCCAGCCCAGCTCCGGAGGTCTGTGAGAACCTGAGCCAGGCGTGCTCAGGGAGGTGGAAGGTGAGAGTTGGGAGGTGTAACGCTGAGCCAATCTCAGCCCCCAGGTAAGGCTCCTTGAATGACTGGCAGGCCATGGGACTGAAGAAATCCTACGGGGCAGAGCAGGAGCGAGGGTTGGCATGGGGGAAGGAGAAAGGGCAGCTATTCCTTGGGAAGACTTCCCTTGACAACTTGAGGCTTGTCCTCCAGGCCTCCAAACTGTGACATTGTGTTCCCTGGCCAGGCAGCCGGGGTTCCTGGGCTCTCTTTGCTAGTGTTACAGCCTTTCCTTGGTTCCTGGTAGGCCCTGCCCTGGGTTTCTTCATTGGTTCTTCCTTTTATGCCATGCTGCTGTGACTCACAGCTGTGTGCTTGGGATCTGAGTGGACCTGCTCTCTCATCATCGGGCTGGGAGCTCCAAGATGGGGGACTCTGTTTCCATTTTCCCTCTTCTTTAGCATAGGCTGAGGGTACTGAGGATGGAAGGGGTAGGGTTTGATCAGATATCAGGATTAGTAACTTAGTCTAGTAAAAAAAAAATTAGAGAGACAGAAGATTTTTGCAGGCTCTAATTTTGCCTCTTCCCTCTTATTATCTGAATGACCTTGGGCAGGTCAGTCGACAAGTAGTTATTAAGCATCTATCATGTGCCAGGCTCTGTGCTAAGTACCAAGGATACAAAGAAAGGTAAAAGATAGTCCTTGTTCTCGAGGAGCTCACAGTCTAATGGGTGAGCCAATATAACTCACGTACAAGATAAATTGGAGATAATCAAGAAAGAAAAGGCACCAGCATTGAGGGGGATCAGAAAAGGCTTCTTGTAAAAGGTGGGATTTGGGGCAGCTAGGTGGTACAGTGGATAGAGCACTGGCCCTGGATTCAAGAGGACCTGAGTTCAAATCTGGCCTCAGACACATAACACTAGCTGTGTGACCCTGGGCAAGTCACTTAACCCTATTGCCTAGCCCCCCCCCAAAAAAAGTGGGATTTTAGAGGAGACTTGAAGGAAGCCATTAAAGCCAGGAGGCAAAAATGAGGAAGGAGAGATTTCCAGGCTGGGAGTTGAGAGATGAAGTGCCTAGTACAAAGAATAGAAAGGAAGCCAGTATCATTGGATGGAAGAATACTGCAGTATGTGGGGAGGGAGTGTAGAAATAAAAAGACTGGGAAAGTAGCAAGAGGCTAATTTATGGAGGGCTTTAGAAGTCAGAGGAGTTTATATTTGAACTTGGAGGTGATAGGAAGTCCCTGTTGTTGATTGAATTGGGGAGTAATATGGTGAAACTTATGCTTTAGGAAGATCATTTTGACAACTCAGCAGGGAGAGACTTAAGGCAAGAAGACTAACCAGTATACATACTATTGGAGTAATATTAATTAATATGAAGCAATGAGGGGATGGACTCGGGTGTTGGCTGTGTCAGAGGAGAGAAGGGGAGCCTAGGAGAGCTATTATAAAGCTAGAAACAATAGGCCTTTGCAACTGATTGGCTTTGAGGGGTGGAAGACAGTGAAAAGTCAAGAATGATACCTAGGTTGCCAGCCTGGGTGACTGGGACGGTGGTGGTGCCCTAGAGAGGAATAGGGAAGTTACTAAGAGGAAAGGATTTGGGGAGAAAGTTAATGAGTTCAGTTTTGAACATGTTGCATTGAAGATTTCTAGGCGTTTTCCAGTTCAAAGTGTCCAATATGCAGTCGGAGAGCTGGAGATGCTAGACTGGAGGTCAAGAGAGAAGTTAGGGATGGACAAATTAAGCCTGAGAATGATCTTCTTGGAGATGATAGTTGAAACCATGTGAGCTGATGAGATCACCGGGTAAAAGAGTATAGAGGGAAAAAAGAAGAGGGCCCAGGACACAGTTTGGGGGGGGGACACCCATAGTTAATGGGTGTGATGTGGATGAAGATCCAGAAAAGGAAAATGAGTAAGTCAGACAGGCAGGAGGAGAGGCAGAAGAGAACAGGGTCATAAAAACCCAGAGAGAAGAGAAGAGGGCAATCGACAGTGTCAAAGGCCACAGAGGTCAGAAAGGATAAGAACTGAGAAAAGGCCATTAGATTTGGTGATTAGGAGATCATTGGTAACTTTGGAGAGAGAAGTTTTAGTTGAGGGATGAAGTCAGAGAGAGTGAGAGGAAAGGATGTGGAGATACTCATTGTAGACAGACCTCAAGTTTAGCTATAAAAGGGAGAAGAGCAATGCAATGATGGTTAGCAGAGGGGGGGGGAAGAAGGATGGAGTGAGGGTTTTTTGAAGATGGAGGAGACAAGGGCATGTACTTAAGCAATAGAGAGGCAGCCAATAGACAGGGAGAAATTGAAGATAAGTGACAGAATGAAGATGATGGAGAAGGAAATCTGGAGAAGACGAGATGGAATGGGATCACATGCTCACGTGGAGATGTTAGGCTTGGCAAGGAGAAGGGCTACCTCTTTATGTGAAATAGACATAAAAATGGAGATGGGACAGGGAAAACACCTGAGTGATGTGAGACAGGAGGAGAAGGGGAAGCCCACTGATGATCACTCTCTCGGAGCCTCATCACTTTCATCTGTCAAATCTGCCCAACTTGTGTCGTGGGGACACAACATCATTGATTTAGAATTTGAAGGCACCATGTACTCCAGCCCTCCTCTTTTACAGATGAGGAAACTGAGATTTAGGGCGGTTGGGTAACTTGCACTAGATCATCTCTAACAAGCATCAGAGCCAGGCTTCAAGTCCACAGAGTGACACAATGTTAGAAGTGGAAGGACCTCAGAGAACATCTATTCCAAATCCCTCATTTTTTAGATGAGAAAACTGAGACCCAGAGATATTAATAACAGCTGACCTTTATAAAGTGCTTCATAAACATTATTTCATTTGATCATTCACAAGTCTGCAAGACAGGTGATATTATTACCTTCATTTTATAGATGAGGAAACTGAGGCTGAGACTTGCCCAGTGTCATATACTTAGCAAATGCCTGAGACTGGGTCCAAAGCCAGTTCTGCCTGTCTCCTAGTCCAGTGTTCTATCTACTGTACCACTCTATTTCTCAAGGTCATACAAGTAGTAATGGCAAAGCTAGATTTGAAACAAAATTTGGCCCAAGTTCATGTGAGATATTGATGTGAAGTGCTTTGGAAAATATAGAGTGTGATGCATATCAATGGAAGTTTCATCCAAACATAGTAATTATGGAACATTATCCCTGCATTAGGCTCTGTGGGGCATGCAACAAAGACGTGTGTGACTTTTGGAGCTGGGGAGATGTGAGACATACACATGAAATGTTAAAAAATATTTTAAGGCAATATATGGTTAAGTATCAAATCAGTGGGGTCACACTGAAGTAGAAAATAGATCTCTGAGGGCTACATATTAATTTAGAAAACCACAAATTAATATTATCTATGTTTTATCATATTTTTATTTATTTTTGTTAAACATTTCCCAATGACATTTTAATATGATTCTGGCTGTACTCTGGAAATATTGCCTGTAGGTGATGAGTTTGAGACCTCTGGTGTAGACCATAAGTTCTATGTTATTTCCCTTTTTTGGGAAACTTGGGAAAACTTGTTTGAACTGATACAAAGCAAAGTGAGCAGAGCCAGAAGAATAATTGATACAATGGCCCAACAATGTAAAGGAAAACAGCCCTGAACGACACCTGAACTCTGACCAACACTGTAATCAGTGAATGATCAATACAGTAATTATGACTTCAGGGAACCAGTGATGAAGTCTGCCTCTTTCCTCTGAAGAGAAATGGTAGATGATAGCTGCAGAATGAAGTCAAGTGTGGCTGCTGAGTTGATTGGTTTTTCTCAGCAATTATATCTTTGTTTCAAGGGAAGGTTTTATTTTACCCATCAAGAACAAATCCTTGGAAAGTGACAGCAATGTTTATAAAAAATTAAAGCATCAATAAAATGTTGGGGTTTTTGAGTCACACTATATAGAGGGCCTTGAAAGCTAGGCTAAGGAGTTTGGGCTTTATCCTACAGGTGATGAGTCAGTGGAGATTTCCAAACTTTCTTGTCTGTACTGAAAGTGTTTTAGAAAGATTAATCAGTCAGAGAACCCTGAGCCCTCGAGCCTATGCTGGTGCGACAGCAGGTCTTACCAAGCAGGAAGGGCTTGCAGTATGGCCCCAGCCATGGATAATATGACTGAGACCTGAGGATCAGCCCAACTAAGCCCAGAGAGGCTCACCCCACACAGCCCGCAAAGACCAACTACCAATGCCTTACCAATTAAATCAGGGATCCCTGAAGGACCGGAGTTACCTGGTGTATGCATAGGCTGTGTCAGAAGTACAAGCGACTGGAGGTGGGGAAGCCAGTTAGGACACTATTGCAATAATGCAAGTGTGTAGTAAAAAGGGCCTAGGCAAGGGTGGTAGTAGTGGAGAAAGGAAAGAAAGAGAAGAATAAAGGAGATTGTAGAGGTCAAATGAGTAATACTTGGCAATTACCTGGGCGTGAATAAATGAAAAAGCATTTAATAAACACCTAGTATGTGCTAGGCACATAAAGATACAAAAGTTCAGTGGGTCCCTGCCCTCAAGGCACTAACTTTCTCCTAGAAGAAGACCCCCAGTTTGGGAGTGGTGGCCAGAGAAAGTAGTTTTGGTCTGGGGAGACACAGAGACGGTGATTAAAGAAAAGGGTAGTCCATGGTCATTCCCTTTCTAGTCAAAATGGTGGTATTAATTTGATTTTTGTTCTCAAAGAGGTAGCAAGTGAGGGGAGTTACATAAGGGGCAGAGCAGGTAACAAAGTGTCCTGGTTGCCTGATGGATGCCTGGTTGGCATGTAAAGTGTGGTCTGGGGTTGGTCACATATAGTGGGTTAGGTGAGGCTCTGCTTACTAACCCACCAATCGGGAGAGTTCAGCCTCAGTGAGGACTTCCAAAGGGAAAGGAGGGGGAATAATCATTTATATATCTCCTACTGTGTGCCAGAGGCAGCTAGATGGCTCTGTGGATAGAGTGCTGGGCCTGGAATCAGGAAGACCTGGGTTCAAATGTGGCCTTAGACACTGACTAACTGTGTAACCCCAGGCAAGCCACAACTTCTGTTTGCCTTAATTTACTGGAGAAGGAAATGGCGAACCACTCCAGTATCTTTGCCAAGAAAGCCCCACGGTAAGTATTGGCATGCTATGGTCCATGGGGTCACAAAGGGTGGGACGCAACCAAGGGACTGGAAAACAACAGTGCACCAGGCACTGTGCTAAGTGATCTTACAAATATTATCTCATTTAATCCTCACAAGCTCTTTGATGTAGGTGCTATTATTATTGCCATTGTACAATTGAGGAAATGGGTAAATGACTTCTAAAGGTCATATAGCTAGCAAGTATCTGAGGAAGGATTTGAATTCAGGTCTTTTTGTTTCCGCGCCTAGTGTTCTATCCACTGCTCCACCAGCTACTTCAAAAGTTAGGGAATATGAGAGGAGAAGTAAGCATTAAAGACACTTTTGAATTTTTTTTGCTTAGGTGACAGAATGATGATATTTAAAATAGAGAAACAATCAAAGATATAGAGACAGTTTGGCGTCAAGAAGACGGGTTGGGTTCTAATTCCAGCTTTGTCACTGTATTGTAGAGGCTGTGTGACCTTGGGCAAGTGACTTAACCTCTCCCAGCCTCAGTTTCCTTATTTGTCAATGAGAATGCCCCTGTCCTTATCACAGATTTTTTTGTGTGTGAAGTCAAAATCACAAAACGTAAGTGGAAGCATTTGAGCAAACAAAAAACACTGTGTAAACATGAGGTGGTAGCGCAAGTTTGATTTTAGAAATGTTGGTCTCTGTCTTCAAACATCTGAAGGGCTGCCACGCAGAAAAAAGATTGAACAGGTCCTGTTCTGCCCCAGGGGGCAGGACCTTGAAGCACTCAATGGGTGTGAATTGCAGAGTGACAGATTTAGGCTTGGTATGAGAGAGATCTTCCTAACAATTGGGGATATCTAAAAGTGGAACATGTTACTTCACAAAGCAGTAGGTTTCCAGTGCCTGGAAGGTGTTCAAGCAGAGATTGGTTAACCCTTTATTGGGATCATAGACTCAGAGATATAAAACTGGAAGAGATCTCAAAAATCCAGAGTCCAGTCCAGGCCATTTTACACTTGAGAAAATGGGAAGGGTAAGGAAGGGAAATGACTCAACCAAGGTTATGTGTCAGAGGTAGGATTTAGACTCTCGTCTTCTGACTCCAAGGGCTGACTAGGCTGCCTCCCTAATATTGTACAGGAGATTCTTATTTAGGCCTCGGTTGAACAAGATGGCCTCTGAGGTCCCTTCCAACTCTGAGATCCCATAATGCTGTAAGTTTTAAATGATAGCACTGTTAAAGTTGACGAGAGTTCGGAATCAGGCCTCTAATGGGGCAAGTGGAGATATAGAACTGTCACCCAGGTGAGGTAGGTTGGGGAAGCATTTGCACAGAAAAGGTAGTGGAAACTGAAATGATAATACTAACCTGACATTGCAGAAGCAGCGTGGTGTATTGGATGGAAGGCCAACTTGGGAGTTAGGAAGACCTGGGTTCATTTCCCACCTCTGACACACACCTACTGGCTGTGTGGCCCTGGGAAAGTCAAAGCTTCTGTCTGCCCCAGTTTCCTCATCTGTAAAATGGGTATCATAATAGTATAACCCTGACAGGGTTATGGTAAATTTCAAATGAGACAGCATGTTGAAAAGCGCTTTGCAAACTCTAAAGCATGATATAACTGTTAGCTATTATTATTTTATTAAGTGACTTGCCTTTGGTCACACAATCAGCAAGGGGCCAGAGGACAGATTTTTTGTTTTGTTTTTGAGACTAGGTCTTCCTATCTCACTGATATCTGATTCTCTGCACCTTCCACTTCTATTTCTACCTTCTGGCACCAAACAAAATGAGTCTGACCCTTCTTGCACAATAACTAGGGGAAAGCTACGTGTCTTGGTGGAGAGAGCACTGAACTTGGTATCAGGGAGAACTGAGATCAAATCCTGCCTCAGACACGTAGCCGTGTGACCCTGTGTGGTCTCTCAGCTTCCTTATACGTAAAATTCGGGTTGTAATCACACTTACCTCACAGGGCTGGTGTGAGGATTAAATGAGACAACATATGGAAAATGCTTCATAAAATATAAATTGTTGTATAAATGCTAGCTAGCTATTTCACAAAACTTTTTAAATATTTGAAGCAAACATAGGTTGGTTTTTTTTTTTTTGGCCAGGCAATGGGGTTAAGTGGCTTGCACAGGGTCACACAGCTAGTTAAGTGTCAAGTGTCTGAGGCCAGATTTGAACTCTGGCCCCCCTGACTCCAGGGCCAGTGCACCACCTAGCAGCCCCGAGCAATCATAAATTTTGCTAGTTCCTTCAGTCTGCTCTCCTAGGGCATGGTTTTCATTCTTCCTGTCTGTCTGCCTCATTGGTGAGGGTCCTAGCTTCCCTTTTTCAGATAGGGAGATGGAGCTCCTCTGCTGTGGCAGCTGCATATCTCTCCATCAAGCCCAGAGGATGGCTGGGCTGGCCTCTTGGTCTGGAGGGCCTCCTCTTCCAAGATGGCCGCATTGCTGAGAACCCCTACCTCCATGCCCACACCCAAACAAAAGCCAGCAGGTAAAAGCTGGAGGAAGAATTAAAGGGACAGTGTTCGGCCTTCTTGGTAAAGAAGAGGCTAATTAGTGCTAATTAATGCAGCTTTGTCATTAACAATGTTTTGTCTCCATTGTCAAGGACTAGCTTCCTGGTCTGCAGGCTGGGCTAACATGGGGCTGGCCATCTTCCCCAAATGATTCTAAGAAAACACCCAAATGCTTATTAAAATAATAACAGTGACCAGGCTAGGGTCAGAGTCTCAGACTCCAAAAACAAGTCTTGTGTATCCTGTCCGATGCCCAGTTGGCCCCCAGAACCTGGAGCTGTTCCTATATTTCATACCCAAGGCTGGAAGAGGAAGGATCCCCACTCCCACCTCAAAAAACCCAAACAAACTTTGGAGCAGGATAAAGTCCAGCCTTTACATAAACAAACCTCAGGTAATTCCAGCCTGGATGCCAGGGCTGCTGCATTCATCCACCCTTGGGTCTGGGTAATGGAGGTGGCTTGGGTAGGGGGAGACGTGGGGAGAGAGCTGAACCTCTGAATGTATTTGCTTTCCTCGTGTCTGCCCTTAACAGAATTGCCTTTACCTGTTACTATTCTCGGTGACTGATGTAACTAGTGATTTCAGGGATTCGTAGGAGGTGAGAGAGAGAGTTCAGGCTCCCCAAGGATACTTACGTGTATGTAAGTCAATTCCAGGTCGGGAACCAAAGTGTCTGGCCTAGGCACAGGGTCTGAAGTCGAAAGGGCATGAGTTGGGGTGATCCATGTCCCCCAAATGCTGGTCAAAATGGTACTTTGGTAGAGCAATGGAGGCTGAGAGGAGACATGAGTAAGTGAGGGGCGACGACCGGACAGGTCATTCCTTTAAGACTTACTCCTAAGCCTACTCTGTGGTCAGTCTCCTTTTTTCTTTCCTTGTTCCCATTTTCAAAACCCCCACTGGTCCACACGGGCAGGAAGACTTGGCTAGCTATGTGTTTTCTCAATCTTGGTTACAAGAAAAGAGAGGAGCCCAGCACTGGGGGCAAAGGGCTTGAAATGCCTGAAGTCTGAGGCTCGAGGAGCTGGAGACTTGGCTGGGAGGGTTTGGAGTCTGAGGGACACCGAGGTATGGCTAGCCCCTGATGTTTTCTGAGGCCCTCAGGTGTGGGGTCAAGCGTCTGAGCGTACAGGTTTGGGCAGCGAGAAGAGCGTCGGGTTTGGAGCGGCCCACAAGGATTGAGATCCAGCTTCTGACACTTACTTGTATCCCCTAACTTCCAGAGAGCTTTGTAAGCCTTAAAGAGCTAAAGAAGCTAGATTTTCCAGAAATAGTGTGCATTTTTACCCAGGAGGTGGTGTTACAGCCTGAGGGGCCCAGGTGTGAGGCTCAGGATTAGAGAAGGGATGGTTGAGATTTTCTAGCTCAGCTCGCTCTTTTTATAGATGAAAAAACTGAGGCCCTCAGGAGGGAAATGCTTTACACAAATCGTGTAGAGCCAGCATCTGAACCCAAACATGGGGGACTTGGGATATCATGGCAAGATTGGATTTGGTATAATGGCATAGAAATGTGAGAGGCCTGGGCGCAGAAGAAGCCTCTCTGAAGCATGGGGGGCCCAGGATGAAGGATCTGAAGGGGGTGGAAATTCAGGCCCGAAAGGCCACAGATGAAAGGCCCTCTTGGGGGTGGGGTGGCGCCTGAATCAGGCCCCGGTTTAAAACCTCTGGGGCCGCATGCAGTGCCTGGCCCAGCCTGTAGGGGGCCACCTGTGCCAGGAATCTGCGTGATGGAGCCGTGAGGTCTGGGGAAGGTGAGACACCCCCTCCCAGCGCAGCGCCCCAGAATTGCCTGGACTAGCTGGGCTGGGGGGCCCGGGGGGGTCACTGGGCCTCCTGGGCCCTAGGGATGGCTCCTAGCCAGGGGAGAGAGGCTAGGTGGGCTTTTGGTAGTGGCGAGAGGGGATCCCAGCTGCCCACCCTCGCTGCCTGCTTCTATAGGAACAGGGACGAACTAGAGACTATGGCTCACAGCAGCCTTTTGGTAATTGGCCTGCTCTGTCCAAACCCACCCCTACCTCCCAAAGGTGTGTAAATAAGAGTTGCTCCCATTTTGCAGATGGGAAAACTGAGATACACACTGTTTAGGTGGAAAGGGTGCCATAGCAGAAAGAACACTGTCTCTGGAGTCAGAGTGCCTGGGTTCAAAAACCTGCCTCTAATGCCTTGGACAAGTGATTCAACCTCTCTGGGCCTCAGTTTCCTCGGCTGTAAAATTAGGGAATGGGACTAGGTGGCCTCCACGCTATGATGACTCAGTGATGCATCGGGGAAAGCTATGTCAGTGTTGTTGTGAGCTTAGTCCAGCTAGGCTTTGGGATACCCTCAGCAGACTTGGCCCCACTGGGCAGGGTGTGGCTTCTCTTGGGTCAAGGAGGGCAGAGGGTTCTAGTCCCTCGCTGCCCTGATTGACCCTATAGGTCCAATGGTCCAGAGTCTTTCTTAATGGTTTTTTTAATTGAGGAAACCGAGGCAAGATAGATCAGGCTCTTGTATCCAAACATTATTGTTTGCTCTTTAAAAAAGGCCGGCCTGGAATGGGCTAGGCCTTGGCCTTCTGGTAGGGATGAAGGGCAAGGACGGGATGGTGGCTTTCCCTTTGTTTTTGAAGGCTCTGGGGCTGTGAACTCTGCCTCTGCACCACTCACACCTCAGGTTGTTAGGTCAAGCCCCTGCTAGATCCCAAGTCCAGGAAGAACTGGTCCCAGAAGTTTCCAGAATTCAGGAACAGGAAGGACAGACATCTGCCTTGGGAAGGCCGGGCCCAGGGAGGGAGGGAGCCGGCTACACGCTTGTACAGGCAGGTGATTCACAGGCTCTCTGGGAGGCACCGGATCTGAAGAGGATCTAGTTTGACCTGATCATGTTACAGAGAAGGAAACTGAGGCCCAGAGGGAAAGAGTGACCTGACAACTTAGAGGTGGAGTCACACACACACACACACACACACACACACACACACACACGGCCCAGCCCAGGATGGGAGCCTGGTGGGAAGGCAGCAGGCTGAGGAACATTAGATCTTTGATCTAGGACTGGAAGGAATCTCAGAGGTCAGCTAATCTCACCTTTTTATTTTACATGGGTGTGTGTGTGTGTGTGTGTGTGTGTGTGTGTGTGTGTGTGTGTGCATGCGCATGCACACACCCTCTAACTTGCCCACTGCAGAAGGGAAACATACACCCTGTGCCAGATGCATGGCAGAGGGAAGGGGGGAGGGGAGAGTTGGAAGGGGTCCGCTAAGGGCATAGGGGACATATTGATTGATAATTTGGGGGTTTGAGGATCTGGGGCTCTGAGTTCTGTAGATATACTTGTATATACCCAATGTTTAAGTATCAGACCTAGAACCCATGTCCTAAGGATAGGAAGAGCTGGAGCGAGGAGTAGGGTGGCTTCAGCTATTCTTCTGTGCCCCATCATACCTGCATGTCCTCCCCTGCTCTCTACTCTCTGCAGGCAAGATAGCTGGACTCAGCAGCTTCCCTTGGGCTGCCCATCTGGTCCCGTGATCTTGGCCTTCATGTGGGTGTCTTTCTGTCTGTCTCTCTGTCCTTTTGTCCAGTGAGCTTCCAGGGCTGGGCCCTGGTTCCACTGGGGGTTGAGGCTAGGGGCTGTTCCTGGAGTAGAGAGCTGGGGAGCCAGCCTCCTGGGATCTGCCCCCAGCCCTGTTTCTACGTCTGAAGTCAGAAGGGCAGGCCAGCCTTCCTCTCCTTAGGGTAGCTTGAGGATGAAGGAGAGGATGGTGGGATAGCAGGGGAAAAGGGAGACTTGGCCTGCAGGGTAGGTGGTGAAGGTGCAAAGATGGACTCCACGCCCTTCTATCTCGGGATGGCATGGCCTGATCTTTAGAGCAGTGATGATGTTGGCCTTCCAGAGCCTCTTTGCCACTTGCTGCTTTGAACTGAGGGGGAGATTCCGAGGCCCTCTGCCTTTGAAGATAGAAGTTAGTGGACTCCTTGTCACTGATAGCCAGGCAGAAGTCAAATGACCACTTGGGGATGTTGTGGAGGGGATTCCTGCTCAGGTAGACCTTCAGAAAGCCCTTGTAACTCTGAGTTTCTATGGGGCAACTTGCCAAGCCTATCAAAGAGTCCCTGACAAGAAGGGGGATAGATGGCCTTTTGAGGTATTAAGGCATTGTAGATGCAGGATTATTGCTTCTTCCCCTCTCAGAGACCAGACAGGTTTGGGAAAAGATGCCCTGGAGCCTAGAGTGTGAGCTCCTAGGATGAAAAGGAACCCTGAGGCCCTGATTCCCTTCCCACCAATTTTCCTGTTGTTCTGGCCCTGCCCTTGTCCCAATTCCATCTGTAGCTTTCAGAACCCTTGACCTTGGAGTCAATTTCTTCATATATGATACCCCAGAGATACCCCATATGAGGAGCCCTGGTGTCCTAGAATTCTGCGAGACAAGAATGTGGTGCTTATTATCAGTGGGTATGTGTCAGTAATGCTTATAAAATCCTAGAGATGATTTACATGTGGTGAGTTACAATGGGCAATGTTGACCTCATCTAGAAAGAATAATTTACCCAGCAATTAGTGCTCTGTAAAGGCTAGAAGAAAGCTGGCAGAACTTGGCCTTCAGGTGACCCTTCCTGCCATTTGTTGACAGCACTGGACCATGAACTACGTGGGCCAGCTGGCGGAGACGGTGTATGTGACAGTGAAGGAACTGTACAAGGGCCTGAACCCCGCCACACTATCGGGTGGCATTGATGTGCTAGTAGTGAAACAACCAGACGGCTCCTTCCTCTGCTCCCCTTTCCATGTTCGTTTTGGCAAGCTGGGTGTCCTGCGATCCCGTGAGAAGGTGGTAAGCCGCAAGATCTGTGGGATGGTGGGTTGTCCCTAAGGTTTCTCCTTGACCTCAATCATCTTGGCTTAGGGTCTGGGTATCGTCACAGGGGGAGGGAGAGCCTACTGTCTACACTGCAGAATGATTGGGCTAGGGGATGGCAGAGAGCAAGGGTTGGAATTCTGATACCCCAGCAGCTTGTACCAGGCAGTATGGTAATAGGGTAATGAATTCAGAGAATCTGGGTTTGAATCCCAGCTCTGCTCCTCTCTATCTGTGTGTCACATAACCTCTCTAAAACTCAATTTCCCCCTCTTTAAAATGAGGGGGTTGGGCTAACCGATATGGAAGGGGAGGGCACAGGTGAAATTGCCTGTGAGACATGGTCTACTTCTCTCTTCCCAGGTTGACATTGAAATTAATGGGGAACCAGTGGACCTGCAAATGAAATTGGGAGACAATGGAGAAGCCTTCTTTGTTCAGCAGCTAGAGACTAGTGAGGTGAGTGCACCACCCTAATCTAGTTTTCCTTCCTTTCTGCAGTTGCCAGAAACTTCCTAAATGATCCCTGCCTTTTCCCTCCCCTTTCTTCTCAGCTCCCAAAGTGCCGGGGTGGGCCTGGGGGCATTGCCAGGCTAGTCTACAGGTCCGTACTTTAGTGAGATCTTCTTAGGGTCCCTAGGGTCTGGGGTGAGGCCTTGCTGATATTCACATTATAGCTTTTGGGCCACTCGCTGCTCTAACTGTGAGGTATTGGATATTAGAGGAACCTTGGAAGACCTGGATTCAAACTGTACCTGACACTAGCTGTGACCTGGACATTGTCATGCTACAGCTTTGAATCTCAGTTTCCCTAAGGGTTCTTGTACAGATGAAACAAGATGATAGATGCAAAGTGTTCTGCAAGCCTTAAAGTGTTTCATAAATGCCCATAACTGTTTAATCCCTTATTGAACACTTATTCTGTTTGGCCCCTGAAAATATGATTATTATTATACATTTTTCAAGGCTTTAAGGTTGACAAAAAGCTTTCCTCATAACAATCCTGAGAGATAGTACAAATATTCTTTTCTCCATTTTGTGTATGAAGAAATTGCATCTCAGAGAAGGGGTGTGACTTCAATCAATCCATCAATCCACAAATGTTAACTAATCATTCACTATGTGCTGGACCCTGAATTAAAATCTGGGAATTAAAAAAAAGAAAAAAAGAAAAAAAATGTAGCACCTGCCCCCAGGAGTTCACATTCTCATTGGTGAGGGAGTGGGGGATGGGGGGTGGGGGGACAACATGTGAATAACTATGCATCTATAAGATACAGAGAGAGCAGGTGGAAAGTTAGAGGGAAGACACTAGCAGCTGGGAGGGGTGTGTGTGTGTGTGTGTGTGTGTGTGTGTGTGTGTGTGTGTGTGTGTAGAATGGGAAATGCCTCATGAAGAAGCTAAAATTTGAAGGAAGCCAAACAGGCATGAGGGACAGCTAGGACAAAGGTATGAAAGTGGGAAATGTGGTTGGTGGGGAGTAAAGCGTAAAAAGACTGGGAAAGGGAAGAAGAAACCAGGTTGTGAAGGGCTTTTGGTCCCATAGCTGAGGGACTAGAATTTAAGTCTCCTAAATACAGTAGTACCTTCTCTAATACATCACACAAAGAACTAACCATTCCTCCCAACTCTAGGCCTCTGCCTGAATAGTGTCTTAAATCACTGTAATAGGCCTTCTGTGCACATTTGCATGGAGAATGGGCAGTCTGGGAAGGCTTCTGAGTTCTCACTGTCTTTGCTTTGGACCTGCCCTCCCTAACCCCAGGAGGAGGTCCCCAGCAGCCTGTGTACCTCACCTATCCCTCCGGAGAACTCGGATGAAATCCTGAATGACCCTCTGCTAGATCTCATTGAGGATGTCCACAAAAAGACCTCCTCAGAGACAGCCACCCCCCTGGAGAAGAGGAGGCACCGCCGAAAGAAGGTCAAGAAGAAGAACAAGACAGTAACAGCAACACCACCAAATTCCAGTTCTGAGGAGCTGGAAGGAATACAGGATGAAATACTCTTAGAAATGAAACAGGCCACAGAATCTTCCTCAACCTTGTGAGTGAGAAGGCCATGGGCGGGAGTGGGTTGGGGCATAGAGTGGTAAAGTATCCATCTCTATGCTGTAGCCTACAGTCATAAAACTTGGTTGAGTTGAGGCCTTCCTATTCAAGGTCCACCGAAGGGACCAAGGATAGCTGTTGATTGGAGCCTTTCTTAGCCAAGAATACAGGTCAATAAATACTATTAGCAGGTATAGTACAGCTAGGTGGCACAGTGCACAGAGTGCTGGGCTTAGAGTCAAGAAGACTCATCTTTCTGAGTTCAAATCTGGCCTCAGACACTTACTAGTTGTGTGACCCTGGACAAATCACTTCACCCTGTTTGCCTCAGTTTCCCCATCTGTAAAATGAGCTGGAGAAGGAAATGGCAAACCTCTCCAGTATCTTTGCCAAGATAACCCCTAATGGAGTCACAAAGAGTCAGAGACGTGACTGAACAACAGTGCGCCCGGCCCAGTGCTTGGCCCTGTAGGGCGGATACAGAAGTATGCTACAGGTTCCCTGCCCTTGTTTGTCTGTATGTGATGGAGAAAGGGGAGGGGGATGGGGCTTAGTCTAGATGGAGAAATAAAAGGCGGACATAGAACAAATTAGAGAGTCATTTAAGGGAGTATATATGGAGCTCCAAGAACATAGAAACACTAAAGAAAGGTCAAGATGACGTGAGGTTAATTGAGAAAAACATTGTGGAGGAGGTTTGTTTTATGCAGAATCCTGGAGGGAGAAGTTACTGGTGGTCAGTTCTTAAGTGACATTTTCCCGAATCTGAGAGCAAAGACCAGAAACTTCCTACCAGCTACCACGTGACCTCCCTTCTCTTCTGTGATACTTTGACCCGTCTCCAACCTGTGAATTCACAGGATCCTATTTCTAACTGCTCTAAACTAGGAGGTACCTTAAAAATCATTTAAACCAAACCCCCGCATTTTACAATTGAGGAAACAGATGTAGATAGGATAAGTGACATTTCCAAAGTCACACAGGCAATCAGTGGCAGAACTATCCCAAAAACCATGTCTTCGGACACTGAGCTTCCCAAAGATTCAGGGAGGGTGTGACTTATGCCAAGACCCCGAAAGCTCTTGGATCATTGAATCAATCAACAAATATTTATTAAGTACCTACTGTGAGCTAAGCAGTATGCTAGGCCCTGGGAATACAAGACAAAATGAAACAATCCTTACTTGCAAGGAGTTTACATTCCAATGGGGGAGACAATAATTACATATACAAATAATATTCAACATAAATATAAAGACAATAAATGCAAATATGTATAAAGTAGTTAAATATAAGGGAACTAGAACTGGAGGCAAGAAGACCTGAGTTTGAATCCTGTCTCAGACACTTACTGGCCCTGGACAAGTCACTTAATTTCTGCCTGACTTAGTTTCCTCATCTGTAAAATGGGAATAATGATAATGCCTCATTTGTAGGGTTGTGAGGATCAAATGAAATAATATATATAAAGTGCTTTGCATTATCTTAAAGCATTATCTACATGCTAGGTATTGTTATCATAGTTATTTTGCAAGATAGTTTAGCAGGAAAGGTGCCAGCAGCTGAGGATCAAGAAAGGCCTCATGCTTGCTTTTCTCTGTTGGGTTTTCAAAAAGGAAAAGATTTTCATTTCAGGATTGGCAAAGAGACTAAGGTTATTTCTGCTTTGGAAACTACTCTCTTGAATCACCAGGTATTTAGGGTAGACTCATCAGCTCTGGGCCCTGCTCCCTTTGGGGCCTGTGGAAGCGTAGGACCAATGTGGCAATGGGTACCCAGTCGGCATGTTACTGGTCCTCTTCTGACTTTCAGGGGTGGGCTTTGGACCTACGAAGACCATCTCTCTCTCTCCTTTATGCCTCTGTCGTCCTGGAGACCCAGGCACTGGCCTTCCTTTGCTCTGTGGGTGATAAGGCCCAGGGGTGGTGGGAGCATGGCCTTGCCTCTCTACTGTATAATGACTCTGCTTCCCTTTCTTACTAGTATCAGAACTGATGGTAATGGCTCTGCACATCACAAAGATTCATATCTCTATTTAGATGTGGACTACCCAGAGAGGAACAGGTAAGAGACTATATCAATGTACAGGCTTGTGGTCACTCACTGGGGGCTGTAGGGAGGGAGGTGGAGATGGGCCTGACTTGAGATTCATGAAGCCACTCCCAGAGAGAAGTTCAGTGCTGGACTGTGGTAGCTACGGTCCAGATTGCATTGGGGTGGCAGCAGAGCTGAGTTAGAGGTCATGAACAAGCAGAAGGGAGAGAAGGAGCTGAGCTTGGCCAGGAGACCAGAGTACGCCTTTGGTTGGCAGCTTTCTGGGCAGTACGTCCTCAGAATATCTAATGTGCTTCAAGAGTGACTCTGAGCTGGAGATAAGATCCTCGGACCAGAACTCCACAAGGACTGCATCCCACATGCAATGGCCCTGGGGGAAGCTTCCTCAGGTCAGCAACTAGGAGCTTGACTTTGTTCATTCTTTTTTTTGGGAGAAGGGGATGTGGAGAGGTCTCATTCCAGGCAGCTCCCTCTCCTCGAGGTCATGGGCAGTGATGGAGGGTATGTGGGGCTTCCTAGGGTACCATCAGAGAGATCATTAGTCCACATCCCTGTCCCTCAGAGGTGTCCTAGATTGGGGATGGACAACAGAATCCCTGAACTAATGGGTTTTATTTTGTGCCTAAGTGCCTAGTTCCACCCCCACCCCATCTCAACACGCCCCTCCCCTCCCCACATACACCCCTTGGGCCAGGGCCAGGACTTATCAGACCTCAGATCCTGCTGGCCTAATCTCTCCTGCTTGTTTGCCTGAAGGTGATGAAAGGCGAGCACATAAAACTGCTGAGGGCATCGCACAGTAACATATCCACCAAGCCTCTTCTTTGGAAAGAACCAATATTCCAGAAGGCTAGCATTCACACATTGGCAGAGTCTCAGACTGCCCTCCAGGATGCTGAGGGCAGAGCTTCAGAGGCAACAAAGTTCTACCTTACAGCAAGAGAACTCACAGCAGCCCAGGAGTCCGTTGCACAGGATGATGAAGAAAGTATGGCTGAGAACACTCGGAGGAGGCGCTCCTCATCTGGCTCTGTGTTGGCCGAGGAGCCCACGGTTCAGGAGGGCTCTGATCCCTCCGGACAGAGACAAGAGAACAAAGGTAAGAATAGTGAGTAAATGCAGGTGAGTGGGAGGTGGGAGAGAGGAGGCAGAGTGATGATCAGCCCATACGCCGTTTTTGTGGTCCTGAATTTATCTAATGCCATGGAGTCTGTCTTCTCATGCTCACAATGGCACTGCCTGGCCTGAAGCTTCCTTCTCTGCACTCAGAACCACGGAGGACAAGTCAGCACCTGGGACCCAGCAATATCTACCTGGAAGACTTGCCTTCCCTGAGTTCAGCTAATGCTACCCTTTACTTCCCCAAAAGGTAGTGGCGTTCTTGCCATTCTCTCTTTTTTAGGATCTTTTTAAAAATTTAATTTTTTTTCAATTATAAAAAAATCTGTTTTCTCTTTTTCTCACCTTCCAACATTGGAAAAAAGAAAAAGAAAACTCTTGTAACAATAATGCATAGTCAAGCAAAACTAATTCTCACATTAACTGTGTCCCAAAATATATATATATATATATGTGTGTGTGTGTGTGTGTGTATGTATGTGTGTATATATATATATATACACACACACAAATATATATATGTGTGTATATATATATACACACACAAATATATATGTGTGTATATATATATATACATATATATATGTATGTGTGTATATATATATATATATACATATATATATATATGTATGTATGTATGTATGTCACACTTTGCCCATCACTTCTCTGTTCAGGAGATGTGTAGCATGTTTCATCATCAATCCTCTGGAATCATGGCATAAATCAGAGTTTTTAAGTCTTTCAAAGTCTTTTTTTCCCCCCAGCAATGTTTTTGTATAAATTGTTCTGCTCATTTCATTCTGTATTAGTTCATACAACTGTTCCCAGGTTTTGCTGAATCTGTCCCTTTCATTTCTTTCTTTCTTTTTTTTTTTTTAGGCAATTGGGGTTAAGTGACTTGCCCAGGGTCACACAGCTAGTGAGTGTTATGTGTCTGAGGCCGGATTTGAACTCTGGTCCTCCTGACTTCAGGGCCAGTGCTCTATCTGCTGTGCCACCTAGCTGCCCCCTCTTCATCATTTCTTACATAAAATAGTATTCCATTATATTTACAGACCATAACTTGTGCAAGTATTCTCTTCTTAGCTCTTTGCCAGTACAAAAAGAGCTGCACAATATTTTTGTACGTTTGGGTCTTTTTCCACTTTCTTTCATCTCTTTGTGCTATAGACTTAGTCGTGGTATCACTGGGTCATAGACTATGCCGCACATTAGTGACTTTTAGGAAATGACTTGCTTAACATTTCCACTTATAGTGTATTAACATTCCTCTCCAATTTGTCATGTTCCATTTTTGTCAATTTTGCCAATCTGATGGGGGTGAGGTGGAACCTCAGAGTTGCATTAAATTTGCATTTCTCTAATTATTAGTGATTTGAACATTTTGTTGTATGGCTTTTGGTAGCTTAGATTTCTTCCTCCGAAAACTGTCGCTTTATAAACTTTGACCAATTGAGGAATAGCTCTTATTTTCATAAATCTGAATCCGTCCCTTACATATCTCGGAAATGAGATCTTTATCACAGAAATTTACTCCAAAGATTTTTTCCCCTAGTTACCCACTTTCTTTCTAATGTTAACTGTATTGGCTTTGCTTGTGCAAAACCTTGTTAATTTAATGTAGTCAAAATTGTCCATTTTATCTTCTGCATTCCTCTCTTTTCTTTGGTCATGAGCTCTCCCCTTATCCATAGATCCTGAAAGGTAATGTCTTCTTTGTTCCTCTAAACAGTTTAGAACATCTAAGGGGCAGCTAGGTAGCACAGTGGATGGAGCACCGGCCCTGGATTCAGGAGGACCTGAGTTCAAATCTGGCCTCAGACACATAACACTTACCAGCTGTGTGACTCTGGACAAGTCACTTAACCCCATTGCCTAACCAAAAAAAAAAAAAGAACATCTAAGTCATTGTGCCCCTTTATGTGAGTATACAGTATGAAATATTGATTTATATCTAGTTTCTGTGAGACTGCTTTCCATTTTTCTCAGTAGTTTTGGTTGAATATTGAGTACTTACCCCAGTAGCTGGGGTCTTCATGTTTCAAATGCTAGGCTATTTATTATTCCCATTTATCTGTATATGTTATATAGACCTAATCTATCTCACTGATGAACCTCTATTTACTAATCAGTACCAAGTCATTTTGATGATTACAGCTTTGTTGTATAGTTTGAGATTTGGTACTGCTATGCTCCTTTTCTTCCCTCTTTTTTCATGATTTCCCTTGAGATTCTCTATTTTTTGTTCCTCTAGGTTAATTTTGTTTTTTTTTTCTATATAAATATCTATATACGCTATAAGGTAATCTTTTTGTAGTTTGGTTGGTAAGGCAGTGGATAAGTAAATTAATTTAGGTATTATTATTATTTTATTCTGGTACTGCCCAAGGCTTTCAGATTCCCTCATTCCTGGGGGTGAGCTGATTAAGGGTGCCAGGCCTCCTACTGGGATGAAGGACAGGGAGCTCATGGGAAAGCTGCCTTTAAACTATGTCCAAAAAGTTACTAAACTGCGCTCAGCCAATGATCCATCGATGCCACTACTAGATCTCTATCCCAAAGAGATGACAGGAAGAGGAAAAGGACTCATGTACAAAATTTCTTACAGCAACTCTTTTTGTAGTGGCAAAGAATTGGAAATTGAAGTCGTGCTACTCAATTGAGGAATGATTGAACAAGTTAAGGAATGTGAATGTGAACAAGTTAAGGAATGTGAATGTGATGCAATACGATTGTGCTGTAAGAAATGATGAAGGGGATGGTTTCTGAGAAACCTAGGAAGACTTGTATGAACTGATGAATAATGAAATAAGCAGAACCAGGAGAACAATTTGTACAATTACAACAGCATTGTAGAGACAAACAACTTTGAAAGATTTAGAAACTATGATCTATGAAATTACCAACCATAATTCCAAAGGACTCATGACGAAACCTGCTACTTACCTCTGGATTATTGTTTGTCCTTCGTTCTCTCTCTCTCTCTCTCTCTCTCTCTCTCTCTCTCTCTCTCTCTCTCTCTCTCTCTCTCTCTCTCTCTCTCTCTCTCTCTCTCTCTCTCTCTCTTTGGTAAGGCAATTGAGGCTAAGTGACTTGTCCAGGGTCACGCAGCTAGTAAGTATCAGGAGTCTGAGACAGGTTTTGAACTCAGGTCCTCCTGACTCCAAGGCTGGAGCTCTATCCCCTGTGCCACCTAGCTGCCCCATCCTTCATTCTCAAACAGGACCATGGCATCAGGAAGGTGACACCATGACTTACAAGTGAATTGGATGTAAGTGAGGGAGAACTGTACAAAGTCACCAGCCTCACTTTCTCCTCAGGAGCCATCTGGGTCCAGTGGCCAGATATGGATTCAGAGTGCAGACTGAGACTTTTGGGGATGGGGTGGGGAGAGACAGGGCTAATGTGGGAGTTTGTTTTCCCCAACTATATATGTTTGTAACAGGGAAAGAAGGAATGAAAGAGAGACGCATTTATTAAGTATTTACTATGTGTCAGACTTGGTATTATCTCATTTGATCCTCACAACAGCCCCGGGAGGAAGATGCTATTATATAATCCTCATTTTACAGTTAAGGAAACTGAGGCAAGCAAATTAAGTGACTTACCTAGACTCACACAGCTAACAAGTGTGTGAGGTCAAGTTTGTCTCTCAACAGTGGGGGGAGAAGGTGGGAGGGAGATGAAGCGTATATTTAATGATTAAAAATAAAACAGCTTAAAAAAAGGAGAAAGTTGTTTTTAGTAAAGATGTACCCTTTGATTTACCTTGTGGGAAGGGGTGGGTCTCTGGGAGAGTCAGCATAGTTCTTCCACCGGCCCAAATGCCCTGGTGGTGGGAGCCCTTTCCCAGTCCTCTCAGTAAGTTCTCACTGCTTATTCCTCCAACCTCAGGGAAACCAGGCTTGAAGCCAGACGATGGAGTGAGCCCTGCTGCTCAGAGACAAACCTCTTGCAAGCCACGGTTGTGGAAGATAATAACACAGATCAGTTGTCTGATACTGCCCTGGAGCAGGGGAATGACATTGAGCTTTCTCTCTGTGGTGGGCTGGCTGATAACCGGGACATCTCAACAGGTGGGTCTGATAGTAGTCTTTCACGGGGAGCAGAGGAGAAGGACCAGGGGACCCCATTCACAAGGCGGAGGTGGGGGCAGGGGATGTGAAGAAGGTCAATGGCATTCTACAGTCCAGTGGCTGGGGTACCAAGGCTGTCCTCACTCCCCCAGCCAACTGGACCCTTTGGGCCAGGTTGGGGAACCTGAAGACTGAAGACTGAAATCAAAAGGCTGCATGTAAGGATCTAGAAGGCCAAATGTGGCCTCAAGGGTGCCTGCTTTGGGCCATAAGGGAGAAATGGCCTAATTGTCTCTGTGACCTCCTCTTCAGTCCCCACCATACCTGTCCTCTGTGCTCTCACATCTGTTTTTGTTCTCCCATCTTCATTTGCCTCCTCGTGCCTGTAGAGAAGTTTACCAAATACGCCATCTGCTACCAGGATCTCGCTGACAACCCAGGAATCTTGGATGACCCCAACCTTGTGGTGAAAATTGGAATGAAGTAAGTCTCCTGTGAGGAGTGGGCTTGAGGTGGGAGGTGTTTATCTTGAAGTGTGCAGAAATGTCTTCAATCCTTCCAGGACCCCAGATCAGGAAGACAACCATTGCTTTGAATCTGAACAACATGCTTAATTACTCTTCAAGCATCTTGTCTCAGGTCTGCCTGTCAGAGAGCCTAGAGCAGGGGTCTAGGCCCTTTGCCAAAGGGCCACGCTTGAGGACCTAGAGGGCCACAGGTCCCCCACCCTTGGTTTAGGGGATGCCAGCTTCAGGTACTTCAGGCATCTTCTACCTAGAGCACCAGTGCTAAGCATCCTCAATCTCCCTTTCTCATTAGCAACACAGACGGTGCCTTTGGGGACAAGCACATCTCAGAGCCTTCTCTATTTAGAGGCAGCAAAGTGACTCCGTGGAGTACTGGGTCTGTAGTCAGGAAGATTTGAGTTCAAATCTGACCTCAAACACTTACTAGCTGTGTGATCTGGGGCAAGTCACTTAACCCTGCTTGTCTTACTTTCCTCAGCTGTAAAATGGGGATTACAACAGCACCCATCTTGCAGGATTATTGTGAGAATCAAATGAGGTAGTATTCGTAGAGCACTTTGCGTTTGTGGGTGGCCCATAGGAGGTGCTATATAAATGCTTATTTCTTGCCTCCCCCCATTTCCCAGGGGAAACCTCTGTTCACTAGGAGTGGGGTGGTTATCAGATGCCTACCCTGTACAAAAAGATATGGATGTAGCAGGAGCTGGGGATGACTCTCAGGAGGGCGAGGATGAAGCAAGCTGGGGGAGTTGGTGTGGTTAGGAGTGGGATGCAGGAGCAGTGGCAACTAATAGGAGGAGGTCTAGATATGGAGTTGGAGGGCCTGGATTCAAATCCTGACTCTACTACTTATCTGCCTTTGTGACCTTGTGGGCAGGTCTATGCCATCTACAATCCTGTTGCCTCATTGGTAAAAGGTGTTGGGGGGGGTAGGGGAAGGGGGAATAAGGGAATGAGGAACTTTCAAAAATTTTTTCAGACTTTCACATATGATGTTCTGCTCTTAGTATCTATGGATTGAACAAAAAAAAAAAAAGCAATTTTATACGTGTAGAGAAAAACACCCTCAATGATGATCAGCAGCACCTCTCTCATTTATAGTCTCTGTTGCCTGGGAGCATTGAGGGTTAGCCTTGCCCGGGTTACACAACTGGTCTGTGTCAGAGGCAGGATCTCCCTGAATCTAAGACCGGCCCTCTCTCCACTACACTGCGCTCTCATTTCTTTGATTAAGAAAATATGCAATCATAAAAAAAGCTCCTGTGAATTTAGCAATTAATTCAACAACCAGACACATGCATCCTGGCCCAGGAAACCAGGGCAGGAGCCTATTCTGAAAGGTGAGCCTATTGCAGGATCTCCCAGGTCCCTCTCCCAAAACAGTTTTTTTCTTGATAACTTTCTTTTTTCCATCATATTCATTTCTAAATACATCCCTCTCTCCCCAGCTCCACTCTGCCTAGCCTAGGCAAGATATCCTTTGTAGAAGAGATAAGAAAAGTTCAGCAAAACCAACCAATATATCAGCTGTGTCTGACAGTGCGTAATATTCCACCTTCGTAGCTCCTCCCCCACCCCCATCTCTGGGAAGAAGGGAGGCCTAGTTTTGGACCTAAAGCTCTGACTCTGGGTACCTTTGGCTTGTTCAGCTGCCAGAGCTGGCCGGCCTGTCCTTTCCATCACTGTTCAGCTAAGTTATATCCACATCTGCTGTTCACACTCTGTATTTTATATGTGAAATTCTTACTTGGTTCCAAACAATCCCTGAGACCCCATAAACTGAAACACACAAGGAAATCCTGAGCATGAGAGATGCCAACTCACCCTAAATAGCTCCCCCTGGGACCTGGCTGCCTGAATTCTTGGAGCTGCCTGCCCCTGAGTCCCTGAGCCCAGCAGGCTGCCTATTAGACTACAGAGGCAGGAGACCAGGGTTCCAGTCTCAGCTCTTAATACTAGCTGTGTGACCCTAGGAAACAACTACCTAGCCTCTCTGTGCCTCAATTTTCTCATCTGTAAAATGGGAGTAGATGATACTTCTAAACCTGAAAAGGCAATTTTTTTAAAAGGTAAAAACCTTAAAAATGTGAAATATGCTGTGTAAATGATCCCAATGTGGCTGGATTTAAAGAGTATGAGGGAGCATCTACATGGCTATTAAAGTCCTGGGAAGGAGAGGAAGATGGCAAGCCTGGGACTGAACTTCTGGAGATATTTCCACATTGGACCTGATTCTGCTATTGCTGCTGCAGCATCTCAGGCCCTTGATACTGATCTTGCTCCCCGCCATCGTACTGGTCAGGGGACAGGCAATTAGATTGAGAGAAAACAGTGAGCAATTAGATGTTTCTTAAAGTCCAGTGATTGGCCAGTCATAAAACATTTATTAAGCACCTGCTGGGTACCTGGCATGGTGCTGATAGCTGTAGATACAAAGAAAAGCAAAAGACAGTCCTGTTCTCAAGCAGTTCACAGTCTAAGAGGAGAGACGGAATATAATGACGTACAAACAAGCTACAGGCAGGATAAATTGGGGCTAATCAACTGAGAGAGGGCACTAGAATTAAGGGGGATTGGGAAAGGCTTTTTATATTTAAGCTGGTACTTGAAGGAAACTAAGAGGTGGAGATGAGGAGAGAGAGCATTCCAGATATGAGGGACAGCCAGAAAAAATTCCTGGAGTCAGAAGATGGAGGTCTTTTTTGAGGAACAGCCAGGAGGCCAGGGTCATTGGACTAAAGAGTAAGAAAGAGGAGGAATGGGGGAGGTGTAAGAAGATTAGGGGGCCAGGTTATGAAGGGCTTTGAACAACAAATAGCAAAAACTAGAGCTGCACTTGGAGTCAGAAAGACCTGGGTTTGAATCCTGCCTTGGTTGGTACCTATGGACCCTGGATAAGTCATTTAACCTCAGTTTCCACATATGCAAAATAGAGATAATACCTGTAGCAATTACCTGACAAGATTGTGGTAAGACTCATAAAAGACCATGAGAGTAAAGTGATCTGTAAACCTTAAAGGACAATTTAAATGTCAGGTGGTATTGTTACTATAATTAGCTGTCATTGTTATATCATTTTTTTCATCTTTTTTGATCAGGGTTCAGATAGAACCCATCCTAGGGCAATTTTCTTTCCTACTATGATTCTTTTATGTTTAATTTTCTGCAGACTATTTTACTGGTCGATGGAGTAAGAGTACTGGGATCTACTATTATTATTATTACCAGCATTATTATCTAATTCTGTGGACTGTTGCCCAAGTGGACAGAATAGCTGCTTTCTGCAGTTGAATAACAATATTGGAATGTAAGCTAGGCTTACTGACAGCATCCTTAGGACATCTCCAACAGCTTATAAGATGACAGGGATAGAATGCACCTCACCCTTAGTCCAAAAGATTTTGTTTCAGTCAGGTCTCTGAACACTGAAATCTTATAAGTATTTGAGATAGCAACATCTATTAAAAATGTTGTTAAGTTTTTATGAATCTTAGTTAAATTTTCTAATCAATTTTGAAATATATGTAAATATCTGCATAATTTTGGCCACCAGGTCATGTCTTGTTAGGTATTTTGTAGGTGCTAAATTTTCACAGCCTGCAGTGATATCTTGTATTTTCGCCACCATTTCCTTGCATAGTATGCATTGATCACTAAGTCTGGAAGCCTTAAGGATCTCCCTTCAGTATTTTTGGGCAATGATCCTGAATACCCATCACAAACACTTCTATTTGCACAAACAAACATGTATAACTTGTCCTTATATTGTTGACTGAGTTCTTGTGATATCAATTGAGGAGAGTCTTTTGGATTCCATTCTTAAATCTTTGTCATTTCATAAACTCCATCCAGTAGTCTAAAGCCATGTACTTCTCATCTGGTCTCTAGAATTGTTTGGTGAAGTAATGTCTGCTTATTTTAAAAGTCTTTCTGTCATGTACTCTAAGAATGTTTTGTTTATCAAGTTTCTTTCTCCTTTTGAGTAGTTTTCGATCTTTCTATAACCACCTTAGGGTGATGGGCTTTATGTTTTATTATTATTTCAGGAGGGTGGCTGTTTAGGGTACGTTCCAAAATGATTACAATCCATTTTACAACTTTGAAAGCTAATATTGAACAGGTGTTCATTGCTTTAAGTGCATTCTTCCTATTTATCTTTGATTTTAGAATGCCTGTTTCAGCTTATTAAACCACAGCCTTGAAATCATTATGCTTCATTTGTCTTGCCTGAAGGAGATCAGAGTATTTCTAGATATGTTTTTATCCATTGTTTCCATGTAATCTTGTGATTCAAGCTTGAGGTCTTCAGGCTCTACCCTTTCTTGGTATATGTTCAGAATCTTACCCTTATTGATCCAAGAGAGTATTTTGAAAACATTAGAGAAAGATTCCATGAAATGAAACTGTTTAATTTGTTTTTAGGAGCAACTATAGCTTGATATTTTTCATATATATATATATATATATATATATCAAGTGGTTAATAAGGTATTTTAGTTCGACTTTTAATTTGGTGTGGTAATTCTCTCTCTCTCTCTCTTTTAAGGCTTTTGGTTTGTGTTCTGATGTTTCTTGTTGTCATAGATTCTTTGATTTCTGTTTGATCTATTCTAATTTTCCAGGAAATATATTCTTTGGGCACTGTACAGAGCTATTTATTCTTCTTCCAATTCCTTCCCCTAGAGCTTTTATTTAATTTGTAATGTCATTTTAGAACATTTTGCTTGATTTCTTCCAGGAATTCTAGACTTTGTGGCAAAGTGGTATTTTTGTTAGAGAATTTGCTCGTAGATGTTGTAGAGTTTTTCTCTTCTTCTGGGTCTGTCTTGTACATCCTTGGAGCCATAATTTCTTTTTAATGCGCCTTCTCATTTTTTCCAGCCTTATTTCCTTAATTGAGTCTTTGTGTCAAGACCAGGCTCTGTGTACATCTGGAAGGAATGATGGGGCTTTGTTTAGTTCCCATCTTGCAACCATGAAGATGACCAGAATTTTTTCACATCCTCTTTCTTTGGGTGTTCTTTCCCACCTACGATGTCTTTATTTCTTAAGCCTCAGGAGTAGTTTTTAGTTGATATTGAACTACTAAATTTGTTCTTTGTGCTGCTTCGACTCCTTATATCACGACCTTTTACCTTTGGCCCTCAGTTGCTGATTAAGGGAGTCTAGAATTTCTGATATGCTTTTCTTTTTCTTGTTCACTTGTGTATGTTACCTTTTGTTGCCTTTAACTGTGTGACATGATGTTTAAGTGTTCTACTGTCCATACCGGTTAGATCTTTCAATGCCTTTCCACAGATCTTCAATAGTTTTCTCAAGTTACTTCTACTATGGTGGCCTGGGGTGGGAGGTGGTGGTGGAGGAATTCCTTTATAGCTCCACCTTTCCTACCATGGCAACAGCTGCTGCATATACCACTGTTTGCAGGTTCTGAAATGGTTTTTATACTTTTCTGTCAAACGCTGTGGGGAAATATGTTTGCTCATAATGGTTAAAGCAGAAACTGGCTTTTTATTACTCTGTTTTGGTATAATTGGTCTACCAGTTGGATTCATGCCATCAAGCTCAAAGAGAACCTTCCAGAGTTCCAGTCTCAAGTGTGGCCATCTCGTTTTCAATTGGAGACTTTGGAGACTTCGGTACTGTTTTTGTCATCTTTCTCATTATGAAGTAGGATTTCTGGAGCTTGCATTAAAAAGTAAAGATTTTCTATGACCTCCAGGGTCCTCAACTTTTCCTTCTTCAGATTTTAGCAGCCCCTTGATTTCATTTCTTATTTCATCTGATGTGGGCTTAGGGATGAAATTTGTTTTTTAATTGTCCTGTGCTATTCAGCTATACATTGTCATGTGAGAATATAATTGACAAATATTATGAGACCCTTGCCTATAACTGTGAGATCTGCTTCCAATTTTGTTAGAAGATGATTCTGGGGCATAAAGAAAGTGTTTATACTTTCAGTTCATTTCTTGGGTACTCATGGATTACCTATTTTAGCGTTCAGCATCAATTGTCCTGAAGCATTTCCATCAGGTAAGGTATTGGTATTTTTGGTTTGTTCTGATATATCTTGCCTTCTTGTGATACCAAAACGTTGAGAGTCACTTGCACTCTTTTCTGTGTTATGATGGTTTTGAGAAGAACAACCTATAATTCTCTATTGCCCCATCTATTTCTTTGACTCTTGGGAGGAGTTCCATCACACTGTCTGGGATTCTTATGCTGTTGGAGGTCTTATCAGAGCCCAGCTCACCAGCATTTTAGGGTTCCTGCCATACCTTCACAGCTAATGGTATCAAGAAACAAAGTTTCTGCAGTACATCACACAACACACACACAGCATGGATGTTTGGTTGGGCTTTGAGAGAGGGGCTATTATTATTATTATTATTATTATTATTATTATTACATGTGAAAACTTTTCTGGGTCCTTTTCTGGATGGAAAGCTCCAGCCCTGAGCCTCATTGGGGCCTTCAGCCTCAAGGCCGTAAATAGCCTGGCTTTGCCTTTTTAGCCATTCTTCCTGAGAGGTTACTTCTCCTCCCTGCTCCCTCTTTCTAGGCACTACAATTGGGCTGTAGCTGCACCGATGATCCTGTCCCTGCAGGCCTTTCAGAAGAGTTTGCCCACGGTAATGGAGCAGAACTCCCTCTCTGTCTAGCTTTCCTGTTCTGGTGATAGGGAGGATTTGGGTGATGCAATAGAGAGCTTGGGGAGGGGGGAAAGCAAGGAGAAGGGTGACTGGTGGGAAACTCTGTTGTAAAACTGTAGGCTTCCTATGGGTTTAGCCAAGAAGGGATAAAGCTCCAAATTGGGGCTGATTCTGAATCCCAGAACGGAGAATTTCCAAGTCCTTCAAATCAATTCAGGTCCCTTCCTGATTTGTCTGCCTATCCCTTCTCCTTCTGTGCTTCCTAGGAAACTGCTCACAGAGACACTGGTCCAGATGACCTTATCCTGGGGACTGAGGACAGTGGCCTTGGAAGTCATCCATAGTTTTCTTGGGGAAGTTTGGAAGGGGGATGGGTCAGAAGGAAGGATAGCAATTCCTGTTAACCCTTCTCTCAGACACTTGGTGACATTGTATAGGAAGAACCTTATCCTTGAAAGTCCTGCCATCTCCCCTAAAGTGCCACCTCTCTTGTTATTGGGAGGTGTTCTGACCAGTTGGGTGGGAGGAAGGGCCCCTTCTTCCATCCATTTATTCAGCAAGCATTCACCATCTCATTTCTATTCTGTTACTGATGTTTCTTTAACCCACCATGAGGCCTAGGCCAACGAATGCTGTGGTTAATCAGTTCCCTGAGTTAGAGGGGCAATGTCTGCACTCAGGCTTTGGATCTTGAGAAATATAAGCAGTATCCTCTGGAGTAAGTCCCAAACACCCCTGACAAGGTAATCTCTCCTGAGAGCTCAGAGAGGTGCTTCAGAGAACTTGGCCAGAAAGGCTTTTCATTGTGGGTGAGATGCATGCCATTTGTTTGAGAGATTATTCCCCGAAGAGGCCTGTCTTTGAGGCTCCTTTGGTCGACATACTGTCCACTGTGTCCTTCCTGATCTTGTCTGGCATTCAGAGCACTATTGACAAGCTGGTGAAGGAGAAAATGCCCAAGAAGACTGGCCACTGGTGGTTCTCCTGGGGGCTAAAGGACGCGACTACCAAGGAGGTAGGTGATCACTTCTTGGAAGGCCGCTGGGATTGAAGGTCTGGTCTCCATTTGCCCTTTTAGAAGGGCCCAGACCTACGGGAGGTAGGATTGGCCTCAGGGACAGGATCTTTCCTTTTAACAAAGGGGCTCACAGGAAAACTTTTCCTCTGCAGTGTGAAGTCCAGGAGGTGGCATCTACTTCAAAGAAGAATTCCCCCCAGCAGGAGTAAGTTATCTTGGTCAGGCCCCCAGGAAGGGCGTTAAAGTCTTAAAGAGTGTCTGTGGGCACCCCAACAGATTAAATTGGCTAATCACAGTCAGAGACAATATTCAAATCCAGGATTCCAACCCCAGTGTTTCATCCATTTCACACTTTTTTGTTTCTCCAAGGTATTCTTACTGTCTCATGAAATCTTCACAGGGATTTCACTAAGTGAAATCCTTACCTGGTGTCACCTGCAGGACTGTTCCCACTGAGGAAGTGATTAGCTTCCTCACAGGGTAGGGAAGTGACAAATATAGGACCAGAACCTTTGAATCTCAGCTTAAAGCTTTTTCTGTCACACTGGCTCAACCTTACAGTGTTGGTACTTCAAAGCCTGCACCCTCTGGGAAAAGCAATACCTGGCACGAATTGCCTTGTGGGATAGAATCTGCCCCCAGGCCCAGTGAATCTAGACTCTTTCTCAAAGCCTGAGTACCTTCAACCATGCCCAGATAAGTCCTCAAGTCATAGTCTTTTCTATGTACTTTGAGTGGACTTAGAACACACACTATTGGATAAAGAGGTATAATCATTTATTTTCCATTTACACCAAAGAAATGGAAGCAGATGAGACTTAGGTTACATACTAGGAAGAACTTCCCGGGTTAGGGTTGGTCCCGATATATATTAAGAAGAAAGGGGACACTAGGGATTTTGGGGGACAATGAGGAGAGAGGCTTCAAGGTATCTTCAGGAGAACATTGTCCTCCATAACCAGGAGCCATAGGTGGAAGTCACAAAGAAGCAAATTTAGGTTTGATGGGCAGCTAGGTGGCATAATGGATAGAGGACGAGGCCTGAAGTCAGGAAGGCTCATCTTTCTGAGTTCAAATACAGCCTCAGATATTTACGAGCTGTGTGACCCTGGGCAAGTCATGTTAACCCTGTTTTCCTCAGTTTCCTCATCTGTAAAAATGAGCCAGAGAAGGAAATGGCAACCCAGTCCAATATCTTTGCCAAGAAAACCCCAAATGGGTTCACAAAGAGTCACACACAACTGAAAAATGACTGAACAACAACAACAAATGGAAAATTTCCTAAAAGTTAAAGCTCACCAAAATGTAGTGGGTTGCCTCAGAGGAGTAATTGTAGAGGTGTGCTAGGGCCAGTGCTAGGGCCAGTGCATCCTGGCATCTGACTGTTAAATTCTCAGTGAGCGCATTCACATCTCTGTAACCAGCAAGTGCTATAAATCAAGGTTTGATTTATTGTTTCATTGATTGCCTAGACTCAAAGCATGCAGAAAATGTTGGCAATGCAAATTAAACTTGTGTGTTTATAGGTACACTCCTCTCCTCCCCCTGCCCAAGAGCTGTTTGTTAAGCATTTACAATACATCCCTGGTTCTAAGTATAATAGTCTTCTTGAAAAGTGAACAGAGAACTGACCTTGAAGTCAGAAAGAACTGGATTTAAGTCTTATCTCCAACATACCCTGGCCTCTACCACATCTGGTCAAATCCCTTCACTTGTCACTACCATAGGCAAGACTTTTTAACCTGTTTTTGTGCTATGGACCCCCTTCAGCAGTCTAAAGAAACCTAGAGAATCCTTCTCAGAATAGTTTTTAAATGCATAAAATAAAAGAAACAGTATTACAAAGGAAATCAATTACATTGAAATAGTTATCAAAATGTTTTTTTTTAGTTAGATTCACAGATCCCAGGTTAAGAGCCCCTTCTCTAAGACTTTATTGCAGATTTACATTGGTAGAGAGGGTTTCTTCGTGGGGAGCTCCCCAATTTATATCTCTAGTCTCCAAAAAGGATCTTAGAGATCATCTAATCTAATTGCTTTGTCCTATTAAAAGAGCAGCTAAGGTTGCTCAGGTAGTGGGTTGCAGAGTCAGGATTTGAATCCAGGTCCTCTGACTACAAATCTGATGCAGATTAATACAATACAATATGTCATACATTTATTCTTGAAGTGGCTACTGTGTGCCAGGCATGGTAGTAGGTGCTAGGGATACAAATAAGAAAAAGGTGGTCAGACAACACACAAAAGGAAGCTGAAAGGCTCGGGGGTGTGTGTGGAAAGGTTACCCATGTGTGGGGTCATGATGATGGTTGTATAGTTAAAACCAGACAATCAGCAGGGGTTAGAGTCACAAAGAGTTGGCCAGGCTTCTGGGTTCTCTTTAAAGGAAGGCTTTGAGAGGAGTTTTTTGTTCAGTCCTCCAATAGGAGGGGCAGAAGAAACTGAGGGTACTCATGAAGTGTGGGTACCAAAGTGGGAGCAATCTCTATGATGAGGAGTTTCTTGGTGATGAGCCGTGCCTGGAGGAGGTAAAGCTGAAACCGGGTGCGAGAGAGAAGGGAAGGACTGATCATGAGAGCCTGATCGATTGCTTTTTCCCAGGTTACTTGATGAACTTGCTCTCGGTGGGATTGTCATTTGATGGGTGGAAGTGGGTCTTCCTATTGGTAAGCCTTGGGAGGAGGAGGGACCTTAGAGGCCTGGATTCCCTGCAGGCAGAAGATGGATATTTCATCTGTTGAAGATGACTCCCTGGTGATCTTGGGTGCCCCTTCTCCCCCACCTCAAAGTCATATCCATACCTTCAAGAAGTCCCTTCGTCTCTCCTCTGATCAGATTGTAAGTTCAAGGTTTGGAGGGTTGGGCCATTCCTGCCTTTGGCTGGGTCCAGGAAAGTGTTCATGTTTCAGGAATGGGAGGGAGGGAATTTGGGGAAAAGAGGTCCAGGCAGAGGTGGGTAGCCTTAAAAAATACTCTGGGGCCTCATTAAGCCCTGTCTTCTGTGCTAAGTTGTAATGCTGCCTTATGGGATGGGCATTTAGGATGACTCTTTGTATGATATCTCCTTGGGTCTGCCTTATAAAGAATATAGCTCTGTGGCCAAGCTGGGCTGGTTATGTATTGGGTCTCATAACTACAGCCTCTGTCCCTGGATTCCCTTCTCACCTCTCCCTGGAGACAAGGCTATGCAGAGTAGTCTACTGCTTGGAGAAGGTTCCTTCAGCCTTTATCAAAATGTATCCCATTCTAATGGAAAGATCTCCAATCACCCAATGATACCTATGATAAGAAGTGGCCCTGAATGCTTACTCATACACGGACATTTGTTATGTAAATTCTATTGGGTATTGGCATAGGGGTAGGGAGGGACTAGAGAGAACATATAGAGATCTATTGCATAGAGTGGGTGGGCGCTCCCAACTGGCTGGGTCTGCATCTCTTTATCTCTGTGTCTGACCTTTGCCAGGCTCTGGGTTGGGGAGGAGGGCCTTTGAGGGGGGGGGAAAGAGGAGGAGTATGCTTCTCATCAGAAAAATGATGGACTGTGGGTGGAGATTGAGGCAGATGTAGCCAACACATTGATTTATTTTGCTTACCTGTGCTTTGTCACGCAGGAGGGTTCTCTTTGGGGGTGAACAGTCATCAGGAAGTAACAATGATGCTCTTGAAAGAGCCTCAATTTAAAACAATTTTTTTAAAGAAAGAAGAGAGGAAGAGAACTCATAACAGTAGTCCAGAGGCTGGTAGAGGGAGGCAGGAGGCCAGGTAGGCTAAAGCTCTCCAACTGGAGAGGGATTGGGTCTCTCTGGAGCTGCCTTTGACTCTACCCTGGTTCCCTTGGACTGTCCAGCGAGACTTAAACCTGAGGGAGGGAGCCAATGATGTGATGTTTAGTGTGACCACTCAGTACCAGGGCACCTGCCGTTGCCATGCCAACATCTACCTGTGGAACTGGTACGACAAGGTGGTGATCTCAGACATCGATGGGACCATCACCAAGTAAGAAACATAGCAAGAAAAGTAGGGAAGGGGGGAGGTATGGGAGTGGGAGGAGGGAGGGGTGGGTTTCAAGGGGAATTGTGCTTCCAAATAGTTAAAGGCTTTCCAAATCCTGCTTGAAGGGTTAAGGATAGAGTGAAAGAGGCCTGGGGAAGCAGGCCAAGGTGACTGGGTACTGTCATGCTTAAAAAATGAAATGACTGTGGCACTGCCTTCCTCCTACATAGCTGACTAGAGCTCCTTGAAGGAAAGATGGATGATAATAATGATTATAATAACTCACATCTACATTATGAACTTAAAGTTTGCAAAGTGTTTGACATATATGATCTGCTATTATTACCCCCATTTTACTGCTAAGGAAGCTGAGGCTCAGACAGTGTAAGTGACTTAACCATGGTCACCCAGCCACTAAGTGTCTGAGGTGGAATGAGAGGTTAGGCTCTTCCTAACTCTAAGCCCAGCAACCCATCTGCTCCAGCAAGCTCCCTTTGCTCAATGAACGGGATGATCCAAAGCGTGGGTTAGCACACTGTGGCCAGCTGCCTGCCTCTGCCTGGCGCACAAGCTATGTCTTTATTTTCATTTTTAGATAAAGTGTGATTGTGCTTTAAAATGTAAAAAAATCCATTCTTAGCTCCTCTGGGTGGTAAGACAGTGGACCAGATTTGGCCTGCAGGCCACAATTTGTGGACCCCTGATCTAAAGGTTTGGATTTGCTCTTGTCTCCCTCAGTTTTTGCATTTGTATCATGAGCACTTAACCTCGTGCTTGGCACACGGTGAGTGCTTAGTAAATACTTTTTCATTCATTTGTTCACTCAGAATCATACTGTTCTGGGAGCTGGACTCCTATCCAATGATCACCATTGAGTTTTTTATTTTTTATTTTTACAGGTCTAGGCTTTTATTTATTTGTTTGTTTGTCTTACATAAATTTGTTAATTTTTAGTTTTCAACATTTCCTTCCACAAGATTTTGAGTTCCAAATTTTCACCCCATCTCGCCCCTCCCCCCACCCCAAGATGGCATGCATTCTGAATATCCCTTCCCCTAGTCTGCCCTCTCTTCTATCTCTCCCCCCCTTCTCTTATCCCCTTCCCCTTCTATTTTCCTGTAAGGCAGGATAGACTTCTGTACCCCATTTCCTGTATTTCTTATTTCCCAGTTGCATGTGAAAACATTTTTTTTAAACACGTGTTTTTAAAACTTTGGGTCCCAAATTTTCTCCCTTCCTCCCTCCCCACCCACCCTCATTGAAAAGGCAAGCAACTCAATATAGGTTATACATGTGCAGTTATGCAAAACACTTCCGTAGTAGACATGTTGTGAAATGCTAACTCTATTTCCCTTAATCCTATCGTGCCCCCCCATTTATTCTATTCTTTCTTTTGACCCTGTCCCTCCTCAGAAGTATTTGCTTCTGATTACCCCCTTTCCCAATCTGCCTCCCTCTCTGTCATCCCCCTGCTCTCTTGTCCCCTTCACAGTTGAATTTTTGGAAGCATGTTCAAAAAGAGACAGCCCAGGGTAGTGGAAAGACCATTGCACTTGGAGTCAGAAGAAACCTAGGGCCAAATCCCGTTTCTGACACCTGCTGGCTATGTGATCATGAGCAAGTCACTTTCTGTGAGCCTTAGTTAACTCATCTGTAAAATGGGACACTTGTAGTTACCTACCTCATAAGGTTGTTGTGAAGAAAGTGCTAAATCAACCTAGTCATTTTTAACTATTGCCCTGAAGTGCCGGTACCGGGCCCGACCTGTCTCCATCAGCCTGATTTCTTCTCTTTCTCCCAGGTCCGATGCTTTGGGTCACATTTTGCCCCGACTGGGGAAAGACTGGACTCACCAGGGCATCATCAAACTTTACCACAAAATTCACCTGTGAGTGTTTCTGGAAGGCTGGGGCTGTCTTGTGGCAGATTCCTGCTTGAGGAGGGAAGGGGCTCAGGTCTGCTTTCCTTCCCTGCCTAGGAATGAGTGCCCACTACACCGGCCGTCAGGGCTTCCAGGCTCCATGCCAGGCACTGATCTTTAGCAATTCCTTAACTGGAAAGGCTAAGTGAGAGGGGAGGGGGTGTCCCCAAAGCCTTCAGCTGAAACGACACCAGCACCTCATGGATTGTGCCTCCAGTGATGTTGCCTTCAGCATCTCCAGCTCTTAACAGTGTCTCTGGAGTGTCTGAAGGAACAGAGGGCATTGCTACTGGTGGCAATGCCTTTGACTCCAGGCATACTTTCTGTTCAGGGCCCCAGAGCTCACTTCATCTGCTGTCCCTGCAGGATTGACTAGGAGAATGAGTGGGTGTCATGGAGGGGTGGGTAGGGATGGAGGAGAGGGAGGTAGGCAGCAGACCAGATTTACCACAGGATGGCAGTGTCTGCCACTAGAGAGAAAACCAGGGCATAATTCAGTGGGGACTGAGACTTCCCCTGGTATTTTTTCTTAGTAGCTCAGTTCTGACCTCAAGGGCTGAGAAGAAGCTAGGGTGGCATGGTGGTTTACCTTCAGAGAGGGACAACTTGATCATGGCAGGGTGACAGGGAGTTTCTTCAGACAGCGTACCCAGCACCTCCAACATGCCCCTTCCTCCTTGTAGCCAGTGAAAGTAACAGGCCATGGGTTCACCCAGGCCCCTTGGGAAGCCCCTAAAGTCCGTAACAACCATTTTAATTCAGTCCTTCCAACACCACCAAAGAAGGGAGAAAAGAAATTTATGAACTGATGGTTAGAAGAGATCTCAAGGTCTAATCTCTCCCTCTTTTCTGAAACCCTTGCAGGTTTTCTTTAAAACCCAGAGCAAATTCTTGGGAAATGCATGTTTCTATTATCTATGTGGGTTTCTATTATCCGTAAGTTTCTTCAGTCCCTTCTGCTACAGTAGGATGCCATTTATTCTTAGCCTATTCATCACGAGTTCGGAGAACAATTGTTCCTCTCACTCATGCTGGGTCCCCTCATAGCACTCAGGACTTTGCATCGGTGCCTCTTCAGCCATCCTTCTTCAGGTGAAATAGTTGTAGGTCCCCCTAACTATTCTGCGACCTGGGCCACAGCTTTATTTTGCTTTTTCCCTACATTGACTTATGTTCTGGCCCCTCTGGGTGTGAATGAATGAATGAATATGAGTGAATGAATGAATGAAAAAAAAAGCATTTATTAAGCACTTGCTATGTGCGAAGCACTGTTAGAAGTGCTGGGGATATAGATAGAAAAACAAGACAATCCCTGCTTTCAAGGTGAAGAGAAGGGACAGGTGTGGCAGGCTGACACTGGCCTACATCTTTGCCTGTTCCTCGGGGAGAGTGGGTCACAAAGGTTCAGAGCACCTTAAGGCCTTTCTGACCTTTCCCTCTGGAGCTGAGCCTCTTTCCTGGAGTGTACCCTTGGTGATGTTGAAGGCAGCATCCCAGAAGCTGGGAAGTCCTGCCCAGAGTATCTCCTACTCTCATAGTGTCTCTAGAGGGTAGGAAAGAGGAGCGTTAACTCTGGACACCGGTACCTGCCATTGTCTCGGGGCAGAATTCCCCTGCTGGGTAGTGTCTGCCCTCCTGGCAGGATTAACTGGGAAAGCTGATTCTGGTGGTCATCGGGAGGATCTGTAACAGGTTCTGTGGTCTCTCTCCAGAAACGGGTACAAATTCCTTTATTGCTCAGCCCGATCCATTGGCATGGCGGACCTCACTAAGCGCTACCTGCGGTGGGTGAATGAGAAGGGCTGTGTTCTCCCCAAAGGCCCCCTCCTCTTGACCCCCAGCAGCCTCTTCTCTGCCCTTCACAGGTAAAATGTAGCCCTTCTCCCTATCCAAATTCATTAGTTTATTATGCCCCTGGAATCAACCAATCAAAAAGTGTTTATTAAGTGCTTACAACATGCCAGCACAGGTCGAAATGACATTGGGTGGTCTCTATCCCTTATCCTGGGCACCCTGGAGCTTGGGCCTGTTGGCTAAGGAAGTCGTAACCCACGAGAAGATTCCTGATGCCTGTGGGGTGAAGTCAAGGCTTATGTAAGATGTTGCTTCTGGGGGCGATGGACTATATGTGGAAGTTTCTCACTGTCTGAAACAGGATCCAGAGAGCTTTAGTTGTTTGCGTCCTTCCCATTCTCCAATTTCCATCAACACCATCACTACTACCATTCAACCTTAAGGTTTATAACGTGCTTTTGCTATCGTTTTGGTAGTATAAATATTGTCCCAGCTTTATAGACAAGGAAACTGTCCAAGAGAGGCATCGTGCCCATTGTCATACAACCAGCAAGAATCTGAACCTGGGTCCCCAGGCTCCACGTCACAAGCTCCTCCCACTGCATCATGTCTACCTCTTGGTATTTTCCCTCAGCTCCCTGGGAGAGGGCTAAAGACCCTGGTCTGCTATACAGCACTGCACTTAAAGTTAGGACAGACCTGGATTCAAATCTCACCTCTTACATTTGTTAGTTGTTAGCTTTTGAAGCCTGATCCTCATTTTCCTCTTCTGTAAAATGGGGGTAATAACCCCTATAGGACCTATGTCTGTAGGTGGATCAGCTACTCTTACTGTCTCTGCTCATTGGTCTCCCCAGGGAGGTGATTGAAAAGAAGCCCGAGGTGTTCAAGATGGCATGCCTGACTGACATCCATCACCTATTCCTGCCCCATGGAGATCCCTTCTTTGCTGGCTTTGGGAACCGTGCCTCTGTGAGTGTGTCTTCTCTCCACCTTCTGAGCTAGGCCTGGCTGAAGTGGGCCGAGCCAGGCTGGGCTGGGCCAGGCCAGACCAGGCCAGGCCAGGGTGGGCTGAGGACAGCTGGGCTGGGCCGAGGTGGGCCAGACTAGTCCCCTCCTTCCCTCCTCTCCAACTTCTCCCTGCTCTTCTCCAGGATGTCTATGCTTATCTTCATGTAGGGATACCCAAATCCCGAATCTTCACTGTCAACCCCCGAGGAGAGCTCACTCAGGAACTTATCAAGAACCGCAAGACCACGTAAGTATCCCTCTCAAATCAGAGCCACCTACCTAGTCCATCCCCCTCATTTAATGGATGGAGAAACTGAGGCACATGGAGCTTAAAGAACTTGCTTGAGGTCACACAGGGAGCAAGTTTTAGAGCTGGAATTTGAACCCCAGCTCCTCTGACTCCAGAGCCAGCATTCTTTGTACTGTGGCAGCTAGATCACTGGGCCTGGACTCGGGAAGACCTGAGATCAAATCCAGCCTCAGACACTTACTAGCTGTGTGATGCTGGGCAAGTCATTTAACCTCTACTTGCCTCGCTTGTAAAATGGGATAATAATAGCACCTACCTTGCAAGGTCGTTGTGAGGATCAAATGAGAAAAGAAAGTGTAAAGTGCTTGGCACAGTGCCCGGCACATGGGAGGCACTATATAAACGTCAGCTGTTACTGTGGTGTTGCCTCTGATCTCTTCTTTGATCCCACATGAGAACGCTTGTACTAAGTTAGACTAGGTTAAAAAAAAGAAAAGAAAAAAGAAATTGGTTTGGGCTAGTGTCAGCCTCCCAGGGCTTCTCATTTCTACCACCTCCATGCTGCCCTGTCTCCGAAGCCACGGTAAATAGAGATGCCCACTGTCTGAGAGGCCTGGAATCAACAACACGGGTTGCTTGGTCGACGTATCCAAGGTAATGGGTGTAGAGTATGCTACAAACTGTAACTCGTTCTACAAATGCCAACTCAGCGGAGAAGCCATTGTGGTATAGTGGTATAGCGGGCCTCAAAGCCAGGAAGACCTGAGTTCAAGTCCCAGTGCTCACAAAGGCTGGCTAGAGGGTCCTGGGCAAGTCTTCTGTCCTCTCAGTGCTTGGGGCACCTCTCAGATTATAAATGGCAGAAGAAGTACCAACCTGCATTGGCAGAGGGTGCTTCCTCCCTCATGAGAACCATCTTCCGATGAAATCACAGGTCCTGTCACTGTCCTATTCCAGCTGAGAAAAGATTTGGTGAAGCCAGAGAGCATCTCCCTAGATTTGGGGCCAGTCCTCACTTCTCATTCTCTTTTACCACCCTTAGGTATGACCGGCTCCAGGAGAACGTGGAGCTCATCTTTCCACCTGTAAAAGTGGGGCCCAGCGTGGAGCTGGTCAATCCAGAGTATAGCCAGTTCTGCTACTGGAGGAATCCCTTGCTTACACTTCACCAGAAAGACCTCACAAACCTGGATTAGAACCTCTCCCCACACATTCTACCCCTACACACACACACACACACACACACACACACACACACACACACACACACACACACACGCACACATGCGTGTGCATGCACACACACGTACGCACATGCACACATTTCCCTGGCTTTGGGAGGGCAAGAGTCAGCCCATCTTGTCTTCTCCTTTCCAGGGTTGTTAAGAACTGGAAGTCCCAAAGTGGTCTATCTGCCCTTGTCCCAGCATGAGCTGTGATGGATTGGAATCTGTGACACTGAACAGAGTAGCATGGTGGAGGGACAGCCTAGGCCCAGGGGTTCCTCCTGGGGCAGGCCCAAGGGAGCCCCTTGCTGCCTGGCCCCCTGGACTAGCCGTTCCTCTTGCCCTAGTTCATAGGATGTGGGAATACAGCATTAGAGCTGAAGGAGGGAAGGGGACTCAGTGTGGAAAGAGATCTGTCTTGTTTGCCCTGGAGAGATTAAACCAAGAAGTGTGTACTACCCTTGCAATTTATTCTGTGCCTCGACCTGCCTGTCTATTCGTTGTCCGGGTTTATGCATCCCTCATTCATAGGGTTGTTTCACTTTGAGCTCATTCCCTAAGTAGCATCTTGGTGCAATGGAAAGTATACTGTACTGGGAGTCAGAAAACTTGGGTTCAAATCCTGGCTCTATCATTCATTACTCTTGTGACTTTGAGAAGTCACTTTCTTTGTTTGGGCTCCCACTTCCTAATCTGTAAAATGATTGAACTCGATCTCCAAGGTCTTTTCAAGCTCAGAATCCTAGGACTGTGTGAGTGTCCATGTAGCATAGCAGATAAAACTGGATTAGAAGTGAGAAAGAACTGGGTTCAAATCCCAACTCAGACACTAGCTATGTGACCTTGGGCAAGTCAACTAACCTCTCTAAACCTCAGTTTCCTCATCTGTAAAAAGTGATAGTAATAGCATCTAACTCATAGGGTGGTTGTATCAAATGAAATATGTAAAATGCTTTGCAAATGTTATAAAGAACTATATAAATGTCAACTATTATCATCATCATTATGACTTCTAAGGTACCTTCTGGCTCTCTCGCAGCTTCTTCTGTCTTCAGCTGTCTGTCCATCCCTTTCCCAGACTGCTTCTGTCCCCTCACCACTGTGCCATGTTGCCTGTGAAAGTGTGGTGATGTTTAATGGGCCAGGGTATAGTTTATGGTCAGGGACAAGGGTGATGAAATGTGGGTAGCAGCGTTTGGTGAGCAGGGACAGCTTATATTCAGGGACAAGGATTCTAGTTAAGTGTGGGTTAAGTGTGGGTATACTGAGCAGGACAATAGCTTATGTGCAGGAACTTGTAAAGTGTGGGTAAATGTGGGTATAGAGAGCAGGGGCTTGGCTTATGTTCAGGGACAAGGGTTGTTATAAATGTAGGTAAGAAGGCTTTCTCCCATAGTCTAACTCCCTTTTCTCTATGAAAAGTGTATATATGTGTGTGTGTGGGGGGGTGACTCTGTGCCTCCCTCCAGGCTAAGTATTTGCTCAAACAACTGTAACATCTGCCGTAGCACTTAGGGCTGGTTAATGTGGATAGCAGGAGCCTGAGTCTTTGGGGAAATGACTTTTTGATCTTTCTTCCTGGAGGATATTGGCCTGTTCAGTCAGTCCCCAGCCCTCCAAGACCCATTTAGAGGTGGGGCGAGGAACACATAGAGTTTATGCTTCAGCCATTCCACTCCCAAGGTAGTAGAGGTCTCTGGTCAGTCTCTCTGGACATTCCCAACACCTTGGGGGCTGTAGAAAGGATATTGCTCGCTGGTCAGAGATTGAAAACCTTATTCCGAGAGTTATTGTGCAATTCTTTGTCTCTGAAGCAAATCATGAAATCCCCATCCCCTAGGCCCTCGTACCCTGCCCTGAGTTGGCCCTTTGCTCTTACAGGGATCAAGTTAGTGACCTAACACAGGAACCCTTCTTGGCTCAGTATGGGGAGTCAACCAGTTGCTTAAGGTTTTATACAGCCTAAAAATATTCAAAGTGGGAGGGATAGTACAGATGTTCTGAGTCAACTTTTTTGACTTTACATGTAAGGAAGTGAAGGTGAAGTGTCTTGTCAGTCGTGACCACTACCACCACCTAGCATTTATATAGCGCTTCAAATTTTGCAAAGTGCTTTACTTTAACTCATTTGATCTTTGCAACTACCCTGGGAGGTAGGTGCTATGGTTATCCCCATTTTACAGAAGAGGAAACTGAGGCACATAGAGGTCAAATACCTTGTCCTTATAGCTAGTAAGTGAGGTAGGACTCCCACTCCAGTCTCCCTGACTCCAAGTCCTATGCTGTAGCCATTGTGCCACCTAACTGCCTCAAGGTCACACAGTTGCAGAGATAGGGCACAAACCCAAGTCTCCTGAGTTCTGCCCACTCTACCATCCTGAGGAACCAAAATGAAAGCACTTTTCCCTCTTGAGTTGATGGTGTATTGGGTGGTCAAATGCATGTTATCTGCTTGTCCCATTTCCCATTCCCCTGGATTAGTGACCTAACATAAGATGCCCCCTTGGCTTAGTATGGGGAGCCAACCAACTGCTTACTGTGTCAGAACCCTAAAAAGAATTACTCAAGGGAGGGACGTTAGAGAAGATCTGGGTCAACCTTCCCAACTTGCCATGTGAGGAAGTGTAGTTTCTCCCTCTTCCCTGTCTGTGCCTTGGAGCTGCTATGGCTTGGGGTCTGGTGCCCACCTCTTACCTGGAGCTGGTAACTGACCCTTCCAAGTCAGAAAGGATCCCCAAATCCGAGTTCCTGTGGAGACAGCCATGGGATAAAGGCACTGGTGTGAGGAGACAGGCATGACCCGGCCATGTCCCCTCAGCTCCGGGTCCTGTTTCTCATAATCAAAGGGACCACTTTCTGACTGGCAAGAAGCTTTAATCCATTTCCTGCCCTCCCCAAACACAACAAACAGTTTCAAATCCAGATGGAACACACAATATCAAAAGAAAACAAGGGAGACCTAACAGGATCTTCTACATGGAAGGGGTGGGCTTCATTTCTCCCCCACCTCTGCCTGATCTGGAAAAGACCCATACTCTAGTGAGACCCACTGTGTGCTGGGATCAAGTTCTCCCAACACCCTAGTTCTGTCCTGAGTGGGCTGGAACCCACTTTACTTCCTAGAGGAAGTCGAGGTTCTAAGTGGCCCCTGTCCCTGAGCAGGTGGAGCCAGGCAGGGAGCCTTTCCCAAATGGCCTTTTGAGAGGCCAGATTAGCACCATCGATTCCAAGCTGCTGCTCATCAGCTTAGGGTTGGCTTCATGCCTGGATGTCCCACCAAGCAGGCCTTTGGGTGGCTGGCTGGCTGGACATTAGGATCTGCACAGTTTCACCCTGGTTGTTCTTAAAAATGGCTCTGTTTTGCTGAGACTCCACCTGTTAGATTGAGAATTCCTGCTTCAATAGGAATCTTATGAATGGAGACAAAGAACAAGACAGGATCATAGGTCTTAGAGGTGAAAGGGGATTTTCAAGATCATCTCCAACCCCCTCCCCCATTTTACAGATGAGGAAACTGAGGCCCAAGGATCCTGACTTGTCCAAAGTCACACAGGTAGTAAATAGTCAAGCTGGGGTTTCACCCCACATCCTGACTCCAAATCTTAGGTTCTCTTCATGACACCACAGGCCTGGCCAAAATCCCAGCTTCCCCAGGGGCCATGCTTAGTGGAAGGTCCTTTCCTTCATGGGATGGAAATGGATATGAGGGGGAAACAGTCTCACAAGCTCTGGTATCTTTAGGAACTTCCACTGTTGAATGCTACCTTCATTCTTTTCTTCAAGGGACTGCTTCCCTTCCCCTTTGGAAGAAAGCAGATGCCTACACCCTCCCCTCAGAGGAGGAGGAGGCCCTTAAGGAAGAACTTGGCTGTCTCTATGTTGAATCTCCCCTGGGTTTTCCCAGTCAGTCCGAGCACTTAGCGTCCTCATGCCTAGAAATGGAGGCTCCTCATAGAGATACAAAGCTGCCATGAATGGGAAAGAGGAGTCCCAGGAGGAAAAGTTTTCACTCTCAGCTACCCAGGCATGGAGACCTTGGAGATTCTGCTGAGAACAAAGTCTGAGGGAGGCCTGAAGAAGAGACATGGATGGGATGAGGATGGGAAAAGCAGAAGGAATCTGGTTTCCATGGAACAAAGGAGAATGGAAGTCTTGGGAGAGGCTAGCTCATCCTGGTGACGGAGATAAAACCTAACAGAGTCATTGCCTAAGTGAACATGAATGTCTGGGGCTTAGTGGCTAGAGTCCTGTGAGCCTGGTGTGGTTGAAAAAGCCTGAAGGAGGCTGCAGAGTCCAATCCCCTTCTTCCAGGCATAACAACTAACATCCACGACACTCCTAGATTTTCTAGTTCGAGAATGGCTGGTGCATGTTGTATTTTGACAAGATGGCTTCATGAGCCATGTGATAATGAGTTGAGATGATGGGAATTATCCTGGAAGTTCCCCAGAATGGTTTTTCAATATGGGGGTAGGGGGTGGGGTGACTTTTGGCGGCAGAAAAGAGACCCAACCTCAAGGGGCTCAAGCCAAGCTTGATCCTTCCTGTATCAGTTTTGTCTAGTTCTCCTGCTGCTCTCCAGGCATGGGCAGAGGCCCGATGTGCTCAGACAGTTCGGCCACTTTGGCCTGGTAGTCCATGAGGCCATCCCGAAGGCTGATGATTTCCTGGGAATGGGCAGCCAAGGTTCTGTTCAGGTGGTCCATGTGACCCCACAACCCCCCTACCCGTCTCAGGACCTCATCCTGAAGACCGTCCAGGCCTCCAGTGAGAAGGCCAAGCTTCCCACATGTGTTCTCTACCTGGGCCACCCGCTGCTCAAAGTGGCCCACCTCCTGCTGCACTTTCCTCGCTGCCTCTTGGCAACTGCTCAGGTCACCAGCAATCCTGGCTTTGAACCTCTCCAAGTCCCCCTTGAGGTTCATGACCTGCTTGTTATTCACCAGAAGCCTGGATCCCTGATCATTCACCTTGGCTTGGATTGAGTGGACCTCATCCTCCACTCTCCGCTCCCGTTCATCCAGTGAGGAGTTGACGTACAAGACAGTGTCTGAGTACTGACTGACTGAGTCTTTGAGGCCAGTGAGGGATTTGCTGACAGTGTTAAGGTTAATCTTGAGCAGAGTAATTTCTCCTTGGAGAGAGTTGGTCACTGCTTCCTCCAGCTGTCTCTGGATTTCAGAGACAGTGGCATTGAGCTTCTGAAGGAGGTCGGCATTGCTGTCAACCTGGAGCAACAGGGCTCTGCTCTTGCTCTGACATTCTTTGACTTCTGTGGTGAGGGTCTCCATATCTTTAGATGCGGAGCCAGCAGAACATGAGCTCTCCAGAGAGGTGAGCCTGCTCTCCACCACAGCCAGCTCCCGGATGGTCTGCTGCCGGGTGTTGGCCAAATCCATCCCCACCAAGGGCAGGGTGGCACCTTCCATAGATCGCAGGGTGCTGGTGTTTCCCAACTCACCTACAATGGTCATGAACCGATCCTCTATGGTCTGCATTCTATCCTCCATGGTGGTTCTGATGCCGTCTAGCTCAGAGCCTACCAAGCCCTTCATGCTTTCTTCTAGATCTTGGCAACAGCCACCCGCCCCTCCCTCTGTAGCATTAAGCCTGGCCTCCAGGTTTTCTAACCGCTGGTCAACAAAGTTGTCCAGGATGGTGGTGGAGATTGGGCTCATTTCCCCATCTAACTGGGAGGCCTCACTCCTCTGAGCTTCAGCAAGGGTGTGCAGACCCTTCTCAAGGATGTCCATCCTTTCAGTGACAAAAGTTAAGTGACTGCAGCAGTCCTCCGCCATCGTCAGCCCCTGGATCTGCGTCTCCAGCAGTGAGAGTTCTTTTTTGATCTCCAGCTCCTTGCCATCCAGGCTCTGCTGGAGCCTGAGGCTAGTGGCCTTCTCCTCCTCACACTGCTGCTGCATCTCCTTGATGCGGAAGTCACACGTGGTCTGCAGGTCGAGCAGTTTCTTCTCAAAGCCGTCCAGCAGGTCACCCCAGAGATGGCTCAGTCTCTGGTCAATGTATTCCTCCAGCAGGGTCAGGGAGGTGAGGGGGGATGGCCGGGATCCCTCCAATAGGTGTTTTATCTGTGTATCATGACCCAGGACCAGGCTGTGAACTTCTTCGAGCAGGCTGGTCTTGGTCTTGAGGACATCACTTACCTCTGTCACCTTGGTCAGGATCTCCCCTAGTGTTGGGAATGGGCCCCCTGCTTTGTCTGCAGGATCCACAACTCCACCAGGAATGATTCCAAAGCCCACGGAGGCATCTGGAGCAGTGGGGGGATTTCCCAGGGCTCCGGTCATCCTGCTGTTGTCCTCATGAACAGTCAGCTGTAAGTGGTCTCCCAGCCCAGCCACAAGTCCACTGAGGGTACCATAGGACTGCATGAGGCGTTGGACATCGCCCTCCAGCCGAGCAAGCCTTTCACCAAACAGCCCAGGGCCTTTCCTACCTGGGAAGGAGAAGATAGAATAACAGGATATAGATATGGGAGTTCCCCTAGACTAGGGGTGGGGAACTGGCAGCCTTGACTCTAACTTCTAGCCTTTCTAGGCTGTCATGTTTCACGATGATGACAAGTCCAACTTCACATTTAGATTCAGTCAAAGGGCTGCACTTGAGGACCTAGAGGGTCACATGTGGCCTCAAGGCTGCCGGTTCCTCACCCTTACCCCAGACATACTTCTCACTTGCCCTCCAGGAAGGATCATAGATTGCTAAAGACTAGAAGGGACCCTTGGAGGTCATCAAGCCCACCCCCTTCATTTTACAAATGAGAAACTGAGGCCCAGAGAGGGGAGATGACTGCCCAACGTCACACAGTGAATATTCAAAATCCTACCCAATTGGACTCCCCACCCTGCCCCCAAGCCACTAGTTTCCCTTAGTGGGGTGTGGGAAAGAATGTGGAAGGAGGTTCTGGGTACTTTGTCCCTGGCCCCTACCACTCTCCCAGCTTGGAATGGCCCATGTGGTACCATAGGCCTATATAGGCCCAGCTTCTATTGCTTTGTTTCAGAGAACTCTGCAGGCTCACCATAGGGATGGCTCTTTGGTCCTGGAAAGGGGCTGGTGGGCAGTCTGGCATAAGGAGGCACTCTGGGGCCAGGAAATGGCTTCTGCCCAGAGGGAGTCTGGGGGCGTGGCTGAGGTAGAAGAGTTCCTGAGTCAGGGAGAGGATCAGAGCAGCCGTCTCCTGCCAGGCCCTGGCAGCAACGCCAGGCCAGCTCTGTGATGGTCTTGTAGCCAATCTTGTATTTGGGTCTAAGGAGGGTGCGGTACCTAGGATGGAAAGGAAATTGTCTTCTTTCACTAATGATGATGATGATGATGATGACAGTAAGAACTAGTACTCACTCTTGAACAGACCACTCAGCACCAGCTGAACTAATGTCATGGCTGGATCTGGGTCCTTGGCCCCTGACCCTGTTCAGATCAGCCCAACCACATAGCCTAGCCCTTGGCCTAAAAGAAGAGAGACAACCAGTGGAAAGGGTAAGGAAGAGAGGCTGTCGTGGTTCAGGATGATGACATCCTGAACACACAATGGGAATAACTGCCTTTTATGGTTCCTGACAACAGCCTTCAAGGTCAATCTTGAGAGTGTCATCCTCATGTTAAACAATGAAGACATTGAGTCCCAGAGAGGTTGAAATGACAAGCTCATGGTCGCTCAGATAGCATCCAAGCTGAGACCCAAATTCTCATCTGTAAAGGTCAAAATAAGTGTGCAGAGCTAGCTTTCCTCTCCTCCCTCCCCTCACAACTCCCCCACCTCTTTCTTGAGGAGCAGTAGTGGTAGGTTCCGGTTATGTTGCTGGGGCTTCTTTCACTAGTCAGGCACACGCAGATAGCCCACAATGTCCTGGGGGACAGAGGGGAGAGGTGATGATAGTGGATATCCCACTATCTCTACCATTTTTCTGGGCTGAGGCTACAGGATCCCAGATACCCAGGGCCCCAAATACTGCCTGAAGGGCCTTCCCTTGATCAGTATCATCTACTCTTTCCCTTTTTATTCTCCCTTTAGTCTAGAGGTGGGGTGGAACACAGGGTGCCACAGAGGATACTGCAGGTGTACCCTTTACCACAGGCTGAGCAGGCATAGCTTCTAGGAAGAAGTTGCTGGTTATCCCTACTCAGACTACATCTGGAGTGTTCTGTAGTTCTGCGTGCTAGTGTAGAAGGACAGATGATCACAGGATGATAGATTTCAAGCTAGAAAGAATATTAAGAACTCCTCAAGTCCAGCCCCCCATCCCCATTTTACAGATCAGGAAACTGGGGCTCAGAGATGCTAAGTGACTTGACCGGTCACACACATTCTCATAAGGATCCAAGGATGAATTCAAATTCAGGTCTTTATGGTTCTGAATCTAGTACTCAACTACTCTACATTGAGCAACTAGAGGAGGGCAGTCATCACTGTGGAGCGCCTCAAGTCTACCCCACATATGAGGACCAGGGGAAGGAACAGAGGTGGGTGGGAGGGACAGGGGTATTAGCACGAAGGAGAGAAGGCTTAGGGGAAATGGTGGCTTCTTTTGAGTGCTTGACAGGCAGTAATCGAGAAGAGGGATTCAGTTTTTTCTCTTTGTCCCCAGAGAGCAAAACTAGAAGAAATGGGGGGAGGATGCAAAGAGGATAGCCTGTAACTAGCAGAGGCATGTGAACAAAGACTGGGCTGCCTCAGGAAGAGAAAGGCTCCCCATAACTGGAGGTCTCCAAGCCAGGCCTGGAGGAACACTTACAAGGGGTGCTGTAAGGGAGATTCTTTTTCAGGTATGGGTTGTACCAGGTGGTCAACAAGGCCCCCTCCACCTCTGAAAGGCCACTGTGTCCTTGAGAACTGACTTAAGTAAGTGATGCTATGGATAGAGCTTTAGCTAGAATCTCACCCTGGCTGGGAGGCTCACTGCTCTCTGTGGCTATACGAGGGGTGACCAGATACTCACAGTACCATTCTTCCCCCTTTAGGGAATGCTCTCAGGCTCTGAGCCACAAGTAGAGGCCAAGAGGTGTCAGAGAAAGCATGCTGGGCTTGGGATCTGGAGACCCAAGTTTGATCCCCTAGCCTGACACCTTAGAGTTATCTGCCTTTAGATAAGACCTTCTATTTGTTGGAGCCTCTCTTTTCTCATCTGTAAAATGTGCCATGTAAACTGGAGTTATCACTACGTCCACATCTTCTTCTCCCTGGAAAACCTAGATGCTTCTGGCATAAACCTCAAATATCTCATATCATCCCCACCTGCCAAACTCCAAGCTTCCTCCTCCTTCCAACCAGCTGAGGTCTGAGCAGCTCTAGCTGAAGAATGCTACCCTCCAGACGTACTTATACGCCTTTAGTAAGGGTAGGGAAGGGAGAGAGGGTGAGAGCTGGAGTCTGAGACGGCTAAGAGTTGGGCAGGATTGACCTTGTGACTTCAGGGGCAAAAAGCTGAGGACAGGCTGGTTACTGAGTCCTGGAAAAGAGCAGCACAGGCTTGGATGCCTCTCCTCTGCTGGCCCCACCTCCCCAAGTGGGAAGGTAATGCTGGCGGAAGGGAGAACTGAGGGGCTAAGCGGAGGCAGGAGAGGTGAGTGGGAACAGTGGTGGCTGGGGAGCCCCGGAGTCGTCCTCTTTCCCTGCCTACCAGGCAGAGAGCCCCCTACATTCCAGCCTCTTGGCTCCTGTCTGCTCCCACTGGAGAGGTCCACATGACTTGAAGGTTTCCACTCCTCCCGGGCCTGTTCCATGATCTCAGCTGCAGGCAGCATGACCGCCCTGGCTTTCTAGGATTCAGGGGGAGGCTGGAGGGCAGGACTGTACAGGCTGACTCTCTTGTTCCCACTGTACATACAGATGCCCGGGCAGATATGCATCCTCACACAGACCCACACCTACACACCTTCTCAGAGACATCTATACATTGGCATACCTTCACATGCACGTGCATAGACATGCACTTTGAAACACATACATCCACACACACCTACACACTTTTCCAGAAACAAATCCAGCTACACACTGATCTGACCTTCCATAGATGCCCATGCATAACCACTTTCCAGGAGACATACACACATTTGTACAGACACACTCTCATACAGACACACAAGTACACATACCTTTTAAGAGACAAATACACATTTCACACACACACACACACACACACACACACACAGAGAAACGGTCTTAACCTCACATACATAATGCCTACTTGACTTAGTCCAGGGTTTCTTAACATTTTGGTGTCTTGGACCCCTTTGGCAGTCTGGTAGAGCCAACCCCTTCTCAGAATAATGGGGTTTTGTTTGTTTTAAATTCATAATTGAAGGAAATACTGAATTTCAGTTAGAGGTTAGTGAAAATAAATTTGTGGGGTTTTTCCCCATATAAGTTCACAGATTTCCTAAATTCTGTCCAGGCTAAGAATCCCTGGTATAGATATCCACCTCCTTCCCTCTATTTCCTTACCATCTGACCTCTCCCCAACAGCTCTGGGCCCACTGTCACCACTTCTCTGAAACTTCACTCTCCAAGACTACTGGTGAACTCCTATTACCCAAATCTGTAAGGTAATTTTGGGGTCCTCATCCTCTGGGATATCTTTGCAACACTGGACACTGTTGGTCACTCCCCTTTCTTGGAATCTCCCTCCTCCCTTAGCTTCTGTGACTGTACTATTCCTCCCCCTGTAAGCTAAATTCTGACAGGTACTCACACCACAGTTCCTGGGCATTTGGGGCCCCAGCTGCACTTGTGATACTCCGCCTTGATGTAGCTCTCAGCCCCATCCTGCAAAATGCATGTCACGTTCTTCTGGACCACATAAGCACAGAGCATGCTGGGAAGGCAGAGCAGTCTGTCAGGATCTCTGGCCGGAATGTCTTCCCTCTTATAATACATTTCTCCTCTCCCCCTCCCCATCCCATATTCCTTCTACCCTTTACTTCTCAACATAAATTTTTGGCATCAGACATTACCCACCTCCTAAACAGGTCTCTCTGCTTTTCTTCTTAGGAACCTTCCTCTGGATACAGACCCAGAGGCTGCCTGACCCTTAAACTCCAAGATAGCTGGAGACTGCGACATTAACCCTGCCCACCAAACTGGAGTTCTGGTTCTGCTCTTTATTATTATTTGGGAATTTTAGAATTCTAAGCTTGGTAACCATCAATAAAAGCAAATATCTGAATACAATTAAAAACCATCATACATGAAATCACAAACTTCGAATTCGTACAATGTTAAAAAAAAGTGTATATGGTCTTAATAAAATGTTTAAAATCTTGTTTGTTTTGATATTTCCTTTGACGTTCTCATCTCTTTTTTCTCTTTGTATTTGTTCATATTTTGTTGCTGTTAGCTTTGTATAGCTGAAGTCAGTATACATTGCTGGTTTTGCATAATTTTCCATAGTTGTTGCTAGTATATACTGTTCTCAAGCTGTTTTCTGTGTTACTTTATGCAAGCATTTCTTTGCTTCTTTTTAGTTTTCATATTTGTTTTTTCTTAGGGTGCAGTAATATCCCTATGATACCATGATTTACTCGTCCAGTACTCAGATTGATGGGCATAGAACCTTGATTACTTGCTGAGGGTTCTCAGACACCACCCAGTGGAGGGAACCACTTTCCGAGGATCAGTGCCTCAATTTGTGATAGTTTAATTATTCAGGTTCCCAGGGGGTGCTAGAGACCCTCTTACTATTGCTTGGGGCCCACCTTTTTTAATTCTTCCACTGACCAAGCCCCACTCAGTTTCCCCAGACCTGCACTCCTCAAACCCAGGGTATCTCAGTCTCCCTCTTTCATGCTGGTACTGTATTCCCACAGATTTTAGCACATGGACTCAAGAGGTTCCACCATACATTCCCAGAGAAGGCTCTAGGAGGACGTCTGGGAAGATGAAAGAGTGAAGTCAAAGGAAGCCCACATCCTCAACATCCCCCTCAAAACCATCCACAGACATGCAAAACTAAAAACATTGGCAAAACTTGGAGGAATCTTTAACAACTCACATTCGTATAGCACTTGAAGGTTATATAGTACTCAAAGGGTGAAGTGCTCTCCATGTATCATTTCATTTACTACTCACAATTTTGTGAAGTAGGTGCTATTAATTATTCCATTTAACAGATAGGGAAATTGAGGTTCTGAGACACTAAGTGATTCAGGTCACCTTTGAATGTCCAAGGGAAGATTTAAATCCCTGTCTTCCTAATTCCCTGTCCAACACCCACCAAAATGCCACAGGAAAAAAAAAAAGAAAGAAAGAAATGGCATTAGCCTTGCAACTTGTCCCCTTGCCTCCAGGTACTTCCCTCCCATCCAGAGTCGGAGGACCTGGGTTTGAATCTAGACTACGGCACTTAATAGCTGTGTGACTTTGAGCAAGTTGCAAGCTCTCTCTGAGCTTAATCTCCTTCCCAGTAAATCGAAGAGGTTGTGTTAAATGATTTCTGAGGTCCCTCTAACTGTAGATTCCGTGGCCTTGAGAGCCCCTTCAGGATTGGTTTGGTCCTCACAGGAAAAGCCTCTCAAGAGGATAGAAGCCTCTGTTTTTATCAATGAGGAAGCTGGGAATTGCCTAAAGCAACTGACCCAAAGTCCCATAGGGACTCCCATGCTTGGAACCCTGGGCCAAGCACCTGCTGTTCATGGCCTACTGAGGGAGTTCATGGCCCAGGAGATGACTCCCACGCCCCTCCCAGCTCCTGAACATCAGGCACACATGCAAAGTGTTGGCTGAGGCTCAGGGCACGGAGAAACCTATGCTGTAACATCTAGAATGAAAACAGCAGCACACTGCCTCAGAGCCAAGCTGGAGAGGAATGAGGTGGACGGGAGAACTGAGGCCAGGGAAAGCACAAACAGACCCCTCAAAGTCCGGGAAGACCCTATGTTGTCTACTTACCCTTTGTTTCCCAAGCCCAATGATCAGACTGGTGTACCAAAGGGCATTGCGAGAAGGGGGCTGGGAGGATTGGTGAGGGGAGACCAGCTGGGGGGTGGGTCTGGCCTCTCAGACAGCCCCTCCTTTCTCTCTCAGCACCTGGGGCCGGGTTCTCTAGCTCTGCCTGATGTTTGCACTTCGAGCAGCTGGAAAATGTGACTTTCCTGGAAATGTTTCCGTGGGCATGGCCAGTGTTCCAGTCTCCATCCTATTAGGCCTCCTTTGGCTTATTTGTCTTCCCAAACCCCACATCCTTCCCTTCCTGGCCTTCTGAAGCAAGGACATAATTCTCAAGGAAAAAAAATGCCCTCTTGATTCTTCCTTCCCCACCCCAGCACCCACATCACCTTTCCAACCCCTCCTCCAAGGAAGATACAAGAAGAGAGGAAAGAGAGATGTGAAAGGAGAAAAGAGGGAGGAGAAAGAGGGGTGATGCAAGGGGAGGGGAAGGAAAAACACCAGAGAGGGAGGTGAAAGCAGAAAAGAAAAGAGTGAAGGTTGGGGAGGGGGGAAGGAAAAGGAAGAAAAGAGCATAAAGACCCAAGAAAGGGTGTGGAGGAAGAGGGATTAAGGATAGGAAAGGAAAGAAGAGAGCAAGGGGACAGGAGGAGAGAGGAGAGAGAGAGAGAGAGAGAGAGAGAGAGAGAGAGAGAGAGAGAGAGAGAGAGAGAGAGAGAGAGAGAATATTTTGGGAAAGTGAGCGAGGGAGTGAATTGGCAGCTAGAACCTTTGTTTTAGCCTGTACGACCCTCTTCTCCAAAGAGGGTCCCCTGCCCTCTCCAGTCCCCCAACCCCGGGGGCCGCACCGGGGGGGAGAAAGAGGAGTGTATACATGGGGGACAGGGAAGGGGGGAGCTGCTTCTTACTTGTGCTGCCCCTCGCGGAGCCGCGGGCTGGATCCCGTCGTGTACAGGTTGTAGCGGCGACCGCCGGCCGGGCCGGGCCGGGGAAAGTAGGTCCCCTTCGCCTGAGCGCAGGAGATCAGTGTCCAGGCGCACAGCCAGAACCGAAGCCAGCGCGCTTCCTGGTCCGGGGGCCCCATCCCCATCCCCGCCGCCCCCCGGCCCACAAGCTAGGGGCTTGGCACTGATGCGGCTGCTCCCTCTCTGTCTTACTGCCCGCCTGCCTCGGTCCAGCGCAGGCAGAATCGCTTGGGAAGTGTGGGCCTGAGTTTGGTCTCCAAAAGAGCAAGCCCAAATCGGTAGCGGAGAATGTCCTGAGGAGACAGAAGCCCAGCAGGGCTCCCCAGCCCCCTCCTCCCAGAGAGCCTGAACCCCTTGAATCTGCTGCTCTGGCCTCGCTCCCCCTTCCCCAGATCCACTTCCCTGGAGATCTGAGCCCCCTCCCCCGAAGTCCCGCTCTCGGAGCCCCTGCCAAGCTACTCTATCACCTTTTTCCTGACCCCCTGCCTCTGTCGTCGTTGGAGCCGCTTCTTCCAGATTCCCCGAGCTTCTGAACCCCTCTCTCTGAACCCCAGCCCCCAGAGTCCCTGCCTTGTCCCTGGACCTCCAGGGAGCCCCTTCGTCCAGCTTGAAGCCCCTACCCTCCTTCCCTGAGTCCCACTGCCTCGAACCCCAGCCCACAGGTCCCTGGCCCGCCCCGCCTCCTGCTGGGCCCCGGCCCTGGGTCTCCGGCTCCCGCTCTGACTCCGGCTCCCGCGCACCCAGGAGCTCGCTACCCGGGGCGGGCTTGTGCTTTTGTAGCGCCTGCGGTCCCGCTGTCTCCACCGGCGCTGGCGGCGGGGCCGGAGAGGGGAGGGGAAGGGAGGGGAGGGGAGGCCGGCGGGAGAGGGGCGGGCTCTCCATAGATTAGCATAAACTGCTCTAGCTCCCTCGCTCTGTTTCCCCAGCCCCCGGACCTCACCCCATCCCGGAGTAGCCCCGAGACCCCGCAATCTTAGGGCCTGGAATGGGGGAGCTGGTGGGCAATGACCTCTCTCCCCGCCCAGCTCGGCTCAGGACTGGACCGTGGCTCGGCCTAAACGGCCTCAGGGTGCCGCAGGGTGCCCAGAGTGAGACAAGGACAGGGCCCTAGACCCCCGGCTGCTGTTAAAGCCCAGGGGTGGAGGGAAGCTAGCGCAATTCTTAAGCGGCATATTAGGAAAGGTCTGTTATCCTCAAGTAAGAAAAAGAAGATTCCCTCTCCCCGCCCCCTTCCTCTGCCCTGCTCGGACCTCATCTGGAGCTAAGGTTCAATTCTGGATACCAAAACAGGGGAAGAAAGAGCAGTCACAAGGAGACTGCACGCAGGGTGATATGTTTTTCAACCACATGAATTCTTCCAGATGATCTATCTACTATGTGACGGAGAGATTTTGAGCAGAGTGCGTGGAGGGAGTGTCCACACCGGGAAGATTGGAGATCTCTGAATTACTGAAAAACAGAAATGTGTCCAGAAAAAGGTGACCAGCTGGGGAAACAGCTGGAGACCACACCATTTGGAAATCCTTTGAGGGGAAAGGGCGTATTTAGCTCGAAGAGGTTTGGGGGAAATATACTCACAGGAGTCAAGTATTAAACGGTTATTTTCTGCAAGAGAGACTCGTTCTTCATGATCCCAAAAGGCATGTTAAGAATCAATGGGTGGCCGTTAGCAAAAAGACAGATTTTGGTTTCATATGGAAAATTTTCCTAATCATTAGAGATATTCCAAAGTGCAATGGGTAACTTCAAAAGAGGGGGTGGTGGTGGTGAATTTTCCATCACTGGAAGTATGAATCAAAGACGGAGGGTGCTGGAGAGAACAGGCTAGACTAGAGCTTAACCTTTGGGTGCCTCAGTTTAGGAGTTTGCAAAATGAGGAGGTTGATGGTCTCTAAGACCCTTTCCACAACTAGATCTAAGATCCAAAAATCTCTCTCCAACTCTGAGACAGTGATTCTGTGATCCCAGCCTCCCCTCCCACCCTCTCTGAGTCTCACCTCTTCTCTGCCCACTCTGGACGTTTCTCTCAGGAAGTAGGACACCTGATTTGTGGATGGACAGGGCTCCATAAATCTCCCCACTCTTTCCCCTTCTCAGGGGTCATATAGAATAAATGGAATAGCCTCACCTCTTTTCCACACTGGTCCTCTTTCACCTCCCAGAAGAGATGGGCAACATTCAACAACCTTGGTCTCAATTGAAATTCTGTCCACCTACCCATTCATTTTTCAGCACTGGACTTGCCGTCCTGAGGCCTGAATTTATGTGCCCACAGCAACATTTACTGTGTGGCCCTGGACAAGTTATTTTACTCTCCTGATCTCAGTTTTAAAAATGAGTGTAATGATACTTTCAATGACTAGTTCACAGGTCATTGGGAGGAGTGTACTCTGTAAAATCTAAAGCCCCATAGAAATGGGAGCTATTATTATCATTCAGCTTGTTGTTTAGTCATGACCCCTTTTGGGGAATTTTCTTGGCAAAGATACTGCCATTTGCTTCTCTATCTCATTTTACAGATGATGAAACTGAGGCAGACAGGATTAAATGACTTTTCAGGTGACAACTGTCTGAGGCCAGAATTGAACTTGTGAAGATAAGTCTTCCTTACTCCAGGCCTGGTGCTCTGTCCACTTTGCCAACCTGCTGCAAGGCTCAAATCCCATGTTTTCTATATAGGTGACCCGTATGGACCTTTTCTGACCTAGTCAAACCGATGTAATTTCCAACCTACCTCGCCCAACCCCCATGCCCCCAGCACTATCCCTGGAGTCAGAGGACCTGGATTCAAATCCAGACTCTAATGTTTACTCCCTACGTGACTTCGGGCAACTTGCTTAACCTACTTGGGCCTCAGTTTCCTCATCTGCAAAATGAGTGGGATTAGGCTAGGTGGTCTCTGAGATCCTTTTCTATGATCCTATGACATTTGGATCCCTACTGAAATATAATATTAATGCTGATTCTCTTGTGAGCTATTTCACAAAATATCCATGGTTTCTTTGACATGAGATCACCCTTCAACCATGCAGAGATCCAATCTCTGGTGACCAGTTGCTCTGGCGGAGAAAATCCATTCTCTGGTGACCAGGTTTCTAATGATAAATTTCTCTTCGCTTACGCAGTTACTCAGAAGACTGAGGCAGCATCCACCATGCAGTTCAGACTTGGTAAGATCTTCCAGAGTTCAGCCTTCATTGGCTCTGCCTTTAAGAACCTAAGGTCACTTTCATGTCATGACATCAGAATAGGGAATAGTGGAGCTAAATAAAATAATATCTAATGACGATTTAAAGAGAGAAGTTCTGGATTTAAATCCTGCTTCAAATACCTGCAAATGACTTAACCCTTCACTGCCCCCAGGCAAGTCTCAGATTGTAAATTACGAACCAGTTAAATGTCTACATAGGTAGAGGTGTTTCCCGGCTCTCCCCCCCCCCCCCCCCCCCACCCCAAAACAGAGGATTTCCCACACCAATGAAATCACAACTAGGCACTGCCCCTCCCCCCCACTTAAGAGACCTCACTCAATATCTTTTCTTTTGTATTCAAGTGGCTTATCGAAGTTTGGGGAACACAATAAGCACTTAACAATTGCTTGTCAACTGGTCAGAAAAGGAGATGATTCAGTCATGGATCAAGAATTCTGTACTTGTACTCATTCAGAAAACTGGCAAGACACCCTTCTCTTAGCATAATAAGTGCTTAATGTGTAATTGACTGCCTGTCTGATTGTTGCATCATTTGCTTCTTGTTTGTCCTTAGGCAAGTAATTTAACCTTTTGGGACTCAGTTTCCCCATTTGCAAAATGAGGGAGTTTGACTAGATGACCTCTGGGGTCCCTTCCAGTTCTCCATCTTAAGGTCTCTGGCACTCTTGGTGGACTTGGTGAAGATTTATGGAAGAACATGGATAAAAATCATGCAGGCTAAGATGGCATTGAAAGAATATGATCTGCACCAGTGGAAGGAAGATCCATGCCATGAAAATCACCGACCTACTAAAGTATCAATAGATAATGAGAGCAATGATGTAGCACTGGGACCCAAGTGATGTCAAGAGACCTAGAGGAAGGCACATAGGGTATGCCCAAGATGGAAGTGTACTGGGGGACATGGTTAAGGATGGCACAGACTGCAGAAGTGACTTTGGGATGGAGAGAGGACCCTCATCCACATTGCTGATCATAGATCCATCTAGTTATCAAACTAATCAATCAATCAATCAACAAACATTTATCAAGCAATTACTAGGTGCCAGGCACTGTGCTAAGTGCTAGAGATTCAAAAGTGAATGACTCCTGCCCCTCAAGGATCTTACATTCTAAGGGGAAAAACATATATTGTGGGCATATATAGAATATATGCAAAATTAATAAAAGGTAGTTTGGTGAACTAGAGAGTATAATAATAATAAATGTACATAATATCTTCACACAAAATTGGAGTCTTATAGAAGCCTCCTGTAAGATAGATAATACTATACCAAGATAGCTCAAAATGGCTCCATGGTGTAAATATAAAGGATGATACCGTAAGCAAATTAGGAGAGCAAAGAACAGTTTATCTGTTAGATCTATGGAGAAGGGAAGAATTTAGGACCAAACAAGAGACAGAGAGCATTAAGAGATGTAAAATGGGTAATTTGATTATATTAAATCAAAAAGATTTTACAGAAACAAAACCAATGCAACCAAGATTAGTAGAAAAGCAAAAAGCCAGGATAAATTTTTACAGCCAGTGTCTCTGATAAAGGCCTCATTTCTCAAATATATAGAGAACTGAGTCAAATTTATAAGAATCTAAGTCATTCCTCAATTGATAAACAGTCAAAGGATATGAACAAGCAGTTTTCAGACCAAGAAATCAAAGTTATTTATAGTCAGGTGAAAAAAATGCTCTAAATCATTATTGATTAGAGAAATGCAAATTAAAACACCTCTAAGGTACCACCTCATATTTACCAGATTGGTTTATATGACAGAAAAGGAAAATGGTAAATGTTGGAGGGGATGTGGGAAAATTAGGACAGTAATGTACTGTTGGTGGAGTTGTGAACTGATCCAACAATTCTGGAGACCAATTTGGAAGTGTGCCCAAAGGGCTATGAAACTGTGCATATCCTTTGATCCAGCAATACCACTACTAGATCTGATTCCCAAAGAGATTTTAAGAGGCAGGAGAGGCCCTACTTGTATAAAAACTTTTATAGCAATTCTTTTTATGGTGACAAAAAAATTGGAAATTAAGAGGATGCCTGCCAATTGGGGAATAGCTGAACAAGTGGTGGTATATGATTGTAAGAGAATACTATTGTGCTCTAAGAAATGATGAGCAGGATAATTTCAGAAAAAAACCTGGAAAGACTTACATGAACTGATGCAGACTGAATTGAGCAGAACCTGGCCTTCATCAAGTGCTAGCTGAGTCCTTGACAGAGGATGGAGAGGCCCTGGGTAGATGTGTTTCCTTCTCTCCCTTCCTAGATGCTTGCCCCAGAGTGGTATGGAGAAAGAAGTGTGTGAAGGATTCAGCCATAGGACTGGCCTTGAACAGAGTGAGAGGCTGGGCATGTTTGTTGTCCTGATGTCAAACTTAAGCACAAAGCTTGATGAGACTCATCACCACAGCCAGGGCTGGTCACCAGCAGATAACTGGGAGGGGTAGGGGGGTCCACAGCAACTCCCCACAGAGAAGGGGCATGATACAGAAAAGATTCCTGTTCCCCTATTAAACCTAATGGTTGGTGTCTGGGGTCCCTTCCAGCTCAAAAGGCTGGGGTTCTGTGCACACTGATTGGTTCGGGTCCTGGCCGTCACTGAAATAAGTCTCAGGTCTCCCTCTGGGAATCAGGGATCTCTTGGAACTAAAGTTTCTCACGTTTCTCTCCTTTTTCCTCCTTATCATTGTTCTGTCAATGTCCAACTCTTCATGACCCCATGGACCATACTGTCCATGTGGTTTTCTTGGCAAAGATAGTGGAGTGGTTTGTCCTTTCCTTCTCCAGTGGATTAAAACAAACCGAGGTCACTTGCCCAGGGTCACACAGCCAGTAAGTGTCTGAAGCTGTATTGGAACTCAGGTCTTCCTGATTCTAGGCCCAGCACTCTATCCACTGTCATCTAGCTGCCTCTTTCTCCTCCTTTCCCTCACTAAAAACTATGGATGTAAGCAGGTCAAAAAGACATTTTCACTAGTTAACAGTCAGGCAAAAGTAAACAAGATCAATTAGACAAATAAAGAAAACAGACCATTCCAGGTTTAGGCTATATGGTGAGAACACAGTAAAAATCCTCTCCATCCCTGCCTCTCTGTCTCTTGGCTTTTCTCCAAGTCAGTCCTCATAGGTTGGCTGGCCTGGTCTAGCCTAAGTCTTTCCTACACACCCCTATTCCCACTTCCACCAAGTCATTAGTGCTAATTGATTTATAATCCATTTCTAAAGGAGATGTTAGTGTTGAAAGGATTCCTTCACACTTTTACTTTCTTACCTGGGGTTGGGGTTGGAGGTACGCATGCATGAGGGCAGCAAATCCAGATAAGTTGTCATGTCAATTTCTGTTCCTCATGCTCCTTGGCTTTTAGGATGGAAGGGTCTCTGGGTATTGACACCATCTCATTGTTCCTTCCTCACACCAATTATACCCACAAGCAATGCTACTTCTGAGAACCAACTAAGGGGACTGGAGCCCCAAGAGGGGCCTCAAAGAAAAGAGGAAGAGAAAATGAGGGTGGAGGGGCCGAGCAAAGGGAGAGAGGCAGGAGTACCCTTCAGGTACTCTAACCATTAGACAGTATTGTTCCTGGGAACCAGCTGGAACTTGGAACAAATCCTGCTCCCCCCTCTCAGTCCCCTTCCAAGTTGATTCTCTCTCCCAGGTGGGATCCCTGGCCCCTTCCTCTCCAGCTCTCCTCTCCTTGCTCCAGATGCTCCAGATGTTTGGTTCTGGGGTTCGCAGAGAAGAAGGAGGAAAGAGGAAGCAGAGGGAGGAGAAGGTTGAAGTTTGAAGTCTGAAACTATCCCTTCTCCATCTCTCAAGACTAAGAGAGCAAGACAGGTCCAGCTCAGCCCCTGGAGAGAGAAGAGGTGCTTTTCACAAGAAACTAATAGCAAATTGGACATCTGTGCCCTTCCCCTTTAATTAGAAAAGCCTCAAAGGGCCAAGGTTGGGGTCCAACTTTTCCTGGTGTGGGCTGTGGGCAGGGTTGGAAAGGAGCTAGCATATATTGGCTCTAGAGAGTAGATTGTTAAATTTTCAGTGAAAGCATTTATATCTTGGAAATCGGCAAATGCTACAAATTAGGGCTTGATTTATTGTTTTTGTTGTAGTTGTTGATTGTCTAGACTTAAGAAAGTGATGGAAAAATGGTAACAATGCACATTAAACTTAGAAGTATATTGAATAGGCATCACTTCCCAAGGAACTGGTTGTTAAACATTTACCAGTATACCCCCTGCCTATAGGGAGCAGAAAACAAAGTGAGGAAGACGGTGAAAGAGGTAAGGAGGGGATTCCTTCTGGACACAGGCAATAGAACAGAGAGGAGCCCAAGAATGTCACAGGGGTCAGATGCCCAGGCGACAGGAAGGAGGGAAATGGTCCAACTGGAAACCAGAGGCAAAGAGTGAAGGAAGATTCCATCATTTCCCAATCAGTTTCTCATCCCAACAGTCGTAGCTACACTGATGCTTAAATGCAAAGGAGCCATATAAGTAAAAATTATTCACACAGATGCATTTCTGGAGGCACACAAAGAGAATCTTGGACCTGGAAAGGAGCTTAGAGGATTCTAGTGCAATCTCCTACCCTGTGGGCAATTTTTTTGACTCTATACAAGCCAGGTGGTCACCTGGTCTCTAATGAACATTTCTAGTGACTGAGGGCTCACTACCTACCATGTAGTGTTTCAATATTGAACAGCACACACACATATATACATACACACACATGTGTGTGTAGCTCTTCCTTATGTTGAGCCAAAATATCAATATGAGTTAACCGTTGGACCCAGCAACCAAAAAAAAGTTAACACTATCTCAGGTGGGCATTGATAAAGGGGTAAAAACAAGGTTAAAAATCAAGTGTGAAGGGATCTCTTCAATACTAAAGTCTCCTTTAGAAATGGATTGCAAGTCAATTAAGACTAATGACTAATGAATGGGTGGAAGCGAGGATTGGGATGGGTAGGAAAGACTCAGGCTTGACCAGGCCAGCCAACCTGCAAGGACTAACTTGGAGAAAAGCCAAGAGACAGAGAGGCAGGGATGGAGAGGATTTTTACTGTGTTCTCACCATATAGCCTAAACCTGGAATCGCCTGTTTTCTTTATTTGTCCCATTGATCTTGTTCAATAAATTAAATAATAAATAAATATTCCATTTTTTAAAAATAGTCATTTTGGCATGGTAGATCATCACATCTTGCATCTGACACCTACTAGCAAGTCACTTAACTTCTTGGTGCCTTCCAGGGAACTCTCTAAGAGCTTAAGTTACAGAGTAGTTGCCATTTTGCATCTGTAGAGGGATTTACCACACCAAGAGTTCTTCTTCTTCTTCTTCTTCTTCTTCTTCTTCTTCTTCTTCTTCTTTTCTCTTTTTCTTTGTATCTCTCTTTCTCTGCAACACACACACACACACACACACACACACACACACAGAGTCTCAAAGGGGCAGAGCCAGGGGTAGGCTACAAACTTTAACAAATGGCTCTCCAAAAAATGTACACAAGATACACTTTTAAGTTCAATCCACAATGTTAACATTTTCTCCATCACATTCTTAAGTCTGCTTAACCCACAAAAACAATCCATCAATCCCAAGATGTAAACGCTCACACTGAAAATTTAACAATTGGCTTTTTCGAACTGGTGTGACCTCTCTCTGGCCCACCCCTGGGAAGAATGTATTTAATGACTGCAGACCACAGTTGGGTATAGGTATTATTAAGCTGGAACTGGTCCAGAGGAGGTCTACCAGAGAGAGCATGGAGGGGACTGAAAACCATGCCACAGGATGATTGGTTGAAAGAATTGGGAAGGATTAAACTGGAGAGGAAATTTGGGAAAGATGTTCACTGCTTTCAAGCATTTCAAGGATCATCATAGGGAAGGAGGATTTAACTTATTTCCCTTGGCTCCAGAGAAGTGGAGATGGTGGGTAGAGCTTTGGAGAAGAAGGACAGGATTTCTGATCAGATAGGTAGAAGGATCTAGGAGCCTATGGCTTTAGGAAAGGCCATAGGGTTCCAATAATTGACAGGAGTACACCCAGAAGAAAGTGTCCACCTTTCTCTCAGGCTGAGGCTGGTTTGGGTCTGCATGAATGCCCTGAGTTCAGTTGGACCCAACTGGCCTGGAATTCCCTTGTTGGATGCTTCTATCAGCAAGGGCCCTGGACAATCCAGGCTGGCCCTGAAAGGTTCCCAAAGTCAAGACTGGGTCTGGGGCTAGGTGAGTCTCTCCTCAGCCTGCCCTGTTTAGTCCCCTGAATATCCCCTCAAATTTACCCAACTGAGGCCTTGGCTACATGACAGAATTGATCTCCTTGGGTGGGCTCTGCTCCTTGAATAAGTGACTGGCTGCAGGAATCCAGTATATTAAGTTGCATTTACCTCTAGATTTGAGAGGGTAGGGAGGGAGCAAATGCACATAGACCCTTGATATTTCTTCCCCTTTTTTCATAGCAAAGCTGATATGGGTGACCCCTGAACTTCCTTATTTTGATGGTTCTTCTAATATAGGAACACTTGGCTTGCTTGAGTGAACTCTCCCCTTCCCATTCTAAAGATCCATCCCTTCCTCCCCCACCCCAAGCCTTTCTATCCCTGCCTTGAAGAGGGGCTGCAGCTGGGGCTGCCCAGTTGGGATCTGTGCCTGGGATTCCAGGAACTCCAGGTGTTTCACGTCTATCCCAGACAATCCCCTAACTGGAGTACAGGGCAGAGATTTTACATTGACCAGCCAGAGGTGTTCCCAGCTGCATGCCATGTCATGTCATAGCTGTTCCACAGTGGGTTCAGAAGTCCTTCCCTTTCCCCTCTGACCATAGCCAGGGCCTTGCTTGGAGTCAACTAGCCCCTTATTTAATAGGCAATTCTGGGGAGTCCCTGTCTTGTCAATCAACTACCATTCAAAGATCCACTGCTGTTTGGGAAGAGGCATAGGGATGGAGGGTGTAGGGAAGAGGAAGAGAAGGAGGAGAAGGAAGTGGAGAAGAAGAAGAAGAAGAAGAAGAAGAAGAAGAAGAAGAAGAAGAAGAAGAAGAAGAAGAAGAAGAAGAAGAAGAAGAAGAAGGGAAGAGGAAGAGAAAGAAGTGAAGAAGAAAAGAAGAAAAAGGAAGAAGTGAAGAAGAAAAGAAGAAGGAAGAGGAAGAGAAGTGATTAAGAAAAAAAGAAGAAGGAAGAGGAAGAAAAGGAAGAGAAGAAGAAAATAATAAGAAGAAAAAGAATGAAGAGGAAGAGAAGGAAGTGAAGAAAAGAAGGAGGAAGAGAAAAAGGAGGAGGAAGAAGTGAAGAAGAAGAAAAGAGGAAGAAGAAGAAGAAGGAAGAAGAATAGAAGGAAGTGAAGAAGAACAAAAGGACAAGAAGAAGGAGGAGGAGGAGGAAGAAGAAGAAAGAGGAGGAGGAAGAAGGAAGGAAGGAAGAATTAGGTGAGATAAAGAGAAGGTGGAAGAGGAAGGCATGAAAGAGGAGGTGAAGGAAATAGGAAGGGGGAGAGGAAAGTAAAAGAGAGAAGGAGGAAAAGGAGAAGAAGGAAGTAAAGGAAGGACAAGGGAGGGGGATGATGAAGAATAGGAGAAGGATCAGTAGGCAGAGGAGGAGGAGTAAGAGAAATAGAAGAAAAGAAAGAAAGAAAAGTAGTGGTTGAGAATGAAGATAGTCAGGGAAAACAGAATAAGTATTTGTATAGATGGTACTATGTGCCAGCACTGTATAATTACTATCTCATGTGATCTCACAACAACCTTCTGAACTAGGTGCTGCTGTTCTCCATTTTACAGTTGAGGACACTGAGTTTAAATGACTTGCCCAGGGTCACATAGTAAGCATCTGAGGCCGAATTTGAGTTCAAGTCTTCTTGACTGTAGGCGCAGCTCTCTATCTATTGTGTCACCTAGCAGTAGGAATCAAGGAGGTGGAGGTAAAGGAGGAGGGAAGGAGAGGAGGAACGGGAGGGGGAGGCGACACAGTTCCTGTCTTGAGGAGCTCCTAACCTGAATGGAGAAAGTAGAATTATACACAAGAAACAAGGAAAGAACAATTTTGAAGTCAATTTTGAGGTCAGCCAATGTGTGAGCATCATTAAGGCATTCCCTCCCCCGCATTAGCTGCAGGGAACAGGCTTCCTCAAACTCTGATGCCCGCTACTCAGCTGGAATCTCTCTTCCCCAAACTTAGCCAGCGGAATTCAGGCCTCAGTCACTCACTGTTACTATCCCATTACTCAATTCAATTTAACTAAACTTTAAATTCAAATGGGTACTTTCTAGGTCCTCCCTAGTTTGTCCCATTTTTCTTACAGCTTGATCTTTTAGGCCACTGTCTTTCTTTGTCAGTTTGCCCAGGTTTTTACCTCCTCAAACCAAAGCTCATCAATCCCTGTGAAAGCAAGTTTCTTTCTGTCCGGCCCATAAGACCTCTCTTGATTTCAGGTCAAAACTGCTTTTCCAATAACCACCTAAAATCCACAACTCAGCAACTCTGACCAAATAATTTTCCTGTACTTGGCCTCTCATAGACTCATAGAGCTGGAAGGGATTTAAGAGACGATCTAATGAATTCACCCTTATTTTACATATGGGGAAACTGAGGCCCAGAGTGTGGTGGGGAGGGCTTTGTCCATAGCCATATAACTAGTATTCAGGGACAGACTCAGGACTGTCATTAAGCCTCCTGCATCCCAGTCTGGGTGCCTTTCCATTATACGCCAACTGCCTCTATGTTCTAACCATAGGACATTCTACTTATCTCCTCTTGTTATGAAGGGCTCAGCCCCAGTCTTTGCAGCTAGAACCACTCTACTCCTGCTCCAGTCTTTAGGATTGTTCCTGGCTCTGGGTTTGGGGAGTCTAGAACCCCCTGCTAATGACCTTGAAGCACACCGTTGAGGTGGCCTTGCTGCTAGCCTCATTCTGACCTACTTTCTTTCTCTTTTTTTCTTTTAAAGTATATTCTGTTATCTTTTGTTGTTATACAGCCTAAATTTCCCTAGTATCCCTCCCCCTCCCCCCTCAAAGGGCCCTCCTATATAACAAAGAATTTTCTGACTTGATTATTTGTGTGTGTGTGTGTGTGTGTGTGTGTGTGTGTGTGTGTGTGTGTGTCCCCAACTCTTCATGACCTCATTTGGAGTTTTCTTGGCAAAAATACTAGAGCGGTTTTGTCATTTCCTTCTCCAGCTCATTTTATAGATGAGGAAACTGAGGCAAACAGGGTTAAGTGACTCGCCCAGGCTCACACAGCTAATAAACATCTAAGGCCAGCTTTGAGCTCACAAAGATGTCTTCCTGACTCCAGGCCTGGCACTCTATCCACTGTGCCACCTAGCTGTCCAGCTATGACTGCCACTTCAATAGTATTTCCAACAGCTATAGTATTTCACAGTATTTCACAACAGCTATAACAATATGACACAAATGGTGTAAATATTGTTAGCCTCATTTTAGAGATGAGGAGACTAAGGCTGAAAGATAATGATAGCATCTAGAGCTAGAAGTGACCTTAGAGATCCCCTAGTTCAGCCTCTTTGTTTTACAGATGACCTTTGAGGGGAAGCGACTTGCCCAAGGTCACACAGGTACTAGGAAAATAACAATGACGATAATAACAATCACAATAAAAACTAGCATTCAGATAGAGCTTACCATGTGCCAAGCACTTTACAATTATTACCTCATTTGATTAGTTCTAAGAGATATTTTGGTGTGGTGAAAGGAATACTGATTCTAGAGTCAGAAGATATAGGTTCAAATCCTACCTTTGATGCTTATTACCTGTGTGTCTTTGGGCAAGTCCCTTAACCTCTCAGCCTACTTAACCTTGGCCTCAGTTTCCTCAATATGACCTTTGGTTATCTCATCCTCTTCCCACCTATCCTTCTTTTTGTAGGCTAATCTGGTTTCAGACCTACCTTCCCACTCATGTCAGTACCTTGCTTTGAATAATCCTAGTCTTGCTTCCAGAGGCACTGTAGAATGGTGGAAAGAGCCAAATTCAAATCCTGCCTCTGATATTATTGTAGCTGAGTGACCCTCAACTAATTCCTGTATACTGTAAAATAGAGATAATATTAATATGAGAACATATCATTATTCATAGGCTAGTTCCACTTTGAATAACACAACCAATTCACAGGATTCGTTATTCACACTAATCTGGACCCAATTATATTTGTTTCACAGGATTGTTGTAAGGAAAAGTGCTTTTAGAATGTAAAAATTCCATGTAAATGTGAGTTATTATTATGCAGCTATGCCTGGCCTTCTGCCAGCCCTGGAGTCTGCCTGGCTATTCACTTCTGGCCTCCCCCTATTTTTTTTAGCCTCTGCTTATACTTCCTGACTATCTCTTTATCCCCCCTCCAAAGTCCCAGGATTTTTCACAGCTTTCTAGTTCACAGATGATTGTGCACTCAGCGCAACCTCTGAGCCTGAGATGCAACAGAGTATGAATCAATTCTCTGCTGCTCATGCTAATTTTGGTCTGACAACACCAAAAATAAAATAAAATAAAACAAAAAACAAAAAAAACCAAAACAGAAGTTCTCCACCAGCCAGCACCACACCATCCATGTGTGGAACCACGGTTACAGGAAATGGAGACATTTTGAATGCTGTGGATAAATTCACTTACTTTGGCAGTGTGCTTTCCAGGGATGTACACATAGATGATGATGAAGCTGATGCGTGCATTGCCAGAGCTAGTTCAGTGATTGAGAGGCTCCTAACAAAAGTGTGGGAGGGAAGTATTAGGCTGCCTACCAAACTGAAGGTCTACAGAGCCATTGCGTTGACCTGTTGTTGTATATCTGTGAAACCTGAACAGTATATTAGCGCCATGCCAGAAAATTGATTTGAATTGCCTTAGGAGGATTCTGAAGATCACTTGGCAAGATAAGGTACCAGTCACTGAGGTCCTTTCTCGATCCAAACTGCCAAGCATTCAAACTCTACTTCGGAGAGCACAACTATGACGGGCTGACCATGTTTTTGAATGCCAGATGTATGCTTGCCTAAAAGACTATTTTATGGAGAACCTACACAGGGCAGGCACTAACGTGGTGGTTAGAAGAAGCGATACAAGGACATTCTCAAGGTTTCTCTGAAGAACTTTGCCAGCCGTTGTGAGACATAGGAGACACTGGCACAGGATTGTTTAGCATGGTGTGCCCACATCAAAGAAGGTCCTTTGCTACATGAGCAGGGCAGACAGTAGCTCAAAGGAAACATAAAATGTGCACCTTTAGAGACATCTCCCTCCCAAATGGTCATATGGACCATTCGTGCCCAGCCTGTGGTAGAGCCTTCCAAACCTGCACCGGTCTGAGCAGCCGCAGTCTGACACGTTGTACATTGACCCTGACTAGTGGTGTCATTTTGGTCCTCTTTGAGCAGGAAGGACAATCAGCTCTGCAGGGAGATGACCTTCCGAGGAAGAGGCTGATACCAGGAGGGCCTGGGTATGGAGATGAGGACTTGGGTGTTCCATTGAAGACCACCAAACCTCCTGATAGCCTTGGTTCTCATTAGTGTCACAAAATCTGAAAGTTGGACTGGATCTCAGGAGTCAGGGGCTACTCAGATTGAGCTCCCAGATAAATTTGTCAGGGAGGTCTGGGGGTTGAGGCAGGTAGTGTGGGGTCGAGGACCTGGCAGATGCAACCACAAGGCTCAATATAAGGAGGAGCTTTGATAATGAGAACTAATCAGTGATGGAGCATGCTGCCTCCTGAGGTAGTAAGCTCTCTGGCACTAGAAGTATCCAAGCAGAGGCTGCATAGCCCCCTGTGATCAAGGAGATTCTTGAGGGGGGCTCAAAGATCATAGTATCGTAGATGAGAACTTGAAGGGAATTTAGACCAATCCCTTCCACTTAAAGAGGACAAAACTGAGCCTCAGAGAAGTTGTCACTTGGCTCATGGTCACAGATTTGGATTAAATAAAGTCTCTTCCAACTCTAAGAATATACAATTCTAGCATTATTTATCTGGATGAGGTGGGTGAATCGAGAGAAATCACGTTTGCTTATTCATTAGAAAGAGTCATTTAATGGAATGGACCTCTTACAATAACTCTGAAGCCTTCTCAGGATTGCACAGCCCACAGGTTGAAAATTAGCACACTCTAAAATGTGGCCTGAGCTCGACTTCTTGGACCCTACATTCCCTGGACCTGGCCCAGATCTCAGAGGATCCTATCCAGCCTATCCCCTCACCCTAAATCTCTTGGGTCCTGAGTTGCCTCTGAGGCTCCCAGCATCTGGCACCAGCCTGCAGGTGGGGTGGGGCTAGGATGGAAAGAGAAGGGAAGTTCTGGGGCCCCCCACCCTGTCATAACATCTGGCTCCAAGCCCTCTAATATTCCAGAGCCTTTAACCCACATGGTGTGTTGGGAGCTTTGTGTGTGTTCAGAGAGCAATTTGTGGAGGACCCCAGATAACCTTTTTTCCTTCCTTCCTGGTGCCCTCTGTTCAGCAGGGCTGAGCCAGGTGACTTTCAGGTAGGGACAGGAGCCTTACCACCTGTAGGGAAAGTCAATCAGCTCCTTGGTCAGATGCCTACAGGCTGCTGCACCAGGCTTCATACCTCAAGTCACCTGGCTCATTCCTGTCACACCAAGCCATAGGTTACTCAGCCATTCCTTGATGGGCCTTGTGTCCAGCATCAGTTTCCTGTTCAAAACTGCTCTCTCTGTCAGCACCTGAGCCCCAGTTCAGAGGTTCTTCACACTGGAGATCTAGAGCTGGGAAGGACCTCATAGGTCACCCAGTCCAATCTCTCTCTCATTTTACCAAAGGGCCCAGGGAGTGTCTGAAGCTGGCTTTGAACTCAGATCTTCTGGCTCCAGAATCAGAGATCCTTCTACTGCATCAGTCTCTCTTCAACTGGAGGTTCTACCCACTCACTCTATGCTAAGTCTTTTCTAGTTTCCTCACACTACATCTAATACCATGCCTCCCATCTTTCATTCTGTTCATCCTTTAGTCTAGTCCTATAATTTTTGTAAAAGGAGCTCTGTATCTCTTAGGTGGTGTATTGGGTAGAGTGCTGAGACTGTGTGACTCTGGGCAAGTCACTTAACATCTGCCTGCATCAGTTTCCTCACTGTAAAATGAAGGATAATAATATTAGCGCCTACCTTTCAGGGTCCTTGTGAGGACCCACTGAGATATTTGTAAAGGCACGGTGCCTGCCACATAGTAGGCACTTTATAAATGTTTATCCCCTTCCCCTTCGTTGACCCTCAGTTTCTCTAAAAAGTTCCTCTGTACTTTTTATCCTTAACGTCCTCCTTCCAGCACGACACATCTGGATCTTTCTTGCTTCCAAATCATTCCTCCCTTTCTCCCCATAGGAAGTAACACGTACTAGGGGCATGCTTCCTGGTTTCCCTGTCCATTCTGTAAGAACATTAGCATTGTAAAAGACAAATTTACATTTCAGTTATTCCTACTCCATCCTGAAAATCCACTGTCAAATACACATCTATTTTGGAGAGGTTGTTCATTTTGTTTTGTTTTTTAATTTTGTTTTTGTTTGTTTCTTACCTGGATCCCTTCTTGTCTGGACAACCTAGAGTCTAAGGGACACTATGTTATCAGGGGGATTGCTCACTCCTGGCTGGGGGCCACAGGAGGACTGCAAGGAGGCCACTATGGAATACTCTGAGAGGAGGATCTTTAGATCTCTAAAAGGATTGACTTTCATCAGCCTTGGACTGTTTAGAGGCAACTTGAAAAGTGCATGAGAACAGATGGGACATTCTAAATGGACACATGCAAACCAGATGCAAACATTATGCAAATTATATGCAAAATATCCAGGCCATCCCTAAACCCTCCCCCACCCCCCTAACTCTTGCCCACACCAGATGTGTCCCTTGAGAAAATCCTAGATAGTATTTGATCTTAGGTTCTCTTTGCACGAAAGCTGTGAAATAGCCTGGGCCTCTCAGCAGACTCAGTCATTTGCTCCTGGCATTCGCTGACACCACACAGGCTCCTTCTTGAGGCTGTGGTCTCGGGACCCTGATATTTCCTGGAGGGAGTCACTGACAGCAGCACTTTTGGGCACCCACGATTGCTGTCCTATCCTGGAGGGCAAGGCTGGCGATGGGTCAGAACAGAGACCCACGGGGTCCAGCGTGGCCCAACTTCTGGACTCTCGTCCCTTCTTTCTTCTCTCCTTCTGGACTGAGTTTGCTCAATCCTTGTGGCTTTTTTGTCACTCCAATCTTCTCCTAAGCAAAACTTTTCTCTAGTCCAGCTGATTTCTTTTTACTCCTCTCAGCTTGTGCATTGAATTCTCTCCTGGCTTGACTATTGCCTACCCACAGAGCCATTTACTGCCCCTTAGAGACTCAGAGAGACCACCCTGTACCTGCTCTCAGCTACTTGCTATCATCATTTACAGAGAAGACCTAGTTGCTCCGGATAAGAAAGACCACACACAATGCCAGCCATAGTGCAAGAGGGGATAACTCTTCTAACGTCATTCTCAGCAGCTCAGGTATCCATGTTGACCGTTTTTTAGTCTCTTTGTCCCCATAATTCCTCACCCTCCCTGCCTTAACAGCCGTCTCCTACAACTCATGTCCATTAAAGTTGTCTTAAATGAAATATTTATATTCCATGGAGTGCTGCATTTATTTCTGGGCTGGGTATGAATTACCCTTTAACAAACCAGTAACTAAGAATTCCGGGCAAATTCAATTGAATTGAAGGAGAGGGCTCACGGTGGGCTTATGAATGACTTTGAAATCTCACTTCATCTGGCATGTAAAACAATCACTCTTAAGATCTGTGAAAGACATGGCATGGGGTCCCAAGCTTGGAAGTGTTATAAAGTAGTCTGGCCACAGAAGACCATCCATACCGGTTGCATGTGGTCACCCAGAAAATGTGACCTTTTCTCCCACACAAGTACACTTTACCTCCACACCTGAGAGGAAATTGGGGGGGAGATTAAGGGGGAGGCAGCAAGTAGAAAACACTCTGGTGGGGAGAAGATGGGCCCCAAGAGAGGGGTATGTGATTACAGGACCTCCAGGATGGTGGCAAGAGGCCAGACAAAGGCATAGAGGCCGTTGTTCCAAGTGGAGTCGGACAAAGGTTGCTGAGACAAACTTGCCCTTTGAAAGGTGGTGCCTAATGTCTTACATTCATACACTGCCTTATGGTTTCCAAAGGACTTTCATAGCCACTATCCAATCGATTATAGATTTAAGATCTTGGAGAAGATCTTAGTGATCTTATAGTCTAATTCCCTTGTTTTGTAGATGGAGAGACTGACACCCAGAGAGGCAAAATTACTTGCTTCTGGGTAGTAAATAGGAAAGCTGGGATTTTAACTCAGGTCTTTGGATTCCAAATCCAGGGTTCATTAGATCCTCACAACATCCTGTGAAGAAGATAGTTTGAAGCTTGTTATCTTCATTTCACAGTTAAGAAGACTAAGGCATAGAAGGAGAAAGTGGTTTGCCCGAGGTCAGTTGGCTAATTCGTGGCAGAGACAAGATTCTATTCCAGGTGCCCTGGATTCAATGGTACACTCATAAATGTTTAACAGCTGGCTCTGGGGAAGAAAAATGTATGCATGACACACTTTTATGTTTAATCTGCTTTATTAACACTTTCCCCATCACTTTCTCAAGTCTAGACAATCAAAAAGCCTTGATTTTGTAGCAGTTACAGATTTCTGAGGTATAAATGTTCACATTGAAAGTTTAGCGGTTAACTCTTGTGATCTGGTTGATCCCTGCCTGAGTGCTGGGCCAAGGCTTTTTGGAAGCAGTGTGGTGGAATGGAAAGGATGGTAGATTTGGCATCAAAGTACTTGTGTTTGAATCCTGGCTCAACCACTTGCTATCTGTATGACCTTGGGCAAGTCCCTTAACCTTTCCAGTCCTCTGGTTTGTCATCTACAGACTGAGGAAGCTGGACTGGGGGACCTACGAGGTCCCTTTCACTCTAGATCTAGGAGTTTATTGTTTTTCCACCACACGGAGGCTGGGTCTCAGATTACATCCTCCTTATCTGCCATGCCCCCCGCAGTATTTCCAGCTTTGGCTGTATCGCTGTGACTGTGATTGTCTCCTCCCCACTGGAGCAGGGATGAGAAAGTTACTGATCTTCCCAACTTCCCCAACATCGAGCGCGGGACAAACAAGAGCTGGGGCAGTGAACTCTCTCAGCGGGTCATTTGTTATTATTTGTCTTTCCCAGAAATGGAGCCAAGGCTGGGAGCTGGAAGGAGGAAAGGAGGGAGAGACAGGGCAGGATCGGGCTAGAGAGCTCTGCTTGTTCACAAGCATCAGTGTCCTGCAGTGAGACCCTGCCCATAGAATGGCACTAAAGTCTTTTACTGAGAAGAGAAAGCATAATTGTGCCTCCGTGACCTTCCCCAGGGAATCTCCCACCCTGCCCCTACGGGCTGGCTTCCTGCCTCCTTAGGGTTATATGGGGACTAAGCAGCCCTCCTCCAGGTTCTGTAACTCAGTAGCTGGGATTAGTGTCCCAGCCCCGGCCTGGATCCAGACCTACTGACTACTGTCCCCTGAGCACTCTGAGGGCTCTAAAAACGAAAACCTCACAGACCAGGCAGGGAGTCCCGTCTGTTGCTCTGAAGAGGGCTCCGGGGTCACCTCCCCATCCCTACCACTCCAAGAGCTTCTGACCACATATCTTGTGGCCCCTTACAGCCTGGGCATCCTTGCCTGCTCTCCAAATCTAGCCTGAGCAGTGCAGAGCTATCTGAACTAACACATCTGAACAGCAGCGAGACTCAAAGCCACACACATATTTTTGGAAACACAGTTGTAAGCACACATTTATCACTTCTCAAACCTATGCGCTCCTTGGCACTCACGGTCCCCTAGGCATCTTAAACATAACATGTCCAGAGCAGAATTCATCCCTCCCCTCTTCCCCCACACCGACCCTCCCCTCTCCCAGACTTCCCCATTTCTGCTCATCCAGGAACTCAGGGCTGCAGCACCAGAGTCATCCTCAACTCCTCTCCTTCCTTCATTCCCAATATCCCAACAATGATCATGATTCTGAACCCAGTGTATCTCTTAGCTCCATCTCCCTTTTCTCCACTCCTACCCACCCACCCTACTTCAGACCCTCCTTCACCTCTTGCCCAAACAATCGCAGCAGCCTCCTAATTGGTCTCTGTCTTTGGTCTCTTCTTTCTCCAGTTCATCCTCCACAGCTGCCAAATTGATATTCCTAGAGCACAGGCCTGGCCCTGTCCTTCCCCTGCTCAAGAAGCTCATTGGTTCATAATTGCCTCTTGGATCAAATACAAACTTCTCTGTCCAGCCTTTAGAGCCCTTCACAGTTGGGCCCCAGCCTCTCTTCCTAGGCTTACTGAATATCATTCTCCTTTGCACATGTGATTTTCCAGCCAGATTGGCCTATCTGTGGCTCCCTGTGCATGACATTCCACCTGCTGTCTTTGTGCTTTTGTAAGTCTGTTTCCAATGCCTGGAATACACTCCCTCCTGACCAATGCCTCTTTCAGATCCCTGGCTCCCTGCAAATGCCATTTCTTATGCTAGGTTGACCCCCAGTTATTAGTGCCCTCCTTCCTCCCAAAATTACTTTGTGTCTATTTTCTCTGATACCCACTTAATAAATGCTTTTTGAATGGCTGGTCCCATTAATCACATACTGGTCAGAAGTTAGTTTTTTAAAATGTAGTTGGGGGGCCATGGATTGGAGCCTCTACCATGATGAATGCTTGGAGATAATCTGGCAGGGGCCATCTCATGGAGCAGGAATTTTTGTGTCCTGTATGTGTCCTGGCCACTTCAGTCAAGATGAGTTCTTTGGCCTCTTGTGCACCCTGAGGTTTCTGGTTGTTTCCCACGTACTGCTTCCACCCCACTCACCCCCAATCCCCTATAAGGGAGGTTTGTGTCAAATAACTTTGCAGCCGAGCAACAAGAGAAGACCACTCAGTAGACTTTAGAGGGAAAGACAAGTGCTCTTGTTCTCTTCTCTTCCCAAAGTATGGCCTGGGACTGACATATCTCCTCTGGACTTTCTATGGGGGCTCCTCGATTCTAGCTAAGGTAGCTATGAGCACACGATGCCTTACAGTGCAGCGGAGAGCGGGAAGATCTTCTGAGGGCATCATCCCTGCCCCCTTGCCTTTCTTTTGCCCCTCTCCCAACTCCCACTGGCCAGACTCCATCAGGGCTACCAGTTGGAAGGGGTGGCATGACTGCTTATGCTACTTGGGTGTGATGGGAACTAATTCTTCCAGTGAGACAGAAGACCATCAGGCCTCACCATTTGCTTTCCAACTGTGTCCTAAGGTCCTCTGGGCCTCACTCTATTCCCTATCTCTTTGTACTTCATGCTCCCTCCCCCCCCCCATACATGTCCTGATATCTGAACTTCTAATGTACACTAAGGAGCCCTGCCGTCTACCCTGCTGCAGCATCCTCAGACCTTCCTGTCCTTTTCATCCACCCGACAGCTGAATCCTTCGATGTGTTGTCTGCTCCAGTTAGAGTGCGAGCTCCTTGAGAACAGGGACTGTTTTGCTTTTTTTATTTTTTTGTTTTGTTTTGCTTTTTTCTCCTTATATCCCTGACACTTACAGCAATGTTTGGCACATAGTAAGTGCTTGATAAATGCCTTTTCACATTTACGCATTTTATTCCTGGCAGTGAATATCTGCATCTGTTTAGGCAAGCCTGTGACTAGTCTTCAAACCTCTGTTTCTTCTGTTTTGTGTTGCTTTTCCTGAGCACAGGTGATCCCAAGACTGATGTCCTTAGCCTTGGAAGCAACCTTGTGAGTTTGAAAGGTCAGATGCTCCTGGGTCCAGGGTCTGGTTGCTCAGCAGAAGGTAACTTCTAAAGCAGTTTCTTGAAGAGAAGGTAATGACCAGGAGAACAAGTCAGAGCTGTGCCCCTAGCTTGCAAGAGGATATGGACCTTAAGTGATTTGTTTGGAAAATGAAGAACTGAGGTGCAAATGGAATACCTGTTCAAGCTTTTAAGTAGTTGTTCTTGTATGCTTATGAGACTTTATTTTGTGATGGAAGAAATAAATAGTTGGGCAACTGGGAAGTAAGATATATAGGCAATGGAGTATAGAAATCTATCATGCCCTACAGGAAAATTGAACGGGAAGGGGATAAGAGAAGGGCGAGGGGAGATAGAAAGGAGGGCAGATTAGGGAAAAGGGTATTCAGAATGCATGCCACCTTGGGTTGGGGGGAAGAATGAGAACTCAAAATCTTATGAAAGTGAATGTTGAAAACTAAAAATAAATAACTTAATTAAAAAAAAGAAAAGTAGCAAAAACAAAAAGAAAGAAATAGTTGGTCTAGACCTGATCTATTTTGCACATTGGTTCCCTTTTGGGGAGACCTAACCTAAGCTTTGCTGAAGTTCAACTCTGGGGTGGGAGCATGATTAGCCAGGGACAACAAAAAAAAAAAAACAGCTTCCTAACTTTTCTCTCTAGAGGCCAGGCTACCTCAAGACTCAATCTGGTGGACTGGATCTTCTCAGTAAAAGCAGGAGCCTTAGCCTCCCGGACCCATGGGTTGTTACATATACATCATTTTAAGACAGAGAAGTAATTTCAAAATAATGGTTAATTGTTAGCATTGGAAGAACTCTCCAAGCTTATCTAGACTAACTCATATCTAACCAAGTATCCCATCTACAACAACCTCCCAAAGCAGTCATCTAGCCTTCAGTTGAAGACCTCGAGTGAGAGGAAATCTACTCCCTCCTGAAGCAGCCCCTTCCGCACTGGCTGCTCTAATAGTTAAGGAAATTTTCTGTCATATGTGGTTGAGATCTGTTTCTCTACATTTTCTACCAATTGCGTCTAGTTCTACCAAAAAAGGATCCGTGGACTGCCTCTTCCCCATGAGAAACATTCAAATTTAGAAAGAACTACCATGTATCTCCGCCCCCACCCTCCACCTCCAACTTTTCTTTTTTCCAAGCTAAACAAACAACATCCTCAGTTTCTTCAGCCAATCCTCCAGCACCCTTCTCCATTCCTTCAGAATCTCTCCAGCTCATTAGAGTCCTTCATGAAATGTGGTGTGAAGAATTAAACAAACAGCTCCAGTGTGGTCTGCCTAGGGCAGAGTAGAGTGGGATTATCACCACCCATGTCCTGGACACAGTGTCTCTCTTTACACAGCCTAAGATTGCATTAATTTCTTTCTTCTTTTTTTTTTAGTAGCTGGACTACATTGTGTATAACAGAAGACATCTATGTTGAACATGATACAATTTGGAGTGCATTGAAGGATTAATTTTCAAGGTATCCATCCACAAGAGGAAAATAAAAGAATTTTTAAAAGTCTGGAACCTTATCATTACCAAAAAGAGAAAAGAGAGAGAATATTAATAATGAACCATCTATATATCCATTTTCCCACTTGTTGAAAAAAATTTAAATGAAAATAGTCTACATGCATTTCAAGCATCATTGATGAAAACACAAGAAGGGAATGGGCAAATTTTAAGAACAATATTCCAAAGTAGATCCTATCTTTACAATCACACAATTGACTGAAAGATATTGTCTGTTGATTATAATAAAACATTTGATTCTGTAGACCAAAATGTTGCCCTAAATGCTCTCTTCCAACAAGGTTTCTCCCATGTACATGTCAAAAACTGTACAAGATTCTGTGCAAGATGTAACCCTAGAGATAATTTGTTCAATGACTTCATCACTATTTTAAAATACATTTTATTGATACAATTTTTTACCTTACCCAAATTTTTTCCAGTATCTTTCACCATCTCTCTTTCCCGAGAGTCATCCCTGATAACAAATACTATTTTTTAAAGAAAAGAAGAAGAAGAGAAAAAGCAGAAGAGGAGGAGGAGGAGAAGGAAGTGGAGGAGGAAGAGAAGAAAAAGGAAGAAAAAGAAGAAATCATCAAAGCTAATTAATACAAGACAAATATGCAACATACTACATCTGTGGCCTTCCTGCCTCTTCAAAGGAGGGGGGATGGGAATTTCTTCTTATATCTCTTCTTTGGGGCCATGTTTGATCTTTGTTATTTTTCAATACTAACTTTTAATTGTTTTATTGTTCTATTTGCATTGTTGTAGTCATTGTGTCTATTATTTTTTTTTGTTCTGCTTCACTCTGCATCAGTTCATATGGATCTTTCCATGCTTCTCTGTATTCATCACACTCATGATTTCTTATAGCACAGTAATATTCCATTACATTCATGTACCACAATTTGTTTAGCCATTCCCTCATTGATGAGCATCTACTTTCTTTCCAGTTCTTTGCTATCATAACAAGTGTTGCTAGAAATATTTCAATAGCTATGGAGATGACTCTCTCATTATTAACATAGAGCAAGGGATAAAACAGGAAGACATGTTTGCCAAAGGTATTTTCCACTGTCATGGAGAAAGTCCAGAATAGAGACTGAATTGATGGGGTATTCCCTATAGATGGAGAGGTCTTCTTTATGTTCCTGTTTGCAGCTGACATTAAGTTGATGGCTTTGAGTCCTGGAATATTGCAAAACCTCCTAAATGAGATCCATAATCACTGAAAAATTGACTTAATTAGCCACACAGGAAAAACCAAGTAGATGGATAATTCCCAACATCCAGACTATAATGTACAGTTGGATAAATAACTCTCTCTCTCTTTCTATCTATCTATATGTGTGTGTGTGTGTGTGTGTGTGTGTGTGTGTGTGTGTGTAGAAAGATAGCAATAGAGAGACAGCGAGACAGAGACAAAAACAGAGAAAGAGAGAGAGAGAGAGAGAGAGAGAGAGAGAGAGAGAGAGAGAAGAAGGAGGGAGGGAGAGGAGGTGATAGACAAAGACAGAGAAGGAGAAGGGGAGAGAGGGAGAGGGGGAGAGGAGAGAGACAGACAGACACAGAGACAGAGGCAGGCAGCCATGGCAGAGTGGCTAGAGAGCCAACCTTGGAATCAGGAAGAACTGGCTTGAGTTCCAAAAACACACTGGATCTGTGACCCAGGCAAGTCATTCAATCTCTAAGTGCCCCAGGCAATTCTCTAAGATCATAAATGACTGGGAATGAGAATGTGCTGATGGCATCAGTGAAGTGAGCTTCCTCAGTGGGAGTTCTCCAAACAGATGAAATAACACACTTCTCTACCTATAGCTAACGTAGACCACCATCACCACCAGCCATTGAGCTGGGCCTAAAGCTGAACAGGAAGAACAGAATAGGCTGCTTTGACTTTAGAAAACTGTGCAGTACTTTTTTAATGACTCCAAGCTTTCCCCTGGAACAAAGGTTCATCTCTGAGCACAGCTATTCTTCTGGTGATGTGTGGCTACAAATCCTGTAACATCCCAGTCTCCAAAGAATTGCAGTTCAGGATCACCCAGAGGGCAATGAAGAGGTACTCGGTGGGTGTGAGCAGGCTGTAACACACAATAAACAAGGCATTATGCAAGAGAATCACAAAATCACAGAACTGGAGAGCTTGAAGGTACCTCAGTGGCTACACAGGCCAACTCATAGTCATACCTAAAAAACGGTCCCCACCATAATGCAGCCAACAAGTGGTCAGTCAGCTGCTACTTGAAGACTCCTTCTCTGCAATCTCCTTAGCCTTCTGGGATTGGGAGCAGGGGCAGGGGCTAGCTAGGCTCTGAACAGGCAGCCATACCAGGGATTAAGTGAGAGGCAGAGAGGAGGAAATAGGACTGGTTTGGGCTGCCTTAAGGAGGGCTCCCAGGCCAAGCATTTCTTCATTTCCCACCTTGCACCACCACTTTAAACATCATCATGCCCCCATATTGGCTTCCCCTCACCACCCTTTTTCAGCTTCCTTTTGTGTTTTGTCTTCCTCCATTAGATTGTAAGCTCTTTGAAGGCAGGGACTCCTTTTCTTTTTTATATTTGTACCCCCAGCACTTTGCACAGTGCCTGGCACATAGTAGGTGCTGAAAAAATGTTTATTGACTGATCGACCACAAGAGTTAGGACATTGCTGGAGTCTGAGTACAGGTGGAGGTTGACACTGTGTCACTATAGCAGTGATAAACAGTATGAAGGACGTCAATGAAAAAAAACTGCAGGAGCAGAAAAAAGATAGGCTGGCCCCACAGCAGGTGAAGAATGGTGAAGATAACCATTGAACAGCTCACAAGCCCTAACTTGTGTATCTACCGCATGCCAAGAGAGCACAAGGAAGGCCCCCAGTACCCTGAGTAAAGCTGATGCAGGATTATAGGAAGACATGGACAAGAGTTACACAGCATAGAAAGGCAGAGACAGACTGCAATCTGCATTATTGGTGGGAGTATGCGCATTGACAAAGTTATAGATCCAATCAGAATACTGACATATATGCATCACCAAGAAAAAGGTGGTTAACTGGAGGGACATTCTCCCTCAGCAGTTCCTGTGTCTAGTCTCCAAACTGATCCCTTCAGTAACTCTTAGGCTGGGTGTAGTAGAAAGAGCAAGGCTTCAGAGCTAGAAGACTTGAGTTCAAATCCTTACTTGAGAAGTGGGGGAGTGGGGTAATAGGTGCAGAATGAGGCATGCATACAATGCTAGACAGGGCCAAAGTCTTGAGTTGTTTTGCTTAACTGTATTTATTTTGAGGAAGGATTCTAGGATAGGGAAGGGATAATGGGGGAGGATGTTATTGGGATGTGAGAGTGTCATTAAAAAAAAAAGAGGCAACAGTAAAACATTTAATTTAAAAAATGAACAATGCTTAAAAAACAACCAAGAAAACAAAGATTTAAAAAACAGCCCTTTCTCCCTTCAAAAGAATGAAAGCCAGGCCCAGGGCAGGGTAAGAGGACTTCTCTCCACCTAGACATCTCTCACTCTCTTAAACTGAACATATTTAAAATTAAAATTCACCTTCCCTGCTAAGCCAGCTGCCAAAAGCTTCCAGAACTTCCAAAAGCTTCCAGACAGTTCCTATCCCCTAGCCTTGTTCCACCATCACCACCATTTTACAGATTTTTTTTTTTAAACTGAGACCCAGATTGGAAAAGGGACTTGTAAGAGATTACACAATAAGCTTTTGTCAGAATCGGGACTAGAGACCAGGTCACAGACTATTCTTAGACAACACATTTAGAGTTCATGTACTCCATTATCCTCATTTTCCTGAAGAGGAAACTGAGGCCCAGCTTAGTGATCTTAGGTTTAGGGCTGGAAGAGATCATCTAGTCCAGTGATTCTCCAAGTATGTTAGGGGATCTCTGGGGGTTCCCAGACCCTTTCAGGGGGGGTTTGAAGTTAAAACTATTTTTATAATAATATTAAGATGTTCTGTGTGACCCTGGGCAAGTCACTTAACCCCAACTGCCTAAAAGTTAAAAAAAATTTAAAAAAAAATAATATTAAGATGTTTTAATTTCTAACGTGATAAATATTGATAGATAAAACCCACATAAACAAAAGCTCAGTAATTTTTAGGAGTGTAAAGGGGTCCCGACACAAAAGGTCTGAGAATTGCTGATCTAGGCCAATCCTTTCATTTCACAGAGAAGGAAGTAAGGTTAAGTGAGTTGCCCAAGGTCACACAGTACATAGCAGAGTTGGGCTTTGAACCCAGGTCCTCTGATTCAGAATCCTATACCCTTTCTTCCATACCTGCCTCTCAAGTCCAAACTCCTTGCCCTGGCATTTTCATCCAGTAGGATGTACATTCCTTGGGGACATGGACTGCTTCCTTTTTCTCTTGTATTCTCAGAATTTGGACCTGTGCCTGGTCCAGAGTTAGCACCTAATAAATGCTTGTTGATTGAGTATATTGATCTTTTCCGTCATCTAGTAATCCCAATCTGTCTTTCCTGTCCTATATCTCATTATTCTCCTGCATCATACCAAACTGATCAACTCACTCTTTCCCAAATGTATCTTGGTCTATTTTCCACCCCCTCTGAGACCCCTCCCCCCATAAACATACATTTTACTCATGTCCTCTCCTCCCCTTTCTTATCCTCTCCTCTCTTCCAGTTGAAGGTTAGAGCTGGCTCAGGGTAGCTTTTCTGGACCCTGCCTTAGGAAAGGGAGGCTCATAGCAGTGTGACATAGGAGAAAGAGCATTGCATTTGAAGTCAGAGGATCTGAGTTTAAATCCTGACTCTGCTATTTTGTGACTCTGTGATGATGAACAAATAACTTCACTTTTCTGGTCCTTACTTTCCTCAGCTATGGAATGAGTGGAACTCGATGAGCTCTTCTAGCCCATGATGGCTCAATCCTTCTCACCCTGAATGTTGCTCAGCCACCCTGGATTGTGCCTGGGAGTCCCAGGAAGTTAGGCTGTGTGCGTTAGGTTGACCATGCTGGCCCACTGTGGGTCTCAGTGGCCCTGGGAAGAGCTTGCTGTCCCATTCATCCACCCACACTAACCTGCCTATTCAAGAGCACTGGAGTAAAAACCAGACGGGATTTCCCAGGCGATGGAGGAGTCAGGCGTGTAATTGGCCCGGAATGAAGCTGCCAGACGAAGTCCCAGGGATGGGGCCCCAGCACAGAAGCTGTGTTAGTGGCCAGGTCGGCAACAGGCAGCAATGCATTCACTTACCCCTGAAGACATTGAGTGGAACAAGCACATAATGCTAACCTTAGCTCTTTCCTTACGTCTCACCCTGTGAGGCATCTGTGCTTATATCTTGTCCCTGTACTAAATTATAAAATCTGAAAAGTCGGGGACCTTGTCTTACTTAAATTTAGTCTTTCCTTCAGCTCCTAGAAGACAGAAACTGTTTCACAAAGTTGGTGAAATGAATGAATGACCCTATGCCTGTACACCTATACACGTCCTTGTCCTCATCACACTCTTTGTCTGCCCCTGTGTCTTCACATTCTTTGCCCTTGCCATACTCCCTGTTACTGTCCCTTTCATACTCCCTATCTCTACTTCTTTCACACTGTCTAGCCCTGTCCCTACTCCCGTCACTGACCCTCTCCATTGCTATCCCCCTCTCTGTCCTTGTCACACTCCCCACCCTGTCCTAATGGCCATGCTTTGTCTCCAGTCTGAGCCGAGATGCGGAAAAAGAAGCAGCCAACTCAAGAATCAAGGCCTGGAGAGTCTATGAGCCCCCTTTCCTCTCCAGCTACCCCCCTCCCCGGCACTGGTCCCTGGACAGCCAAGGTGAGGGCACGCTGCCACATTCTTAAGGAGAAATCACATCAAAAACAATTTCTTCTTCTAAAAATGTAGTGGTAACAGGTTCCAGATGTCAATTGTTATATAATGGGGTTTGTTTTAATAGTGTTGACTTCCAGATGTGCAGCCTGGAATCAAGGAGCCCATCCGTCTCCTGAGGGAACTGGCCAAAGAGCCGAACCAGGCGAGCCAGGAGCTCCCCTTGGGAGGGAAAGGCAGAAACAGAGACTCCCTCACACACACACACAGATGGACAGAGGGAGATTCAAGTCTGCTAACACACGTTGTCTATCTCTCTTTGGGCACTTGGTACATGCTTCCCTTTCGTGTTAGTCAGTTTTCCATGAGTATATCCTTTCTCCAAAACCAGATTGTAAGTTCCTGGAGGGCAGGCACCATTTCTTAGGTCACTTTGCATCCCCTACACTTAAGGGGATAGCTTACACTTTATTAAGACTTGGCAAGTGATTAGATAAGGGGAAGGGAGGGGAGGAGAGGGAAGAGGAGGAGAGGGGAGGGGAGGGGAGAGGGAAGAGTCTAAGATGATTCTGAGTTTGAGAGCATGGGTGACTAGAAGGATGGGTGATTGGTATCCTTGACAGACAAAGGGAAGTTAGGCAGAGGGTTAGGTTGGGGACAAGGGGAGGAAAGAAAATGAGAATGGATACATATGGAATCATGGATTTTCAGAGCTGGAAAGGACCTTGGTCATCTAATCCAACTTTCTTCCCAGTGTAGGAGTCTCTTCATAACATCTCTGACAGATAGTCTCTCAGTCTGTGCTTGAACACCTCAAGGGACAAGGTGCTCACTACTCGATAAAGCAGCTTATTGCTTCATTGGATCGTTCCGGCTGTTAAAAAGTTCTTTATATTCTTTATATTATATTTATATTGAATCTTGAGCCTTAATAACGATCACCCACTGGTCTTAATCCTTTCCACAGAAGTGACATAGAACATGTCTGATTCCTCTTTCATTTAAACAGCATTAACTATTTGAATGCAAAGAGCACATTCCTTCCTTAATCTTCTCTTCTCTGGATGAAATATTCCCCATTCTTTTAAGTGATCCTCCTCATGGCAAGATCTTTAGACACCTCATCATCTGAGTCCCCTCACGATCTGGCTCTCCCTTCTCTGAATATGCTCCAGCTCGTTAATTTTCCTCCTAAAATGTGACACTCAGAACAGGACTTTGTGCTCTGAGCATGTGGTTTGATATGTGGTCCGAACAACTAAGAGGACAGTGAAACCATCATTTCTCTTGTTTTGGACATTAGGATCCTACTAAGGCAGGCTCAGCTCACATTAGCTTCAGGAACAGCTGCATTTGGCCTCCTAATCTCTTCTCTCTGCATTCTCTGGCTTGGTCAATCAGTCCTTTCAATGGTTTCAGTCTCTATGTAGATGACTCCCCAGTCTACATCTCCAGCCCCAATCTCTCTCCAGGCCTTCAGGCCTGCATCCTCCACTGCCCTCTGGTAATGTCAGCTTATTTCCCATATTTTGTTTTTCCTAAACAAAACATTTGATTCAAACTGGTTTAGTGCTCCTCCAAACATGTCTGTTCCTGCTTTTGTTCCTACTAATCTCATCTGGAATATTTGCCTCCAACTCTCTGCACGGACAAAACCCACCCATCTATCCTTCAAGCTCAAAGTCCAACTTGTCCACGAAGCCTCCTCAACTACTCTGGCTCACACTGATTTCCTCTTCTCTGGGCTCTTCAGCATTTATCAGTTGTACCACATACTTTAGCAATTCGTCATATATTCCATCTTCACCCAACTTGATTACCTCTGTCAGAGATGATGTTTTTCTCAGGTTTGGAGCAAAATTGGAATTCCTTATCAATTACATTGGTAGGATCCCAATATCCAAAAGAAGAGAAACAACAGTCTTGCTGTCCTCTTGGTTGTTCAGACCACATACGGAGCACAAAGTTGAGCTTCTCCAGGTGTTTCTTTTTGCTGATTACACTCTATGAATTACATTCAACCCAGAATACTACAGGAACTTATCAATAAGGCCGTAGCTCCTCAAAAGAGATAAGCTTAGTCATACTAGAAAAACAAAATGGCTAAAAAATGCACATTGCTCATGCCCCAACAACATGTAGTTGGATGGGCAGACTGCACTGAACTGGGACAAGAATTGAGGAGCAGATCAGGCTGGATTGCATTGCGGCAATAAATGAATAGCTATACAATATCCAAAGAGCCGAGGAAGGCTCTGACACCTTGGGTAGATCTTCCATGGATGATTTATAAAAGGTCATGGACAAGAATTACACAGGGAGAGAAGATGTGGAAGGGATGTCATATGCATGAAGGGCTAATACATATTTTCAAATCAAAAAGCACTTACCAAGCAACTACTCCGTGTTGGAAATATGAAGATGAAAAGGAGAAAGCCTTTGCCCTCAAGAAGCATACATTCCACTGGGGGAAACAAAGTGTATATACATACATACATACATACATACATACATACATATGTGTCTCACTTTAAGGTTTGCAGAGCACTTTATATATATTATCTCAATATATAGACAAAATAATTAGGGAGGGAAGTAGAACACTACTAACTAGAGGAATCAGAAAAGGCTCTAAGGGCAGCTTGGTTGCACAGTGGTTAGAGCACCAGGCCTAGAATTAGGAAGACTTGTCTTCCTGAGTTAAAATCCAGCCTCAGGACACTTGCTAGCTATGTAACCCTGGGCAAGTCACTTAACTTTGGTCGCCTCAGTTTCCTCATCCATAAAATGAGCTGGAGAAGGAAATGGCAAACCTCTCCAGTATCTTTGCCAAGGAAACTCCAAATGGGACCATGAAGAGTTGGACATGACTCAAACCACCAGACAGCAATGGGAGTTGGTGCCTCAGTTGTGTCTTGAAGAAAGCTAGGGATTCCAAGAGGAGAAAGAGCTTTCCAGGCATGAGGGGCAGCCTATGGTAAGGGCAAGGGAACATGAGAAGGAGCGTCACGTATGGGGAGGAGAAAATAGGGCAGTTTGCTTGTGAAAGTCGGAAGTTGGGGACTGAGTTCCATGTATAAGGAACAGCAAATTTGGCTGGAATATAGAAGGTATGAAGGCAAAGTAATATGAATTCACTCCAGGAAGATGGCGTGGAACTAGATTTTGAAGGGATTTAATTGTTTAGCAAAGAGTTTGTATTTTATCCTAGAGACAATAGGAAGCCAATGAAACTTCTTGAACAGGAAACTGACACAGTTGCGCTTTAGGAATTTCAGTATGGCAACTGTGTGGAAGATGGGCCTGAGAGAGAAGACTATAGCCATGAAGACCAATTTGGAAGCTCAGCAATAGTCCAGGTGAGAGGTGACAAGAGCCTGAGCCAAGGTGATGGCTGTGTGAGTGAAATGGAACAAATAAGACAATTGCTAAGAAGGCAGAGCTAACAAGATTTGACAACTGCTTGGGTATGAAGGATGAGGCAGAGGGAAGAATCTAGAATTGCTCAGATTGATTGAGAAGATGATGGTGTCCTTAACAGAAATGGGAGGATTAGAAGAGGGGTGGGTTGGGGAGAACATAACGTTTTCCATCTTGGATGTTGAGTTTGAGATGATTCTAAGAGATCCAGCTGGAGATGTCTAACAGATGGTTGGTAATGTTGGGCTGGATTTCAGGAGACAAATGAGGGTGGGATATATGGCTTTGGGAGTCATCTGCATAGAGATGATAGTTGAACCCAAGGGAGCTGATAAGATTTCTGAGAGAGAATGTAGAAAGAGAAGAGGACAGAACCTAGGACAGAAACCTAAGGTTCTTTAGGGAACTCAGGGATGAAGATCTAGAAAAGGGCAATGAGAAGGAGTGATTGGACAGGTGGGAAAAGAGCAGTGTCAGAACAATCCAGGAAGGAGGGAATGTCCAAGAGGAGGGAGCACTAACAGTGTTCAACCCTGCAGAGAGGACAACATGTGCTGTTAAGTGACATATCCGTGGCCACCCGGTTAGTAAGTAATTACTATCATCTTACGTACGATTCAAAGCCCAGTTTTCCTGACTCTAGCATGCTATTTACCATACAAGGCTTCCCTGCATCTAGGAATTTAATGAGATGGAGCACCTGATCAAAGCTCATTTAATGTTTATTGTGAACAAAAAAAAGAGAAAAGGAGAAAAAGGGGAAAAGAAAAAGAAAAATGAGATAAAGGAAGGAATGAAGGAAGGAAAGAATGAGGAAAGAGAGAGAGAGAAATAGAAAGAGAGAAAGGAGGAAGAAAGAAAGGAAGGAAGGGAGAAAAAGAAAGGAAAAGAGGAAAGAAGTGATAAAGAGCGAGGAAGAAAAAGGAAGAGAGGAAGGAAGAAAGAAAGGAAAAAAGGCAAGAATGGAGAAAGAGAGGGAAGGAGGAAGAAAGGAAAAGAGGAAGGAAGAAAGGAAGAGAGGGTGGAAGAGAGAAAGGAAAGAAGGAGAGAAGGAAGGAGGGAGAAAGGGAGGGAAAAAGTAAGGGAGGAAGGAAGATACAAAGGAACAAACAAAGAAAGCAAGACAAAAGAGATGAAACTTAAGACAGACCTGGAAAGGGATGCAGAACAAAAGCATTTTTTACCCCTTTGCTGTTTGATCATTGATTTGGCTCTACTTCATTAAATGCCATGGATTTTATGTGATGTTTCATAGCTCATTTTGAACGCTTAATTTGATTATTTGTTTTTGTTAATGGTTATTAGTTAATAATAATTTTTAAAAAGATCTTGACATTTGAGAGCAATAGACATCATCCCTTCATCTGGTTTTGGTGAGACCTCTTCCCCCTTGTTAAGCACTTGGGTCACACTGGCTCAGTCTTCTGGCCATGTGCCTTCTCTAAGCTCTGCCTTACTGTTCTGCCCTCAACTTTTACAAGGGGTCCACATTTGTTCTATTCATCCTTTTTCCTGCACGGTGAGTCAGTGTTTTGTGTGAAACTATACTGGGCAAGTCACTTAGCCCCGTTTGCCTCAATTTTCTCATCTGTAAAATGAGCCAGAGAAGGAGATGGCTAACCACTCCAGTATCTTTGCCAAGAAAACCCCAAATGGGGTCATGAAGAGTCAGACATGACTGAAAAAAACGACTGAACAAAAATGGTTGAAGATATTGCACCCAGACCAGTAAGGGTTCTTCACCCAAAGATCTATATAGTAAATTCCTTCTTGAATCTAGCTCCAGATGGAAAAGTTTCTCTGTGGGGGAGTTCCTTTGCTCTTTTTTTCCTGCCAATGAAAACTTTTTATCTCAATGATTCTTCTTGTAGGCTGGGAAGTGTATCGTCAAATTTATGGCTAAGATGCTGTTATCTCAATAAGGGTGCCTATAAATATCTACTCTTTCTGCTTCATCTGGAAGATCTCTGTTCTATGTCCTCAAATGTCTTATGTGTTTTGACTCACCTCAAGATTCTTTGTAAATATTTATTTAAGCAGTGTTTAAATAGTAATAATAAGATAAGTTTAGAGCTAGAAGGACTTTAGATGTCATTGAGTCTAACCTCCTCAGGTTACAGATAGAGAAACTGAGGCCCAGAAAGTTTGAGCAATTGCCTGAGCCTAGATAGTAAGTGGCAGGGCTAAGGGGTCATGGTAAATAAAAATGGTTCCTTGGCTAGCTACCATTAGGAGATCTGGGCCTTGGAGAGGTGTGGGCTCCCCGAGCATGGTTAGGAGGATCTTAACACATTTTAGTGCAGATCTCTGTCAAGATCAGAAATGGGACTCCAGAATTATAGATTTAGAATTGGAAGGGATCTCAGAGTTCATTGAGTCCAACCCCTCATTTTACATATGAGGAAACTGAGGTGCAAAGAAGTTAAGGGCTTTGACCCAAGTCACATAACAGCAGAGCGAGGAGGTGATCCCAGATCCTTTGAGTCTTAAGCCAAGAGCTTTTCCATTGCACCATGCTGCTTTTTCTGTAACATAATTTCAGTACTGATTAAGAACTGCATACGAACGTGGCCCAGGAGAGCAGTGAAGTTATTCTTCTTGCTGGGTCTTTGCTTATACTCTGGGAGAGAAGAGATGAAAGGCAGGGAGGGTGGAGCCAGCCTCGGGGAACTGGCTGGTTAGAACTGAAGCTGAGGATAATTTGTAAGGATGGGCCAGGGAATCACAAACAGAAGATAAACCCAGTCGAGTTTGAGGCCATGTGTTACTATTCAGGCAGAGCTTAGCAGGAATAGTATTTGGTCTGGACTTCATCTGAGGCTGTGCCTGTAGCAGAGTCAGGGCCGAGGGCCGGGGGGGTCTATGGCCAGGGTCAGGGCTTGGGGCTCTGGCTACAGCCAGGGTCAGATCTAGGGATTCTGACTGTGGCCAGGGTCGAGCCATAAAGGTCAGGGCTCCGTCTGTGGCCAGGGACAGAACTCAATCTGGGACGCTGGTGAGAGCTCAGTCGTTGGTCAGCTTCATGGGGTCAGTCTGACACCCAGGATAGGGCTCAGTCTATCTCCCAGCCAGTTCCCATTCTCTCCCCCGGAGCCTCAAGCCAAGCAGTCTGGATGAGGAAGGGGAGCTGGGGCCTGGTGGGGGGTGGAGAGCAGCTTGGGCCTCGTTCAGCCTGGTGAGGAGGGAATGCAGGAGGGGTGAGGGGGCCGCCCAGGGCTGGCGCCTGCCGTGCCTCTCTCTGGGCCGTCACCCTGGGAGAGAGGCTCCAGCTGCTCTGGGGCCTGGCACAGACAAAGGACCTTTCTTTCCCTGCACGTGGCCAGGTTAGATTTTTTTCTTGGGATCCGAAAGCTCTCGTGAAAGGATCCAGTTCTAGGCCAGGCTGGCCCTGGAGAAGCAGAACTGAAACTGGTGAATTGTGCTCAGGAGAGCTAGGGTGGGAGTGGGGGTGGGGGCAAGGCCTCCAGGCATGCTTCCTGCTTTTTGGATCAGACCCAATGTTCCTTTGTGTGTGTCTATGCACACACACACATGCTCCAGCAAAAGCATATGTGTCCATTTTTATCTATATCCACACATATGTGCACACATATATCTATCTACATATGTGCAATGCATCTCTGCATGTTCTACATGTGTGTTCTGTGCATATACCAGTGTGTACAGAGATGAGGGAAATGACACTGCTCCCTACCCCCTCACCCTCAAATTCGGGGTAATAGTTGGGGGAAGAGGTTGGGACAAAGGGTGGCTTTGAATATAGAAGTAAAGGACTGCCTATATTGTCTTGGTAACTTGGCAAGAAACGCCTGGTTTGCACCGATATTAAATTTGTCCTATTAAAACAAATTTTTCTCCTCGGTTTTCTTCTCTTTTCCTTGGGGCCCTGGATAGCTGGGAAGTTCTGGTTTCCTGGTTGGAGTAGAGGACAATGAGCCAAGGAAAATTGTCCTGATTAGCCATAAGCCAAGGAGGATTCCGCATGTGTATGCGTGTCTCTGTGTTTACTTCATTCATTATTTCAGCAAATATTTATTGCCTTTATTAAATTTATTTTTTCAATTGCCAAGCATCTATTTTTTCTTCCTCCAACCTTCCCTCCTCGCATTAGAAAAAACAAATAAACAAAAAGCCAAAAAAAGAGACAAGATTCTTCTAACAAAAAAGCATAGTGAAGAGAAACAAGTTCCCATGTTGGTCATGTCCAACAATCAAGATTTGTGCAACACTCTTCGTTTGTCATTGCTCCTCTGGATCTTAAGTCTTTCCAAATTGCTCAGCTTTACAATTCAACAAGCATTTATTAAAGCACCTACTATGTTCTGGGCGCTGGGACAGATGCCCTTCCTCCCTGGAATTCACAGTCTAGTAAGGAAAAGAGACATGAACACAGATCATTTTCATACATGGTATATTATATGATTAGAAAATTTGAGAACACAACAGAGCTATGTGAGGTCTTGGGCAAAGGCGATACTGGCTGAAGGGGTTCAGGGAAAGCTCCCTGGAAGTGGTGGTCTTTCAAGTGAATGTTAAAAGACATAGGAATAAGGAAATTATGTGTAGTTATCTGTCTGTCTGGGCAACTAGGTGGCACCATAGTGCACAGAGTGCTGGGCTTGGAGTCATCTTCTTGAGTTCAAATTCAGTCTCAAACACTTACTAGCTGTGTGACCCTGGGCAAGTCACTTAACCCTGTTTGTCTCAGTTTCCTCATCTGTAAAATAAGCTGGAGAAGGAAACGGCAAGCCACTCCAGTATCCCTGCCAAGAAACCCCCAAATTGGGTCACAGAAGAGTCAGACATGACTGAAATGACGAACAACAATAAACCTGTCCGTCCCTGTATCTGTGTACGTGTGTACAAATACTAGATTCTTGGACTGCCGGAGTCAACAGGGACCCCAGAAGATTTCTAATGCAAAACTTACACCTGAGCAGGAATCTTTCTACAGTTTCCCTGATAGGTGGTCACAAGTGTGGGCACTGTCAGTATGAGCATATGTGAGTGTGTTTATACATGCACAGCTCATTCAACACAATCATCACTTAATGTTTTGTGCACAGGCCATGACCAGAAGGTGCAGGTTACAAGAATGGCCCCACCAGTCTCCAGGATGCTGCTGTGGCCACCCTAAAAGCTCCCGAGTCTCCACCTTGGGGACACAGCGGCTCCCCAGCCTCCCAGAACCCTCCTCAGTGATGATCTCACAAGTCAGGGTTCTGAACACAATGAAGACTCTTTGGCTTCTGGTGTGGAGAACGATACTGGAGGAAAACCCGGTGTGTAAAACATTTTCTTTTATGCTTTGTTCAAAAGTACACTTTAACAGGGAGAAGGTCCAGTCCTTATAAGAAAACCCCTTACAAAGAAGCATCTGGAAAGTTTAGTCACTGAAAGCGAAAGTTAGTTTGGCCAAGCCTTTCATTATCCATTAACTAGAAATTGGAAAGGAAAAAAGGAAGAGACAAGTCAGGAGTCCAGGCAGGGCACTACTACATGGGGAATGTTGCAGATGACTGTGACCTCCATGCTGTCCTTGGGGCATTTGTTCAGTTTTTGACTCATAAAGTGAAAAAACCACCCAAACACTAGCTTTAAAATAAAAGGACCTGGGTTTCAATGTCAGATTGATCGTTCCCCTCCCCTTCCCCTCCTTTCCCTCCCTTCCCCTTTCCCTTCCCCTCCACTTCCTTCTCTCCCTTCCTTCCCCTGCCCTTCCCCTCCCTTTTCCCTTCCTCCTCTTCCCCTCCTTTCCCTTCCCCTCCCTTTCCCTTTTCTCCTCTTCCCTTCTGTTCCCCTCCTCTCTCTTCCCCTCCTATCCCCTCCCCTACTTTCCTCTCCCCTTCCCTTCCTTTCTCTTCAGTTTCCTCATCTGTAAAATGAAGATTGGATTTATAGCCTCTGAGGCCCCTTCTTACTCCATGTTTATGATCCAATGATCCCTCCTACTCTATAGTATTACATGATTTAGTGAATTACTGTGGCAAAAACAATAAACCTAAATTCATCAGGTTGGCGATCAATCTTCTATTGCTAAGCCTTGTGTTACATCCTTGTAGGGCTTATACTTGAGTTGAAACCTTTCCCTGATGGGGTGGATCTTCCTGAACTTACACTCTACTGAGATAGTGTTTGAGAATACAAAGTCACCTCTATATCATGAGAAGCCTTCTGAAAAGAACTTCAATGGAAACATGAGGATGATAGCGATAGCGTTGGTGATGATGATGGTGATAATGATGATGATTATAATGGCAATGGTGATGGTGATGATCTGCTTCATGGAGGCCACCACCTTGGTGAGAAAATCATGGAAGCACTCACTGAGGGTTAAGATGATGGCAAAATTTTAAGTGTGAGCATCATAGCCAAGAGTTATTTGAAATGCTCTTTGGACAGATTGTTTGAGTCGACAAAACTTTTCCTCCTTTCTTTTTATTTCTTAAAAAAATTCTTTGTTATAAGAAGTGTCTCTCTGGGAGGGGAACAGGGGGAAATCCAACTGACATAAAAACAAAAGCTTCAACAGAATTGATTTGAAATGATAAAAGAAATGCTATTGGGGAATAGAATAAGGGTCACAGAGCAACCAATTAATTATATTGCACAATCAAACTTGTTTTTCCCCTGTGGCACAGTGGATAAAGTGCTGGATTTAGGAAGATACAAGTTCACATTTAGTGTCAGACACCTACTGGCTTTATGACAATAGGTAAATCACTTAACCTGTATCTGCATCAATTTTCTCAGTTGTTAAATGGAGATAATAACAGCACCTACCTCCCAGGGTTGATGAGGATCAAATGAGATAACATTTGTAAAGACCTTAGCACAGTGCCTGGCACACAGTTAGGTGCTTAATAAATGACTTATTTCTTTCCCTTCCCCTTCAGTATCCTCATTTGTAAAACTGGAATAACACCTACCTCCCAAGGCCGTTGTGAGGATCAAATGAAATGATAGTGGTAAGGTACCTTGAAGTGCTATATAAATACTAGCTATTACTGGTTTAAGAGTAGTTGAACTTCATAGTACTTTTTTGTGCTGATTTCAAATATGGCTTCCTATTTTGTTATTTGCCCATTGTCTTCACAGGAATTATCATTTTCGATCCTTTTTTTAAATTTTATTTTTGGCTAGGCAATGGGGTTAAGTGACTTGGCCAGGATCACACATCTAGTAAGTGTCAAGTGTCTCAGGTCAAATTTGAGCTCAGGTCCTCCTGACTCCAGGGCCAGTGCTCTATCCACTGTGCCACCTCGCTGTCCCTTTTCTCAATCCTTTTAAAATAATTTTTTATTAAACAAATTTGTGTTCATTTAATTCAACTGTAGCTTCTGATGTAGCCACTGCTATGTAGTTTCTGACGATTTCCTGATCCATTTTGCTTCTGCAACATCGGTCCTCGGCATCCATCAGTACGTTAGCCCACCTTCCGGGGCTCCCCCTGCTTTGCTGGTGGAGATTTCTTGATGCATGTATTCTCCATGCTCATTACTGATTGCAGTAGGTTTTCCGGGAAGGAGTCCAAATGTGAATCCCAGAAATGTATTTTGAATGACATGTTGCCACCCTTAATTCTTTAGGCTTTGAGGAGATCATTGACAATTTTTTGGTAATTTTCTGCTTCATAGTTTCACAAAAAGGTTTTGGTCACTCTTTAAGATGATTTCCATGCAGCTCCTTCAACTCCACTCAACTGTTTTTCAAAATGTTCTTATTTCACAGACAAGCTGAGCTGAGTTGAAATACCAAGAGGCAATTGGGTGGTGCAGGAGATGGAGTAGTATAGTCAGGAAGACCTGAGTTGAATTCTCCCTCAGACATTTATTAGCTGTGTGACCCTGAGTAAGCCATTTAACCTCTCAGAGCCTCAGTTTCCTCATCTGTAAAGTGACATCATTGGACTCAAGTTCTCTAAGACTCCTTTTCAACTTGAAATTCATTTTTAAGCAAGCTGCACATCAGAGAAATTTCAGGGCATCCCAGATAATCCTCTTCTTCTAATTTTTGGATATTGGAATATTCATGTTTCTAAAATTCATGGTAAAAATAAAATTTAAAAACCCCAAAATGTTGATCTTTTATAACTTCCCTTATTCAAGGGTCAATAATTTGTGATTTTAGCTTCACTGATTCTTAGAGATTTATTTTTCAGATACAGAAAACTGACACCATTTTAATCCATTGCCTTGACAAATTTTTTCATTAAATTAAATTGAATGTGCAAATGTGACAAGATAAGTCAGTTGTGGATTACCTCACTTTTCTTTCTTAGATTCAGTGCTTTCTTTTGAGGATAGTATTTTATAAAAATACGTCTTTTTCTGTCACTGTTGTCTCATTTACAAATAAAGCAGCAGTGTTTGGTTTACCAAAGTGATCTTCTAATAAAACAGCAGTCTCCTTTAGATTCCCACAGATGTACCAAGAATACTTTTCATATTTAATTCTTAAGATAAGTTTCATGATTTGAACATATTTTGGTGCCTTCTTGAAGACTATTCCATCCTTTCTGCCTAGAGGTAGGTTAAAAGTAAAGCATGACTTTTGAGTAAGTTATGATCGGCAGCAAGATGATTTAGATCTGTTTGAGTTATTTTTTACTATTTATTTTTCTAAATTTAATTTTTTTCAATCAAACCTGCCTTCGCTCCTTCCTCTCTCCTTCTTCCCTCTACCCACACTGAGAAAGGAAAAAAATCCCACCTATGATAAATATGTATAATTGGAGGGGATCTCAAATTGACCATTAAAAAATTAAGCTCCAAATCTCCATCTGCTCTCTGAATCTATCACCTCTCTATCCCGAGGTGGGTTTCATCATGAGTCCTCTTGAATCACGGTTGGTTGTTTCATTGGAACAGAGTCCCTAAATCTTTCAAAGTCATCTTTATAATGTTTTTCTTACTGTATAAATTGTTCTTCTGGCTCTGCTCACTTCATTCCGCATTAGTTCATACAAGTTTTTCCGGGTTTCTAGAAAACCACCCCCTTCATCATGTCTTATGGTTAAATGGTATTCTGGCATATTCATCCCTCGTAACTAATTGAGCCGCCCACCAATTGATGGACAGACCCCTTTGCCACCACACGAAGAGCTGTTATTTAAATGTATTCCTGGGTCCTTTTCATCTGTCTCGGGTTTCTTTGAGGGGACAGATCAAGTAGCAACATGACTGGGTCAAAGGATATTCTGCTTGAGTTATTAAATGAGGATCTGAGGATGGAAAACTCACTGCAGGCAGGGAAATGGCAACTTCGTTATTCTCTTACCTTATGTCCAGTCTCACGGGCGCAAACTAAATCATTAGGTTTATTTTTTTTTTTTAAAATCCCAAATCCAAGTTTTGGTAATTTTGGTGAAGGTAGTTCTTTACTACATAAAACAGGCCTTTTAGCTGATGGTAAATTTGGATAGTATACATTATGGTTACGCTTAGGGACAGCTAGGTGGCTCATTGTATAGAATGCTGGGCCTGCAGTCAGGAATACCTGAATTCAAATTCAGACACTAGCAGTGTGATGATCCTGGGCAAGTCATTTAACTCCTGTTTGCCTCAGTTTCCTCATCTGAAAAACGTAAAAATCTGTAAAATGTTTAGCACCGTTTCTGGCACGTAATAAGAACTATGTAAATGTTAGCGATTATGTTAGCTATTACTAATCCCTGCTATACTTGTTAAGCCAAAATAGCAATCTACTGAATTGCCTTTTTGTTCTCTCCAAATAATATGGACTGCAAACACCATGGCTGAGATCCACGGAGCCAAACCAGTGAGTATTCCAACACAAGTGATACTGAAGAAGGGAGGGGCCCAAACTTTATCCTGGACATCCACTTTGCAACCAAATAGAGTTCATATGCTTTCTTTACTAGAAGAATGAAATCTAGTCTGTATGATTTAAAATTTAGCTCACCGCATATATAACAAAAACGGTTCGGATGATTGATGCACTGATGAGACGTACTGAGAGTTTAAGTGATATACACCAACATGCACAAGGTACAAACATTAGAGAAAACAGAATTTTGAAACAATAATGATTTTTTACCAAGTGATGCCTGGCTTACAACTGATAGAACAGCCTGAGAATTTAGTGCAGGACCAAATGTTATGTCAGTATGTTCTGGCCTGGCCTGCCATGCAATACCTAGATTTTATACAACGTAAAAGAAAAAGTCAACCAGTGGCCTCTCTCACCACTCCCATCTCCCTGCCCCTCCTCAACCAAACTAGAATTGTATTACTACCTCATATCATATAATTTATATTTAAAAAAATCACAACACTAAATAAGGGTGGGGGACAGAGAAATTGCATTTGTCTTTTTTAATTCACTATCAAAAATACATATTAACTTACAGCAGAGAACAAAAGAAAACCTAGAAGGAAGCAAAGGAAAGCTGGGCAGCTTTGAAAACAATGTGTAGTATTTATCATATAGGCTTTCTTGAAATGGAAATTTATTGTTTTATATTGAATCCTCTCTTATGTTCTGCTGTATACATGGCAATGTTTTTTTTTTCCTTTCTCATTTTGTACTAAAGTTTAAAATACATTTTAAAATATACAAAAACATATTAATTTAAGAAATTTCCTAAATAATTTCCATGTGAAAATGTATATTAAACCCTTATAAGTCATTAATAAATGAGTTAATAACTAACATTTGAGAGGATTTGTCACTGCATGTTAGGTGTTTCATTTCTTTGGAATTTTGTTCTTTATGTCATTTCTATGTTATTTATCTTTTATAGAGATTCCACTAAAGCCTTAGTTGACTCCACATCATTTTTGGGTGGCTAAGTTTAGAGAAGCTTAATATCACATCTGCCACAGGAACCCCTGAAGACCTTCTACCAAGTCATGGATGGTTTGTGTAGACAGAAGTGGTTTACGTGAAGTTGTGATTGCCTGTAGACAGTACCTATATTAACAAGTCCCCAGATATTTAAAGTAATTAAGTATGAAGAAAAGCTTCATTATAATATTGTTATTAAAATGAAAAATGTAATTTTAATATGCACAATTTATTAAAGGGTGAAAGTCTGTGTGATTATACTGAAGCATCATTTATCTATACCTGCAGTAAATCAACCCACTGGATCTAAGCTAGTCACTAGCAACTTGGAGGGAAGCTACTGGAAATGTGAGCATAACTACCTGGTTGGACTTTGTGACCTCTGAAGTCCCTTTGAGTTCAAGACCCCAGGTGCTAAGCTGAATCACCCTTTCCCTTCTGGGACAACATAAGTTAGATCAGATGATTACAGAGGACAAGACAAAGGTGACCCCTGGCTGCAGGGAAGGAAGAAGGAAGTATGTAGTACAGAACCTTGACCATAGAACACAGCAGAGGGTGTTTGGTGGGAAGGCTGCTTCCTTTCCCACTAGGTGGGACGTGTCTGTGTGGGCCAGGGAGGGAGCAATGTGTATGAATGATGATCCTAGTGAGGATGGCAGGACCACAGAATTTTAGAACTGGAAAGGAGAGGCCTTCAAGACCATCTGTTTTCTGGCTATGTGAACTAAAGCCAACCATTTGCCCCCTTTAAGCCTCAGTTCTTTATGTCTAAAAGCTGGTTTTCTCCTTTCAGCTCTGAATCTTACAATTCTATGAGAGTCTAACCTCCTCATTTGGAAAGTGAGGAAACTAACCCTAATTCTAAGGCCCATAGGGTGAAAGCATCACACCTATTTTTTTTTAGGTCTCTGAGTGACTGAGGAGGGACCAGAAATCTGGTTCTCCTAGCCAGGCAAATAGGTCTTAAAGTGGTTGGAGAGCTGGACCTGGGGTCAGGAAGACTTGAGTTCAAATTCAGCCTCGGACACTTACTAGTTTTGTGACCCTAAGCAGGTCACTTGCCTGTGTGTCTGCCTCAGTTTCCTCAAATATAAAATGGGGATAATAACAGCACCTACCTCCTAAGGTTCAAGATCCCAAGGTGATAAGGATCAAATGAGAAAACATTCCTAAAGCATAATCTCTGGCAACATAGTGTAGACATTAACAAGGTTAACTCCTTGATAAGGTGTGAATTCCAGAGGGATACCATAAAGAAGAAGAATAATTAGACAAGAACAGAGGATAAGACAGCCAGAGGATCAGAGGCAATGGATGTGGTATTTCGAGGGAGTCCCTCAATAGGTGAACCAAGGGACAGAGCTCCTGGACCAAGCAGAGTCAGTGACAAGGAACACCAAGGGACAGAGTCATGGAGGAACAGGGTCAGACCTTGCCCTTCATTGGCTCTGTGAATTACAGGCACTGTGCAGGTTCAAGGAAGGGCTGGATTCTTCAGCAATGCTAAAAGTTGTCCCTTTGGGGGAGCCTCACCCTCAGGGTCTGAAGGTCCCTAGGAGGTGGAGGCCCATTGGAGGGGAAAGGACAGTTACCTTGACTGTTTATGGGCTCAAGCACAAGCCTTTGCGGTTTATCAAAGTGTCTCCTATATCTGATGTGTTGTTAGCTTGAGTGCTTATATGGGACCTGAGAGCATTTTTCCCAGGCAGACCCAAACCTTGGATGGGGGTCATAAGTAAAAAAGAGATAGTGAGAAACCCCATCTGTGTAAGCCCTGAGTTTTGGTTCTTGGCCACCAGTTCTTAGCCACAAATAATATACAATGCTACACGGTAAGTACATTAGAGAGGTGCAATGTGAAATCCAGGGGGAAGGAACAAGGAAGGGTTCAAGAAGCAGGATGATCTTTGTCTCTGGGCTAGGTTTCTGTCACAGTCATGACCTTAGAAGAAGGGCTGGGCAGGATAAACAGGACCCAGGGACAAGAAGAAGTCTCTAAGATCTGCTTGGTGGAGTGGGGCATTTGCCAAGAAGGTGTCAGAGCCCTAAGCAGAGGCAGAGGGGTATTCTAAGTTCTCCATCAAAGCTTCCTGCTCCTTTCCTGGGCTCCCTCTCTGCCCTCTGAGGTCTGGGTGTAAACATGGAAATTCCACCGCTGCCTCCGACCAGGAAACTGGGCAGCTGACTGCTCCTTGGATCTGGCCCACTCTCTCTGGCTTTTTTCCAGGGGGCCCCTAGTTTCTTACTCCTTGTCCTCCTCCTGGGAAAATTTGGTGGTTGGGGGAGGGAGGCTGGGATTAATAAAGTCACAGACTATCAGAGCTGTCAGAGCTAATGGACCTTAGAGATGGCGCCCCAACCCTTCATTTTACAAATAGGGAAACTGAGGACCAGAGAAAGGAAGGGACTGACTCAAGGATGCACCAGCAATTTGTGTCAGAGACAGAATAGAAGCCCTCCCCCATTTGAAAGGCTTAGGCTCCTGAAGGAAGGTCCTTTAGAGAGTCACATCAATTAATATCCAACACATACTGTTCCCTGGAGGCTTCTTTAATGCAGAAGACATGGTAGAGGAGGGAGTTAGGGGCAGGAATGGGATAACCAGAGACATTTTAATGAATGGTTAGGTGCACGTGTATTTAGACCTCCTGCATTCTGTTCTTTGCTCTGATCCGAGCCCAGGTGACCCTTCTCTCCACCCTGGACCTTCTCCCCACCTGAAATGATTACCTAGTCTGCCAAATGGGATTGGTGGTAGATAGAATTTGGGCAAGCCCATTGCAGTCCTGGCCTCTGACAGAAGAGCTGACCAACATGAATCCAAGCTGGTTCTCCCCCTTCTTAGCCATTCTGGTGGCTTACTTAGGGGCTAAAACTACAAAGACAGCAGAGGAGAGGGTCAAGTCAAGATGAGGAGGGCAAGCTCAGACACCAGGGTCACAGGGATGAGCAAAGGTACATCGGGACAGACCTAGACACTAAGGCTGGTGCCAGATGTAGTATGTAGAATAGTCAAGTCAACCAGCCTTTATTAAGTGCTTACATTACGCTAAGTTCTGGGGAAACAAAAAAAGGCAACCCTTCCCCCCTCCCCAGACTCCACCCCCTTCCTGGCAAAAACAAAACCCAGCCTCTGCCTTTAAAGAACTCACATTCAAATGTGGAAGACAACACGCAAACGACTATGTACATACAAGACCTATACAGAAGAAATCGGAGGCAATAGAGGGAAGGCATTAGAATTAAGAAGGACTGGGAAAGGCTTCCTGTAGAAGGTGAGATTTTAGCGGGAACTTGAAGGAAGCCAGGGAAGCCACGAGGTGGAGATGAGTGAGAGCATTCCAGGAACAGAGGACAATGGGGAAAGTTCCCAGAGTCAGAAGATGGAGTGTCACGTGTGAGGAACAGACAGGACGTTAATGGAGGCTATGTGGGGTATGTGTAAAGGAGTGAAGTATAAAGACTGGAAAGGTGGGAAGGGGCCAGGCAGGGAAGGGCTTTAAAAGCCAAACAGGATTTTATAGTTGATCCTGGAGGTATCAGGGAGCCACTGGAATTTAGTGAATTGGGGGAGGGGAAAGGTGATATGTTCAGTGCTGAGAATGAATTCCAGTTAGAAAATCCTTCTGGGTTTGCCTAGTGCATCCCCCTGACAGATGCTGGTATCCCCTCTGTACTCTCTTGGACAGTTGGTTTTTCTTTTTTTCTTTTTTTTTTCTTTCTTTTTTCTTTCTTTCTTTCTTTCTTTCTTTCTTTCTTTTCTTTCTTCTCTCTCTCTCTCTTTTTTCTCTCTCTCTCTCTCTCTCTTTCTCTCTCTCTCTCTCTCTCTCTCTCTCTCTCTCTCTCTCTCTCTCTTTCTTTCCAGCAAGGCAGTTGGGGTTAAGTGATGCAGCTAGTAAGTGCCAAATGTCTGGTCGGAGACCAGATTTGAACTCAGGACCCCTGAGGACCCAGGTCCTCACTAAGTGCCACTTAGCTGTTCCAACAGCTGGTCCTGAAGCCTCTTCTTAAACATGTCTACTACTGCAGAGCCCACTATAAAGAAGCCCACTCTATTTCTTTTGTTTGTTGTTATTCAGTCGTTTCAGTCAAGTCAGACTCTCCATGACCTCATTTGGGGTTTTCTTGGCAAAGATACTGAGGTGATTTGCCATTTCCTTCTCCAGCTCATTTTACAAATGAGGAAATTGAGGCAAACAGGGTTAAGTAACTTGCTCAGGGTCATACAGCTAAGTGTCTGAGGCTGGATTTGAATTCAGGTCTTCCTGACTCCTGGCCTGGCACTCTATCCGCTCCACCACCCCATTGCTGGACAGCTCTAATTGTTACTCTGCCAGGGCAATGGAAAGGAGCACTTTTCAGGCACTTACCACCTGGGTGGTTTGGGTCAAGTAACTTAAGTTCTCTGGGTCTGTTTCCTCATTTGTAAAACAAAGGAGTGGTCATGGATGGCCTTCTGGGTCCCTTCTGGTTCTTAATCTGTGATATTCTTTATACTGAGCTGAAATCTGTCTCCCTATAACTTCCCCCATCTCTTTCATAGCTCAGTCCTCTAGGATAAAATTGAATTCCTCTTCCATAAGATAGACCTTCAGATAACACCACCCATCAGCATGAAGCAGTTTGACTTCCATCACCCAATGCTTTGTCCAGCAGCGGTGGGAAGAGCCTAGTTTTACAGTCTGGAGACCCGAATTCGAGCCCCAGTTCAGATATTAACTAGTTGTGCAAATCACTTCATTTAGCTGAGCCTCAGTTTCCTCATCTATGAAATGAGGTCTATCAAACCTAAACCATCTACCCTTCTCCACAACACACAAACATGCAAGACACACACACGGTTGTAAAGAAAGAGCTCTCTGGGGTATTATGAGTCAAGGAAGGGAGAGGCACAGGAATCCAGATACTTTTGATTAGGTGAAAAAGGAAGCTAGGGATCCTGGGAGGCATCAGCCTAGGGGTAGGAGGACTGAGGAGAGAGGAGTCTGGGTACCTGAATGAGGGGCACAGGGACCGGTAAAGAGAAATGTTGCTCCCTCCACAGCTGTACCTGTCACTGGGCATGTCTCAGTGGTATCCCCACCCTGGTCTGTAGAAGGAGCTCTGAATTCAGCCTGTGACTCATCAGGCCTGGGCCCTGTGATTCAGAGAAGATAGGCTCCTTGGAGTGGGGGTGGTTGAATAGTGGAGCGGCTCTCCTTTTTTTCAGTCTCTATCCCTTGATCCTTTCCTTCTAGGGACATTACATAATCCCAGGACTTTGTGTACCTGCGTCCATCCTTAGTAGGAAAACTCTACGAAGGGTTTTCTGGTAGGCTTATCTCAGAGTCCACAGCCCCACACCTCTTTACTTTTCCCCTCTTCTCATTCCTCAGTCTCTCTTTTTTTTTTCACCAGGATCTGACACGAAGGAGACTTGCTTGATGCCAACAACCCTCTCCCCCGAGTTCCTGCCTGCTTTCTCAGCACAGGGGGCTGGGACCCAGGCCTTTTTATCTGTAGAGCTCCTGGCAAGAGTAGGAGAGTCACAGAGTGACAGAGAGGAACAGGGCCTTGGAAAAATACTACTGAATGGAAGGGGTTTTATTACTTGCCAGTGATAAGGTTGTATTCTGTCCTTGCCTACATCTCAAGCAGCTGGGATGGTTCATTAGCAGATAGAGATGTCCTGCTAAACTGTATGTAAGGATTTCTGTGGGTGGCATATTGACTTAGAAAATCATATACTAACGTTATCGATTTTCTACTGTACTTTGTTTATTTTATTAAATATTTCTCAATTTGGGTCCCACTCAGAAATTTTGCCCAGCCCCGTGTCTGACACCTCTGCATTACAGTATCTACCTGGGTTGCCTGGGGAGACCAGGAGATCAGAATTATCTCCAAGCACCTTTCTCTGTGACGCAGGTAGTGCAAATATTGTTATCCCCACTGTACAGAGGAGGAAATTGAGACTTAGATTCATAGAACCTACAGCTGAACAGCACCTTGGAAATCAATCAGCTTTCTTGAAAACTGTCAAGTAGCTCAAGAAGATCCTTGTCCTCCTTTAGGAAACAATACAAACTCCTTTGTCATTCAAAGCTCTTCACAGTCTGCTCTGGCTTTCCTCCCAGGCTGATTACATGTTACCTCCCATAACATTCTCTAGGGTGCAGCCACACCAGTCTACTTTCTATTCCTCTTGTATGAGAGATTCCAGTCTGCCCCCAGGACTAGAATGTTTTCTCTCCTCTTGGAACCCCTATAGCTCCTCAAAGTCCAGCCCAAGTTTCACTTCCGGGAGACTGTTCCCGATTGCCTTAGTTGTTAGTTACTTTTCTCCTCCCACTCCCCCACCTCCATCATCACTGTACACTTGTTTTGTATGTATCCTACATCTATTTCTCTTTGATCATGAGGCAGCTAGGTGGCACGGTCAGCCTGGAGTCAGGAAGACCATGAGTTCAACTTCTGCCCTTGACACTTAATAGCTGTGTGATGCCGGCCCTCTGTTTGCTTCAATATCCTCAAGTGTAAAATGAGGATAATAACAGCACCTACTTTCCAGGGTTATTGTGAGGATCAAAAGAGAAAATATTTGTAAAGCACTTAGCACAAAGGAGCTAATGAATAATAATGTTAATACCTGCTTATTCCCTTCCTGTTCCCCCTTCATGTTGTAACTCCCTGGTAGAATGTAAGCTCTTTGAGGGCGAATTTTGTATTTGTATTCTTAGTGTGTGGAACACTGCAGGGTACTTCCAGAGGAGGGGCTTAATAAATGATTATTGATTTAGGAAACTGGTCTAAAGAGATGGAAGGACCTGCCCAAAGTCATCCAGAAGGTTAGAAGCAGAGGGCACAGAGCCTCTGACTCCAACTTGTGTGCTCTTGCGCAGGGACATTTGTCTTGATGCCCCAGAGCCACTGGAATCCATGGCTTCACCTAGACCCAGATCCAGACGTAGACCCAGAGAAAATCAATCAACGAGCACTTACTGAGCACATACTATGTTCGGGCCGGTGCTAAGTGCTGGGGATACAAACACAAAAATGAAACAACCCCTGCCCTTACAGAGCTTACACTCTTATCAACGAAGGAACAGCCCAGACCTTTTACCAACCGAGGCTTTTTTAAAAGACTTTCTCCATCACCCAGGGAAATGGGAAGCACACACTTTTTTCCCCTAGAGGTAAGGAAGGGTATGGCCCAACTCGTGGGATGTAGTGGAGAGTGTGGTGATTTGTAACAGAATAATCTGGGTTCATAGAACTGGGAGCTGAAAGAGACCTTAGAAGCTTATGTGTAATACAGTGAACCTGGCTCTGCTATAGACTACCTAGGTGATTCTGGACAGGTCAATTCAACCCCCTGGGCCTCCATTTTGTCTTCTGTAAAACAAGAAGGCTAGACTAGCTAATCCGTAAGGTCCCCCACCCCAATTTCTAAAGTCTATCACCTGGGGTTTATGACTTGCCCCAAATCACAAAAGCTTGGAGCAGAAAGAAGCCTGAGATTTGAATCTACCTTGGAATCTGGTGCTTTCTTCACTGTATCACACACTTTGCTGTTGTTCAGTTCGGTGTTTGACTCTTTGTGGCCCCGTGTGGGGTTTTCTCGGCAAAGACACTGGACTGGTTTGCCATTTCCTTCTCCATCTCATTATACAGATGAGGAAATGAGGCAACCAAAGTTAAATGACTTGCCCAAGGCCACACATCTAGTGTCTGAGGCCAGATTTGAACTCATGAAGATGAGTCTTCCTGACTCCAAGCTCAGTGCTCTACCTAGTTTGCCACCTAGTTGCCCCATCATACACTCTATCACACTGAATTTCCTTCTCCCTGCTCCAGGGCCTGAAACACACTGAAGGGATAGTACTATCTTTCCCAAAAGTCATAGGATTTCTAACTGGAAGGGACCCTATCATTCATCTCATTCTACTCCCACATTTTACAGATGGGAAAAACGAGACCCCAAAGAGGTTAAGCCCTAGGTCAAAGCTGTAAATCACAGAGCAGAGATTGGTCCTGTTAACTCCAAATTGAATGCTCTTTCCACTAAGCCTACACTTGTTAGTCCATATTTAAGCAGAGGACAAAACCTTGTGCCAAAAGAAGAAAGCTCCAATGGTGGAATTTGAGGCATCACGGGGCAGGTGAGAGGGAGGGAGGCGTTTAGGAGTAACACTTTCAGTCTTATCTCTTGGCCCCTAGGACTCCCCACCCAATTGTTTATCATAAGACAATAGAGTAGTCAGTTCTGATCAATGGCTGGGAGCTTGGAACCTTGACTAATTGCTTTGGGGCCCAGGTGTCCTAGGGATTTGAGGGTCAAGCATAGGAAGGTGAGCATGCAGTCCCCTTACCGCATAAACTGGAATGGAAGACAGGAACACCTGTGTCAGGCTGGAGTACCAGCACTATTCAAGTGTCACTCTGTGCTAGGCACAGGAACAATGACAGCTACTGCCAGGGAGCTAGATTTTAGCTCTGGCCCTTGCCCCGTGTTACTCTGCACAGGTCCCTTCTCCTGGCTGAGTGTTAGTTTCCACATCTGTGAAAGGGCTAGCACGCTAACTGCTCTACTTGACTCCTCTTCACCTGCGGTTAGGGATTAGGTAGGAGCAAAGAGGTGACGCACTTTAGCTGGACCTACCTTCTTTAAAGAAGGTCTCATTCGTGATTGTCAAAACTGGGACAGACCTTAGCTCTTTCATTTTATAGAAGAGGAAACGGATCTTCTGAGATGGGGTGTGACCGGGTCAGGGCGACAAGTCTAGAAAGTAGCACAGTTCCAGTATGTAGGTCCTGGAGACGCCCATGGACCAGCTGAATGACAAACTTCATTTTCCTTGCCATTGAGCCTTGAAGGCAGGGGACTTTGGAGGACTCAGGCCACAGCAGCCACCTTACTAGCAGCCACTCCTACTCTTACTGGCCGCTTGGCTGGTCACTCAGTAGTGCCGCTTTCAGCAAAAGAACTCTCTCCTCCCCTCTTCACCCCCGCCCCTTGCCCCCGGGTGTGTGTCTGAGGAGGCCCCAGGGATTGGTTGCTTGGTGGTCGGACCCGATTCGCTCCCTCCTAGTTAGGGACAAGTGCCCCATTGTCCAAGCCGGAGCGGGCCTTAATTACATCCACATGCCGGGCAGGCGGGCAGGCAGGCGGGGCTGTTTCTTGGCTCTGGGATGGGTTGGGGGGTGGTGCGAGGAGGGAAGGGGAAAACAGCTTGGCTGTTTTCACCAAGGGTCTGTTCCCCCCAACGCAGTAACCCACCCCCAACACCTCTCCCTCAATTCCTGCAGATCCTGGACCCTTCCATCGATGTACTCTTAGGGATGAAGGAGGGGAAAGTTTTCAAATGCTTCCCTTGGTGGGGTGGAAGGGGTGGGGCGCAGTATACCCTCTGCGGGATGCCGACCCGGCCAAAACCTTCCCCCCTCCCAACATCCCATCTAAAAAAGGGAGAATAATAACTCACATTGATATAACCTTCCACTTAAAGGCTTCATCTGATGTCTCCTCTAGCCTAGGACAAGACCCTTGGCTCTCAATGGCTATGCCAACAGGGCACAAACTCTCATAGATTGTACCAAACTGAAAAGGCTCCCAATGCCATTCTGGCAACTGACTGCACATTTGGCCCCAGAGGCCCAGAGAAGCTTGTGGCGATGAATGTTTCGGTCATAGTAACCTTGAACACCATCTACTAAGTCAGTTTTTATTTTATTTTATTTTGAATTTTTTTCAGTAACAAGCATTTTTTCTCCTTCCCACCTCCTCTCTCTCATTGAAAAAGAAAAACAAGCCCTTTGCAACAAATATGCATAGTAAAACAAGACAGATTCCTACATGGGTTATGTCCAAAAATATGTGTCATTCAGCACCCTGAGTCCATCACCTCTCTGTCATAACGTAGGTAGCATGCATCATCCTGGGTCCCATCCACTAATAGGTGATTGGTCATTGCATTGATTAACGTTCTTAAGTTTTTCAAAGTTTGTCTTTGTAATGTTGTTGTCCTTCTACTAATTGTTCTGGTTCTGCTCACTGCATACTCTGCATCAGTTCATACAACCAATTTTCTCTGAAAACTTCCCTTTTCACCATCTCTTACAGACCATCTACTAAGTTATAGAAAAGTTATGATTTGTCCTTCTAGGCATACTCATACACAAAACATCTCAGATCTTCGAAAACAGTTAATATATAGCCAAACCTGAAAGCACTTTTGTCACAACACAGGAGAGTACTAAAGTATTATTCTCTTCCCCCCTTTCCCATTACAGAGGAAGTGGACACTTAGAGAGGTAAGGTGACTGTTCTTGTTGGTGAGTCATTTTTTTCAGTCATGTCTAACTCTTCGTAACCCCACTTGGAGTTTTCTTGGCAAAGTTATTGGAGTGATTTGCCATTTCCTTCTCCAGCTCCTTTTATAAATGAGAAACTGAGGCAAACAGGGTTAAGTGACTTGCTGAAGGTCACATAACTAGTGTCTGAAGCTGGATTTGAACTCAGGAAGATGAGTCTTCCTTGACTTCAGGTCTGGTATTCTATCCACTGTGCTACCTAGCTGCCCAAGGTGGCTACTACAAAGGTCACAAATTTAGTTAAATATCAAGCCAAGTTTCCATGAATCCAGGCAAAGCTCTCTTCCCACTATCAGCCTCTGAAGGGCTGGGGAAAGCACATATTCAGAGATGACAGATAAACCGAGCTGAGAACTGAAATCATCTCTCTGCCAGGAATGGTGTTGGCTGGACCTCTCCCATGAGGTCAGTCCCTTGTTCCAGTATGCCACTGGGATGGGAAAGTGGTAGTGGTGGTGACTAGGTCTATCAGCAAACTTAGGTACTGACCAGGCATCTCTAGGGAATGGTCAACATCCCTCTCTTGACATTTCTTCTCCAAATTTTTGGCTTTCAGGGGAGGCCAGGGAAGGACATGAGTGAGATGGTGTTTCAGATCATTATAGTCAATAGCAGCATATAGTAGAGAGAGATTGACTATAGGCAGGTTGAAATGGTACAGGGCCTGGGTTAGAGTGGCTCCCAATCGGATGGAAAGGAAGGAAGGAATGGGGAGGAAGCATAGATACAGTGGAAAGAGCCCTGTGTTTGAATGACGAGTTTTGCCACCTATTTGTTGTGGGACCTTTAGAAAAGTTCACATCTCTGGACCCATACATAGCTTCTTCATCTATAAAATGATGGGGGTTAGATTTAATACCCACTAAGATTTCCTCTGGCTTTGCTACTCTGTAACACCATGAGACAGATATAAAATAGAATCAACAGGACTTGATGACCAGTTGTGTTTAGTTATGGGTGCCATGTTTTAGGAATGGCACTGACAAAGTGGAGCAACTATAGAAGATAACCAAGATTGGGAGGGCACTAGAGAACATACCATACAAGGACGGGTGGAAGAAAATCAAGAAAAAGACTTGGGAGGGGCAGGGGATTATTGCTTTCTTCAAGTATTTGAAAGGCTGTTAAGGAGAAGATGGATTGTATTTGTTCTGCTTGGCCCCAGATGGCAGAACTAGGAGTGGTGGGCAGAAATTTTAGAAAAGCAGATTTTGGCTTGATGTAAGGAAAACTTACATAAAATCAGAGCTGTCCCAAAGAAGAATGGGCTGACTCACAAACTAGGGAGTTTCCTGACACAGGAGGTCTTCAGTTAGAGGCTAGATGTCGACTGGTCAGCGATGCTGCCGAAAGGATTCCAGCAATGAAATGGGTAGGAAAAGATGGACTTTGAAGTCCATGTATGCATGTGTATACACATGAGTCCAAGCATGTGTTGTGAGGCGGAGGGGAAGAGAGGAGTCAAATGCAATATTTTACAACTGTAAGAAAAAAAAAACTTCTGGTCTTATTAACATAGTTAAATGCATACTGGAAGAATAGCTGGAAAAATGATATTTGATTGGATCTGTGGGGATGGCAGGATGTCCAAATGGAAGTTTCTGGAAGCAGCAGGGTACAGACATGAGAATTATGTGCACTGAAGTGCTGAGACTGAGAGGGTATGAATGAGATCTATGAAGGAGAAAATGAAGAGAAGAGAGTTGAGAATCGAATTCTGGGGAATGCCCAGAAGGGGCTAGAAGAGAAATGGGAGTCAGTGAAGCTGACAAAGTGGTCATAATAGAGAACCTGGACAAAGTTATATAATAGGGCTATGGGAAAAGTGTTGGATTTAGAATGAGAAGACTGGGGATTATAATCTATAACTTGGTAGTAGCTGGATGATCCAGGCACGGATCTTTCTCCTTCCTGGCCTGAGTTTCCTTCACTACAAAATGCACTGGTTGACCAGTTGATCTCATTACGTAAGTAGAAGCAAAACAGTTTAATTTTTCTACATGTACTCCAGAAAACATAAAGCAATATGGTGTCACACTTAATAAAGATTGTGAATAAAGAGAGAAGCTACAGTGAATGCTTTCATTCAGCCACGTCTGCCAAGGGGGATACCCAGAAGTCTGTAGGAGAGTGAGGGGTTGGACTGGGGTCCAGACTGGCAAAGATGAAAGAAAAGGAAAATGACAGCTGTTGGAGGAACTGTGCTAAAAGAGGAGCACTGATGCACTCATCACTGGTGAAAGGGTGAATTGGTCCAACCATTCTGGAAAGCATTTTGGAACCATGCTCCAAAGAAGTCATTAAATGGTACATCCCCTTTAACCCAGTGATACCACTACTAGGCCTAAACACTAAAGAGATCAAAGAAAGGAAAAGGGCTCATAAATAATAAAGATATTTATAGCACCTCTTTTTGTGATGGGAAAGAACTGGAAACCAAGGAGATGCCTATCAATTGGTGAATGGCTGAAAAAATTATGTTACATTAGTGTCATGGATTATCTCCCTATAAGAAATCACAAAAGGGACAGTTTCAGAGAAACTTGGACAGACTTGTATGACTTGATACAGAATGAAGTAAATAGAACCAAGAGCATAACTTATAGACTTTGTCCCAAAGGAAAATAACTATTAAAGACTTTAGAACCCCGACCAATGCGATGATCAACCATGATCGAAGGGGTCGATGATGATGCATGCTGCCCACCTTCTCTCAGAGGTGATGGACTCAAGGCACAGAATCAGACAAAGGTTTTTGTATATACCAAATGCGTAACTTGTTTTGCTTTACTATGCTTATTTGTAACAAGTACTAGGATTTTTTTTTATTGGGGGGGTAGTTATGTGCAAAGCAAGTGGGAACTAGGGCTGGTGTTTCCTCCCAAAAAAGAAGAAAAGAAAGTATATTTTTAAATATGCAGAGGAGAAGAGAGGGAAATTCAGAAGGATAGAGACAAGTAATATAGCTTTGAAAGTAACATGTTGAATTTATTATATACTTTTAAAAAACAAGCTGTATATAACAGAGATTTGTGGTTTCATATATGCTTTCTGTTTTACTTTGCAAAAGGATATGTTCTTTTCGGGCTGTTTTAAAAATTCAAATTAATTTTTTAAAATTCATTAGACTAGATGATTTCTCAATAGTGTTCAATGCTGCAGAGGTCAAAGATGATTAGATCTGAGAAAAAGGCATTAGATATGCACATGAGGATTATTGGTGATTGCAGAGAAAGTCCATTTAGTAGAATGGTGAGTGTGGGAACCAAATTAAAGGAAATTAGGGGGAAGTGAATGTTGAGAAGGTGAAGGCAGCATATGTGTATAATCTGTTGGAGAAATCTGATCGGAGAGCAACACGTTTGTAGCTATGGGGACTTTTGGAGAAGGACTTTGTATATGGAGAAATGGAAAAAGATTAAAATGCTAGCAAGAAGCAACATTATTGAGACCAAGCTAAATGGCTAATGTGGTCATCATTTCCTGGCCAACTTGACACCTTCCACTGCCTCCATTCTGGCTGCCATCCACATCTCTTCCCCTTGTGCTTCCCTAGTATTTAGCTCAGTGCCTGACACAAATGAGTGCTTAATAGATGCTCACTCATTACCTATCTATCTATGTATCATCTATCTCCTGAACCCATTACTCAATCTCACCTCTGGTTATCAGCCAGAGCATCCAGGAGCTGGTGGCCTTGGCTGCTCCTCCAAAGTCCTTTCTTTTTCAACATCTTGTGTCCTCCATGCCTGGAATAGGATCTGTCCCCTTCTCCTGGCCTCCTGGCTTCCTTTCAGTCTCAGGTAAAAGTCCCACCTTCTGCAAGAAGTCCCTCCCAGTATTCTCTAATCTTACTGCCTTCCCTGAGACTATTCCCAGTTCATGGGGGCCATCTCCAGTTGTCCTAATCTATATCTTACCACTGGACCCAGATGGCTCCCGAGGAGAAAGTGAGGCTGGTGACTTTACACTGCCCTGCCCTCCTCCTTCCCCACTTAAATCCAATTCACTTGCAAGTCATGGCATCAGCTTCCTGATGTCATGGTCCTCTTCAAGAACGAAGGACAAACAACATCCCCAGTTCATACTCTATCTTGCTTATACATAGTCTTGGCATTCTGTTTCCCTCCTTAGATTGTGAGCAAAAAACCCAAACAAAACAAAGGGCTGGTTTTCGCCTTTTCTTGTATCCCCAGTGCTATTCTAGTCAACTGACTGACTTGGTCAGGAAAGCCACTTCTGGCCTGGGCTGATTCTTGGTTCAGAAAGTTGGAGGCAGGTTGTGTTTAGAAGGTCTAGGATTTATTCTTAGGGAGCTGTTGGCCAACTTATAAGGTTCCTGGTCCAGTGGATGATCCTGTGGGTCTATCTATCCCCATTCCCAGTGTGTCCTCTGGCTGCCCAAATGAAGATTCCCAAGCCAGACATGTGAGAAGAGAGGCAATTCTCACTTAAATCAATATATACTGGTTATGTTAATGGAAGGCTTCAGGGTAACAAGTCTCCTTACTACCTTTAACACAAGACTGAAACACTCTACAATGATTCTACCTACCTTTCAGTACTCTCCAACATACCATCCCTTACCTCTACCCACCTTTCCCAAGACCTGGTAGCAGTAACCTGCAGCTCCATTAGACAGAAGGAAGGATGTGGGTCAGGGTATCACCTTAAGTAGGTCAGATTTTCCCCATACTGGGGCCCAGAAATCCAGTCTAGCTCATTTCCTGGTATCATTTACCAAAGATATACTCTGTACATACACAGCCAGTACACATACTCATATACAGCATTCTTTCCATGCTGTATTCTAATGGGAACAACCAACATTTATTTACTTAGCACTTTAAATTAAATCAAAATTCTGTATATATTATCTTATTGCAGCCTCACAACCACCATGTGAAGTATTTCTGGTATTGTTATCTCCATTTTACAGATGAGAAAAGCAAATCTTCCTCATATTAAGTCCAGTCATTCTGTTTCTCTGCCATACAGTGACAGTCCTACTTGGACAGTTTTTTCTTATTGGCCTGATCAAATCCTACCTACTTATCTTTCAAGGCCCAGCTCAGGGGTCGCCTCTCCCAGAAAGCTATCCTTGACCACCACCAGTCCATTATATGAACTCCTTGGAATCAATTTCAATGGGAAGCTTGTTTTCTCTGAGCTATTCTCCCAAACAGATTGTGAATGACCTCCCTACTCTGCCTCCCTGAGTCCCAGGGGCTGGGCATGGGGGTGAGTGATCAGAGCCTTCTAGTGAGACCCTGAGAAATCAAGAAAATCTAATTACTTGAGTTTTCTTCTCTAAGAACCCTGGGCTGGCACAAAGTTTTAGGAATCCAAGTCTAGTGTCCTGGATTTTCTGATGCTCCTGTCCCCGATGTAAGGGAGACATAAGGTCTATTCCTGACCCTTGGACCTGACACAGCCTTTGACCAATAAATTCTGGTCATCAGAAGTCCTAAGAAGTCTCTGGCCAGGGAGGAGTGGAAAACGTGGATCAGAGCTGACTGAGGTGGGGGAAGGCCATGAGGCCCAGGCTGAGGGGCTTGGGGAGAGCCAGGAAAGAGGCTTAGTACTTCATCAGAGCAAGTGAGTCACATCCCCCAGCCCAACCCCCTCCCCTCAACTTATACACTTAACAGTCTTCTCCCCTTTTCCCTCCTCCAAACCCCCTCAGTACTTACATAGACCTTGGGTCACTTCCCTCCTTTCCCCTTGGAAACCCTTCCCCCTCCCTCAGCTCACAGCCCTATGACCCTTTACTCTTGCATATGAACCCAGGCCTCTTCTGTAGGGGGTGCAGTAGGAAGGGGAGGTGCTAAACTCACTAGTGGACACACAGGGTGGCATCTCCCCTTCCCCCCTCCCCCAAAGGAAGCCCTCCCTGATCTTCCCAGTTGAAAGTGATCTCTTCCTGATTTCATTAGACCATTTTATCAGGATCTTCTTCTGATCCCTTCACATTCTTCTTCAGGCACCTTAGAGCAGTGAGAAACTACCAGCATTAGAGGATCTACGTTCAAATCATCCCTTTGCCACTTACTACTACCGACGTGACTTAACCTCTTAGGGCCTCGGTTTCCTTATCTGCCAAATGAAGGGCTTGGATTAGATCACCTGTGAGCTCCTCTTCCAGCTCTGAATCTATGATCTTACTTTGTATTCTACCTATTACTATAAACATCTGACCTCCATTACCACTAGATTGGAAACTCCTTGAAAGCAGGGACTGGGTTGTTTTTGGTTTTTTCAACCCCAGTTCAGAGCACAAGACTTTAAGAGTTTACTGAACTGAATTAAATTGGTTTGGTGGAGGGAATGTGGGAACAGACAGGTTCTTGCTCACCTTTTTTCCCACAGCACTCACTGCAGGTACCTGACATCTCAGGTACATTTGATTGCTTAAGTATAAACAAAACTAAAAGATTAATGGCTACAGCTTATGGGCCACCACCTTCTCAGAGTGAGTCAAACCAAGGGCGCCCCAGGAAACCGAAAGGCACTATGTGGGTGTGAGTAAGCTGGGGCATGAAAATGTCATCTGAGATAGATCCATGTCGAAAAGGCTCATAGGATGAAGAGCTAAGTGACCTGCAAGAAGACAACCCTCCCACTGTATGGAAAAGGAAACCCGAGCCCAGAGAGGGAAAGGATTTGCCCAAGGCCAAAGTGATGAGTAGCAGGACTGGCATTTGAACACAGGTTCTCTGACTTCAGATCCAGATCTTTTCCCGCTATACCACTATTCTCATGGTAAAGGGTTTCTGGTTAAAGCAACTATCTCAAGATAGTTGACCCACAAGAACCTTCTCTCTCTGTATCCCCTCCCATGCCCTTCCCTAAGGCTAACTCTCTAACTCATTTTGTTTTGTATCTGTGATTTCTGTTGTTTTTCTCTATGCAACAGTCATCTAAAACACCACCTGACTTTGTCTTCCTCCTGTATTTATCTTCCTTCCCCATGCCTACTTCAATGTCCTCCATTTAAATCCAGTTTTGGTGTGCTTTACTCAGGAATTCATTACATACTTTTACATTTTGAAGACAATTAATCCCCCACAGAATCTTATATTATATATGCATGTGCACATACACGTGTGTATGAAGGAGCCTTCAGTCCAGCTTGATAGAGTTAGAAGGGGAACTTTTCTGGGGTTGGCTAACTGGCCACCCTCCAAAGCCTGCTTGTAAGCCATGGCTAGAGAAGTTTTGTGGACTGGGACTCCTGGCAGCAGAGAGCAGGGATAGCTATGGAGGAAGAACCCAGTTCTTGAGAGGGGAAGCTCTTTGACTTTCTCCTTCTCACTCTGGTTGGGGAGGGACCTAGCGTAACCTATACCACCCCCAAACAATCCTCCACAACATCCCTGACGAGGTCTTTATTCAAAGACCTCCAATGAAGGGGAACCCACTATTTTCCAAAGCACCCCATTCTATCTACGGATGGCTCTGTGCCCCGGGACTAAGCAGAAGAAATCAAATCCTCTTTCACGTGACAGCCCTTCAAATATTTGAGAGCTGTCATGCACCCCATCTGCAACATGCTCTTTGCCAGGCTAAAGATCAAATCCTCAACTGATACTCACATGACTTAATTCTAAGGATTTCCATTAATACGACCGCCCTATTCTTGTCCTGGGATGTTCTCAGTGTTTTCTCTTGAAAGATTTTAAGTGGAAAAAAAGGGGGGGGACACCCAGATTTATAATTCTATTAATGTAGAGATCTTTCTCAACCAATGCAGATTGGTGCCCGGCCTGCAATTCACAGACTTAGGAAGTTGCCTAGGGTACTGAGAGGTGACTTCTCTAGGCAGCCATGTCAAAGGTGGAACTTGAACTCAGCTCTTTCTGACTCCCAATCTACTGGGCCATGGTTTCTATTAAAGTAAATAAAACCTTTTATTTACATTGAGGCAGTTAAGTTCCATAGCTTCTAAAAGCTGGGACTTGGAGCAAGATAAAGCTTGAGTTCAAATCCTTCCTCAGGTGCTTAATAGTGGTATCCTGGACCACTTAGTCAGTCAATAAATATTTATTAGATTAGTGCCTGCCACACGTCAGGCACTGTGCTGGGCACATAACGTGCCTCAAGTTTCCTCATCTGTAGAATGGAGGGGGTCACCACAGCACCTACCTCACAGGGCTGCTTTGAGGACAAAATAAGATCACATATTCAATCTCCTTCACAACCCTTAAAGTACCATATACATGTTAGTTATCATTGGTGTTATTACACACAAAACCATGAATCCTCTATCCCTATTTTTTTAGGTGTGGTATTATTTCACCCTCCTCCCTCATTGTTCCTACCTCACTCCCAAATTAGATGGATCTTAATGATACATCAGGAGTAAAGCAAGGGGCAGCTAGGTGGTGCAGTAGAGAGAGCACTGGCCCTGAAGTCAGGAGGACCTGAGTTCAAATCCCACCTCAGACCACACACATGACACTAGCTGTGTGACCCTGGGCAAGTCACTTAACCCCAACTGCCTTAAAAAAAAAAGAGTAAAAGCAGGACGATCTGAGTGTTACACTGGTATCCATGAAATACTAAAAGAACCAGAGGTAGGTCTCCATCTCCATAGATTTATGTGGCAGTGCAGTGGGTGTAGTGGGTAGTGTTGCCCCTGGAGGCAGGAAGACCCCAGTTCAATTCTTGCTTCAGACACTTACTGACTCTGTGACTCCTGGGCAAGTCATGAAACCTCTCAGCTCAGTTTTTCCATCTGTAAAATGCGGATAATAATAGCACCTCCCTGACAGGGTTGTTACGAAGATGCAATGCAGTAAAGTATGTAAAGCACTTTGTAAATCTTCAAGTTAAAAAAAAAGTTAGCTATAGTTATTATGCTAAGAAAACAATCACACAGGATAAGAAGGTGTGGTGGGCTTGCCATCCATCCTGGTAGAGGCAGTACCTGAACCAGCGAAATCAAGTTTATCAAAGCATCGGAGTGAAAGAGAAAGGGTTTGGCTTCACCAGGGGAGACCAAATAATTCTGGATATCAGCGAACACTAGAACAAAGGACAACTCCAGCATCTTGGCAGGAGCAGGGTGCAGAAAGGAGAGAGGCTGGGATCACCAAGAACATAGAGTTCTCGAAGACTCAGGAGAACTCAGACTAACTGGAAAGGGAGATGTCCAGATGCTTAGGCAGCAAGGTAAGAGAGACCTTGGGCTGAGGCGTTGGTCTCCAAGCCTGAACAGAGGCATTAGCTGTTAAGGGAACCACATCTCCAGGATCTCCCAGAAGACCCCTCTGTCCCTTCCCTGCTCATGTTTGGAGAAGGAAATGAGAAGCTCTTCCTGCCGTTTAGCACAAATGGCTGGTACATCTACAAGTCTCTTTCCCCATCTCCTGACTCCAAAGGTCCACTACTCCTTGCAAGGAGGTGGTCAGGATTTTAGAAATCATCTTTACCATGAGGCAGTCATGGATACATCAACTCAACCAAACCTCTTCCAACTTCCCTCTCCCTCCATCCCACCAAAAAAAAGGAAAAAAAAAAAAGGAGGAAAACTGCTCCAGCCTGTGGCTGCAGGTTTTTCCCTTCCTGATATCCACTAAGTAATAATTTAGAGGTGGGTGGCATTGGGTGGGGGGGGCACTAGACTTGGTTCACCTGTCTGTGAAATGAGGATTGTAATCCTTATGCTACTTAACTGGTAGCTAGGTGGTACAGTAGATAGAGAACTGGACCTAGACTCGAGAGCACCTGAGTTCAAATCCAGCCTCTGACAACAGCTGTGGCAAGTCACTTAACTTCTGTCTGCCTCAATTTCCTCAACTATAAAAATGAGGACAATAGCACCTAGCTCCCATGATTGTTTTTAAGGATCAAACAATAGATGTAAAGCACTTTACAAACTTTCCTAGCTATTACAATTAAGAAAACTTCTTAAACTTTAAAGCACTGCAGAAACTTCAGCAAATATTATATTCACCTAGCCAGAGTGCCCTCAACTGTAAGTGCATTTCAAGGAACAGGCTTCAACACATCCTCCTCTCCTGCTGCATTCTTGTCCTTGGGGGCCTCGAACACTCCCACCTTTTTAATTACTCTTGATCCTTCTCTAGGGCAGCCCACTCTTTTCCTGACATTCTCACTGAGATTTGTTCTTTTGCAGCTCTTTGCTAAGACAACCAGTTTCCTATTTTCTCCCTCTTCCAAGTAGTTGATTTAATTTTAAAAAAAAAATGCTTCCTTGGCCCTTATACCTTCCTCCTAATACCTTAGGCTCACTGATGTCTTGTCTTTACTGTTCCTTCAGTTCAACACATTTATTAAGCAAGTATTGAAAAGCTACCCATCTTCCAGGCCGGTAGTACAGACAACACAAGACAGAATAAGTCTCTGTTCTCAAAGAGCTTCAGATCTAAAAGAGAGGACACCAACAATCAAGTGGAATGCAAACTCTTTGAAAACTGCAATTGTTTTTTGACCTTTGGATTCCTGGAAGCTTAAGATAATTTTCTAAAGTTGTTTTGCATTTAAACCAACTTTGCTGTTTACCACTTATGTCTGATGTTTGCTTCTAACCCTTTCTAGCTGGTGACTATGGGTGAGTCACAACTTCTGTCTGCCTTAATTTCCTCACCTGTGAAATAGAGATAATAGCAAGTATTACCACTCCTACACCCCCATTTTATAAGACTTGCACTCCATCATCAGGCTTTGTTTTTTTTTGGGGGGAAGTCTTATGTAAATCTTAAAATGCTATACAGATATTATGCTGATTATGAGTTAAGGCTCTAGGCAAGTCACCTAGCCTCTCAGTGCCCTCAGGCAACTCTATAAGACTAAATTTTAGGGAAAGTGAAGATCTGCATTGGTGGAGGCAGTCCCTCATGGGAGATTACCTACACTGATAAAAACACAGATCCTGTTAAAATATATACATATATAGTGTGTGTGTGTGTGTGTGTGTGTGTGTGTGTGTGTATGTATGTATGTATGTATGTATGTATGTATGTATGTATGTAAAATCAAGTCAACAGGCAGCAGCCAATAGTAGGAAAAGAATGCCCCTGGTTGTTACTGAGTTATCTATTTGGGGAGGAGGAAAAATGAGAGAGTAAAAAAGAGAGGAAATGAGAAAAGGAGGGACACCGAGAGAGAGAGAGAGAGAGAGAGAGAGAGAGAGAGAGAGAGAGAGAGAGAGAGAGAGAGAGAGAGAGAGAGAGGAAGGACAGAATAGATTAGAGGAAGAGGGAGCAAAGAGAAAGCCACAAACTGCCTGTTCTTACTGGCCTGCTTACATTTCCTACTGGAAATGGCCCCAACTATTTCCTGTAATATTCTGGAAGAATTCAGTACATTGTGCTATGCGACTGGCTGTATTGGCAAAGTTCCCCCTCGTGTCTCATTTCTAATAAGCTGCCCAGAGGTGGTGCTGCCCCCTTCCTCCTGGGGAGGCTATTACAAGCCTCTTCCTATTGTTCTCTTTTTTTTTTTTGGTTTTATTTTTTCCCCAGCTGAAGCTTTCTACCTATGGCTCTCCTTCCTTCTTAGGCCTGGAACATGTACATGTTCTTTGTCACAGTGTTATGAGGATAAAATGAGATCATCCATGTGAAGGCACTTTGAAAAGTTATATACTACACAAATATAACTTGTCATCTTCAGCTTAGTGCAGCTCAACATCTTTTATCAATGACTTGGACGAAAACACAAAAGGCTCCTTGCCAATCTGTGGATGACACAAAGCTGGGAGGGAAAGCTAGTATGTCGGATATAATTGGGATTCAGAAAAACATTTAGACTGGCTAAAGCAATGGGCAAAGACTAATAAGCACCCAGACCTGTGATTTCATTGGCACAGGGAACTAGGGTAACAAAATTCCCTCTGCCAATGCCAACTGGTATCTTGTCCTTAGAGCCTGAAAGAACTGCTATTGAACTGAGAGGTGAAGTCCAGGGTCATACAGTCACTTGAACCAAGGTCTTCATGGATCTGAGGCCAGTACTCTAGCCATTAGACCATGATATCTCCCTAATAAAACCTATCAAGATGCAATTGAACAGGGATAAATGTTGGGGTCTACACCTAAGGGTCAAAATATCAACTGTATAAAAACACTGGTGATGGATGTTGCATATGAAAAACTTTTCTAGTAGATTAGAAACAATACAATAGTCTGACACATCCGCTCAAAACAAAACAAAACAAAACAAAAAAAAACTCCTGCAAACCAATTAAACCAAATCAAACCAAACCACCTAATAGTGCTCTTAGATGCCATTACTGTGAACAGTGGCCAGAATGAGGTAGGTGATTGTCCCCCTGTACTCTGCCCTGATCAGACCATTCTGGAGTATTATACTCAGTTCTGAGGCTTTATTTTAGGAAAGGCATTAACAACCTGGGTAGGATGGTTAGAAGACTTATTTGAGGCTTGACGGAAGGGGCAAGGAACGCTTAGCCAGGGGAAGAGAAGGCTCAAAGGGATGACTATTTTCTTTAAATAACAGAAGGAGCAAACCTTCTGCTTATCAAAGGAAGAAATTAGTACCAAAGGCTGGTAATTTTAGGGAGGCAATATAAAAGGATAGGTTTTCTAATGATTAAAGCTATCAGAAAATGGAACGGCAGTTCTGGAGGCAACAAGACCATGGTCACTGGCAATACTCACAGACAGAAGATCATCTGATGTTCAAGAGACTGATGTAGAATTGGACTACAAGACCCCTCAGGTCCTTTCCAACTTTAAGATTCTAAAATCAAAACCTGGTAAGCTTACAAACTATAGTCAAGATGACATAAGTACATGCACACACATATAATTTGACTTGCTTTATAGATTTTCTCTCCCCAACTCTCCCATCTACTTCAAAGCCTAGGCCAATCTCCTCTACATTTGGAATTGTTGCCTTTGCTGTAATCCTTTATCTTTCATTCCTTCCAGGTCAGATTCATTTAATCTTTAAGAAAACTCACCAGTCTTCCGTGAAACACTGGGCCACAGGACCTGACCAGTGTTTGGTGGTTAGAGAGTATCAAGGAGATCCTTTCTAACCTACTGTGTTCTATTCAATGGCACATCATCATTCCTAATCAAATCTATCCTTTCTCTAGTTTTTCCACTCTATTACTCCTAGGAAGTGACCTCAGATGAACTCAATACCATTTAAGGAGGTACAGCAAAGGTCAGAAGTCAAGAAACTAAATTTAGCTTTATATAGCCAATATAAATGCCTAGATGAGTAACTGTTCCCCTATCCCTTTTTACCTCACTATTAGTATTTCTTATTTCTAAAGGGCTAATACAGTTTTCACTAAATTATACATTCCTGAGAAACCTCTGATCCCAATCACTGGTAAAACACTTAGATATTATGTCTTATGAAATACAGTCCTGGTCTTAAATTCACATTGGTTTGGGATTTTGTGAAAATAGGTTCATGTCTATTAAAACTTTAATCAACTATGTTTCAGAATCAAGGAGGATCACTCTGACCCTTTCAATAACATGTTTTTTGTTGTTACCAGTCAGTTCAGCATTTTCTTCAAAGAAAAAAATGTAGATCTGACCCATCATCATTTTTATTCTAGTCTGAATTCAACGCTTTCTGGAATAATTTTTTTTTTTTGGAGAGAAAAGAAGGCTTAAAAGACTCTTGGATAATAACTCTCTCAATGCAACACTTTAAAGAGTTAGAGGGAAATTATTTCAGCACACAGAAGACATTTTCCTAAGGATGTTTATACCATGACACCTAAAGATGGCCCCTATTTTTCCCCACTTTGAATCTCAAATTTACTGAAATGTCAGTTCCAACTTCTGACACTGGGAGTCTCCAAACTTAGTACTTCATGGATGCTTTGCCAAGCAATGTTGGAAACAAGCAGGAATAATGTGCCGTCCCTACAAAAAAGTCATGGCAACCTCAGAACTGACCTCGATTTTACTTATGGCCCTACTAGAAATTACTCTTTACTGAGTAATCCTGGTCAAGTCAACTCTATCTACTTATAATTAGATGGAAATAATGACAACTTTTCTCTATTTCTCTCCCAAGGATACTGTGGGGATAGATTTGATCTTGACCATAACACATAAAAGGACCAGTCTTTTCATCATTCTGTTCCCTTGATTCAACGAGAGTTTGTGTTGTTTTAAAAGAGAAAAAAAGTAACCAACATGTCACATACCTTTCCTCTCCACCCCCTTACCATTCTTCAACGTAAATCATTACTTAGGTGTAAAATAGTATGGAAGTCTTATTAGATTCATGCAATTGATGTTTGCTGCCAACCAATTACATATGGGGAACCTTGGGGGAGAACAAAGATGAACAAGACCCCATCTCTGTCCTGTTTCACTTGTACTGAATTCCCTTTAGAAAACACAGTTAGAGTGAAGCCTAGTCCCACCCAATGATGAAACGCTAGAATTTGATGGTTTAATCTTACTTTTCAGGCTACAAGGGAATGATCCGGAACTTCTGATACCCGGGGCTTGAAAGACTTCCCAAATGGAAACAACAACAACAATGACAACAACAACATTTCTTAGACTGGGATTTTATGGAGGCAAAAGATCTGCTTTAACCTATCAAAGACGAAACCCACCTGAAACCCAAAATAAAGGGCAGTTTCATGGTTGGAGCTCCATGGGCTGGAGAAGACAAGAATTTCCTAACTGGTTCCCTTAGAGACACCAATCCTGGCAAATGGCTACTCTTCCTTCTTCATCCATCCTCATGAATGGTTTTAACCAGGTGCCCTTGGAAGGCTGCTAAGTTGAAAAAAAGCATCTTTGTTTCATCACCAATGAATACATAAATACCCATAGGGTACATGGCCCTAGGCACCACATATAAATCCACCAAGTGGATTCTTGAACCCATCTGGTACAATAACAGACAGTATGTCAAATCTGCAGAAGACAATAAAGTGTCACTAAAAACCTCAAGTAAAAATCTGACTTTTCAACTTTTTTTTTATCCAGGGTCACGACCACAGACAATTTATTATGTAGTACGACATGGGTGAAAAATGATCAAGAGAAAGTGTGTTTATGAGTGACATGGATTTGAATGAAAAGATCCAAGTTGTGGACGGAAGGTGTAAATCTGGCTTTTGCTTTTGGAAATGGATATCAAAATAGTTATAAGAAGCCACGAAAGCCTTACAGAGCAAATAATCCATAGTGTATCACTTTCATTTTGCAAACAGCGTCACAAGAGCAGTCAAATATAAGCCCAGACACCCAGAGAGTTAGCATACATGTTTGATAGGGAAAAAAAAAACAAGAAACTTAGCATGCTGTTAGCTATTTAAATAAAATCTATATTGAACCCTGTTTCCTACTGACGGTGGAACTTGGGAAAAAGCAAATTTTCCATAGAAACTACCCCTCCCTCCCCCCAACTCTGCATAGATGTGTATAATACTCATTTTCAGTAAGGCTTTCAAAATATATGAAGTTTTATAGCATTTGTATTTTAAGGATTTAGGGCAAATACATTTTTTCTTCTACTTGATAAAAAGAAAATTAGTACTTAAAGGTTCAAAAATATATCAATCGAATGTTTTGTTTTTTTACATAAATAAATTATATTGATTTTGGATTTAACAGCTGAAAAAACCCTTTCTGCTTCCACTGGAGGCAAAACTGAACAAAATGTTAGTTAAATAGAGAGAGCAGCATTTCTAAGAAATCTGTGGATAGACAGCATTATACAGCAGCTATGCTACAAGGGTGTTATTAAATACAACATGTTTAATTATTGGCTTCTTTGCTATATGATCAGTTACATAATTTCTTGTTTACTCCTCTGATCCATGAAACTGGGAATCTAGTTTCTGAAAATACACTTGGCTGATTTTCAGTAATGGTATAACAGACTTCTTTGAGATGCTAATTTTAACACGTACATAATTTATAATCCCAAATGTATAAAAGACAATGACAAGCATCATAAATAAATAATGCAAACTGAAATAGTTATGTCAAACGTTTGGACCTTCTGATAAATTAGCAAAACTGTAACAGAAAAATGTAAAAAATACAGTAAATTGTGACAACAATGGACACTAGCAATACTTCCAACATTTCCAACTGTCCTGCGGCACTGCCCACTGCCCCCAGTGCACTCCACCACTGTGAGTTTATTTCAAGTCTCAGGTCATGAGCTCTAACAGAAAAGCTAAGACTAAGGGGACTGAAAAATGTTAACTAGCAGGTGGAGAAGGATGGTGATGAGAACTGCCTAAGCAGGTTTCTTCTCAGGCCAAGCTTCTGAAGATTGAGAGTCTAAGGAAGAATCAAAAATAATGTTAATTTGTAACATATTCTCGACTGTCTCAATAATTTGCTGTTTGGATCCAACTGTCCAATACAAACACAAAAGAGAGGCTATAAAGAAGTGGGGGAGAAAAAAAACAATTCACAGTCTAACATTATAAAAGGCAGGGTGTTGGTGGTGGTGCTGGTGACAGAGGTGACACAATCAAATTTTGAAAAACTTCAACGGCCTTGACAAAGGACCTTCCAAAACGTAAAAGCTGCCATCCTATTGGACTATTTCTTGTAGGTTTCAGCAGAGGCGTCCTTCTGGGTAAGGAACAATGTAAAATAAAATCTATCATGCTTCCATATTCCTTGGATTCAGAGGGGGTGAATTCGTTGCCAGGAAAAAAACTAAAAATAAAAAAACCCCAACCCTCTGTAAAGAGTATTAATGCCATAGATAAGAATAAAATGCCAGTATAATTCTAAAGTAATAGGCTTTAAGTAGTGACTGTTCCTCCCCACTGCCCCTCTGCTCATAGCCTACCATGTGTAAAGCTTCCTCAGTCAAACTGAGAACATTTTTTTTAAACTGTGGAGAAAAGGGGGCATTGAAAATAAGTCAAAATTGTCATTTAGTAAAGTATAAAACAACATCTCCACTTGCTTCAGATATCTGAAAAGCCAGGAAAGGGGGAAATTATATTGCTACCAGTTATGTTTTTGTTGGGTTTTTTTTGTTTTTTAAAAGAAATGAATATATGTTTTCAATCATTAGTTATATACCTGTCTATACTACTCATCTAGTAATCATGATAACATAGGGAAACATTGTAAATCAAAAATACACATTAGCACGTATTATAGATGTGCTTCTGGTCCCCCAATACCGGTTTGTTTGTTTGTTTTCCATTTAGTGTAACTCGCAGAAAAAGGCATTATTACCCTTGTCTCTGTTCTTCTGTATTTTAATTGTGGATCACTAGACACATGCTTTCTTTTGCCTTTTTCTCCCTACCAAATAAGTAAAAAATTTGGAAGGGAATGGGGTAGGGCATGTCACCAAGTACTGAATTTACTATTGTTTGCTGGAATGAACAACTGGATAACAGAATGAGGATTCTGTGCCTCCCAGACTAGCTAGACAACACTTTTATCTAATAAAGTGGCGAGACCCTGAAACTATTAATGTCTGTTACCATAGTTCCTGGACAGGGAATTAGGTAGGTAATATTACTCATGGAAACACAGGTTTTTATGAAGGTGAAGTGAGGGAAATAACAAATCTTTATGGGATAAGAAACTTACAAGCCACAATAATTTTCTTAATGAAATAAAGTTCTAATTGGTGTCACTATGAGTTCCTTTTAAATTGCTTTGCTCAGCTTGTACACCATGTTCTTTATCTGTGGGCAAAAGTGGGGTGTGCTCTGAACAGTTCTGACCATCTCCAGATTCTTTTTCTGATATGGGGATAGTTTCTGGGTCTGGATTCAGGGTATCCCCTTTCACTTTCTTTCTCTTCCTCTTCTGGCTTTCTAGGCTTGTGTTCTCAGAGTGTCTGGTCTGCTGCATGCCTGGCAATGTCATGCCAATGCCGGGAGAGAGAAACATTGATGGGTAGATCAGTCCAGGAGACATTCCTGGTAGGAGAAAAGGGTTAAAAGCTACAGGACTACTGGTAGTTATTGCGGGTTCAGACTGATCTGAAAAGGAACTAGGAATAGGCTTGTCTTCAGCTAAAGTATCTTTTTTTACATCATGGCTATTCTGTTTGTCATCAGTAGCCTTTTCTGTGTTTGACGTACCACTTTTAGTTGTGCTTGTTAAAGACGTTGGAACCGTTGAAGTACAAGTAGTTGTCATGGGTGTATTCAGAAGTCCTCCAACACCAAACATCTGGGGTACAGCTGCCATGCCTGGCAACATCATAGGCAGCATACTGAGGGTGCTTTTGACATCCTCTCCAGCAGGCACTGCTGCAAAGCCAGCAGGAAACCCCACCAGCCCTGTGAGAGGGATGCCCTGCATATTCCTCATATTCTGAAGTCCTACTAGATCCATTCCAGCAATGAGTCCATTCATGAACAGTGGTCCCATTCCTGAGGGAGAGTCTCCCACAATGCCAGGAGCCTTAATGAGGTCACTTCGTGGGCGCCTTCCTCTCCTTCGAGGACCAGCATCTCGGAGAACTGGCTCAGTTAGGATCTGACTGAACTTGTTTTCTGGTAGAAACCCCTAAAAATTGGAACAAGAAACACAAAATCCCTCAGTTACTACCCTATAGGAAATCATCTGGGGCGACTACAATGTTCTCATACTGGTTCTTCCTTCCACAGAGAGTGTACTTAGTAAAAATGTATGGATCAGCAAAGAAGGAAACTAACCTACCTGGGGCTGGTGGGTATTTTACCCAATCATTTTGGCGGTTCTTTACTGTGTATTTTGTTTTCTCACTGGGCATTAAATGGATGCTGAGGGAATTTGTTACAATCTTATCCAGAATCAAAACCACAATTCTACTATAATATTCCAGACCTACTGCTGGGCAGATTACCATTTGAACAAAGCTTCGACAAAACTCACTAGACAGAAGCAATCTTAACCCTTTAGAAAACCTGTGAAAGTTATTAGGAATTAAAGGTTTTATCAGAAGCAATATTAAGACTTCACTGGCAGGTACTAATGACCTGAAATGGCTTCTCTAATATCACAGGACACAGTTTCAAGTTATCTAAATGCTATGAGGAATTAGCATCCTTATTTTATCAAGTTGCTGGATAAATAAATACCATTTAAAGATTTGATGTTTTAGCTTACCTTACAGATCTATTTTTCTTCCACACAGGGATTTGCTACCTAATTTTCTTGAAATGCAAAAAAAGCACTTTGGTGAAGCTCTTATGTCTGATAAATTATGTGTTAAAGGAGAGTAAACTGACACTACTAGGGACTCACCCATCAGCTACTAAACGTCATATATATATATATATATATATATATATATACATATATATACACACACACACACACACACACACACACACACACACACACACACACACACACACACATATATATGGCTCACCTACACATGTTTTAATATGTGACCATCATGAGATCTCTGGATTATTAAGATTTCTAAGTTGCAGCATGAAAGAATAATAAATCTCACTGAAAACTCTCAAAGGAGGCACATTGTAGCAGAAACACCCGGGCTTGGTTCCTGGCTTTCCTGCAAACTTACTGTGAAGCTCTTAGATAAGTCGCTTATTTCCTCAGCTCTAAAATGAGAAGGTTGGACTAGATGACTTTCTGAAGTTCTCTCCAATACTTAGATTCTGTGGTTCTATGACCTACAAATTAGTCACTGAAAGTTCCTATTGTAAATCTCATAATCATTTTAACATATTTTTCTTTCCAAGTTTTTATTTTTCAGTTAACAAGCATTTATTCCCCTTCTTATCCTTCCTGACTGTAACCTCCTCCACAGAGAGAGAGAGAGAGAGAGAGAGAGAGAGAGTGTGTGTGTGTGTGTGTGTGTGTGTGTGTGTGTGTGTGTGTGTGTACCACCACACCAAACCTTGTAACAAATACGCAGAGTTAAGTAGAACAACTTACTGGCCATAACACACACACTCTTCTTTAACCCTCTACTGAACTGCTCCTCATCATGGCACTGAGTCACCCCAAGATTCTCTAAGGCCATGTCAATGGAGTGCAAGCTCTGGCACATTTTGCCAAACTGGACCCAGGCTCTGGATACAGTCTTGGCAAGAGATTACCCAGTGATTCTAGAATAAGTTTCATGGTTCAATTGTTTCAAACCAATGGTGACACTGAGGAGGTTCCCTATTAATGGAATTTAAACCTTCTTCCAAAGTTCTTTCCTGTGTTAACACCCTCATTTCCCAAAGAAGCAGAGAGATGGAAGGAGGGAGGCCAACTGGCCCATGCTGAATGATACCTAGATGCACTTTAAGAGGTCTATCTGCAATGATGTCAGGAATAGGGAAGCAGGAAACAAGATCTCTCCTGGAAAAATGTTAAGATATGCAAAGAGATGATAATATTGCCAACACCTGCCTCACACAGAGGTTTAAATTGTTTTATAGAATAAAAACCACTACAGAAATGTGAGCTATTATCAGTTACAGGACACTGCTTAGAGACTGCTGTAATACATAGTTTTGAAATAATCTGTGTAAATGTATCAGGTATGATACCTATCAATAGAAATAACTGATTATTATGTGTCTCTTTGTTTATAGGTACATTCTGTGGTTCCTAAGAACTGTAATAAACAAATTTTTAATGGAGACACCCTAATCTGGCTTGGGAATGCTGTCAATCAAATGTAATTGCTGCTATACTACAAAACACCTCTAGTACCTCTTCACTGAAGGCCCACCCACTATTAGATATTTCTTTTAAAGCCAATTTAACATTGGTAAAAGTAACTGAGGCTGAGTTTTCATTCACCCGCCAGCTGCTCCCTCCATTAAAAGGTGGAATTCCATCTCTTACTCATTAAATCTTGGAATGACTAACTGTGATCATAAATAACTTTCTGTTTAGAAGAAAACCACTAGTAGGCCTCAGAATAGTATTCAATTATGCTTCATTCTATATTTTAATTTACTTGCTATCAATACTCCCTTAACAATGTCAGAGATTAACATATATTATTTGGACTTCTAAAACCACAGAGCAGATAGGGAATTCTGGGCACTCTTGAGTGGCGTAAAATAGCTGGGTTAGTTAGGACATGTTTCCCCTCTCAGACCCAGAGAGTAATATCAAAGTACCCTCCAGAGAAGGAAAGCGAAAAGTTTACAGTATGTGGACAACTGCAGGCAAGTATTTTAACTACTTCCTGTATGGGGAGAATCATCTAGTGACCCAGCAGCTACACGCCCCCCTTACTGAAGGCCTTTCCTTCTAGCACTGAGGATTGTGGATGGCCACACGCAGCAGGACATTCACTCTCTGGAAGCCTCTGCCCCTTGGCAATTACACACTGGGAATGATCCCGCTCCCTTTCCAGAAGGCGGCTAAATGGAGGGGAGAGAAAGGGGAGAATCATATACAGTAACAATGCCTGGGGCTAGGTGTGGTTTTTTAAACAATTTCAAGTGCACTCTGAGATAAAGAGCTTGTCATTATAATAAATATATGGGCATCTTAGGAGTAAGTAACTTCACATTTACATGTTAACTTTCTACTAAAGATAATGAATGGAAGTGGCACAGTGGACAGAGTGCCAGGCCTGAAGTCAGGAAGACCTGAAGTTCAAATCCAGTCTCAGACACTTAATAGCTGTGCAATCCTGGGCACGTTACTTAACCTCAGTTTGTCTCAGTTTTTTTCATCTATAAAATGGGGACAATAATAGCGCCTACCTCGAAGAGCTGTTGTGAGATCAAATGAGATGATAATTGTAAAGTGCTTAGCACAGTGCCTGGCACATAGTAAGGATATAAATGTTAGCTATCATTATTAGTTATTATTATCTCTTGAATGCTTGCTGGAAATTCAATTAACATTTTAATAAGCAGTTACAAAATATTTAATGTATGCAGTTCAAGGGAGGCTGGTATATTCTTAAGATCTATACCTTCCAGAGAAATATGGTTTGGTATACTGGGCCCTCTGGCTATTATACCCATGTGCACAACCACTGAAGTCAATGATACTACCCAGTCTGAAATTAAGGGCAGAATACAGAAATGAATTTAAAATGAAGGAATAGCCCTATTTTAATTTGGTAGAGAGGCCACAGAACATGGGGAAAAAAGCACTCACAGCCTGTAGATGTGGGTTCTAGTCTTGACCACTACTGAGTAGCTATATGGTACTAGCAGTCCCTTGACTTCTCTGGGTCTGTTTCCTCATTTATAAAATGAAAAGGATGAATTAGCTCATCTCTAATGTCTCTTTTAACTTTCTATGATCCTATGGAAGTGTTTCCCCAGGCAAAGGCAGCAGAACAGAGTTAAAAAGCTCTTGGGGGGCTTTGTAAGTAATGCTAATAGAGTCGTTAGTTTTCCTATCTTTGCAGACAGTACTACAAATTATCTTTCAGAGCAGACCTACTAAATGTATCTAAGGACTGCAGTGGGCAGCACACTGATTTAATTTTAAAATATATTATTTATGTTTTGTTGTATTTTTATTTATTTTTTTAAATATTTCCCAATTATATTTTAAAATGGTTTAGGCTAAACTTGAAAGTGCTGTGGTCTCAGGAGTGAGTGTCTGACACCTCCGCTTTGGAACAAGGATTAGGTCCATTTAACAATGAAGGAGAAACACATTTGTGCAAAGAAGATGGTTAGTAAGGAAGGCTCTAAAATAAATTTTGACTCTAAGTAAGTAATCTACTGCAAGTGATAAACCTTAGCTTCTAGTACACTAAGGAAATTCAGGTGAAAGTAAAATAGGAAAAGGCATTAACCCAAAAATGCACATTTTCTCAAATGTTTCTAAAACCAATGCTTAGAGCACATAAAATAAACAGGAGGAATAGATCACATAGTATAACCCTTATTTCTATAATACTTTATGGTTCAGGAAGCATTTCCCCCAATAATATCTATATAAAGTAGACAGTATAATTACAGCTTAAAACTGCACTAAATACATTTGGGACACTGTATTACCTCCATTTTACCAACGAGGAAACAGATTAAGTGACGTGCCCAAGGTCATACAGGTGCTATGTGGCAAAACCTAGGCTCAGAAATAGGCCTTCAATTCAACAAGCACTACTGAATGGTTCAGTACTACAAAAAGAGCATTCTTTTCATTTGGCCTTCACAGAGGAACTGGAAGTCTTAGTATGTGAAGACAAGAAGTCCAGATGATTTAACCCTTTGATCCTAGCCGTGATACTTGCTGTCTGCCTGTGAGTGCTACTTCAACTGTGAACCACAGTTTCCTCGCTTGTGAAATGGGAACAATACTCCTCTTACTTATAGAGCTGTTGTGAGCTCTTACTACTATTACTGATGACCGCAACAATGAAAAACACCATCAGCTCATTCCTGGGATGCAGGGTTTCCACCAGCCTGGACTTTAGGAAGTAAAATGGGAGATGTTGTTAACTTGTACAGTACATATAGTTATGTGCTTCCAGACCTAAGAAAAGAAACTAGGATTTCTTACATTAAAGCTAAAAGGGAAAAAAAGGCACACACACCCACACACACCTTTTTAAGGGTGATAGCTCCAAGATGGATAGGCTTCCTCTTTCTGTATTCAAGTGGCTTTGGTAGAAGATGTGGGGATGAGAGAGAGCCTTACTGACTTAAATATTTATAGAATAAGTGAAATATCATGCTGTAAATCATCTAACGTTTTTATAGAATATCCAATTACATACTTTTAAATTGTAAAAGTAAAATGAATTGACCTTGGTAGGTTCCTTTCTTTGTTTTTAAAGCTGATTCCTACAGAAAGAATTAAGAATGGACAGAAATTATATAAAAATGATTATTTTTCCATATAATTACTGATTTAATATCCTAAGGAAAGAAGAATCACTCAGTAAAATAACTGAGCTAATTATATATTCATACAAATACACACACACACACACATAATATATATATATATATATATATATATGTATAGGTATATATATTTTAGGGAGCCTGCCTTCAACAAGGTGATGGAACCTGTGGTGGGAAGGACACAGTCTAGTTTCCATAAAGATCTGGGTCTCCTCTAAGCATGACCCTGTAAGGCAGCTACTAGTATATTCATGTATAATTTGTTTATCTAAACAGATGATGAAGCTTAGTCTTAATCCATTTTTAAGCTGAAAGGTTCTTGCCTTAACTAAAAGTTTTATTTTACATTTTGACCTAGACCTGCAATTTTACTGGTGTAGGGAATGCTCAATGTGTAAATTCCTAGCACTGATGCAGATTGCCAACTGTTTGTAATTCACCCAGTCAGAGACTGCCTGGGGGCACTGGGAGGTTAAGTGACTTGCTCATGGTTGCCCACAGTATGTGCCAAAGGTAAGACTTGAATCTAGGTCCTGCTAATGCCAAAGGTTGCTCCTTACCAAGTATGTCACATGATTGTTCCTAGGGGTTATGATTTTTCTATTAATCTACTCATGTCTGCAAACCTGAAACTTAACTCAGTTTTACTATAGCAGATGACATTTTTGAACCAGCTATATCCTGACAACCAGTGAAGACACTCTAGATAAATATCTTTAAGTAACAGAAAGGCTGAGGGTGGGGGCAGGGGTGGGGCAGGGGTGGGGGTGGGGTTGTTGGTTATAAAGGATTTCCAGTAGAAAGCATTTCCTACAGTGAAGTAACCCGGAACAGGTTCCTGAAGTAGAGTGTGGCTCTTTTCCTTTGATGATCTCAATGAAGAAGGAAGGCCCAGTCCTGCTTGGAGGGCTCTGGAGTGGGAGACCTTTGGAAGAAGTCAGCCACCAAGCACTCATGAAGCACCCACCACATGCCAGGCACTGAGGATACAAAAAGGAAAACGAAACCACCCCTCCTGGCAAGGAGCTTATATCCTATTAGGGGAGACACCATGAGAACAAATAAGTCCATGCCAAATAAGGATACTGGGGAGAGAATTAGCAGCTAAGGGAAGACTTGAAAGTTCCAAAAGAAAGGAAGGATTATAAAAGGAGCAGTTGCGAAGCAGAGAGCCCTCTAGGCAGAGATAAGGAGGGAGAGTGTTCCAGGAATGGTGACAGGGAGCTCCTGAAGTTTAATGAAGAGAGGCGATACTGTCAGATCTGCACTTAAGGAAGATAAACTGAAAGAAGGATGGACTAGAGCAGGGAAATAAACCAGAAGGTGATTTCAATAGTCTAGGCAGGAGGTGATGAGGGCCTGCACCAGGGTGGGGATAGTATCAGGAGAGAGTGATTGTATACAGGAGATGTTAAGAAGGTTGAAACAACAGGATTTAGCAAATGATTGAATGTTGGTGGGATGGGGGAAGGGAGGAGTGGAGAATGACCCCTGGGTTGTAAGCCTGAGTGACCAGAAGAATGGTGATACCATCAGTAGTAATAAGGAAGTTAGGAAGAAAGGGTTTGGGGAAAAAAATTATGAGTTCAGTTTTCAAGACATTGATTTTAAGATGTCTGTAGGACATCCAGTTTGAGATGCACTATAGGCAGCTGGAGAATGGAAGTTAGGAGAGTTTAGGGCTTGAAAAATTGATTTAAGAATCATCTACAGAGAGACAGCATTTGAATCCATGGAAGCTGATGAGATTACCAACATATAGAGAGAAAATGGCCTGGGACAGAGCCGTGGGGGACACCTATGACACATGGATATGACTTGGATGAAGATCCAGCAAAGGACACCGAGATGGAGCAATTGGACAGGCAAGCGGAGAACCAGGAGAGAATCTAGAAGAAAGTGATTGACAGTATCAAAGGCCAAGGTCAAGAATGAGGAGAAAAGGGCTAGGTAGCACAGTGGATAGAGCACCGGCCCTGAAGTCAAAAGGGCCTGAGTTCAAATCCAGCCTCAGACCAAACACTTGACACTTACTAGCTGTGTGACCCTGGGCAAGTCACTTAACCCCAATTGCCTTAAAAAAAAAAAGAATGAGGAGAAAAAGCCATTAGATTTGGTAATTAAAAGATCACTTTTAGCTTTGAAGTTAGCAGTTTCACCAGAATGATGAAGTCAAAGATCAAACCGAAAAGTGTTAAGAGAGAGAGAAAAGGAAGCACAGAGATGGGAGGTGGATTGTTGATTTAGAAACAGCAAAAAACATTTTGGCCAGCATGGCTGAAACGCAGGTTTCAAGAAGGTATGAGTGAGATCTATATCTATATCTATCTATTTATATCTTTCCGTACCTATATACCTAAATATCTGCAGATGTCTCTATCTATTTATCTATCTATCCATCCAGTCATCTATCTATCATTTCTTTTGCGGGCTGCTAGGTGACGCAATGGAGAGAGCGCCAGCCCTGGAGTCAGGAAGATCTGAGTTCAAATCCAGCCTCAGACACTTACCAGCTATGTGACTCTGGCCAAGTCACTTAACCCTATTTGCCTTAGCTTCCTCACCTGTAAAATGAGTGGGAGAAGAAAATGGCAAACCACTTCAGTCTCTTTGCCAAAATAACCTCAAATGGGGTCACAGAGAATTGGAAATGACTGAAATGACTGAACCACAAAATCTACCTGCAGATAGATTAATTTTTGCGACACTCTCTCCTGGTTTTCCTCCTACTTGACCTACTGCTCCGTCTTAATTTCCTTTGCTAGATCCTGATCCAGGTCATACCCATTAACCACAGGTGTCCCCCGAGGCTCTCTGTCCTAGGCCATTTTCTCTCTAGGCAGTGGTGATCTCATCAGCTTCCATGAATTCAATTAACATATCTATACAGATGATTCTTAAATTTATGTTTCTAGTCCCAACCTCTCCTGACTCCCATTATGTATTATATATTCAATTATATATTTTATATCCCCCATACACATATGTTTACATACACATACAAGACTATATATATATATGCATGCACACATACACAGGGCACATGTACATGCACACAAATACACATATGTATACACATATATGTACACACATATTATGTGAACACACACGCACACGCACACAGAGAAGGTTGGGGCCAGGTTGTAAAGGGCTTTACAAGCTTAACAGAGGTGTTTATATTTGACCTTAAAAGCAATTAGGAGACAATGGAATTTACTGGGTGAAGGACTGACATGGTCAGTACTGACCTTTAGGAAGATTACTTTGGCAGCTGTGTGGAGGACAGACTGGACAAAGGAGAGAGCTGAGCTGTGGCAACAGTCTAGGGAGGGGGTGAGGAGGGTCTAAACTAGAATGGTGGTGGTATGACCAAAGATAAGGGATGGATTCAAGACCGACTATGGAGGTAGGAAATACAAGATTTGTCAACTGATTAGGTATGTGGGGTGAAGAAAAATGAAAAGATAAGGATAATGCCAAGGCTTTACATGTGGGTGACTGGAGGGACAGGCAGAGTGGTGGGCCTGAGAAAAAAAAATAAGGAATTCAATTTTGGACATGATGAGTTTGAGATGCTCAGAGTTGAGAAAATCAGCAATATTTAATGTTTTCAGCCGCATGTCTTTACCAAATTATGTCACCTTTATCTTCCTCAACTCTTCTACAGATATTATTTGGCAACTTACTTAATAGACTTTTTAGCCTAGGCTTTGATCAACAATGAGGCTTCACTATACAACTTTATTATATTTTCTCTGCATCTCAAACGTCCTCTCCCTTACCTGCCGTCCTGTCTCCTTATGGACAGCAGGGACTCTTTCTTCTCCACTTAGGGAGCCCATGTCCAATTTTCCTGGTTCTTTACAACGCTGTCTTCTTTGCTTCGGTCTGTCTGAAAAATTCTAAGAAGCAAAGAGAGCAAATATTAAAATGTTAAACTACTCTCCTGCTGCTTTCTAAGGAGCTGGCTGCTACTGGTATGTAGCTGTCTCTTTCATTACACTTCTTTCTAAGAGCCCAACACCAAATTAAAGAGAATGAAATACACTGAGAGCTAGCCCATGCCAGGCCCTTCTCTTTGCTTTCTCGTTCCTTTGTCCTTTAACTTGAAAAAAGTAGATCAAAGTATCGATGTTTAGTAGAAAGTAAAACACATCAATGATTTAAAGTTGTGTTTATCAGAATTTTAAAAACATGTTAAAAATTGTTTTTACATGTAACTGGGAAAAGATTATAGAGTAAAAAAATACTAAACAAAAAATAAATAAATGAAGTTGTGTTTGGCTGTACAGTAGAAAGAACTTAGGCTGTTTTCTGTTTGTCCTCCAGGCTCGAGGTAGGCTAGAGATAGCTGACCTTGGAAGAGTCTCTTGTGGTACCTTGTGTGCACCCACCAATATTTTTTCCTCGGCATTTTTGCAATGGCCTTGTCACTTATGTACATATGTGTTTACTCTCTTTTCTCTTGGGGGAAGGTTAGGGCAGAGGGGCTTTCTGTCTCTGAGCCTTCTCCCCTCCTTTTTTATGAAGTACTTTACATGGTTTATTAGTATAGTGGATCTAAGGTGAAGGGAGTGGGGTTGATACTTAACGGAGAAGAGAAAAATTCTCCTTTAAGATGATTACATTCTTCCAAACCATTGTCTGAGGGGTGATACTACCAAGGTAAAACAGAAGGAAAAGTCCCCAAAAGACAACTTTAAGGGCAGCAGTGATTTAAAAACAACAACAACAACAACAACAACAACAACAAAACACCACAAACTAAAAATCATAAAAATGTTATCTAGCCTCTCATTTCATAATCTGATTTCTCATGCAACCACGTCACCTAAATGTCACAATGTGAGTGAGTTAAGTGCTACGCATTTGAGATTTCAAAGAAGTGTGAATGAGGACAGTTCCTTCATTATTAAGCTTCAGCCACATTCACTTCTTCATAGAGGTTACTGACTTGTAAGTTACAGGTAGAGGATTACTTGGTAGAGCAAAGGTCTCGGAACCACATACAAAAGGACTTTTTTTTAAAGTGACATGACACCCCCAGTCTTCATACATTTCACTGAAACATATCCCACACTACTCTCTCCAATAAGCTCTTCATCTCAAACTCAATCAAGTCACATGGAAGCATGCAGAAAGAAGACACACACTGCATTTCCACTTACTGTCCCAAAGGTAGGAACTTCTATTGTATAATCTGACTGTTGCCTTAACCAGTCCAACAAACTCTTGTTGGGAATTGTCTTCTCGGCTGGGACACTGGTCGTCGTGACTGCGTGAGGAGAGGAGGTAGCCGAGATTGGCCCATCAGGGAGGGTGCTGCTTGGTGAGGGCTGCTCCTGCTCTTCTTGGACCTCCTGACGAGAACAGAGGGAAAAAAATGAGTATCTGGGAATACACCATGTGTGAATATATTGGAACAGTTACTGGACTTAAAGAAAATGTGGGTTCAAATCTAGGCTTTGATTTTTATTAACTATGGGACTTCACTCTCTCTGAGCATCATTTCCAAGTCTATAAGATGGAGGTGATACTACATATGCTAATTGTCTCATAAAGCTGCTGTTCTGATAGCATTTTATAAAATGTAGAGGCCTGTAAAATGTGAATCATTAAGTACTAACAGTAGAATAAGAGAATGTCTAAAAAACAAACAGATAGTCTCAAAAGTTTTCCTTAACTGTTTTCAGTTTTTCTGTACCTTTACAACTAGACAGTTTCAGTAAAAATTTTAATATATACTGATAAAATAAATGCAATATTCTAAAAAAATCACAGAAGACTTTTTTTTTTTTGGAAAATGAGGGAGATTTAAAATAAAACACAGTTCTGTACAGCAAAGTCTCACTGATTGATTGGACATGCTGATTGTCAAAGTAACTTACTTGGAGAACTACAGTGAGCCAACAAATCATCTTAAATATTCTATAGATGTAGGGGTGGGAGGGAGGAGGGCACAAAGCAGGAAGAAGACTATTATCGATGTCAATTACTTATTAAATATCCAATGCAAGTACCATCTTGCTCTAGTTGCCTGCAACAGTTACACAGAAATTACGAAATATTATTCCCGCCCATTGTGCTTAAAATTTTAAAAGGGAGTCATATACAAAGAAATGTAATCGTGTTTAATGAAACACAACTGTTCAAATAAATGATAGCTAAGAACTACTTCTAGAAAAAGAGCCTCTGGATCTTAAAAAAACCCTACTTTTTACAAAGAGGAAACCTTGAAAGCTAAAAGGCTAAATGCTATAGCTCAGTATTCAAGGGTTATTGTTGCATTAGAATTTTGAAATACTGCTTCTTAATCTTTAGATCTCAATGGTAGCTCCTCAGAAAACGCTAAGTGACCTGAGCATTCCTTCCAGGGGCATTTATATACCTACCAAAATTCCCGTCTGAAGTGTTCTATCCTTCAAAAAGATGAGGTCCATTCCTCCTTCTACATTTTTTCTCCTCCCTCTCCGTCTCCTCATGGCAGCATCATCTCTTCTTAAGGTTCCATTGACAATCTGTCCTGTAACAGGGTGAATTAACCCAGCTTGCAAAATTCCAGACAAGTCCATGCCAAGGGATCCTTGGAGGGTGCTGACTGTCCCAATCTTGGGTGTGCTGGTGCTCAATGGGAAAGGGGAAGTGGTTGCTGGAGACCCATCAGGTGTGCAAGAGAGGTCTATGGCTGACTCCCCACGCCAGCCATTGAGCACAACAGGTGGGTGTCCATGGGAAGCAGAGAACTGCTCTAGGCTCCGAGACTTCAAATCTCTCTCCACGTCATACTCATAGGGTCGTCTGTGCTTTCGTTCTTCCTTGGCAAATACTGGAGCCAGGAAACTTTCCTATTAATATCAAATGTGGAATAACATTAATATCTCACTTTCAGAGAATTTCTTACGTACAAAGACAACTCTGTAATACAGGCAAGTGGTGGCTCCCATATGGGTCCAGAAAAAAGGTTTCTGTTAGAAGACTGCTAGAGGATTGTTTTTTTAGAGGATTGTTCTTGCTCTTCTGACCACCTCTAGGAATAGATTATTTCTCTGGTCTTTTAAATTGTCTTGCCTCATGGTCCAACGAGGTTAAATAGAACTGACAGGAGAATGTTCACCACTGATGGTCAATGAGACTTGCCAGGATCTAAGGTACTTAAAAAAAATTGGTTTCTACAATAAATGCAGTTTCTGTGTCAAGTCTTCAAGGCCCTAATGCTCAATTTAATACCCAATTTAGTTAAATGGGGCAGGGATGCTTTCATCAAACTAACCTTCTTCCACTGAGACAAAGCACTTTTGGTCCCTCTCAGAAACTGAAAGGAAGCCCTCTCCTGTGTCTATGTGGGGACAGGGCTGTGAAGAGCCCCATCCTTTGAATTACTTGCCCTTCTTCTAGGTCACTGAAGTACCTTTTGGATAGACACTGAAGTAAGCGTACACACACATTCCCCGAAACCATTAAATTCTCTGCTGAAAAAACATTATTTTGTTGATGCCTTTTGTTTTTAACTCATCCCTGCCCCCCAGACAGAATCATTTAAAACAATTAAAAATACCCAACACAGAAATTTGGATGGAAATGCACATCATGTTTATTTAGTCTTTGCAGTCCCCAGCCTCTCTGTTGTGAGGGTAGAGGCACATTCTGTTGTTTCTTCTCTAGGACCTTTATTTGTTTTCTCATTACTGAGAGCTCAGCTTCTTTCTGGTGATCATTGCATTTGCATTATTAGAACCATCATCTATTGCATTCTTGGTTCTGCTTATTCCCTAATCAGTTCAAACAAACCTTCCCAAGATTTGTTTTTTGCTAGATTCATCATTTATTACTGAATAATAATATTCTATTACACTAATACAGAATAATAATATTCCATTATACTAACATATAATTTTGCCCCAGCCATTCCTCAATTGATAGATGCCCACTTTGTTTTTAATTCTTTGCTTCCAGAAAGAATACTATGAATATTTTGGAACATGATAGATCTTTGTTCCTGTCTTTGACATCTCCAGGAAATACACCCAGAAGTGTGAACCACTGTCACTTTTCTTTCATAATTTCAAATGGAAATCCAGAATGTCAGGACCACTTCACAGTTCACGATCCTCTGCTTTATTTTGGTGGTGGGAAACATCCACTGTTACTTCTTTTAAAAAAAGGGTAAGGGTTTTAAAAAGTAATAATAAACCTAACAAAAACTCTGAATCTCTTCTGATCTTTGCTAATGTATATATCAAGGTTTTTTATTAAATTAGCATGCTTCCAGGAAAACATATTAGGTGAAAAGTTACAGGGAACAGTTGGAAACTGAAAAATAGAAGCAATGTTATAAATGTCCCTGATAGCCAAAATATTTATTACTGAAGTGTAAAATAGATATTTACAGAGGCTATGTAGTTTTAATAATGGTAAATATTATTGGCAATAATGGTAAAATATTAAACAAAACAATGAAGACCGACACTTAGGAAAAATGCCACTAAGATTCAGTGCTAGTTTACAGTCACCAGTGATCCAACATACTTGTATCTTGGGTGACTGCACAACTGAAATTATACCTAGGCCTCATGATGTTAAAAGTGAGATTTAGTTAGATTATATACTAATAATACTATTCTGAAATCACAGGGCAGAGACAGAGTGTTCTACATATGGCAGGCACTCATGATACATTTTTATTGTATTTGTATCATTTTCTACTTTGTGTGCTATTTCTCTGTGTATGTGTCTTAAGACCTCACTGAAAAAAACTGGAGCCATGCATTTATCTCTGTACGTCTCTCACTATTTATTGTGCATTACACATAGTAAACACTCGATAAATGTTTGTGGACTTATGAGTGAACACACTGAGAGAGGTTACAGACTTGCCATTTACACACCAGAGTATTCTCGCAGAGTATTCTCTGAGGCCAAAATGCCACACACCATCATTTACTTAACGACTTTCCTATTATGGAATGCTTGGTCTGTTCCCAGAATGGGTTTCTACAGATTACCCTTTTGTGGGACTGAGGTGGAGGGGGCCAGAAATAAGAGGAAGAGGAGGTACTTATTTTTGGGGGGTTATGCTTTCTTTTAATGAAAAGATCATTAAAAAGGATAATGAGCTTTGCACATGCTATCTGACCATTCTCCAGGTCTACACTAGTTTACAGTACCACAGTCAATGGACTTAATTCCTCAGAAACACTGGACTTTGTTACTTAATTAATTTGGTAGTTTAATAGGCATTTAACATCATATTAGTACAGTGTCTGGCAAACAATAAGTGCTCAGATACTTTTTCATTCATTAAAATTTAGTTTAGATTTGCATTTTTTTTTATTGCTCTTGAGGCTCTGCATTTCATTCAATGCAAACTCTTTTCTTTTTGACTATTTACTATGTGGAAGTCAAATAAAAATGTTATGCATTTGTATTCTAGTATCTTTTCACTTTCTTGGCACATTAATAATATTTCACCATACCTGGGATAGTGGAAACAACAATGGACTAGGAAATGAAGACCTGGATCTTACTCCAGCTCTGCCACTGGCCAGTGTGGCCCTGGGATTAGGGCTACTGTCTTTCTCCCAATTTTCCCACTCAAGACTTTCCAACAAAGGACAAATAAGACAGCAGAAGTGCTCTGACAAAGAATTATGGAAATACCCTCTATTTGCCCTGGAGATGCAGGACCAATGGATTTCCAAATTCTCTGAGGCCAAAATGTCTCAAAATGAAATGGAGAGTTATCCAGTAGACAAGTGGACAATGTCTATGAACAGTTTTTAAAAGAAAAAATTGCAAACTATAAATAACTATATGAAAACATTACCCAAATTACTAACTAATAAGAGAAATATAAGTTAAAACAATTCTAAGGTTTTAGAATTACATCCTACAAACTGGCAACAGTGATAAAGGGAAACAGTCAACGTTGTAGAGGCTATGGAAAAACAGCTGCAAAAATATACAACTGCTGGAACTCTTAAATAGTTAAACTATTCATAACAATTTGGAATTATACTCAAGAAAAAATATTAAGCCATTTATCCTCTTCGACCCAGTGATCCTTCTCAAGGATGTCAAAGACAGAAATAAAAGACTAATATAAACCATACTTTTCAATGGCAGAAAGATACAATGAAAAGATCATTAAAAGGAACTCAAACTCCTGGTTATTGAAGAGCCAATATTTGCCCCAAAGAACAAATAAACAAATACACTTTCCCTCTCATGAAAGAGAAGTAGGGGATTAATAGGGCAATATGTTGTACACACACAGTATCAGATACAGCTCATTAGTTATTTTTTGTTGTTGTTGTTACAAGGTAAGGTTCAATTTTGGGGCTGGGGGAGGAGGTAGTAATATTTCCTGAAATGACTGTTGTAAAGACAAAAAGGCACTAGTAAAACTTATTTTAAAAAAATGAAATGGATTGTCCCAATGTGAAATCAGGAAAGATGATTCTTCTCATCTGGATGCACTACTTTGGGATGTCTTTGAATGACTTCTCCATCATGCATACCCATGCCCCTCTCCATCCTGCCAGCTTTTCAGCTTCCTTTTGTGTTCTGTCTTCCCTCGTTAGATTACAAACTTCTCAAGGGCAGGGACTGTCTTTCTTTTTTTGTCTTTGTAGCCCTAGAGCTCAGCACAGTGCCTGGCTCAGTTGTTGTTGTTCAGTCAATTCAGTCATGTCTGATTTATTTGGGGTTTTCTTGGCAAAGATACTAGAGTGGTTTGCCATTTCCTTCTCCAGCTCATTTTACAGATGAGGAAACTGAGGCAAACAAGGTTAAGTGACTTGCCCAGTGTCACACAGCTAGTAAGTGTCTGAGGCTGGATTATTAACTCAGGTCTTCCTAACTCCAGGCCCAGCGCTCTATCCACCAGCTGCCTCAGCTCACAGTAGGTAATTAATAAATGTTTATGGAGATCCTTTAAGATTTCAAACCCAGATGAGTAGGAGAAACATTCTCTTAGAGACTGTCAAGATCACATTTATAAAGACAACTTTCAAATATTTATAGCCACATATTTTTCACTCGATAGTTTCACTTGGATATTTACTATCTGTAAAGCAGCAAGGATATAAGGATATAAGGACAAAAAAACCCCCAAACAGTCCCTGACTTTAAGAAGTTTACATTTTACTAAAGGATAAAATACATAGACATGAGAAAGTACAAGAAATCTGAGGAGAAAGAGAAGACTCTTTAGGAAGAAATAGCCTGGTATTAGCCAACATTTAGCATAGTACCAGGCACATAACAAGAGTTTAATAAATGTCTGTTGACTTGATGTTTAGGGAAATCCCCAGTAATGCTACTTACTGAAATTTCTATTGAATCAACAAATGATGCAATCAAGCAGAAGCTGCTATCAACAGCTCCTCATTTGGGGTCAACACATTAGCTGCCCTCTCACCTTTGGGATCGGTGTGACTAATGCAGCTCCACTGCTGAAGTTGGGGCCTGCTGTTTCTTGCTCTGCAAGGCTGTTTCGTGAGCTAGGACTGCTGATTAACACTGGAGCAGGCAGTGTGCTTGGCATTTCATACTGTTGGCTAGAAGGCCACCTGCCCTTTAAGACTGCATGGCAGATGTTATCTATGCGGTTAATTATTACTCGGTCCTGCAAATAAGAATGTCAACAGCAAATCTCTTACACTAGCACGGGGTAGCAGAAACTTAAAATACAATAAATGTAAATTCACAAATACTTTCTCCTTTGAGAGAATCTGAATGGGTTATGGCAAGATTGGGTGAGGGAAAGGACTAGGGTACACACCCCAAAACACTGCATGGAAACATTTACAACCACACAAACACTTCACAGGCAGAGCACAAAGAGAAGAATGGGTCAGTGATGGCCAGTATTTACTCAAAATTAATTGTGCCCACTTTGGACTCAGTGCGATCACAATGCACCATTTCTGATAAACAGACTAACTGGCCAACTGTGAGTATAAATGGAAAAACTAATCAATTCTAATAAAGCTAAAACATTTTAGCTGTGAGTTATTAAAACTATGCAGATGTTAAACATGTATATATGTGTGCGTGTGTATACACACACACACACACACACACATACAAACATACACACACACACAGAGCTATCTAGATCTAGACAGAAATTCTTGCTCATTACTCCATATATCATCCTATATATAAAGTGACTTGGATTTGCAGCCACAGAACCTGGGTTCAAATCCCAGCACACTAGCTGTGACCTTAGGCAAGTCCCTCAATCTTTCTGGCCAGTTTCCTCAACTGCAAAATGAGGGGGGTTGGACTAAATGACCTTTAAGGACTCTTCTCCAGTTCTAAATATATTTTAACAATTTAACATTCCTCAGATTCTATGACTAAAAAATCCTCCTGAAAGTTTACTACTTGAGAACCCTATTAAAATCCAACCCAAAATAGGAAGTTTCACCTTCTTAGTTCTAAAATATAAGTTCCTGATGATTGAAATAGGCTTATTAGGAATTTCTTAACTAGAAAGTTTGAGTCTGTAAATTTCTACAGTCTCATTTCCTTACCACATACACCTAAAAAAAAATTAAGTTAAAAAACTCTATAACCATTATAATCTTTTAAATATTAGAATTAAAATAAGTATGAAATATTTCTTTAAAATAAAAATGTTGATAAAATGTTTTTTGCCCAATGGACTCATGGCTCAAAATTTGCTAGTTTTAAAGAATTAAGTCTTTTAAATAGCATTTGCTGCAATAGTTATAAACATCAACCACAAATCATGAGACCAGTGAGCCAGCAGAAAGCCAAACGAAAGCAAAGACCACCCTTAGGGAATGCTTTCTGCTAATGGGTAGAGTGTATGTGTGTGTGGAGATGGGTATCGTCACAGACTATCTTTTTAGGGTCCAAATTCTGAAGTTCTGTGGACAAGTCCCTGATCTTGATCCCACCACTGGGGCAACAAATATCTTTCTTTTAGCTGTGAGTGCTCTTAATGGGCATCATAATGTTTAGAAGGCACCTTTGGCCATTCGGAGAAGGAATAAAGAGTTTTTTCTTGTAGAAGTTGGGCAATGGTTGGTGCCCGGACTTCCTGGAGTTCATCCCCAATGTCTCCTGCTATTCCAGATGTAGAGCTCTTACTTTCTTCTTCAGAGTATTTTCCTGGATAATCTGAGAATATAAAAATGTGCAGATGAGTTATATATGTTGAGATCACAATATTCAATTTATTCTTTCCTCTTTTTTTGGTGGTGGTGATGGTGGTGGGAAGCTTAGTACTCCTGTCTTGCACAGGCTGAAAGTTCAGCAGACACTGATGGGCCCACTCCCACTACTGATCAGCACAGAAGTTTTTCCAATCTGGCCTGGTTAGCCCCTCTCCTTAGGCAGTCTGGTGGCCCTCTACTCCCTGAGGCTCACTATATTGGTGCTGGATTTGGTATCTTTGGCACTCTCAAATGGCTCAACATAAGAAACGGTCATGATTTTATCAGTTTTTGTTAAGTCATTTTTCAATCGTGTCTGACTCTTCATGACCCCTTTCGGGGTTTTCTTGGCAAAGATACTAGAGTGGTTTGCCATTTCCTTCTCCAGCTCATTTTTTCAGATGAACAAACTGAGGCAAACAGAGTTAAATGACTTGCCCAGGATTTGAACAGGAAGATGAGCCTTCCTGATTGCCAGCCCAGTGTTCCATCCACTGCACCATCTAGCTGTCCTGATTTTATCAGTAGAAATGACATTAAAAGAGATGCACTGCCATCTTTTTTGCTTCTGCACCCTAAGCACACAGGACCTTTCCATCTGACTTGCAGCAAAACTTTCTATATGTGTAGTCTCTCCCTTTAGCATGTGAACTCCTTCAGAGGAGAGTTGGTTCTTCTACTACATATCTGACAGCTCCTTCTCTGTTTCCTTTGCTGGTTCCTCTTCCAGATCACACCTTCTGACCATAGGTGTCCCTCACGGTTCTGTCCTGGACTCATCTTCTTTTTCCCTTTATAACTATTTCACTTGGTGAACTCATCAGCTCTCATGGATTGAACTACCATCTCTACAGTGGGCAGCTAGGTGGCACAGTGGATACAGTGAAGAGCCTGAAGTCATCTGAGTCTGGCCTCAGACACCAGCTGTGTGATCCTAAGCAAGTCACTTAACCCTGTTTGCCTCAGCTTCCTCATCAGTAAATGAAGCTGGAAAAGGAAATAACTAGTCCAGTACCTTTGCCAAGAAAACCCTAAAAGGAGTCACAAAGAGTTGGACACAAATAAAAATGACTCAAGAACAAAAATGCTGATTCTCAGATCTACCTATCCTGCCCCAAACTCTCTGCTGACCTCCAATTTCACAACTCCAACTTCCTTTCAGACATTTCGAACTGGATGTCCCGTGAACATCTTAAACTCAGTATGGCCAAAACAGAGCTCGTTATCTTTCCCCCAAGCCCTGCCCCCATCCTACCCTCCCTTATTTCTGTAAAGGACAACCTCATCCTCCCAACTCTGCAAGCTTCCAACCTAGCAGTCACTTCAGACTCCAGACTGCCTCTCACCCGCCACATTCAACCTGCTGCTAAGGCCTGTCGATTTCACCTTTGGAACGCCTCTTGAATGTGTCTCCTTGTCTCCTCTGATACTGTCAACACTCTGGTGCAGGCCCTTATCACCTCTTGCTTGGACTACTGAATAGCCTGCTAGTGAGGGCTGCCTACCTTAGGTTTCTCCCTACTCTTATCCATCTTCCATTCATCCACTAAAGTGACTTTTCCTAAAGCGCAGGCTGATTATATCACCCCTGCCTCCCAACACACACACACACACACACACACACACACACACACACACACACACACACACACACTCTCCAGTGGCTTCTTATGGTCTTCAGGATCAAGTACAAAATGCTGCTTAGCATTCAAAGTCCCTCATTACCTAGCCCCCCTCCTACCTTTCCGGTATTCTTATACCTTCCTCCTGCGCATGTACTCTCCGATCCACTGACTCTGGCCTCCTGAATGTTCCACAAATAAGGCACTCCCACTTCCTATCTTGCCTCTGGCCGTTTTCTCTGACTGTTCCCCATGCTTGGAATGCTCTCCCCTCTTCTGCTCCACCTAATGACCTTTAAGTTCCAACTAAAATCCTACTTTCTAGAGGAAGCTCTCCATAATCCCTCTTAATTACAGTGCCTTCTCTCTGTTAATTATTTCCTATTTATTCTATATGTAGCTTTTTTTGTATGTTGTCTCCTCCATTAGACTGTAAGCTTCTTGACAGCAGGGACTGTCTCTTGCTTCTTTTTGTATCTTTAGTGCTTAGTACAGTGCCTGGCACATAGTAAGCACTTAATAAATGTTTATTGATTTGCATCTTAAATGCTTAGCACAGAGTAAGCGCTTAATAAATATTTTATTTTATTTCAACAGACAAACATTAGGAGACAGGTTGTTTTTCTTTTTTGGTAAGGCAATTGGGGTTAAGTTACTTGCCCAGGGTCACATGGCTAGTAAGTGCCAAGTGTCTAAGGCTGGATTTGAACTCAGGTCCTCCTGACTCCAAGGCCACAGCTCTATCCACTGCACTACCTAGCTGCTCCAGGAGACAGTTTTTGAATGAAAATTTTAAAACATAATGGAACGCAACAAGGTTGGTGTTAAAGAGGTATTGTGGAGAATCATTCAACTTCTTATCCTAAAGAACAAAGCAGTAAACTGGATCTAATTCATATAAGAAATATTACAGAGAGACCTACGACATTTGTAAGCAGAGAGCTGGCAGATCCCAAGGCAGGATGATCTGTGAATATCTTTTCTCTGTGAAGTGACAAGTCATACTTAGCCTTTCAAATGTGAGGCTGTCACATTGGCTGATGAAAAAATGTCATAAAGGTCAGAAGCACAGAGCCTAGCGGACACCTGAAATATCAAGGGGCAAAGGGTGGGCTGACCACTGTAGCACCAAGAATGGGACACTAGGACTGGCACGTCCCTTTAGAAAAAACTCCCCTTGAGCAACATACTGTAATATACAATATTTAACAGTATATTAGCACAGTAGCATTGTATTAAGTGCTTAATTAAATTTTTAAATTTGCATTTTTTTGTAGTTACTGCAGCTATGCATCATGTTCCTGTACTTTATTCTGTAAAAACTGTTTTCCCTTAAATTGCATACTATGTGGAATCAAACACTGACCCCTCCCCTTCTCCCCCCCACCCCCCCCCCCCCCCAGTTCTTGGATATCTTAAGATTTAAGCTAGGCAGGGACAGCTAGATGGCACAGTGGATAGAGCTCTGGCCTTGGAGTCAGGCGGACCCGAGTTTAAATCTGGCCTCAGATACTTGACACTTACTAGCTGTGTGACCCTGAGCAAGTCACTTAACCCCAACTGCCTCACCAAAAAGCAAAAACAAGATTTAAGCTAGGCAGACTGAATTTAAGTTACACCCCCTGCTTCTTGTGCTCTTTAAGAGCTTTCTTATTTACACTTCGGTAGTTCTCAGTCTCCACCTTACCCCTTTACAACTTCTTCTAGCAGCAAGTCCAGCCAACTTCCCAGAACTACTTACTCTCTGTCTCATCTAGTAAAATGACTTTGTTTTCAGCTCACCTCCCACTCCCTCGCTTTTCTACTCCTACAACAACTGGCAGCCTGATCAGCACCTTCCTTTGTGGGAACAGTTCCTTTCTGCAATTATGTCAGTCAATGCAATTTATGGAGTGCCTATGTACAGATTACTTAAGATTTATGACTAGCTAGGAAAGAAAGAAAATGAGACCTCAGTTAATCAGAACTCTCCCCTCCCTTGCTATATGCAACTTTCATCATCAGAAAGGAGCCATGAGCTATCAGACATCTTTTAAACAAGAAACCTTTCAAGGTTTGTCTTGTTTTCAATGAGAAGGGATTCAGTTCAGTTACTTACACATTCCATCTTTATAGGACTAAACAATAAGGATTCATGGTTGGAAACATCAGCCCTCAACAATTCTGAAATCCTCAACTGTCAAGCAAAGATTCAATTAAGTTTTACGTAGTGTACACTAAGGCGGAAAGGAAGACTATTTTTTACAAAGGTTAAAAAGGGACGAAACAAAAAAGATTTTTTGTTCAATCATTAAGTGACCAACTTCCCTACTTCCATTCTCTCCCTTTCTTCCTCTCACATGAGTAAAAAGCAACTGAAAATCCTAAGCCAGGGATCAGTGAACTTTAAAAAAAAAATTCTGCTAACTGTGTTTCAATATCACGCTTCCTTCATAATCCTATGTATTCTATTTTATGTGTTTTAAAATACTATGTGGAGGTGTCCACCCATAGGCTTCACCAGACTGCCAAAGGGGCCCATGATACAAAAAAGGTTAAAAACCTTTGCCCTAAGCATTCTGGTTAATCAAAATTTTACTGCAGACATCGTCACTACTATGTAATAAGAAATTTAACTTTTGTAAAAATGCAACATTTCTGTATTTTTGTAGAAAATAAAGTCACATAAGTATTTGACATTTCCAGGACTATCTTTTTGAAAGGTTCAAGGACCACAGAACATAAATCATTTTCTTTACTTTCTACCATTCTCCTTTCACATTCTTCCTGCTCCAGGTTTAATTTAAATTGGTTGGTCTAGGGAACCAAAAGCTTTCTTAAAATCTTGCTTTTCAGTGGCATTCCACCATCTCTTGTCATATTTCTTCCCTTTAAGTCTAACGTGGGTGTGGCTTTTTAGTATTTCCCTTTCTAAGCCAAACCTTTTGCTTTGTGAGTTAAGCTTCATGGGGCAGTGTGGTAGAATGGAAAGAGTACTGGATTTGGACTCCTATGTACTAAGCACTGACATGATAAGTCGTGCAAGCTGCTCAGGCCTCACTTCCTCAATTGCAAAATGAGAGGGTTGGATGAGATGACTCATGAGTGTCCCTCCAGCTCTACATTTAGTATTCTATCAACAGCATGCTCATTACTTCTTTCCACTTTCCTCTGATGCATCTAGTCCCCATTTTCATCGCATTTCTATTTCAAACCTTCATGAACGCTTTTGTTCAGCCAATTTTAAGTGTATATCTTCTATGGATTTTCCACTGAAGACTTTTTTCCCTTCATTCTTACAAGACTGTCAGTTTGAGAAAAATACAGTTTCCCCAGATTTTTGGATGAGCTAATCGATCCCCCTCCTCCCTCAATTCAGTTTCTTCCTTTGCAAAATGAGATCAAAAGAGATATTTGTAAAGCACTTAGTATAGTACCTAGCTCATAGCTGGCACTTAATAATGGCTTGTTTCTCTCCCCCCCCCTAAAGTGGGAATAATAATGCTTATACTACTTATTGTGTAGAGTTCTTGTAATGATCTGGTGAGAAAAGGCAAAAAGTACCCTGTAAACTCTAAGGCCCTATATGATATCATCAACTATTACCTGGAAGTTTCTGTGGAAAGAGCCCTACCTTTGGAGTCAGAAGACTTGGGTTTGAATCCTGGCATTGACACTTAACTAGGCAAGTCATTTTCCCTTTCTGAGGCTCAATTTCCTAATTTGTAAAACGGGAATGATATGTTAATTATCTACCTGATAGGGCTATTGTAAATGCCCGTAACAGTGATTATCTTTTTCTTTCTTCTTTTCTTATCTTTATGCCCTCAAGAAAAAATTTCCTTATTTCTAAAAATAAAAATCTATTCATGATTTTGTCTGCTAAGGACAAGGAAAGAGGTGACTATAAACTACTAGCCCTCCACATTTATAGAGAGTAGCTCCCTATAAACTGACCGATCTCTCTATTGAAACAAGTGGATGAATTTAACTATATAGAAAGAGTGACTAGGACTGTTTCCTTATGAATCCAGATTACACATTCATACCATACTAAGATTACAAGAGGCTTCTGAAAAACAAGGCTTGGGCGGCAGTGATGCTCTGGGCACTTAAGGTAAGGATGAAAGAAATGGTGAAGGGCCTGATCAGAAAAATACAAGGTTCCCCATACAGTACCTTGACCTTGTAAGTTTCCATCTTTATCATCATCATCTTCCTTATTCTCAAAGTCCACGTCTTCTTGTTTTAGATCACTCCTGTCAAGAGGACATGTGGTATAACCTCTTTGCCTTTCTACCTTATCTTCCCAGGAATCTTCTTTTAAAAACTCATGGTCCACTTTCAAGGGCTCTGATAAAAGAGCTTTGTTTCCACCTTCTACAGCAATAGTGTTAAGAACTTTGCCTTTGAACAAGTCTGGGTCAGGGAACTTGGTCTTTTCCATCTCAAATTCCATATTGTCACCCTGATTTTTCCACCTGTCTATGGGTTTGCAGTGACATTCACAGAATGTTTGATCCACACATCTTAGCTCTGTAGGATCACGGCTTTGTGTCTCTGGGCCCCCTTCCCTGGTTTTATCTATAGTGAAACCTCTGTCCATTTCAATTGGTATGTTAGTACTGAGATCAGTTTGACCTATACCCTCTGGCCTTTCCCTTATCTGCACTCCTACTTCTGAGTTTTCCTCCTCCTCCTCTTCCTCTTCCTCCTCTTCTTCATCACTACGGTTCTGACTCAACATTAATTTACCTTCTAGACTTTTATTTCCTAACAAATCAATTAACCGCTGCTCTGAAGAAAGTTTTCTTTCAGAATTACAAACACTAAGGCTACACATCTCCATTAATCTACTTACATTCCCTTGCTCTAAGGGCGGGGGAATACTACATTTGGCATCAGGATGTCTTACAGTTTCATGTCTCGCAGCAGGTAGGTACTCATTAGAGTCTATATCCTTTATAGCCAGGAGAGACAAATGCTTTTCAGTTTTATTGCTCATTTGTTCTATTTCTGCTTCTAAATTACTCAGGGAACAGTGGTGTGTAGCCAGCTCCAATTCAAAGCTACCTGGCTGATTCTCTTTGTTTTTGCTTGCTAAGGCTACAGAAACATCCTTCTTGGATTCAGTGTTGCTGGGGTTCTCTTGAATGAAAGAACTTGGCTCA